>NW_026136706.1:20309845-20954845 GCF_905237075.1 Dicentrarchus labrax
TTTCCTGCTCACATCTTTCAAACTTCTTCCCCAGTTTGTAATGCAGGGCTTATGTTTGGTATACATTTGTTGTCTCCAAGCCCATGCCGAGATAACCCTGATGATATCACCAGAGTCATGGCTGCATAGAAGTACCCATGACTATAATGGCCTTTAAGCTAGGGCTGCTCGATAATGGCAAAAATCATAATCAAAATGATTTGGGTCAATATTAAGATCACAGTTATTGACATTGGAAACATGCATTTACTGAACTTTTAAAAAAACGTGTCTTTTTAACATTGGATTTCTCCATTATTTTTAATATGTCCAGCAGCATAATTGGCTTCACCGTGTCCTTTTATTCAGTTTTCACTGTGTGATACTTGGGAGTTTTTCTCTAATTCATTCAGTATCGAATGTGCTTGGTGACTAGCTGTCAGCTCTGGGCACGTTATGCACACACAGTCATCCTTGCAGAGTGTCGATACGTGCGCTGCAAGCTGTCGAGCCCAGCCCTATTTTAAGCTGCCAGTAAACTCTGTCAGAAATGCATGTCCGATGGTCAGATAGCTTCAGAAAACAATTCTGTGTCCCACTATTTCTGTAACTTTCCAAAACTGAAAAATCCGAC
Organism: Dicentrarchus labrax; assembly: GCF_905237075.1. Taxonomy (NCBI): domain Eukaryota; kingdom Metazoa; phylum Chordata; class Actinopteri; family Moronidae; genus Dicentrarchus; species Dicentrarchus labrax. Next base: position 20,310,459 of record NW_026136706.1, read on the forward strand.
AATCACCCTCACTTCACGCTGTGATTGGCCAGCTGTGTGGAGTTGAGGAAGGAGCGAGGGTTCAACCTTCTCTCACAAACTCTCGTTTCTTATCCTTACATAACTGCTTTTCTTACTTTTCATGTCAACAACCGAGAGCAACACCATGAATGTGGTTGGACAGCTTGTCTTACAAACCTGTTCTGTTAGAGCATAACCCTACACCCTAAAATCAGTGGAGATTTGAAGTGGAGCTAAGAAGAAAAAGACATCATACATTTCATACAAGAAGCAGCTAACTTCCCCCCCAGTATTTTCTTTCCCAATTCCCCTATTTCCCTACTCCTCATGTCCTGTTTCTCAATCTGACTTCTCCAAGTATGAATATATTTCACAGGTTTTTTCCTCTTCTCTCCCTTCTGTTTCAGTAAGGTCAGGAGCATAACAAAGAGGCACCGTGGCCCCCAAATATAAACACACGTATACGTGCACGCCCACATGCATATATATACATGCACAAGCACACGCACGATGAGAAGCGTAGATGTCGCGAGGTCAAATTTCTCCCTGCTGCTTCACACCTACCCAGCATGTCCACAAGAGTTAATCCTTCACACACTCTAATCCTCACGCTCCGTGTGTATGCGCGTATGTGCGTGTACGCATGAGTGTGTGTTGAGAAATGTGGTGGTCAGACAGGCCATTACCTTTCGTCTCTCTCTCTCTGGGTTGAAGGTTCCCAACCATGACTGCATCTGTGCAGAAAAGACACAAAATGGAAAGAAAAGATCAGGGCAGTTACTTTGCGCCAAAAGAAAAAAAAACAGAATAGTGATCTCAACATTTAAATCAGTTAGTTTTTGCTAGAGAGGAGTGGCCTTAGGTCTAGAGGTCGGTGCCTGCAGTGACAAGTGAGTATCACACCAATGCAAAATCCCTCCATCTCCTCACCCGTCCCTGCAAAATTGCCTGATTCCCAGCAGAGTGCAGAGCTTAGAGGCCGAGGGGAGCACTTAAAACGGCTCCCAGAATCTCACACAAGAGGGAACTGATCAGCTTCAGCGCACACAATATGACATGAGGAAGAAGAAGAAAAGGCAAAGGGTATAGAGAGAGGGGAGAATATTTTAGAAGAAGTGTTAAAAGAAAATGGAAAAAGTGGAGCAAACATGGCAGATCTGAGATCTCCAGAGAGAACGTGGGAATACTTTTTGCTCTTCCTCTGTCTCCTCTCTCAGGGGAACGCAGGGAAAATGTCAACAGACACGCGCAGGGACACGCACACATTCACATGCACAAGACTGGGATTTTTAATGGTGGGATGGGGGGGGGGCCGTAGGAAGCCAGAAGGTTTATGTAACCCAAGACATCAGAGACAAATCTCTGGAGGCCCAGTGTGAGCTCCACACGCACGCATAAACAGGCAGCGTGAACGATACACACTAACAGCTCTTCTGTTCTGCTATTTATTAACTCAATGTTGCCATGGTTTCTCTGCGCTGACGTGACTGTCATTGTAAATCTATGTGGTGACCATGGTGTGTTTGTGCAGAGCAAAAAAATGGATAGCCATTTGGTTTGACTGAACTTGTTCCAGAGCAGCCCTTTGTTGTACAGCTGAACGCCACTATCTATCAAAATCAACAAACACTGATAATAAGTGGCAATTTCATTAGGCTTCAGCCATCTCCACTGCGCGTACCTGGCTTTTGTTGCAATCCCTCTTAAGCCGCGCCACCAAAAGTCATGCAATTCAGCCAGTTAAGTGTTGAGGCGTGAGGCTTAGGAGGGAAGGAGTGTGCATCTACAGATCACATCCATTAAACAAACACACCACCACACTCCCAGATCTCTCTGTCTGGCCTGATAATGACTCATTAGCTTTCAAATCCCCCAAGTTAGTATGAGCTCACACAGTCACATAGTATATGTCCATGTTTTTCTAAATAATCCTGGTGTAAACGACTTGGACTTGGTAAACTAATGAGCTTCAGAGTCATTTTCACCCACGATCCTCCCTCTCTCCCTGGTCCGTTTCTGGAAAGCGGAGGAACTTCTCCGTCCAGCTAACATCCCACCTCTCTTCACTCAGCCTTCTCGTCTTTATCCCTTTTTCCCCCGTTGCGTCGCCACCTACCCTGCTTTCAAAGCTTTTGAAATTCTTTCAAGTGAGACAGCCTGCAGCTGAAAAGAGATAAGGCTTGAGCTCTTCATAAATATGATAGAGAAAGCAAAACGGCAGAGAGAAGGGGGAGAGAGACATAGAGGCAGAAAGGAAAAGAGGGGGGGGTAGAGAGAGAGAGAGAGAGAGAGAGAGAGAGAGAGAGAGAGAGAGACGGAGGTGGAAAGGGAAAGAGAGGGAGAAAGAAAACGAGAAAGGTGGAAAACAGAGATAGAGAGAGAGACAGGTTGAAGGAGAGACAGCTGAATACTGTGAGCTGAATGAGTTATGAGATGCAGATTGCAAACCAGCTACATTCATTCATTCTCTTTATCACATTCATGATAAAGAGCTGTGTAGCCTCTTTTCCTTTCCCTTCGCTTCAGCTACCTGCTGTCTGTCTCCGATGTCGTCTGTCTGCAGCCCCGGCTATCTTTAAATCTGTCTCACCGTCCCCATTGTTCACTCTGCCACCCAAACAAAGAACGCCAACATTCACGATGACAATTGATTCATCAAATGCAAAAAGAGAGTAAGGGAGAGTCAGGCTAAATCTGCATCAGGAACCCACACACATAGTGCTGCAATACAAGTGTGCCAGCACCCTTCCACCAGCACTACGGCCACATTGTGTGTGTTGTCGTCAGATCAGGGGAATGGCAGCTATGTGAACTTTGTGGAATGCTGCCTCTGGTCTCCTACAGCACCCTTACAATAGAAAAGCACAGAACTACGAACCAACATGGAGAGGGGATCAACTTGCAAATTGCACTACGGTAAATGTTAGCGTGAGCGATAAATACGATGGACAAAAGTTTGAAAATAAGACCCAAGTTGTAATAAACCAGATTTACACTTCAAATGATTACTGATGATTGGAGCAGCATTATTTCATTACTGCATTATATGTATTGATGCATTTCTCAGGATCTCCACAGATTAGTGTCATTTCATTCGATGCCAACATAATATAAATACTCAATTCTTTAACCCTATTACCCTATTTTTTTTTTACTCTATTTTTTACAGTATTCCTCCCAAGCACAGAAATATGAGAACACACAAACAGCAATCCTGTCTGAGTGCTCGGAGATGTCAGCTTTCACTAATGTCACTTTTCTAAAAGGTCACAACGCATTTGGATTCAGCCAAATTGCCTGTGTCTTGGGCTGCTGCTGCTGCTGCTGACTGGACGCATGTTGAGCACTCACCCTCTCATTGGCCACGCAGATGATCCTGGCGTAGCAGCAGATCATCAGGAAGATGAGGCTGAACAGAGGCACGTACCATCTGCAAAGCGAAAATACAAGCCGGCAGTAAGAAATCTCCAAATGAGCAATGATATTAAAAGATCATTCCTGTTGTTTTTCCTGTGATGGTTTTCGTTTTTTTGGCCTCTTTGTAGTCCTGCTTTAGGAGGAGGGACACTGGGTTTTGGAGTACTTTTTAGGCCAAAAGAGTTTATATTTTGAAAGACTGTGATGGACAGATTAGACCACGGAACGTCCTAAGTTCCTCTGCAGGACTGTAATCTGAGAAGGCCATTGTTGTGAGATATGATTTGATGTAGAACTGGACAAAAGCTTGTTCTGATCTTGTGTTTCACTTCTAGCAAAATAATTGTTATTCTGCCATTTTAAAACTTGTTGAAAGAGTCATAGTGAGCACCACTAAACTAATCTGCACATTTAAGTATATTATGAATAGGTGAGGATGTTCAGCTGGCGGACGCTGTACAGCATTTTTCTAAACAGCTGATGTATAGAAGACACACAGCACGTTCATAAACAGCACAGTGAAATAGGCCTGACTCAGCTCTTCTGGACCTTAATGCACATAGTTTCAGTGAGTAGAGAGAGAAAGAGGGAGACAAAGAACCAGAGATAATGCCTCCAAAGTCACAATACCGGAAATGCATGGCATTCCTATGGGATGAAGGGTTGACAATCAAGGGAGGCACGGGTGGAGAATAATAACATGTCAGGTATTTCTGAGTGGATGAAAGAGAGCGAGACGAGCGAGGGAAACGGGGTGATGGCTTTGTAGGAATGGCAGCCTTGTGTTGCGCAACCTCTTGGGAGGTGATGTAAGCTCCGAGGAGTTTCAACCCCTCCCTGTAATCATGAAGCAGGGCCTTTGTCTCGCTTTGATAGACAGGTTCCTGGCCATCACGTCTCTGTTCAGCTTCAGTAACTCTGAGCAGAAGAGACTGTGTGGTGCGACAGCCAAGTCCTCCCGAGCACCTGGCACAGGCTGGGAGGCAGTGGCCAAACACACCTATGTGATAAACATACTGGATTGTGAAAAGGAAGAACATCAAGAGTAATTATAGGTCTAACTATGATCCAGAAGGAAAAAAAAGTTGACACTCAAAACAGAGAGACTGAATCTGTGTCTGACCCATAAATACAGGCACACATGGTTTCAAAGGAAAATGAATTGGGAATAAATGTCCATCACTGTGCCTGAAAAGTCCTTGGCATGTGTGCTAAAAAACTGCGACATGCGAATATTAGGTCCTTGGCCTAATTTAACTTGGTCCACACTTGTCTTCTAAGCCTGCGGGTCAAAAAAAAATAAGTCTGATCAAATTAAACTTTTTATTGGCAGGGGAATCCGGGATGGTAGGCGTTGATTTCACGACAGAATACAGGGAAAGGGAATGGCCACTTTACACACATGTTCCTTTACACACAAAGAATACCCTCTTTGAAACGTGTGTGTGTAAGTGCACGTGTATGTGCACGTCTGCGCAGGTTCAATAATGGCATGGGACAATGATGAAAGTGTTTCAGGGGAGACCTGCGCGAACGTCACCTCGGTGTGATTTAATAACCCGCTCTCCGGAATAAACAGCGTCCAATTACACTAGCGCACGTCCCGTTAATGATGGAGAGACGAGGTGGGGGGTGGGCGAGTTGGCGGAGAGGGGAAAGGAGGGGGTGGCCTTTTTAACGATAGCGTGGGGGGGCTGCGAGGAGGAGAGAATGACGGGCGGCAGCTACAAAGTGCTCTAATTAGCATGATAATGATCTGCCATTAGAGTCCGCTGTGCTCTACAGCTGAGCACTACCCGGAGAGAGAGCGACAGCAAGAGGGAGACAGGAGGGAAAGAATGAGAGAGAGAGAGAGAGAGAGAATGAAATGGAGGCAGAGAGAGAGAAGATGCGGAGCGGGCAGAGGATGATAAAAGTGAAGACAAGAATAGAGGTGAGGATAGAAAGGAGGATGGATGATAGCAGATTGTGGGTCAGGACAAGAAAGAGCAGAAATAAGAAAGAAGCATCGGGTGATTAAAAGACAGGGACAGGGATAAGGTCATAGTGAGAATGAAAGGAATACCAGAAAGAGGCTGCAGCCAATAGATCGACTAGGGAATGATGGATAGAAAGACGGATAACCACAGAGGGGTTTTGAGAGGACAACAGTGTGCGAGGGTGGAAGCCTGAAACTGGCAGAAAGAAAGATCATCACAGACGCACACAGATTCAATCTCTCCGCCTCAGCCTTGCCTTCCCTCCAGTACCGCTCTGAAGTGAAGAATGAGGCTTGGATGAAAGAAGCTGTAATTGAAGTGCTTGGTGGGAGATGAGAGTACGGTAGGGACCCGTCTGTGCTGGTTAGTGCTCAGCTGCAGCCGTCAACTTTGACCAACAAGATCCTGCCACTGAGTGTAAAATTACGATCTACCTGTTCAACCACTTAGACAGGGACAGGACAACCCAAGAGGCAGAAAGAGAGGAGGAGACACAAAGACCAGGGAGGGCAGGGTGTGTATCACCAAATGCACTAATGTAAAAGTATGCTAAGAGTCTGCAGCCATAGTAGTGGCTCTTTGAGGTTCTATGTTTTTTTTGTTTGTGTTTGACAGGGCAGGTGAAGATAGACGAGAAAGGGGGGAGAGAGAGAGAGAGAGAGAGAGGAGGAACACATGCAGCAAAGGGCCCTAGGTTGAAATCGAATCAGGAGAGCTACCCTGCAGCCCTGTGAGGCTGTACTTAAGAGCTAAACGCTAACGTCAATATACTTACAATGACAATGTTAACATGATGATGTTTAGCAGGTATAGTGTTTACTATGTTTACCATCCCAATAGTGTGTTTTGCTAATGATCACTAAACACAAAGTACAGTTGAGACTGACTAGAATGTCATTAGTATTGCAGGGTATTAGACAAATGAATATTTGACCCGATAATGGTGTTGGATAAAAAGTTTGGGGGTCACCAAATTTAAATGAATCCTGAGCGAGTACATGCACGTGTGACCCAATTTTCATGACAATCCACAGAAAAGCTGTCAAGGCATTTCACTAACAAGCCATAGCGGTTCAGTGCGTTCTAATGGCCTTAAGGTCCAAACAACAATGCCCCAAGCGTGAATCCATCCAGGGACCTTTGTGCATGTCATTGTCTTTACTGTGAATTACCTAGTAAAAGTACAACATTCCTAAAAAGATTATTATAAAAATACAAAAATGACATTTTTATGATACATCTTCTGGGAACCATGAATGTCAAAATACCGTGCCAGTCCTTCTCTCAGATGTTGAGATGTTTCACTGAATAAGTGAAAACTATGACCTGCTGGTGGTGCTATACAAAAAGTCAGTTGACTAGCATTCATTAAGATTCATCCTCTGGGCACCATGAATGTCTGCAATAAATGTAATGGTAATCCATCCAAGTCATTAGAAACCAAAAATGTCAAATGGTGGTGGTGCTGGAGGAAAGGTCAGGTCACCAAAGTCAATAGGATTCATCCTCTGGGCACCATGAATGCCTGTACAAAATATAATGACAATCCATCCAATCAACGTTGAGATATTCAATCTGGACCGACATGGTGGACGGACGGACTGACCAACCGACTACCATCCCCAGATATTGCTAGTTAACTAAAAGTACCCTAGTAATTATAAGCTTCCAGTTTTGGATGTAATTTCCCAGTTTTTCCGTGTTATGTCTGACCAGGGCCCATGAAACACACCAATGGGGACCTCTAAGAGCGGTGACTCAGCTAAGCTTGAGTGCTTCCAACTGCTGACTCAACCCCTGAAATTCTGCACCTCCGTCACAAAACGCTGTCCTCTGCTTTTCATTCTCCTTCCTCTTTCATCCCCTTTCACACCGTCCTCCTCCGAGCCTCCCCCGCCTCCTCTGTCCTGTCTGCGCGCTTCGCTGAACTCTGATGAAGACACACTACGGGGCGTGGGCAGAGACGAGGGCAATCTATTTCTCTCACTCTCCTCTTCTTCGTGTCCCGCTATGCCGCCCCTCTTTCCTTCTCCCGCTGAGTAATTCCCTGTCTCTCTAACTGTACCCCTTATGTCTCCCCTCCCGCCTTTTCCACTTTTCACCTTTAATACTAAAACCGCTGCTCTCCTGCGCCTTTCCCAGCAAGCTGTCAGCAGGGTGTGTGCGTTTGAGCCTATGTGTTTTTTTCTTGACGGGTGCTGCAGCCTCGGCCTCTAATCTCTCGTCTGGTTTGATGTAATTAGAGCTAATGAAGATTCCCTGATCCTCTGAGTAGCTCGTCCCCCTGGGCCATGACAGCATGGAAAACTAGAAAGAGCCGGGGAGCAGAGGAGCACTGATAAAAGAGACACGGGCTCGTTTAGCACAGCTGATAGCTATGTGTTGTTCCGCATGCGCGTGTGAGTGTTTGTCTGCGTGAGTCTGTCTGTGTGTGTGCATGCTTATTTGTTTAGAAAGATTGATTCCCTGCTGATGCTGCGAGCAGAAACGCGATTACCTTGGCTCACAGCGAAGTGTTGTGTGCATGTGCGTGTGTGTGTGGTTAAGCGTCTGCGCTGGGGATTGGCAGAGCCCTTGCAGACTTAGGGCCAGTTGCAGAAAGCAGTAGACAGGCATAATCCTTCATAGCCGTCCTAAACACTTAAATACACAGAGTAGCAACTCCCCTAAATCTGACAAGGCAGAGGCAGACACAGGCACATCCATGTGTGCTCACACACACACACACACACACACACACACGCACACGCACACGCACGCGCACGCGCACACACACATATCTTGGCCTTACACCAAGAGGGAAAAAACCCCGCAGGCTCCCCTGACATGCAACCCTTCACATTTCCCCGCAGAGACAGCCCTCCTCCCTGCTCCTCCTCCCCATCTCCCCCCAGTGGGGGAAGCTTTGATGCCGGCGCTGAAAGGGTCTACTTACATCCCAAATCTCCAGGCTACGTGATCGTCTGTGATCCAGCTGGGGGAAGAGAGAGAGAGAGAGAGAGAGAGATAGAGTGAGAGAGAGCGATGAGGGGGTTACAAAGGAAAGGGAGAGCGGAAGAGAGACTTGTGTGACTGCGGAGGGGAAAAGCTGTGCAGCTGTAGCTATTAATAAGCCGAGAGTGGAAAGAGAGAGCCGAGCCCGGAGATTAAGGCTCTGTCCCAATTCTCATTCCACCGCCTCCTCTCCTCGGCCTCTTCCCCTTTTCCTCACCCCTTTAACTACCCTCCAAACAAATAATGCCTTTCCTATTCACCACAAGAACTGGAGAGTCTGAGGGGGCGTTTTACTGCTCAAAGATGTGCTGATAATTGCCAATTTTGATCACATAAAATCTTATGAGAGAAAGAGCCTGTGTGGAGCTGGAATGAGGCCAGCACTGTGGCCCTCCTTGAAAGGAAAGACATTTAACAGAAAATATGCTGTCGCTGGCTGCAAAAAAAAAAAACACATAAAAATGATGCTGTAGCCGGACAGTTGGCTGTACTCACCACCAGGCTCCTGCGGGGCCATAGTAACCCTTTAGCAGCGGCAAAGAGGCCATGACCAGAGGCACCCCCCACGCCATCAGATGGTACAACCTAATAAAAGGCAGACATTTATTTCATTATGAGCGCCATGACCGGGGAGCTTTGCCCCTGAGAAAAAACCCTATAACTAAATCAATTCTTTTCTTCTTCAGTTCATCCCTCTGTTGGCACTCACATCAGGGTCATTTTTCAGGTGCAGGCAAATGCCTATACAGCCAGACTGCCAATTACTCATGGTAATATAAACCATAATTACCCTCAACGTTGTGGAAAAGATGATTTGCAGATGGAGATGTCTGCATCAAAACCACAAACAGGATGCAGATTGTCACTGAGCGGGTGCTGGTGACTACAAAATTTGAGGACACAGCTGTCTAAACTGTGTGCGGAAAAAATTTGTTTTTTTAACTTAATTGCACAAACAGCCTATTTTTAAAGGAAAGGGGTTAAGAAACCTGAAGATGATTCTTACTGGTTATTACTGAAAAATGATCATTGGCAACGTTCTAATACGTTTTAAAAATCTCAAGCGCAGAACATTGCTCTCTGTGTGTGTGTGTGTGTGTGTGTGTGTGTGTGTGTGTGTGTGTGTGTGTGCCAGACAGACGAGGTGTGTGCTCCAGTGTCTTGGGCCTTGGTGTGGGCGTCGATACTTTATAGAGCGTACAGCGTCGCCCGGTCAATTGAGTGGAAGTCCTGCCCTGACTTGTTCCAAGTGTGGTCAATCGAGCGGCGGCGACACAGCTGACACACACTCAATCCCTCTCGAGTTGTGCGCCACAGACACACACACATACACACACACTCTAACACAAGCTTTCTCGCTCTTATTTCGCCAGGGCACACTGTACCCCCCCCCCCCCAATCTGATGGACAGCAGCAGTGTGCGAGCGTGTGGGAGGTGGCAGAGAAAGAGAGATGGCTGGTGGTTTAAATAGAACAGAATGGTGGGTGGGAAAGAGACATTGGGAATGTATAGATCCAAAGAGAGAGAGTGTTTAGATCAAACACAATAGGGAGTGTGAGAGAAAGAGAAAACAAGGGATAAAGAAGAGAAAAAGGAAACAGTAAAAGCGCTAAAAAAGAGAAAGCAATCATGCAACTGAGCGAGTAAAGGAGCAAAAGAGAGAGTAAGGGAGGGAGAGCGAAAAAGAGACACACAAAGAAGGAGAGGGAGAGAGAGGAGGGGGAGATTGAGAGAGAGAGAGAGAGAGAGAGAGAGAGAGAAGAAGAGTGTCTGTGTGGTGGTGGGAGGAGAGATACAAATGGTGAAATCAGTGCTGCCAGTCCGTGGCGTGACGATTGGTGCTGCGGGGGGGGGCTTGTCAGGAAATCAATGTCGAGAGCTCGCAGCCCCACACACAGACACACACACAGACCATGCTGCAGCACATACCCCACACACTCGCAGCGCTTTGAGAAGGAGATGACGAGGTCCGGAGCTGTGCGCAACATGGGCTTAATGAGGCACAGCAGGACTGCTATGCGCTCTGCATTTCACACACCTGCACACACACCCACACACGTGCACACCTCATATAGAAATCTCTCTTGAGGCTCAATCTCATTTCTCGCCGTCTCACACCACTCGCCCGAATCCGTCCTTCAAACACACATAAACATGCATGCACACACAAACGCACTTCCCATACTCTCTTGCATCCACTTCAATCACTCTTAGATCATCCAGCCTCCGTTCTCCATCTCCTCTGGCGATTTGTTCATTTATAAACCATCACACTGTGCGTCACTCTGTGTGTGTGCGTGAGTGCGTGTGAGAGAGAGAGAGAGAGAGAGAGAGAGAGAGAGAGAGAGAGAGAGAGAGAGAGAGAGAGAGAGACACAGAGAGAGGGGATTGGAGGTTGGGTAAGGGGGCTGAGGGGTAATTGTGCATGCATCCAAAGCCACATACCCGCCCGCCTAAACACACACAGCTTATCTATGCACAGTCAATACATGACAACCCCCCTGACACCCTGTCTTCACTTCGCTTTAACCCATTAAGTGTTGAGTTGGTTTTTTTTTTTGCGTCATGTGTGACCAGCCTCACGCAAAACTAAAGACACATCCTCCTCCCACCTGGTCCCTCTGGACCCTTGAGAGGTATGCAGCTGACAAGGCTCTGAAGCAAGCCGATTTTGGCCCCCTAGCTTGCCCTCTTCCCTGCACCCATAAAGCCGTCTCCCTCTGAGTTATACCACCATTATATCGTCTGGCTTATTGCTAATCAATGCAGGGAAACTCCCATGGGGAGCAGTGGGGGGGCACCTCCCTTTACCGGCCCAACCCCTGACACACCGAAGGGTATGAGGGGTGTGCACACCTAAGCACATCTACAGGACACAACCATGAACAATCGACTTGCAAAACAGAGTTGCCGCTAACTTGTTAAAAGCTTTCTTTTCCGCCCCCACAGAGTGCATACATTTTATTTTTTTTTAGACTATGTGTTTGTGTCACAAAGCTCTGCACTAGGCATGGAAAATGAGAAAATATCTCACACACACACAAGCAAATTCACACTAGCGCTGTGGAGAGTGCTCATGGGAGTTTGAGCGACAGAAACATATAGCCACAAAGCGTGAAGATGGGTGCGCGCGCACACACACACACACACACACACACACACACACACACACACTTAACGGCTGACACTCACTCCCTTTTCAATTAGAGCGTCGGCTGGCTGGAACAGAAAAGGAGGAGGAGGGAGGAGGAGGAGGAGGAGGAGGAGGAGGAGGAGGAGGGGGCTGTCAATGCTCTGCAGGGAGACACATGCTCTGGCAGACCAAACACATGCACATAAACACACACGCAGAGAGAAATGGCCACAACAAAACAAGAGACCAATAACCACTCAAAAGAGGAAACAGAGTTGGAAATAGAGACAACCCGATTGTGCACACGAGGGAGGAACAGTTTCCTTTGAGATTAAATGATTCAAATTTTTTCATTTCAATTCAGTATTGAAGCATTTTTTGAAACAAAAATGCCAATCATTCTCTGGTTCTTGTCTGTCCAACAGGAGGATTTGGGTTTTGGAGTGTGGGTTGGACAAAATAATACCAATCAATAATGGTAATAACTGTTAGCTGCAGCCCCACACTTACTTCTCATATCTGTTGGTGCTTACTTCTCTGACAAGGTTGAGGTACAGGTTCAGGGTGATGAGGCAAACCCAGGCCAAGGCACTCCAGTCTGCAGGGACACGCACACAGAAAAAAAACCAACAAGGTCAAAATTACAACACAGCTCCCCTGCCACACACCACACACCTGCAAACTGTGTGTCCAAACACACATATATGTATGAGAGAGTGTGTGTGTGCGTGCGTGTGTTCCACTTTTTGATAAATGAAGGCATATTCTGCAGTAATATGAGGGAAACCTGTGGCTTAGGGTGATGGATGAGGGGGGGAGCTCAGAGAGAGATAATGATGAACTGTGGAAAAGCAGAGGAAGATAACGCAAGAGTGGGGCAGAGAGAGGAAGAAAAGAAGAGGGGGAAACGCGGTGCGGGGGTGAGGTGAGGGGGGCGGGTTGAACAGAGTGGACTAGAAATGAAGAAAGGGATAGGAAGGCGAAGTCAGCAGAGAGGAAAAAAATGAATGTATTTTACAGAGACAAGGAAGAGAGTGTAGAAAGCTCACTTCCCTTTTTGCCCTCATATTCAGCCCTTTTACTTGTGTGTGTGTATGTGTGTGTGTGTGTGTGTGTGTGTATGTGTGTGTGTGTGTGTGTGTGTGTGTGTGTGTGTGTGTGTGTGTGTGTGTACGTTTATGATGACAAGACGGGCAGGGCTGGTCGTCACAATGATGGATTCTCTGAGCCACATACTCAGCTTACTCAGTTTCACACAACCCCCCCCCCCACACACACACACACAAATATACAAAACACACAAACTCCTTTTACACTGAAGGAACCCTTTAGGAATAGAGAGCAGTGACTAAGAAAGAAGGAGGCCGGCTGTCTATGTCATTATCACAATAAATCACTGTCATTGCCATGGCAAATGCGTCTTGCATAACCAGACAGCAGCCGAAGCTTTGCTTTAACTGACAACGCGCAGCTCTGCTTCCTCACCTGTCCTGACGCTGCTCCCTGCTACCGTCTCCCTCCATTTTCAAACACATTTCATAAAATTTTATAGGTCGAAGTTAAAAGCAGAGCTGCGCTATGCGGCTCCCACTAGACTTGACGCTCCGCAACAGAACAAAGTGCCCGTTCAGCCGGTGTTTATGTACGGCCGTTTGTCCTCGGCGTGAGGATCCTCATGATAAACCGAGGTGACAGGCACCAACCCCTGCAGCACTAACTCACTGCCCATTACCCTGTATCCGTCTGAGTGTGCGTGCCTGTGTGCTTGTGTGTCTGCCTGCGAGAACAATAAAACAAGCATGGTGGATTGTTGTTTTAGCAGTCAGTCCTAACTAAGAAACCTTATGCTAATCAAGCCTGAAGAAGTTTTTGCAACAACGCCAGCAATGCTAAAAAAATAACAATAATAATAATCTTGCCTCATCAGTCTGAAAATTGAGAACCTGTAGATGTGTATGGTTAACCCAAATGAAATGATGGGGCTCTGTACAGTCATTGGAGGAAAGTCATCTCCTCATACAGGGAGTGGTGATGAAACACTGAGGCGTCTGGTTTGAGGGCGGTATATGAACTGCAATGGGCCAATAAGTAAGCAGCATGGTGCTTGACTCCAAAGTATTGCACCATTGTCACGGGTGTGGTATTCTTGGTATGGGTGTGGGAATGCTCCTAAATCTTTAACCAATAAGTTACCACTCTTGGCAGCTGGTGTATGTCCAAATGGCAAGTAAATATCCTGCTCTGTTTTTAGAACTTTGGGATAGGATGCACAGGCTGAGTTGACGAAATGAACGCAATAAAATACAGGAGGATAGGCTATTACACATATAAAACAGTCCCCACATTAAAATTATAGCGATACCACGAGAGAGAATAACCATAAACTCACTGTTAAATGCAACAGAAAGTATATAACCGTCGCTATAATGTACAGTAAGCTGTGAGGAGTTTTAAAAAAGCTGGACTCATCACCAATGTTTGAACCATCATCAGTATTTCTGAGGACTGAATTCTGGCAATAGCTTATCATTTTCAAAGGCTTTCTTGCTCACATTTCCTCCAGAAACAACTCCCCACGTTGCAGTTCTAAAAGCCCTGAGTGAAAGATGGTGCTATAAACTGGAGCGATCATTGTTAAGGCACATTTTGAAACGACAAAGTAATATTATTTTCCACTGTGATATATGATGTTGAATCTTTGCTCTTTCTTTGCTGGCTTGCTCAACTCTATTACTGTTAAAAGTGTATGAGTAATTCATTCACTTTTGTCTTACCAAAGTACGTTAGCCACCAGGCCTGGAAGTCACAAAGCGATCCCTCCGGATGTGACTCACCCTGGGGAAGGAAAGAAAAACGGCATGGGGAAAAACATTTTCACAAACCACCCACAAAAGCCACTATTTGTGTGTTTAATGAAACAGACGAGAGTAACTCACCATGACATATGCTACGCTGTCAAAGAAGGCAGCTACAGTCAGGCTGAGAATCATCTTCTGTACAGCAAAAGTAAGAGGAAGACATGAAGAGGGATTCTCTAACAAAACAGGCCTTAAATATCCCAGTGCATTTATATTCACTTAGAGACAAGGGCAAATTATACATCAAATGATTACTGATGTGGCTGACAGCTTGGCATACGATGTCCCCGGTGACAACTCTGTGAAAATATCACAGAAGAGAGAGTCTCCTTAATTCCTTCGATATAAACTGAAGTCATTATAATTTATATGTAATAAATCAATAAAGTATGGCATTTTGAAAGGGTAGTTGTGATGCATGCCAGCTGTCAGCCTATAGGTGGTTACGAATTGTTGCTGTTGTAGCTATATAAAGAGTAAGATAGATTAACACAAATACACACGCAGCCCTGAATCAATTTGCGTCCAGTGTTGACCCTGCCGAGGATGAGGAGGAAGAGGAGGAGGAGACAGGAGGGCCAGAGAGCATTAAAGAATTTTGACTGATGGATAACCTTTGTGAGGGGATGGAGGTAAGGAGAAGGTTTATGTGGTGCGAGAGGAAGAAGAGGAGGAGGAAGAGCAGGAGGAGGTAACACCACCTGGATCCGGAGGTAACAGGATCCCTCAGAGCCCTACGTTAAAGCTGTCATTTACTTCAGACTAGGACAAGATAATGTGGAACGCCGCTAAACCTGACGGACCTGCTGGACTGGCTTCAAAAACACAGCACAGGCTGCACACTCAAACACACTCTGATTCTTTCAGATAAAGGAAAACATACTTAATTGGAGGAAAAATACCATCTTACTGATATTATTCAGTGCATAGTCAGACCTAACATATAATGCAAACCTCTTCATTTGGAGAGGGGAACAGCACAAGACAGCAGTCATTATCACAGAACAACCATGAGTCAATTAACTCCACAATTGATTAATCTGTGCATTTTTAATTGGGTTCAATTATGCCAAGATTTGCCATGGCTAATTGAACTTATTTCCTGCGGCAATGAAGCAAACAGAAATGGGGGGAAAAAGAGAAAAGAGAAAACATACTGTACATTGTAGTGCAAATTTACCTGAGCCAAAGAATGATACCTGCGAAGCAGCCAGATCACTAACAGCATGAAAATGCTGTGGAGAGAGAAGAAAGACAACAGTGAGATGTTTCTTGCTAACTGCAACGATTTGAGCAGAACAGGCCAACTGCTGTTCTAATGATGATATACTGTCTTACTGCACATAAATACATCATAACAACTCCAGCCCTCATCCCTACATGCTCTCTTATAACCTTTATTCTAACGGCTGCTTTAGCTTGTACCAAGATCACTGACCATTACAGCATTACAACGCCTGTTAAGACTGAAAGTAATGAAACCTGCGTTAGTGTCACAAACCTGCCAAAGACCTGCTTAGCAACATTTGATGGACCAAAAAAGCACAGCTAAATGTTGAAGCCCAAAGGTAACGATGCAATTCATCAAATGGCCACTAGATATCACTTCTGACATCACAACTCAATATTGAAACAATGGGAAAACCTCCAATGACTTCTTTGAAATTATAAATAATTTTTTCCCAGAAGACATTAGGGTCCCAACAAACTAATTTCCCCAGTTTTGTTCTGAAAAAGTATTGTTCAATTAAACTGATATATTGTACTACAGTCTATAGCCCTGGGTCTGAGTTGGAGAAACTTTGAGATGAATAATTTAGTTTCATTAGGAAACAACATTTTAAACAAAAATCTTAAGCGCCAACGCTGCAGTTACGTCTACAGTACCACTTTTTATGAATGGATATAGACTTAAACTTTCTAGACATTAGACATAAATTGGACAGGGTGCAGCAAATTAGCCTGGCATCGCCAGACCAGAGCAAATAAAGCATGAGCTCGCAGATTCATCTGGTTCCCAGGCTAGCGGCCAATACAACAAAATGTAAACCACAGCTTCTAAAATGAACAAAGACATTACTACGGAGGGACTGTTTGAGGGTCACATTAGTTTGCTTGAGACTTTACAAGGACCCTTGTTCCACCACCCACCCTGAAAACACACCTTACATCTATTACAGTTTGATGTTAACTCATGCTGAAACACTTTTCTAACAGTTCTACTCAGATATAAAGTCCAATGATTGATAGAACGTATATATCAGTGTATGAACAGTTCAACTATTTGGTGTTAAAGTCACGCGTTCAAGACAAAGTATCATTCGAGAAAGATATAATGAGAGGAAATATTTACCATCCTACTAAGGAGAAGGTTCCTGTGGCCCTTTTTACTGTTAAAATCACCACCTGTAAATAAGAAGCAATTGATTACTCTACAGCTCACGTCAATAAATAATAAAAGCAAAACATTAAAGTGTATAGTTGACATCTGCATTACAGACTGCAATGGTTTTGTTTTAAAAAAGCGCAGTGCAAACATATTGAGAAGTGCAATACAAATACTGTTCTGTCATCATTCTAATCATAAGCTTATAAATTACGGGTTGACAAGACTGTCATTTGTTCAAGCATGTCTTTTTGTGTACTTGTTAGCAAGCATGTGTACAGAAAGTATAATCATATGGAATCTGCACACACTTCAGGCAACCCGAGCATCTGAACTGCAAACATTTGCAATGTACGGACACCTAAGATGTCTAAGGTGTCACCTCCGCATTTCAACATGCAATAAAACGCAGACAGCTGTTAAATGACAGCAATTGTGCAAAGCAACATGCAAGCCGAAACTGATCTGTGAGCTACTCAGAGAGAAACGAGAAAGAGACCTAAGGAATGAAAAGAATGAGATATTGTTGCTGCGTCTTTCACGCACACAATGTCACACGGCTGTTTCCATGGAGGAGTTACAACACAAGCAGGCTTCAAGCAGTCTGATAATCACCTCTCCAAAAACACTGTTGCCCTATATAGAAAACAGGAAACAATCGGCAAAAAAGCCAGCAAATGTGACTGTTTTTATTAAATGTATGGAAGCGGATTTCAAGCTTTATCCAGTCATTTCCTTTTTACAGTAAGGTGCGCTTTCTGAATACACTTAAACTGCACAGAAAGGATTTGATTCACTAAGAGGGATAGATTACTGCCATTTTTTCTCTGAGGCCTTTTCCCAGTTTATTACTGTTTTAATTACATTTGAATGATGGCTCCCAACATGGAACTGGAGGAGTGTTAAAAAGGCTCAGACTCTGCACTTTGTTACAAATTGTTTCATAAATAGTGCATGAGTGATCTTGCTTTCGGAAAAAAGTTAATTATGCTATTTTTGGGATGGATTCTTCTCCTCGTGATATGTAAGTCACACAAACATCTGTATCATAGTTATTATCATGAGTTACCCTCTATATTCACCCCTACTTTACCAAAAACCATAAACTTAGTTAGGACAGCTTTATCAAATTAACAAAGATCTGACTGTTCACTTCAAATGTACAGTAATGTACAGCAGTAAGGCTGCAACCAACAACAATTTACTATTGATTAATCTGACAATGATTTTCTCGATTAATCATTTGGTCCATAAAATGTCAGCAAGTAGTTAAAAAAAAAAAAAAAAAAAAAAACACAATAGATCACAATTTCCAAAAGCTCTATGTGATGTCTTAAAATTGATTGTTTTGTCCGACCGACACTCCAAAACCTAAACATACTCAGTTTAATATCAGAAGAAAGAAAAGCAGCAAATCCTCACATTTAAGTGTCTGGAACTGGGAAATGTTTAGTATTTTTACTTGAAGAATTACTTCAGAGATTAGTCCATTATCAAAATACAGCTGATTATTTTTGCGTTTATTGACTAATCAATTAATGATTAATCGTTTCAGCTTTAAGTAATAGACCAGTGGTTCTCAAACTATGGTACGTTTACCACTGGTGGTAAGCGAGCTGGCTCTAGTGGTACGCGAAGAAATCTCTGAAATAACCTTTTAATAACTCAAATAATTTAAAAACATATAGCACTATCTAAATATATGTGTTTTTTAAAGGAAAATACTCAAATAGGTTTTGCATTTTCTGTAATATTTGGTTTCAAATTCTGCTATGTAGTCAGGTTCATACATGTAGTGCGCACATACCTCCATGATTAGTGACTAAAATGTGACGGCAAGATTGTAAACAGAGGTAAAATGCAGAAGGTAAAAACACTGGCTCCAAACAAGAACTATTAAAAAGAGAAGTGTGGATCAGGAGAACCACTTTGCACCAAATTAGTTTTGGTTCTTGAACCGGCTGCATTCATGATTCGGCAATAGTCAACAATAAAAAAATCTTCTTATTGGAATAAACCTGCCACTTGCATGAACTGTCTGTAGCTGAATAGGGTTGCAACTGAATATCCCAAGAGAAATAGTACAAGTAAGTCTTATTAACATCCAAACTGCTAACTAGACCTTTATAGTTTTTATCTTAATCCAGATTTATCAACCAAACTTAAATAGCTGGTATAGCTGTGAATGTAGGCCATCTGTATCTGGGTTAGATAGACAGTGAACAGGACTCTGTGATTGATTACTTTCAGTTATGAGTGATAACTTGTTGTTAAAGGAGAGATTAGAGTTGGGCTCTAGGCATGACAGCATAACTACAGCATTCTTCCCTTAATGTAGTTAGACCAAGAGAATGGACGCTGACATGGAGCCCAATGCTGCTGACACGCAAAGGTTACAGCTACTCACATTTACACATTCACCACACTGGTGAACTAATCTGCCCGTATGTCGGTCATATTTGAGCGGGGGGGAAAAACAATTGATTGGAGCCAGGTACTTCCTAACTGGGTGATTGTGAAGATAAGGGAACTATTAAAAGGTTTATCATCCTCTCTCAAACCAGTCCAGGGTGTAGACTCAACCACAACAATCTGTAAATTGTTGTAAAGTGTTCCTGTTGGTGTGAACAAAATAGCAGGAACACCTTAGAGTAAAATGCAATCAAACATACCATTACAAAGCATTCTCCATTTAGCTGATGCTTCTATCCAGAGCAACGTACAATAAGTCCATTCAAACTTAATTGGAACAAGAGCTAGTTATCATCAAAAAAACTGCATCCCACCCAAACAAAGAGCGCGTTAAATGATAGAGTAGTGAACTGACACGTAGGGGGGTGTGGCAGAGGTCAAGTACCAGGCGGGCGAAAGCATGCTTTATGAGCTGCAGAGGTCTGGTGGTGGACAGAGAGACTCCAGCGAGGGAGGAGTTGCAGTAACAGAGGCAGGAGGTGACAAGCAACTGAATGAGCCCTAGGCTATCGCTCTGGTGAGGGAGGAGCAAATAGTCCTGATATTATACAGGAAGAATATACAGGAACAGGTTACTGCTGCTCAAACCCTGCTCTTAAAAATGACAGTATAGTTAAAACCTCTCAGACACAGACTCAAACGGCTGAACACAATGAGAATCACACATTTGGGTATTGATTCCCAGGTAACTAAACTGGACCGGCTTAGTGTTGTACTGTGGTTTTCAGATGTATTCATATCATTTACTTTAGTAGACGTAGCAACACCACACTATAATACAAGTCTTGCATTAAAAAAAAAAAAAAAAAAACAAGTAATAAGTATTAGCGGCATAATATACTTAAATTAGCTTAAGTAAAAGTATTCAGTATACAAGATAGTCCCTGTCAGTATTATGTTATTACATTACTGTGATTATATGTAATCATATATAGTTATATGTACTTTAATGTTGTAGAAGGCAGGGAAAGCATTGACTGCTTTATACACTGCTGGGTAGTTTAATCTATAACAATAGATTGTATTTATTTTGCTTGTTAAATCTTAATCTGCAACTAGTAACTAGTAACAAGAGCTGTTAAATAGATATAGTGGAGTAAAGGTATAAAATAACATACAGTACAATTCAGAATTGTACTTAAATAGAGAAACTGAGAAACATTGATGTTGTGGTGCTTTTGTTGTTGAGTTGCTTCCTTTCTCATTCAGCTGGTTCACTTATCAGTTCAAGATAAGAAACTAAATATTCACTCATTTATATTATCAATAACAAACAGACTCTTTCCACATGCACGTCTGTGGCTAAAATCCGACATAGCGTTGGTTTATTATTGAGGAACAGTAGTTTTATTAAGTATAAATATCAACAGCTAGAAGACACAAAGCTCAGCTCAGTTAGCTCATCAGACACACCTGAGTAATGTTAGCTCTCCATTAGCAGTAAAGCTAGTTTAGTGGGCTGTTTTAATTAGTTAATAACGTTAATATACGGAAGGCCAATTAATACAGCTAGCATGTTTGATAACTGACGGCTCAGTTGTACCGTTACACTTTAATATTGGGAACCCTGACCTCCATTAGTCAACTAATCAATCAATCAATCACTAATAATGTGGAGTAAATAATTAGCACTCGCAGCCCCCCACAGTGAAACGTTGTGGAGCTAACTAGCCAATTAGCTAGAAAGCTAAAAGTGACGTTACTTACGCATCGATAGTCTTCTGAATCTGTATTAAAAAATACGCAGCGTGAATCGTTACTCATTGGCTTTGGGTTTTCACTGTCCATTTTAAGTCACAATGATTTTGAGATGATTTCGTTCCACTGTGTTTTTGTTTTGCTGTAGCTTTTCTAGTGCTTCCTGTTTCTACGGTGCGCTCTGAGGGACAAACAGTGCCGCTGACCGCTCCGAATCACCGACAGTATACTTTGACTTGTCCATTAAAACTGTACGATGTGACGTTTTACAGTACATCTCTGTTGTTCTTCACTTTATTGAGAATAAACAACACTTTAGGAGTGAGTAATATCCCATCCCATATTTGTGGGGGGTTTCAGTGTATTTCAGTCAGTAGGGTACTGTCAATATTTGTGGTACTTAAGCTATACTTTAAATAGATATTTCCTTTTACTAATACTTATACTCCACTACAGCTCAAAGGGGGATATTGTACTTTTTACTCCACTACATTTTCCAACTATGATATCTATAGTTCTTTATTTTGTCAATTAAAATTTTACATACAACATATGTAGAGTCTATAAAACATGATGTATTGTTACATGTTAAACAGTATATAAGGTGGCTGAATTTAGTTTTACTTCCACCAGTTGTAACAGTAAATTCCTCTCACGTGTCAATGTGTCAGTAACACTTTTATTGTTGATACTTTAATTATTTATGCAAAACATAATTACCTACCTTTACTTAAGTAAGATTTTGCATGCACAACCTTTACTTGTAAGGTGGTAATTTTACACTTTGGTATTGTATTCAGGTAAAGGAATGCCTCTTCCACCACTGATATCAGGAAATCAACTTTCCTGTGAAACACTAGTCAAAAACTGCAAAAATCCTTGTGTTTACAGCTCTCATTAGTGATCTCATTATTAGAAATACTAATAAAATGGCCTCATTATAGCCTCTGGAAGAAGTTCTGGCATCCTTGGTAGATTACACCAACAGTGTTTTGAGACTGATACTACACATGGGATGGTTAGAGCACTTCAGTGATAGCCTCTGGCATTTCCCTTTAGGTTAATGATAAGGTTATCTCAGTGGATGTTTTTAGAAAACAGCAATCTCATTTACAGTCAGATGCAGAAAGACATTTACCTTTGTCCTAAATGTAGACAGCCGTGGCTGCACTGCCTGTAAACAGCCTGAATCAGAAAAGAAAGAATGTTCAAGGTGTGTCTCTTTGTTTGAGGAGCTTTGCTCCCTTTGTAAGACTTTATCTGATTTCCAACAGTTTGTTTCATGTGTATCTGAAAAGAGACAGACAGGACAATATTCAGATTAATTCATTTTGTGAAATTATTGGTCATAGTATTGACTGAAAGTTGTGACAATTGTTCACAGAATGGAT
The DNA here is from genome assembly GCF_905237075.1 of Dicentrarchus labrax. Classification (NCBI taxonomy): domain Eukaryota; kingdom Metazoa; phylum Chordata; class Actinopteri; family Moronidae; genus Dicentrarchus; species Dicentrarchus labrax. Next base: position 20,332,788 of record NW_026136706.1, read on the forward strand.
CCTATTTCAACAATTATCTGCAGAAATCTTACATACAGCTGTTCTCCAAATTTTAACATTTTGAAGTATAAGTGTATAATATTAGGCTACATCTAACATCAACAACATAGTGTGATGTGTCTGCACTGGCATGTGCAGTGAGGTCTGTTAAAGGCACTTTCTGTTTCCTCTGCTATTGTCTTTTCATTGAGAAGAGACAAATTAATATCATCAAGAAGAGATTTTTGCATGCATTGTATGTGTTTGTGTGTGTGTGTGTGTGTGTGTGTGTGTGTGTGTGTGTGTGTGTGTGTGTGTGTGTGTGTAAGAGAGAGAGAGAGAGAGAGAGAGAGGGAGAGAAAGAGAATGACAGTGGAAAGTGGGTGTGCACCCTATTGACCTATTGTGACACTGAAACTCCAGCTGCACCCAATTCCCTCAGTGCCCTTTGAGGCTGTCACTGTCAGTTACTCAAACAACAATGAAGGAAATATGTTATTTCTTTTTTCCTGCTGGCACAGTATTACATAACACAATAAGTGCATGTGTGTGCATATATCTTTATTCTAAATCTATACAAATGTAAAAAAAAGAAGAAGAAAAAAGTATATATATAGAATACTTGTAATTGTCATATGTATCCCCAGACTGCAGGATAATGTTTGAAACTGATTCTGCACTGTATGCTGGGAAATATCCCCTCCAGACTACGAGATTGAGAGACATGAAAGCTCGGCTTTTGTGTTCAAAATGGCCTTATACAGGTTTCATTATCGTACAAACAATTCCTGAAGCTATTTAGTTTCAGAAGTCAGAGGTCAGGTAGGTCAAGATGTTGAAGCTTAACAGCTTAATTCCTCAACCTGCAGGCAATTTTGGATGCACCTCGCCCACTTTGAGTGAAACTGTATTATACCTAAGCAAAATGTAAATTCTAACAAATCCGTTTTTTTTTTTCACTTTATGAAATGATGCATAAGCTGCCATTCCCATTATAGAGTTTGGTTGAAATTATCCACTTCTGAAGCAAAGTATCTGGATGGATGAATGGATGATTTGGGGGGCAGTTAAACATAATCTTAACTACATTTCTTGAACAGCATCCAGTTGACAGTAGGAGGGCAGCAGTTGAGACAGACTCTTTGCAGTGTTTATATGTTGTCTATGATTGGATAACGTTGCAAGAAATTTCACCTGTTTTTTAAGATGGGGAGACATTTGGAGAAATTAATGTTTCTGTTCTGATGCTTTTATGTTTTGTCCAACATTTCTCAGTTTATACTGTACACCGTGGTCCTTTTTTTTAATTACCGCTCACATCTGATTGTCAGGCTTCACGGTTCCAGCTAATTTTCAGCTATACTTTCATGTCAAACACTTGAGCACAAAGAAACATAAAAATGCTCAAAGATGTTTTATACCACACAAGATGTATAAAATATGCTTTTTGACAAAGCACTGACGAGTCAGGTATTCCCTGTGAAGAATAGGGATAAGCAGAAACCAATGAATTGGACATGTTTTGGTTGTCTGAATAGGCCAAACTCATTTTTGTGTCTGCATTCATGAAAGAAATAATACATAACAAAGGAAGTAAGTTTATAAAAAAGTTTATTTTAGAAACAAATATTATCTGTACAAAAAGAAGGCGCATACAAAAGCATTCGCTAATTTCAACAGATGGACGTCTCCATCAATACCATGACAGTAGCAAATAAATGACAATAACAACAAAGCATCTCGTGGAACCCCTCATTGTTCCCTATGCAGATGAATTATCAGCTGATTCTGGTTCACTGACCATGTAGGACATTAGGAGATCATAGGCAAGCCACGCAGTAAGCATCTGCCTCCTTCCAATGTAAGCACAATTTAAAGACACAGACATGTTGTTGGATATGAAGGAGCATTGGTCATACACAGACATATACATCTGAACACACTGACATCATCAGCATCACATAGAGGAAGCTAAATCTTCTATCAGTATCCCCCTTCTGCTCAGAAGGGGCGGTTCAGACGACAGGTCTCCATAGTTCATGCAGCCCACTTCTTCTCCAACTTTGAAATAACATTTGGCTCTCAAACATACAGTGTGAGGTAATAAATTACACATTAAATATAGGTTTAAATATGTTTCATTTGTGTGTCACAGCTGAATGCATGATGTGTGTAACACTTTGGCGTGCAAAACATATGGGTTTGGTGTTACACAAATGCTTGCTTCAGGATCAACACATCTACAGTCAATAATACCACAGAATAGACCGACACCATGTTGGCCTAAAGAGAGAAATAAGCTGCCCATTCGTCCACCATTCAAACGTTTCTCCGTTAATTTCATCAGTAGTAGTAGCAGCAGCAGCAAACGAGACATATTGAGAGAAGTCAGACCAACCAGTCTAATAAAGAAATCTGGGCTTTCAGTTTGTGTGGGCTCTGTGAGCTTACTGGCCCCATCCTCCGATTCCAATCTCCTGTTTGTAGCGCTTGGTGAGAGAGTTGGCCTGCAGCGTGAGCTTGGACAGCACCCCTTGCAGCCCGGTCAGGTGGTACTGGAACTGCGTCTTCAAATCCTCGTCCTCCTCCTCCTCGTCCTCCTCGGATGACAGCGATGCGGAGGAGGAGGTGGATGCGGACGAGTTCATGCGGGTGATCTTCATGCTCTCTTTGCGCCTCTCGTCGGCCGCGGCGCACCTGACGCCCCACTCGATGTCCATGCGGATGGACTTGAGCAGCTGGTAGTAGCTGTACATGTCCCCCTCTTCCTCGACCGACTTCAGGGCGCTCATCTCCCTGTCCTCCTCCAGCGGGACGTCCCGCAGCAGGCTTGGCACCATGATGGTCTGGTCCATGTTATTGACGGCGCCGATGAAGCGGTCCATGGCGTTGAAGAGGGAGTTCTTCTGCTTGGGGGTTTCTAGGAGCTGCATCATCATGTTGGCGAGAGTTGTGAGAGAAATGGAAGCGAAGAATCGAGTTGGTTGTCTTGTTTGTTTCTCCTCAGTGAGTGCCCTGCTTTAATTCCGGGCTGATCGGCTTAAAGGAGCGTCTGCTTGTCTGTAGTGCTGCAGAGGGGATTGGCTGTCCTGGAAATCAAGCGGTTGAGTTTCCCCCTTTGATGAGTGTTAGCGTCCTTTTCTCGTGGTATCTGGTCTGTGGGCAGACGGGTGCGCACTTATATACAGATGCAGGTTTCGAGCTTTAAAGGCGGTCCCACACACAACCTGTTTGGCAAGTTCTTTCACTGCAGCTGTAACCGGACCCAATGACCTGTAATAGCACAGCAGAGATGCTCGGCACACTTTCTAGAAGAGGAGTGGCTTCATGTTGACAGTTAGGGGTAAATCCAACTTCACAGAACTTCTGGAGAAACACAAACAGGATTTCTTTAAGCTGAACACGCCAAACGCGTTACCGTGCGTATATACGCACAGCAGCTAAAGGTTCACTGGTCAACACTTTGTCGTCCCAAACTTTACTCACCCAGAAATACTGTGTCCAGAGTTTATGATTTCTCTTCCGGTAAGATAATGACTGATATTACATCACCATTCACATTCTGTTCCGATGAGCCAGACAGGAAGACACAGGGTGAGGCTCGACTGAGCGGACCGGTTTCATGAATATTCATTGAGCAAGCCATCAGCCCACTGCTCGGATCTCCACTGAAACCAATCAGATGACCATGTTTCTTTCTGAGGCGGGACAAATGGATGTTTGACCAATGACGAGGCCACAGTGTTGAATGGCTCACGTCTCGACAACAGAGGCAACACGTGGTCGAGCAACCAAGTTTTTTTTTATTTATTTTTTTTATAATTTTTGATTTAATTCATACACTCTCAGCTTGAAACCTATAGTGCTTGAGTAAAAGTACCAACACATCTAAAACAGTCCATTAGAAGTAAAAGGTCAGCATGTGAAATCCCACTTAAGTTACAGTAGCTACAGAAGTATTATCAGCAAAACATAGCCTACTTAAAGAATCAAAAGTAAAAGTATTCATGCACAAAATAGCCACAGATTTATTAGGTGATATATCCCTTATATTATATATATATGACATTATTTGAATACATTTTAAGCAGATTTTTACTGGTGTAACTGGTTCAGGTGTAGCTAGTTTCCACCACAGGTTACTTTAGTTCAGTGGTTCACAACCTAGGGATTAGGCCCCTTTCAAAGGGTCACAAAATAAGTCTGGGGGGTCAAAAGAAGACAAAACACATCTCTGTTACACACATGTGAACATGTTTCCAATGTTCCTCTAATCTTTGCTTTTTGTAACATACAGGAGAGTTTGTGGCTCAAGTTTTATCTGCGGATCCATATTGATCAATAATATTGTCATCCTGATTTTCTGTATTTTAATTTCACTATGTTGTTCTATTTTGTACACACAGTATCTGCTGCAAGTCTTTCCTTCCTGAAACAGGGACCCCTCCTCTTTTGCTCCTCCTGAAGTTTCGTCAGTGTTTTTCCTTATCGGAATAGAATAGAGGATAGAGGGTCTTGTGTGCTGTACAGATATTAAAGCGCTGTGAGGCATAGTTGTGATATTGGCTAAATAAATTAATTGACTTGTCTTCAAAGTTATTTAAATGGAAACCTGAGCAGTTTTGAGGGGAAATGTCTCTGCAGTGGAAAAGCCAAAACTGTCGTAATGCAATTTGTTTTGGTTGAGAATGTTTAAATATAACAGTGTGTTGTATTTCACAAGATTATCATATGTTTTACTCTGAAAAGTAACTAATAAATTGTAAAAAGTAGAGTAAAAGTTTAGAATTTCCCCCTGAAATGTTGTGGAGTTAAAGTTCAAAGCAGCGTAAAACAGAAATACTCAAGTAAAGTACAAAAGTTGACAAAATATACTTCCTGTTGGCCCACTTCTAGTTATCTTCCACCCCTAAAAATGTGTTTTGTGTTATTCCTTCTATCATGTTGACTAACTGCATTGGTGCCACAGCAATGAGCATCCCCAAAAATGATATCCTTGTTGCAATTGTCCAATTATAACACAATTACAATGATAAAATAGAGAATGAAAATGTTCTTAAAGTGCAAGTTCACTCTTTACTGAGTGCCACATCCACACTAGCAGTCCCTGCAGGAACATTACAGGCCTGGTTATTTCCCCTCAGGGTAACTTTAGTCTAAGCCAGTTACAGTACTGACAAGCTTTTTTAGATTACACTTAAAATCAAACTGTTGCACCAGCCGGTTTCCAACAGTGCTGGTGGACAGCTGATTTCCCCCCACACTCTTCTAACTGCTGGTAAACAGAGGGGGCTCCCACACAGAAATAGCCCACATTAGTACATCATACAGTACATGCACTGGTGAAAGTGCTCAGCCTGAAATCTGAGCTTTGGTAAACACTTCTGGTCAGACTGAAACCATAAAAACATGTTTTTCACTGTGTGACCATCAACAAAAAGAAATCCACCTGTCTAGTGTTCAATCAAAACATGTCTGACAGATTCATAGTAACCAGGTTCAAAATAGATCCACATAACATTAAGGGATAGGCTCATAGGAATGATATAACGGAGGGAGGGAACGGTATAGACAGGGAGGCTGATTGATACTTCATGCCCATAAAGGGATGTCTCTGGGCACAGTTTGTTCTAGATACTAGTGAATGAATCACTGTTCAAAACTTGTTACTCAACAAGAATGGGGGGAATGTGAACATGGATCGAAAAACCAGCTGGGTAAGTTTCTGTCCCATCCTACTTCCGTCTCATCTTGGTATGCATCTGGCCTCTTTCTTCTGCTGGTACCAAAACTGTTTGTGCTGAAGGCAGTGGGGAAATAATTATTCATGTATTTAGCCTACTTAAGTAAAAGCAACACTTCAACACTCTTATAATAACAATTGTGGGGCTCCCTGGTAGCTCACCTGGCAGAGCTGACGCCTGTGTACCAGGCATGAGTCCTTGCTGCAATTACCATGGGTTTGAGTCCGACCTGTGGCCCTTTGCTGGCTGTCATCCCCTCTCTCTCTCCCCTTGTCATGTCACTCGTTAGCTGACCTAGCTACTAAAGGCAATATTGATAGCACAAATAAATAAATAAAAACTTGCGCATAATAATTAAAATCATGGCAGTATTATCAGCAAAATATGCTTAAAAAATCGAAATGTTCACTCCAGGTGCAGAATGACCTGTCAATGTTATATGATTATTTATTATATAATTGGGTTATTATAGTTAATTCATTAGCTTGTATGCAGAATTTTAATGCTGTAGCTGGTTGATATGAAGCTTATTTTGAGTTTTTTATTACAGTGTTGGGTCATTTAATCTGAAACAACGTCTCTTATTATACATGTTTACATTTTTTAATCTTAATTTTGGAAAGTAAAGGACAATTATCTGTCAAATGTAATAAAGTAAAGAGTACATTATTTCCCACTGAAATGAAGTGGAGAGGAAGTATGAAGTAACCTCAAATTGAAAGTAAAGTACAAGTACCTCAGAATTGCACTTACTACTACTCCTGCCAGTACTTAAATGTGGTGATAGTGGTGGAAGAAGAACTCAAAATCTTTAAAGTAAAGTATCAAAAGTAGTACTGTAATGCAGCCTTTTATTGTTGCACCTATAGCTGGTTTTACCTTACTACTATTTGTGTACTGTTGAGTTTGTTTGATCTTAAACAATTCATCATATTATAATATATTCATAGGTTTTGTATCTAAAATCTTACTCTGCAAAGAAACTAGAAACTACAGCTGTCAAATAAATGTAGTGTTTCACTTTGAAATGTCGTGGTGTAGAAGCATAAAACAGCACAAAATGAAAATACCTCAGAGTTGTATTTGAATACAGTAGTTGAGGACATATTATTATGTAATTTTCACCACTGCCTGAAGCTTGTTTACTGTCCCACTCAACCCACATCCCCTCGATCCCAAATCTGCCTCGGAAGCAAAGCTACACAAACAAACCATTTAAAAAAAAAAAAAAAGCAGGTCAGCAGAGCAATTGCGCACCGCTGAGCCGAGATCAGATAGGAACAGGAGCTGGTTTTGCCTTCTCAACAGGGCTGTCAATCAAGGCCCCACCTCACTGACTTCCTCTATTCTCCTGTGAGAGGCCCCTTCTACTTGTCAGAGGACGCGCTGTGCCTGAATGCAACAATGAAACCCGGATCAGTTCGGAAGGGTTTTCTCGATTGTGTGTCATGTCAGAAGCTGAGCATCCACCGATTACGGCGGGTGTCATCATCATCCCACAAGGCCTCAAGAAGAGCGAGAGAGAGAGAGAGAGAGAGAGCGAGTGAGTGAGAGAGAGAGAGGAGGAGGATGTGGTGGTAGGCAGGGAGGGAGGGATGGTGGGGTAGGGGGATGCTGCACTATAGGAACAGGCAGCTTGAGTGGGAACTCTAGTACTTGTCATCACAACTGCATGTTACTGAAAAGTGTGAGGCACGGCCGGGTGTCTCAGTTCAGCAGGGAAGCTGGAGGCGAGGCAGCAGCGGCAATTAGAACAACAACAGCAGCGGCAACAACTCACATCCCAAATAGACGGGTGGAGTGGGACAGGCCTGCTATATTACTTTATAAGGTAGTAAATGAGGTATCATTGTGGATGACAAGAGAGATGTTCTCTCTCTGTGTGTGTGTGTGTGTGTGTGTGTGTCTGAAAGAGAGAAAGCTTAAGTGCTCCCTCTGCAAGTTTTTGAAAATGAAATTCATAAAAAAGATCATATTAAAGCAGTGAAGTAATTCCTGTCATAGAGTTAATAAGATTTCTAATCTGATCAAATTGCCATTTGAAAACACATTTCTTTTATGCTGAGCCACACGAGCCACTTAATGTTATGATTTGAGGCTGGTAATATTCACTAAAACAAAATTATTCTTCTGACGAGCAGCAGTCATTGTGGCACATCAGCAGGACTGTGTGTGGCACTAAAGTGGTACGAGTCCCTCTCTACAAGCTCTGAACTTTCCCTTTAAACAGACAAAATCTCATCAACCGGGTATTTTGGGAGATTTGAACAACCTGATGATGTAAGTAGATTTTCCTACTGAAAAATTGGTGGTTATTGAAATCAATATTAATTAATTAATTTAGTTATTAAAACAATAGTGAGATTCCCATTTTAGCTTTTGCTTGCTGTAATCATTCCTCCTCTTCATAATGGACATAAAAAAATCCCTTCAGAAATGTCCTTTGTACTAAGGGACAAAATTGCCTCTTTTTGTTACCATCTTTCCACTGCAGCTCAACACTGAAACACTGACTGTGCAAACACAAAGGAAACTTTACACTAAACCTACCGGGCCATTGTTTTAAGACAGCCTTGAAAACCTATCCTACTCTTTAAGGCCAACAACAGGATTGGTGAAATATGAGGTGAAACCTTCATTGAATATTGCCGGAGCCTGACTGAAATCCCATGTTAAATCAAGGATAAAGAGTAAGCCTTTCAGACACTGGAACTTCATTTATATACTGTATTTTTATATAGTTTGTTTTAACAGACATCAGCCTTAGTTACTTTGTTCAAAATTACATTTTAATAGAAATGAATCCCCCTGATAATGATTTGTTAATTATTCTGAGGCAACACGTTTCCTAAACTCTAGTGGGTAAACAGAACTGTTCAATCGGCCTTTTTCACATTAGACATTTTAACTTGTCATAGCAGTTCATCATAACATTAACGATGTGGCCTGTTAAGTCACACTAACTTAGTCTACTTAAAGGGGAACTCCACTGATCTTACACATCAAAGTCTGTTTATAGGGGAGTTACTACAGCAAATGTGAAAAAAAGTTGTATAAAGCCTTTTGTGGCTCCAGAGGGAGCTCTGTGAAATCTGATAAACTGCCTCCAGTGATGTCACTCGAGTCAGCGTAGGGGTGTGGGGTTAGAAAAAAATTAGTTTACCAGAAAGAAATGAGTTTACCAGACCTGTGTACGTCACTTCTCAGCTAACTTGAGGCTAACAGCTCAGGGGCTAAAAAATGTGACTTCAAAGCTTATGAATGAGTCCGAGAGTGTTACAGGAGTGCAATGCTAAATCTGTGGAGTACTCTTTGAAGTGGCTGAAACTCTGAACAAGTTTACTTACTATTTCTATGTTTAAAATTAAGTAATTTTAAGTCCGCTTCACAAAAAGATATGAATACAGTACTTTGAACCTGTACTTTATTTTCAAGGTAATTAGATTTCTAGATATTTTAAGTAGATCAACTTCTCAAATTTCACAGCGCGACTTTTATTCCAGGAAATGTAGAAAAGGCTTTGAAACAGCATGTAGTCCTTCATGCTGGAAAATTACATTTACATATCTTTCAACTCATATAATATACCGTGAAATGTATAAAACATGACAAATTCACCAAATACTTTTTTAGAGGGGTGACATGGAGTGGCAGCTGCCACCTCAGCTACAACGCCTGTTAGGTGCAAAATGCTGTCAGATTTAATTTACTAATTTAGATTCATAAAAAAAACATGTTAAAATTCATTTAATGATCTGTTATGGCGCACATTTTACACTAAGCGATGAGCTTAAGTTCAGTGTAAAGAGACAATCTCTGAAGATTTGGAAATAAAAACCAATCATTAATTTCTAATGCCATCTTTAGATGTTTTTATTCAATTCTGTACTAACGTTCCCAGTATTGTTGTTTTTGGGGCTCATTTGGGGGATTTTCCAAGCAAATACAGATACGTGTGACTGTTTGAGATTAAATCCCAATATATTTATGCCACCCCTTTAAGTTTCTATGCCACCCTCTAACCACCCCATAAATATTTCTCTAGATCCGCCCCTGCCTGGTCCAGTATGAAGCTACCAGCAACACCTGTCACCTGTTTTATTTATGTCTTACACATTTCTTCTTGTCTCAGAAGACAGATGGTCGGAGTCAAAAATGAGGCTGAACTTAACACTTTGTGTTCAAAAGAAAAATGTAAGGATTGCAGCCAGGCCCCTTTCTTTTTTTTTTTCATCCACAACCGGACTGGCTGCACTTGAACGTGTAGGTGCGCTCTTGAGTCCGGGGTTTGTGTGTTCCTGCGTGAGTAATAGCGCTTCCCCGGTGGATGCCTCCCTCTAGCCTATAACCCATTAAGTGTATTCGGGAGGCGGAGGGGAGGAGGGGAGGAGGGGGGGGAGGCAGGGGCGCGGGAGCCAGCGGCACGCACGCTCCATTAGCGGACCCACTGCCGCGCCGCTCCGCCGCTAATTTGCGTAACGAGATTGGGGCGAGCCCGGTTAGCGCGATCTCCCCGAGTAGCAGCCTCTCTTATCCGTCTTCCCACCGCCTTTTTTTCCCCCGGCCTTGTTTCCGATGCAGCCCGCAGCAGCGCAGGAGAACAGGCGGACGGAGAAAGACGGAGAATTTGTGTGTGTGTGTGTGTGTGTGTGTGTGGTACTCTCCCACACATGCGGCTTTTTTTCCTCCTCTCTCTCTCTCCCTCTCTCTCCACAGCTCCGTTTTCCGCTGATACCCAAGCGCCGCCATGTGGACCAGGGTGGTACTCAGTGATGTCATAAAGTGCACCAGCCTCGGCAAGTTCAGTGGATGTTCATTTAAAACACAAAGTACAATAGAAGAATGATTAGAACATATAATGGGTTTTTTTCTTCTCTTTTGAGTAGAAAATAAATAATAGGGCCTTCATATGATAAAAGGAGGAGTAGAGTTTCATGTGCTTTTCTGCTGGTTTCCCCTCGGTCTGCTTCTCAAGGCAAACTCATTGTTTTCTCAAATGAGCAGTGAATTTGGGTTTTGGCCTGACAGTGTGTCAAATTCTTGGTGTTTGTGTTTTATTTTGGTAAAACAAAAACTTGTGTCCTATGTGTTCACACAGGCTGCAGTGGAGCAGAAAGGGTTCCTTTGTCCTCACCTCCTTTTGGCAGAACTGTCTGTTTTCTCCGTGTTGCTCCTGGTTTGTCTGTGTCTCAATGGCAGCTTGTGGTCACGCAGTCTGAATTACAGTGTCAATCTGTCTTTCGCAGTTTTAGGTTGCTCAAGGCACTCAGATAATCTCCCACCACATCTATTGCATGCCTGTCCATTTTGGAATGAGGGAAATTCTCTCCATCGTCTCCTCCTAATTAAAATGGGCCTTTTGCCTAATTTAACCCAGCATCCATTGTTTGTTGTGTTTCTATTGACTTTGAGAATGTGTGTGAAGGCTTTAAAACTGGGTACTTGTTCAGTTTCTCATTGTCTGGATGTTTCAGGGACACGGCACTGTAACACAGAGTTCACTGCTATTTGATAACACTGGTTTAATTGTGGAATTGTGTATTTGTAGCCAGTTTGATAAAAGTTTGTAGATTATTTTATTATATATAAGACTCTTCCTATGTCTGTTGACTTTAATTTTGTTGTCCTAAATATTATATTCTGTCAGAACACACACTGATAGGTGATGTAAAGGGAACAACTCAAGGTCAAGCAGGTGACTTTTGTTTTAGCAGCAAATATTCATTCAAATTGTTTTTGTTGCCCTCGGTTGAGCAGAGGTAAATCACTTCACTGTAAGTCGTACTGTTAACTTGCTGTTCTCTGATGCCTGAGTCCTAGTTAGATGTACACCCACCCACACATACCTTTATCCACACAACTTAGCCAGCTCTCAATATGCCTTAACCCTTGACTTGACCTCTTCTGACACTAATCCTGAAACTAAAAATATAATTTGTCCTGATTACTGTTTGGAAACAGCTCAAATTATAACTTTTCCAAGAGATAAAACAGCTAATAAATCAATAAAATATACTGTTATTGAAGGCTTTACCATTTGTAGTAAAGTATCCTACTTTAACAGGGGTTTCAACTTCAGAAACAGTCTTGTAGAAACATTTGAAATGTAGACCAGGACGGCCACTGCTCGCATACAGCTTTGATAAACAGATGTATAGGACACCTGTTTGATTCTACATTTAAAATGTACTGAGCCATCTCCATCATAGCGAAATGAACAAACGCTAAACAAAACAGTTATTCTATATATTTATTGATAATAAGACCACTGATGGTGACTTAGTCAATAGTAGACAGCAGGGTGCAATTCTTTTTGAGTGTCTGGTGACCCCATGTGTAAGCAGGATGGTATTACAATTTAGTATTTACAGGACAATATCAGTTTGGGGAAGGAAAAATAGGTTTCAAAGTGTTGGAAAACATACATTCACTAAATAAATGTACAGCTTTAAAAGCAATAAGGTTGGAAAAGCCACAACCAAATACTGACCATAATTGAATACAACAGGATCCACAAAATCTAGATGCTCTCTCTCTCTCTCTCTCTCTCTTCTTTCTCCCTCTTTCTCTCACTCACTCACTCACACACACACACACACACACACACACACACACACACAACTTGTCATACAAGGAAAATACACACTCAAGGTTAAGGAGACAAATAAAGAACAACACACATACCGAAAGAGAGATAGAAAATCACTTGGTGAAACTGTAAACGCAATGCCAACCAAACCATAATAAATATACAGCTAAATTGAAACAGCTACATGTTGCACGTTACTCTCAACAAAACATTGGCCACAATAATTTTTTTCAGTGCGATTTTTCTATAAACTATCAAACAAATACAGATTAACAGCACAAAGTGCGGAATCAAAACTGTGACACAACATTTATACTGATTAGCGTATTAGAATGAGAAACATTACATTATATAAATTACATTTCCAATAAATATCTACAGATAATGATGATGATGACGATGATGGCATGTTGATGCACTACATAGAATACTGTAAATACTAGATGAACACTGTTGGAGTCCTGCGTATCTCTAATGTCGACTTCTCTCATTGTAACACACAGCTGGCATGATATTCCTCCAGAAGAAAGCAATTCATCACCCTAATGATTTGATATGACCTTAACGGGCTGAAAATCAGTGTTTTACTGACCTCTTGTGGTTGAAAATGTCTAAGCCTGTTCACACCCAGAATCCTGGTTGTGCACCTGTAACCACACCCCAACCATGATGTCAGGTACACCTCTACATCACTGCAGCAACGTCAACTTTAATCTGTTGAGGTCAGCAAAAAAAAAAAAAATTTTCAGCTGGTTAAGTAGATCTTTAAAGCTAAATCCTGACATTTTGCGATTTACTCAGTTTTTTAGATTGGCCAGGTGTGTGGAGGTGTGAAAGTTGGCAGGATTTAAATTTCTCCCACGATCTCTGGTCTTCATTCTCCAAACAACTTCTTCTGTCACTTTCTATCCGACAATGAATGAATGCCTCTGAGGAGAACCTGTCCAAAACTGTTATCCCCATTTGTATGATTCATTGCATCTCAAAGCTCACTAAGATGACAGCAAGTTTTTCACCTCGCCTTGAAGCGTGGCTGTTCGAAACAGAGACACATTTGCCGTACGAATTTAAAGATAATTGAGTGTTAGGGGCTTAATTGAGAGCCTGAAATGGCCAGGTCACACCAGAAAATTTTGCAAAATTTTGTGTCGAATTCAATACATTTGAATGAAGTCTCTGTAATGAGTGGATTCGCTAATGAAGAGCAAGCAAATTAAACAGTGCTAACATGGTTTTATTAACAGAACTGACCTTTAAGGGAGACAGAGCGCTAACATTGAGGAGTAGCTTATTAGCTGTGTTGCAGCTTCCGTTTTTATGCAATAGTATGTTCTGTTGGAGAATAAACTGCTCCAAACAGCTATGAGACAGGAGCTGATGATACAACTCATCTTTTGAATAAACTGTTTGACATTACTGTCGAGACTACATGCTTTTCTGGTGTGACCTGGCCGCCAGTTTACATTGTAACAGATTTGTTCCACAACTGACCTTATTTGTTTGTTTTACTTGATGACTAAATTTATTTCCCTCCAAAAACCAATCGAGTCATTTTTTAAGTGCATGTAAAGGCTGTAAATTTGGTGTAAAGTTACTGTGGGACTGTGACAGTAAAGCTTCTTATTTTGAATCCATGTTTTTGTGTGTTTACCCTAGACTAAAGCTCTAACTGATAGTGAATTACAATGTTAAAATGTAGCGTATCTCATAACCTGCCACTGACTTAAATTATCAGGTCAAAAAAATATTGTGTCTTGTCTACAGATTAAAAAACAACTCTCCCTTTTCTCTCTTTCGTCAGTTTCCTTTTTTTTCCTATAAACTTAAAATATCATCCTCAGTACGCATAATCAGTTCACAAAATGTCACAACCATAGGAATATACAATGGTGAGCCATAGCAAAGTCAAATGCAAAACTAAACCTATCTATTAAAGTATTACTTTCAAGCTTTAGTAATGTCAATCTGTACAAAGATGTGCAGTGGTCCTCTGATGACGGTTGGTGAAGCATGCTGTAACCAACTGAGAAGCCAAGTTGCACCCAATCGCCTATCTGAGACCAACACGGCTCAGACAACTCTGGTTTACCTGCTTGTTGTACTTTGTAGGCTGTACTGATCCGAGATATGTGCTAATGAGCAACTTCTACATCAAGCAGCAGTGTGATGTGTGGTATAGAACGTTTTGATGCAACAGCAGTGAGTCAAGGAATGGTGCTTTACAATAAGATACATTAAGATATTACATTAAGATCACAGGCAGAGAGACGGAGGGAGGTAAATTCCAATACAGACATGTGACAGTGTTTTGGGAATTTACTCTTGTCATGTGTCAAGGCTCTTTGTCTCTTCGTCTCTTCATCTCCCTGAAAATACAAAAACACAAATAAAGAAGAGTTAATTGTGTATGAATTAAAGGACCACTGTGTAGGATTTAGTGGCATCTAGCTGTGAAATTGTAGACTAACTGAACACCGCTCGCATCTGAATTTGGTGACCTGGGAATTAGAACGGGCTGAAGGAGAAATTACGGTGGCCGCAAAAACTAGTGAAAAACGTGAAAGGCCCTATTTACAGCCAATATTTGGATTTGCGATGTTTTGTGATTATACACTAATAAAAACATACTGATGATTTTTATATTTCCCAATAGATCCTTGGACCTTTTAACTTGCAGTCATTGACTGTTTGGCCACTTGGGGGAAGTGGAACAAGATGAAAACACGACATTTTTTACTGTATGACAAAAATGTTAGCAAACAGTTGCCTATTTACACATCCAGCAAGCACAAATTAACATTTTTGTTTATTTAGCCACCTGGCGTATGTAAGTCTAATACCGACTTTCCTTTTAGCTTTGTTTGGTCTCCACCAACACCCGAAGGAAAGTGTCTGGCTCTTTAGCTAAATGCTCCACTATGTTCACCAGCTAGTTAACTTTGTCTATCTGCTGTTTGGTGTTAAACAGATAGTGTACACTGAGTTTAACAGTTTTTACTGCAGAAAAAAGCAGCTAATGAGAACTGTGGCTGAAACAAAACAGTAAACCAAAACCCTGTGCTGAAAGGCACTAAAACACTTTGTATAGTTGAGTGGAAGTTGGTGATAATTCTGGGTGTAAGCTTGTCACTACGAGTGACACCGTTTATATTGTACTTGTATTTTTTACAGTGTTAAAGTGTAACCTCAATTCTGCTAGTTCCCTCCCTCTCAGCAAATTTAATAGACGCTATGTCTCGATCAGTATACATTTGAAAATAAGAGCTGAGGATTCATAGACTCCCCCCATGTGACGTTTACGTGCGCTCCCAAGTGTCTTCTCTCTCCGTTTCTCTACAATGTCAAAAGTGTGCAACAGTGGAAATGGAGTCCGCTCACGTCTACAAACGACTGGCACCCATCGCAACAGAGTCCAACACAAAGTCCAAAGTCAAAACTTTACTGAACTGAACTTTTGAAATCTATTGTGATTTTGTATTTTTAGCTGGCTAATGTTAGCTTGCTAACACTGACAAATTGCTAGCTAGCTAATATAGGAAAATAATCCCAGGGCTGATCTGGCTTGCCGTTTGCAGGTTACTTTATCGGCCGGCATTGCAGGGTGCTTTGCAGCTGGCTGGCTAACCTGGCTAATTTGCTTGCTCGCTAGTGTTATCGCCACAAAATATTGTCTGAGGCGATATTTTAGTTGGCTAACTTTAGCTAGCAAAATTACTTCACCAGCTAACGGTGACATAACAATCAATGGGGTGATTTGTAAACAGCGAGCTAGTTTGTAGCATGGAGTCAATGGTCCAAATAAAATATAGGAACACTGTGGATAGTAACGTTATTCTTAATGTGACTATAATTTATTTCCCAGTGTTCAGTCTAGTGTATGTCACTTTTGGCTGATGCCCAGGACGATGCTCACTTGAGCGTATGGACTATGTATGGAGTGTGACCGCAAGCTACAGGATGCTGACTGCAGTTCACTTAATAGCCACTGTTGTCATGATTAACAATGGTTTGCTGAAAGTTTACATATAGAACATTTAAATGTGTGTGGTTGCTTTTGTGTGTGCATCTTTAATGTTTCTCACCTGCCACGTCACATCAGCTAGACCATCTCATACTGATTGGCTGTGATGATCCTGGACAGACAGCAGGCCAGCAACATGCCAATCAGCTGAAAGACAGACAGAAAAGGGATTTGGTTTACTTTATGTTTGGGGTTCAAAAATATTTGGATTAACATTTTCTCAAAATAAAGACATCATTTCCTGTGAAACCTACTCATTACTGTTGTAAGATGATGATGGTGCTACTAGTATCCCCTTCCTCCCTTTAGTATTGTTACATGCTTTCTTAACGTAATTTATTGATGCTAAAACCCTACACATGCCTCCTTTTATTTGCCCTCCATCACCTGCAATTTTTTTCCCAATTCTTACCTGTGAGAAGGCAATCCCAAACGTCACTCCTGCAATAATGGCCATGTTGGTTTCCATGAAAGAAGTGACCAGCTCATAGCATCCCTGAAATATAGGGGGCATGTTAGTTTGTAGAGGGTACTGGGACATGTTATATGTGCAAATTAAGGGCAAGATGGATATCTGGGAGAGTATCTGAGGCAGTTGTTAGTGTATGAAAGAGGGTTTGAAAAGGTGAGTGAGGACCTGTCAGATGTAAACGCAGTCTTTATAAGCATTCATAAACTACATGAAGTACCTAGCAGCAGAACTTAACATACTGACCTGGTGGTAGACCTTGCTTGGGGCTAGAGTTGTATTACGGAGGTCTTCTGGATTGCAGTCAGAGGAGTTAAAGCAGCAGCTGGCAGGAATGCCATTGGATGGGTAATACACACTGCCAAACCAACTGGTGTAGTTATACACTCCGCAGCAACGCAGCTAAAACGCACAGAAAAAGAGAGAGCACTGGTTAAGGCATTATTTAATATTTTTTTTTACTGTCAACAAATCACATGTGAAGACCAAAACAAACAATGTGTCTGTTTGAATAGTTTTTAACTTCCCCATCTTGTCTGTTGCACTCAACCATTATTTGTTCTTATTGAAGGCATAAATATGTAGTACAGCTGGGCACTGTGGTTTAACACTAGTTAGTAACTATGGTAGTTTAGTAACACTAATCAAACAGGAGTAAATAGTGCATTTTCAGCTGCGGTTTAAAACGTATTTGGGGCACTACTGAGTATTCAAGGCGTTTGTGTGGGAATGATACAAAATAAATGACATTTCCCTTGTTCACCGTAATGAAGGAATATGTCACCCATAACAGTGGTGTAGCTCACTGATGTGTTTTTTGACAACAATGGAGCTCTATGGCAGGGACAAATAAGCTCTATCAGGGTTTGACTTGTTCGTAGCATACATTAATTCCTGTTTTTGGTCTATTCATGAGATGTGTTGATAATATGCAGAATTGCTGGTGTTAGCCTTTAAAAAATGCAAACCTTTAGCATTCAGAGCTGTGTTTTGGTTTACTGCTGATGCATTTATTAGCTGTTTAACAATATTGTGTCACAGGGACTTACCTTGTGCTGCAAATTATCAACAGCACGGCTCGCCTCATCCTCAGCATTGTAGTTCAGGACGGCGTCGGTGTATGTCCTGTGAAAGGTTCCCTTTATCTGGAGCGTGCAAACATACGCACACGATTACACACATTGACAGCCTAAGAGCGCTTTTAGTGTTGACTTAAAAAGTTGTTAAATGGCGTGTTGCGTGCTAACCTCGTGGCGAAACACAAATCCAGAGATCCCGGCCACTAACTCAGCGAGGAAGACGAGCGACAGAAACATGGCATACTACAGAAACAGAAGAAGGAAGAGGGACATTTGCATAGTTTGCATAAAAACCCTCTGCTTTAGATCAGTATCATTTGCTTATGGTTACACAGTCACACACGAGTGCGCGTACACACACACACACACACACACACACACACACACACACACACACACACACACACACACACACACACACACACACACACACACACACACACACACACACACACACACACACACACACACACACTCACATGACCACCATTAACTGAACAAAGTGCCCTGCGGCATCTATCGGATTTCTGATCCCTCTCCACAGGACAGAGGTCAGCCATTATTCCCTTTATCATGTGACCTGAGGCAAATTAATCAGCATCCACAACACTTTTCTCTCTCCCTGCAGCATAAAACCCCACCCTTCCTCCAACAGCCTCTCACCAGCTTCAGCATCCATGGGCTTCCTCTGCAGGTGGCGAAGCATCCAAACAGGCCAAAAACAATGATGACGGTCCCGGTGCCTATGAGGACGTAGGGGGCGTTGGTGGAGTTGTCGGCTATAAGAGAGATGTACGGGCCCAGCATCAACTTCCCCCATACTCCCACTGCCAGCAGGATGGCTCCTGTTATCTAGAGGGCGGGAGTTGGAAAGATGGATATAACAGAGAGAGCACAGGGAACAGAATGAAAGCAGGGAACAGGCCTTTATCTCTGCACCTCTGCAATATTACAATAGCTGTGTTTTAGCAGCGTGGCGAAGGGGAGGAGGAGGAGGAGGAGGAGGAGGAAGAGGATCAAGGTGGAACAAGAAAGGAGAGCAATTAGAGTAAGGAGGAGGAGACGAGAGACAGAAGACACAAATTTATCTGGAGTGCGGGATAGTGATCACCTGCTTTATGAATATGCCTGCACTCACACACACACACACACACACACACACACACACAGACAGAGGAAAAGAAAGGGGACATGTCAAAGAAGCTCTTTGATCCGAGGCGAGACGCTTCCTACTGTTGCGCCTCTCTTAGCATTTCAAATGAAGGCTGCGGATAAAAGAGTGTGTTGTACGAGGCAGCTGAAGCGGCGTGTGTCTCAGCTGGGTATGTCTTGCTGGCATTGGAAAGAGAGCGGGGTGTGGAACGGCTGCTGATGATCTGACTCTAGCAAGGGCCAACTCATCATACTACCCTCCTTCCTTCCAAGAGGAGAGGCCGTTCGCCGTCCTGCTGCCAGGCCCTCTGGTTAGAGAGGGAGCAGTCTGTACAAAATGTCTCTGTCTGTGCACCCTGAAACCTCTAAAACCGTTGAGAAGAAATAGCTCACAGCAGAAAATGATCCAATTTGACTGAAAACAGCACTGGGAAGACATCAGTTTTGCTGTTTGAATAAACGTTCCAACTCAATTGCAATTAGTCAACGATGTCCTATGGCCTGAGTGATTACCAACAATACAAAAAATATTTCTTTGCATACCCTCAAACCGTCATGTTCCCTCTCTGACTATGGCCTAAACTAGTCTCTGTAGATTAATGACCGTGTTAACAACATTTACACT
Organism: Dicentrarchus labrax; assembly: GCF_905237075.1. Classification (NCBI taxonomy): domain Eukaryota; kingdom Metazoa; phylum Chordata; class Actinopteri; family Moronidae; genus Dicentrarchus; species Dicentrarchus labrax. Next base: position 20,352,446 of record NW_026136706.1, read on the forward strand.
TGGCAAGGTGTGCACATAATGATCACCGGTCTCTGGCCACCCTGTCCTTTGACTGCTTTATTGTTCTGAATTTGACTGCAGTTTAACCACAGATATAAGGAGTCATTTGAGCCTTAAACACAGTGAGAGCGGTATGAAGATATCTTTTACAGCTGCTGTGTGAGAAACTTGATCGTGTCTCATGCAAACATCCACACATGAATCAACAGTATGACACACGAGGGACAATGAGTTGAAGGCGTGGGTGAGATGATAAGACGGGTTACAGTAAGAGAAAACACACACATAGTGAAACAGTGAATGGCGGCTCCTGAAGAAAGCATAAGCTAAAACTATAGTTTGAAATCACAGACATGCTGGTTTAAGGCTGCAACGAATGACTGTTTTCCCCCCACAAGTAATTTCCCCACGGGTTTATTAAAGTATATCTGATTCTGATTCTGATTCTGATTCATTAGCATTCAATCATTTGGTCTATAAATTATTAGGAAATAGTCAAATAAAAAATTGCCCATCACAATTTCCTAAAGCCCAAGTTGACACAGTTTACAGTTTACTATCATAGAAGACACAGAAAACCACTAAATGTTTACATTTGAGAAACTGTAACCAGTTTCTTTTGGCATTTTGGCTTAAACAGACTTAAATGGTTAACTGATTACCAGAACTATTGTTGGTTTGCCACCATTTTGCTAATGTATTTATCTCTAACTATGGCTCTGTGGCTGTAACTGTGTTTTATATTACATAAACAAAATCAGAAAAAAACGGGTGTTATTGACGATTTGTGGGCAGTTAGATGCGAGATGATAAATCCTCAGACAGTTGATGGAGCTGAACCACATAGTGAGAACTGAGAGCCACTACACTTTCTATTTAAAAACATTTGTCTGATTTTGTAATGTGCATCCTCATCCTGTTGTTTCCTGTACCCCTGTGGCTGCTGTATGCCTGGATGATATTTTCTAAAGGCCTAAGGGTTTTCTGGTTTTATACGGGATGCAATTTCTCAAGGTATTGATTTTCATGTTGTATAAACATGTATTATCACATACGTATGTATAAATGCTCAGGTACTGAGCATCATACTGATGAGGATCTGCTTTAAAAGGTCACAATCCAAAAAGGGTGAGAACCATCAGCCTAACATGCAAAGATATTAAGAGGATACTGAGGTACAAACAGTATGTAAAAATCTACATCTATATATTATCATATTGCTCAACCAAATTAATCTAATATGTTGTAAAGTAGGGCTGTAACTAACTGTTTTCATTATCGATTAATCTATTGACTATTTTATCAATGAATCAATTGTTTTATCTATAAAATCAGAAGATCAGATCAGACTAAGAAGATTGTGAAAAAAGAATTTTCCACAGCCCAAGGTGATTCTTCTGATGTCTTGTTTAGTCCAGATAAAGATACCTCCCCTTCATTTACTGTGGCCCCTCACTTATATAGAAGAATGTCAGTGTTTTCTCATGACTGAGGTAAAAGGAAATCCATTGTAAAGCTATAATGCTGTTACGTAAGGTTTTAGAAGTTGAGCAGGAAATCAAGTTTGGAATACTAAAAGTCTGCCATTGGGTGTAGGCTTGTTTAAGTTAGCTAACCCAGTGCAATATTTTCTTCCCATCCACAGCCATGAATGCACAGCTACGTTGCCACTTGCCAGTAATTTGGTGCCCCCGGCTATAAGCCTCATCCTCATCTAGAATATACTTTCATGTACGACAAACAAAAAGCATCAAATCCATGTTTGGAGTTTTTTGCCAACAAAATAAATGATTATTCCATCATCAAAACAGCTGCTGATTCATTTTCTGTTAATCAACTAATTGATGATTCGCTGCAACTCTAATGTTACAGATCCCATCATCATTTTCAGCCACTATCTGGCAGAACTGAAGGACGGCGGGCTTATGACTTGATTCGTCAGTAATGACATCTGCTGTTTCTATTGACAGTGATTCTAACAGCCAGAGCCGTCCCCTAGATGACGATGTACTCACTGTAATATCATCAGCAACAAAATGTCTGGACCCCTAAGAGCTGCTGTCGCATACAAATAAAGGATCATCTTGTCAATGCTAGTGTTCATTTTAAAGCCAAAAGGGAAATCAAGCCCAAGTAGCAGGGGCAAGTCATCTAGACTTCATGTCTGCTGAATCCCAAACAGCTTCAGTGCCCCTTTTCTCCTCCTCCTCCTCTTCCCTGGAGCGGAGTAGCCCCCTCCCGCACGTTTTTTGTTTGAAATTCAATGCTTGGCCGGCCACCCTGGTTACAGCACAGGGTTTAAAACAGGTCACCCCTCTTCCCTCCTCCTCCCCCAGCCTAATAAAGAAACAGAAGGTGCGATGACAAAATATGCTGGCGAGGACACCACGCAGACTCCACCACCTGCTCCGCATTTGGCCGTCCTGCGTGTGCACGTGTTAAAGTATGGCGACATAGCTATTCGCACTTAAGACATTGCTTGCCACGACAAGCTGATGACAGTGAAACCGAGGCCTGGCTGACATTGAGGCAGCTCTCTCACTTTCGAACTCTGTGCCAGTGAACCTCTCCCTACTTCACCCTCGGGGTTAAAGAGAGCCACTGAGCTGTGAGACACTTCTGCACTTTAGATGTCTGAAACCTGATGCTGTAGATGTGAAGGGAGCGCTTAGAGACAGTCCAATCCAGACTAAATATAAAAGTTCATATCAGTGGCACGGGCACATGTCTGCAGTGCAGGGAGATACACAGCACTGCTCCTCTTTTTAAGCCTTTGTGAACAAAGAACTGAAACTGATTTCAGTTCTGTGTTTCTATCACGACTTTCTTCTCCAATCTTTGAGGAGTTACTTTAGGTTTTATTCAAGGCCAAGTTGCAGCATTTAAGCAACTTTCACTTCCTGCAGTTCAGAGCGAATGCAGACAAAGTACTCTTCAGGTCCTAAACACATTATGGACAGATAAATCTATTCCACGTGTTCTTATTGAATAATCCTACGCAGGTTATATCTGGCTGCTATCAGACATCTTACAAACAGGACGGAGCCTAAAACCCACAAATATTATTATTGTTAGAGTTAATCAAACTAGTCAATTAGTCACACAGTATTTTGATTATGGTTAATGTGTTTTTTTGATTGATTGGTCATATATCAGGAGTCAATAATCGAAAGGTTAAAAAAAAGCCGTATCCAAACCACTGAAAAAACCAACAGGGAAGAAGTGATACTATTCCATTTCTCAAGTTAATCTCAAATTAATTTATCCCGAAATTGAAAGCAGTCTCAACCAAATAAATCTGGTTTGAGAGATGCTTTCTGAGTGATCTGCTGCCTCAAATCCTGAGGGCACTTACTACAAAGAGCGTTAATCACAGTGAAAGTATGGGCACAATCTATTCTTCAAACGACTGTTGTTACATGCTGCTTGCTTAGCATTGCGAACATAGCATTTCATCAATTCAAATCAGAGTGAGGCGTTGCAGCTTAAGACCTCTGCCAAAATCCTATTGATTCAGCTTATTATTTGAGACGTTTGTAGCGCTGTGTTTTATATCATTTTCCAGGGTGTGTCTAATGTTGTTGCTCCTCCGTTGTGCAGTATGGAAATATGGTGGACACACTATCAAGGAGAGATGGTGGACGGTGCACACATCCAACCCCTGCTGGCTACAGGTGCAGGACAAAACTAGCATACAAAGAAAAAGGAGAGATAGTCCGCGCACTGCAAGCTCCCAAAAAATGACTTGAATGACTTCATACAAAAGATACGTGGGTGTTATTTTGTATCATGTGATATGCTAATTGCAAGTGGAGCTGTCATGGTTTTATGCCTGTAAAGATTTGCCTCTGCCTTTTGTTCATGTGGATGTTTGCCTGACGAATACAAACACTGCATCAACCAAAACTATCGGGAGCTTACAAGATTTGTTGTGTGCTAACTACCTGTTTTTTTCATTGTGGACCAAAAAACGATTCTGATTTAATCCTTTAGGTTATTTATCAGGCAAAATTACAAAACCCCTCTCTGGTTTCAGCTTCTCCAATGTGAGGATTTGCTGCTTTTACTTCTTGTCTTACAGTATAGTAAACTAAAGAGGAACGACAATCATAGACATCATCTAAGGCTTTTTAAAAACCTATTTTCTAATCTAAACCTGAGAAAACCCTTTGGCAGATTAATAAATCATTAAAAATAACTTGCTGTGGCTTCACCTTCAATCCAATACTGTCTATTAAAACAGCACCACAAAGAACAGCCTGGACTAAAGTATCATAGCAGGCATTTACTGCAGTCCTGCTGTATTTTATAGTGTAGTATAAGTGTTAGTGGACTTATAAACAGGTGCTCCTATAGGGACCAATGGGCTCAGTGGGTGTTACATATACTGGGGGTGCGAGGTCCCTTTAAGAATCTATAGCAACGGCCCCAAAATGTACAGTAGGTGGTCAGAAAATGGGCTTTATACGGGCCTTATCAAACAGAGCAGGCCCGCTGATGAATCAGACGGAGTTAAATCGTTGCGGTGATGTTAACATCCTCCACCGACAACAACCACGATGCTATGTGTGCTAATGCATCCACACCACTGACGCCCAGCAGCCAAAAATACGTGTAACCTGAACACCAGCTCCACGGCTGGCAGGAGACGGTTTTAAAATTCACATCTTTAAACGCAGAAAGCGGCGGCGTTAAGCTAGCGCTGTCGACCATATAGCGTTTAATATATTAAACAACAGCATGAGCCCCGTCCTTCCGACTGTCCACCCTTCATCACGCACGACAAAAACACACACACACACACACACACACACACACACAGACACAAGAGAGAGAGCAGCAGCAGCAGCGGTGGATTAGGATGGATTGCGATCATTTTCAGCTGGTTTATATACACACACACAAAAAGAAAATGGTTACGTACCCAGAACACGAAGGAATACACGATGAGGAGGGTTTTAAGGCAGGTGATGACCGGTTTAGTCTCCATTGTGGCGCGTACGGTAGACCCACTGTGATGAAGATAACGGCAGCGCGAGGAAGAGAAAGCGTCTCTGAGAGCTGTCGCGGTGCACGCGCTGATGCAGCCACAGAGCGTCACTGGAGCATCGCATCAGAGCAGCCAGCAACCCTCACTGTTGTCTCACTGTTTGTCTCACTGTTGTCTCACTGTTGTCTCACTGTTTGTCTCACATTATTATCTACCGTCACATTACTCTGGACGCTAATAAATAATGCGCATTTTTGTTCAAACACAAATATAATAAAGGTTTACCACGGGTTTTTTTTTGGTGTTATTATTTGTGTTATTTCTAGGTATTTCTTGTCTAATTTTGAGCTGTAGCCTTAAGTGAGTATGTAGTGTTGTTATGTTTTATTGCATATAAAAAATACTCCCTTTGAATGTGTCTAATATGTTTTCCCCCCAATATAAAGTTCAATTACCTCGTTAAAAGTCTATAAATTACATCTACTCCTTCTCCCTCATTGAAATAATAAATATTATATGAATAGTGGTGAAAGAAGTATTTAGATCCTTTACTATAGGAACAGTACAGTGTAAAAATACTGCAAAAAAAAAGTCCTGCAATCAAAATGTTACTAAAAAGTACAGTATTTCCCCCCTAAATGTAATAGAGTAGAACTATAAAGTTGCATAAAATAAAAACACAAGTGCCTTTACTTACTGTACTTTAGTGCTTGTGTAAATGCATTTAGTTACTTTCCACAATTGATACTGGACCATAATCGACCTCCAGATTACAAGTTTTAAAATGAGATTTAAGAGAAACATCCTTCAGTGGATGAATGTGAAAACTGACTTCTACTGTCCAACTCTGCATATAACAGCTACACCATTCTGCACAGTGAAGGTCAAACAGGAAATAAGAAGTGAGACAACAATAAGCAAAACTCACTTTTGAGCAGATCAAATTGTATGTGAAATGGGTGATTCAGTTAAAATGCAATGAGAAACCCCTCAAGGTCCCTCCCTCTGTGAACCACTGACTCTTATCAATGACCATGAGCACAAATCTTTACTGATACATGTAGTAATAACACTTCTACATAAATTAGCCTTTATAAAGGTTTATAAGCATTAATTAATGCTTTATAAGTGGTTAATAAATCCTTTATAGATCATTTATAAGTCTAATAAGAATAGCATTTGGGTTGCCAGGTTGTAGAAAATCTGCCTCCAGCATCATACCTGCTGTGTCATTTTAGCTTTCTTTTTTTTTTATCTGGAAAACCCCTCCAGGGAACTGTTTGAACACTTACTCTCTGGACAAGATCTGCAGGGCATCTGGACCAAAATACATTCACAACCAACATTTACAACTGTGAAATTAACTGATTATTATAAGAATCCTTAATTAATGACTTATCAACTTTTATAGATGCAGTCAACTGACTAACGTTTTATGATGGCTGATTCGAAATTCAAGACCCTTTTATGACATACTGACACTAGGACTAGTGTTGGGTGACCTTACTTGGTTTAAGTTAAAAGGTGATTAATTTGTTTGAGTTGATTGTAAATTTTAGATGCAAAAACCTTTTATTACTTTGTACTTAGTATGCAGCATTTCCTGGGCAACTCACGTGAAAATACTCTACAAGGACCTAAATATTGTACTGAAGCACAATAATAGAGTACAAGCAAATAGTTCATTTCCTAAGTGTATAAGATGGAAATTTCCATGAAAAGAATATGAATCTATAAACATAAGACAGGCTTAATTCTTATTTAAAGGGGGTGGGATTGATTTATGAGATAAGATCAACTGTATTGATCACACACAGGGAAATTTAATTCCTGTTGGCTCATGTAGGCCATATGTACTGCAGCTACTGGTAATCAATATACATTGACCAACCTAAGCAGGGCTAATATAAAGGACTCTCTGGCCCTGGAGGTTAAGTCTCTGTCCACTGTAGGTACATATTAAAAAACACACATTTATCACTTATTAAAATCACCACAACTCAGACTCAAACACAGCATCCACCTTTCTCAGCTGTTGGGCTCCTTCTCCACCATCTTGAGGCCCTCTGGAGCCTTCATAAGGGGAGGAGACTCCTCACAGGACAGTCGAGAGGGGTTAATCATTTGAACACTAGAAGCACAGCAGAATTCTCTGTACATTTGGTCTTACAACTTGTCCTGTGAGTAATATGCTGGCAAAGACATTTCAAACCTCAAACGCACATCTGTTGACCTAAAAAGAGTGTGTTGGACGCAACATATTACTGAGTGCATCTGACAGGCAAGAGAAGTAAATGGGGCACAATGTATAACAGGCTGATGTTCATACATGATGCGTGATGACAAATCTACACATTGTACTGTGCTGTTTCACTTCTAAATGTCTCTGCTACACGGCTCCTACAGGTCTCATTATGTGGAGGTAATAGGAGTTTAGTCGTTATGCTTTTCAGTGGAGCCGTGTGGTGTGCACATACGCTAACAGAGCTGTTCAGCCGTTCACCAACATGAAAACGGTCGATAGAAAGCTGCAATTTGGCATCTAAAGTGAGTCTCTAAATTACTTTGTGGCGAAATACTGATCATTCTGTCAATAATCTGCTTATTTGCGGGTATCCTGTATTTTAATGTCATGCAGCTCACCTCACAGGTTTAAAGGACCAGTGTGTAGGATTTAGAGGCATCCAGTGGTGAAGTTGCAGATTGAAATCAAGTAAATACCACTCAGACAGTGGCAATGAAACTTGTGAAAAAAGTAAAAGGACGCATCTACAGCCAGTGCTTTGTTTGTCTGTTTTTGGCTACTGTAGAATCATGGTGGTTCAACATGGCAGCCTCCATAGAAGAGGACCTCCTCCCTCTGTAGATAAAAACATCTAATTATTAGGTAACAAAAACACAATTTCTTTTTTTTATTTTCAGATGAGTATACACTAATGGAAACACACCCTATATTCCATATCTGACAAAAGATCCTCATAAATGTTACACACTGGACCTTTAATGTATCAATGCACTGTAACTAGATTTTTCCTGAGCTTTTAATTATATCACACAGCTAGTCTTTATGGAGTTTGCTCAGTTGTCATGGAAATGGATTTGTTAACATGCAGGCTCAGTCAGCGTTATGATATCGTCATAGGATTTAGGATTTCTTGTTCATGTTGGGTTAAAGTTAACTGAATTAATTTGTAGCTCTAATGTCTCTATGTCACCTAAAACCAGTAAGTAGAACTTGAGTTGGGGTTTTTTTGGTCAAAGGAATTAACTTCCATACTAAATATTTCAATATCCTCAGCTTCATGGAACAATTTATTTGTGACTGAATGTGAAATGTGATTAACAAAATATTTTATAGTACAGGAATTGTGATGTAATTACCAAATATCAAAGGGATCTTGTGGCACACACTTGTGGAGCCTTTGGTTTATTAATTCCCCTAAGTAGGATGCCCTAAACACATTAATGGATTAAAGTTAAAGTGATGAATTGAGTCTTTTATTTCACAATGCATTCATATTACTTCTCACCCCGCCGTCTGTCTCCACCTAAAGGAGGACATATGTATGATCTGAATACTGAAGAGTCAGATGAATTCCAGGTGGGCCGACCGTCTGCAATCTACTTACGCTCCTTGAATGCGAGACATAACCTGACTCAGTTAAGTTGTTCAATTTAACAGACATCACAAAATATAGGAACCATTCAGTAGGCGAGGTTTTAGGAGAGAATGTACAGTATCCTTTAATAAACAATCCATGGGTCCAGTGGCCATGTTCATTTAGTTTGACTACATTGGTTTGTCTCAAGAGAACAAATATTTAAAAACCAACAAAACAACACAAACACATAATCAGTCAGTACACAGCACAGACATTCTGGTTCTTCAAGTGTGTTCAGTCAGTAGTAAGTACATGGGATCCTGAAGGAGATGCATAAAAAGTGCTCAAACGTACAGTTCTTTAAGACATTGGGCCTCTTGCAAGAATCACAAGTACTAACAGATTTGTTTTTAAGAGGAAAGTACAAGTCATCTAAGAAAACAATGTTCTTGTACTAACAAGATTCTCTCCAATTTATCTAAAGTTGTGTGCAGAAAGTCTGCATTATAATGCCTTAATCTGAATAAATCTGCAGTTAAACTATGTTACAGAAATAAATTTTATGCTAAACTAATATTGTGTTCATCATATCACCATCATCAAGGCCAATTTACTGAGAGGTTCGACAATGTTTTTTTGAAGGTTATACTGGCATATTTCGGAAGGGCAACCTCAACAATTCAGTATTTGTACAGAAAAGTCTCTAACCCAGACAGCTGCCTCAGGATCTAGGTGAAACTCCTCTGTTTGTTTTTTCCATTTTTTTGAATGAAATTTGCCAAAAAAATGAACCAAAACTCAGGGACTCAGAGGTGTTGGTTATCCAAACGATGAAACCTCACAAACACTTACCTAATAGAAACAGTTGGACATCATCAGGTTGAAACAAGCAAATGTTTGCACGTTTAACAGAGTTCGGCAAATCTGACTTGGAACACAAAAAAGGTAAGAGAACATTAGGATAATCATATATAAAATGTTCTTGCAAGAGGCCTAATATACAAGTAAAACTAGAGTGCATTCCCTGGTCTACCTGTGTGTATTAGGCTACTTTGTACATTAAAAGTTCCCTGTGTGAGAGAGAATCACCCCAGTCTTCCTCAGGTCTCTTAAATCAGTCAGCAGCCGGATGATTGATAGTCTCTACACGGACAATTGTGTCGAAGCAACGACGAGGGGAGAATATTGTGAAAGGGCAGGAGTGAAGCCACTGAAAGTTGTCATCATGCTCTCTCAAAAGGCACCAGTCTTCTGATGTGAACTTGAGCCCCGGTATAATCCTGATCCCCGATGTGCTCCCTGGTTCACATACTAGAGTTCACTCAGCTCTGTGACACACACACACACACACACACACACACACACACACACACACACACACACACACACACACACACACACACACACACACACACACACACACACACACACACACACACACACACACACACACAGAGAGTCACCTACTCTTCAAGGCTTTCATCATTTTCAAAGCTGCTGGTCCTCCTTTCAAGGTTCTGGTCCCTCTGGGTTTAAATGTTCTCTAAACTGACCCGAACTCAGCCATCCAGGCTTCGTATTTTTCCAGGTCAGCAGCAGAGACGGACTTGGAGATCTTCTTGAGTGTGAGTGTGAAGTCCTCCATGGTCACAGGCATCTGCAGCTCGTCTTTGGACAAAGCTCGGATCTCCTCGGGGCTAAGGCCTTGGATTCGACGCCGCATCGCCATCATGGACGCGTCTCTGATGTACATGCAAAGACAGGAGCAGAGAGGGGAGCAGGGGTGTTAGTATTTCTACTATTTTGGCTTGCATCCTTGAAGAGTTTTACTCCTGTAAAAACTTCTTGGCTTCTTCTTCTCAGTCTCGGCTGTGATTACTAACCAACTGGCTCAAATCCTTCAGGCTACAGATTGCGTGTGGAAGATACTGACATACACATCCAAGGTCAACGAAACAATGTAAGCCAGAGATGAGCAGAGAAAACTTGAACAGAAAATAGCTGCCATACCCAGCGTAGCTATGGCAGAAAGGACTACAAGGATAAGTACAGGATGGTAAGGAGAAGTGTTCAACTGAAGCAACTATTAACTGCGGTTCAGCATATTAACATATTCCAATCATCAATGCATACTTTAAAATAATCACTGGTGTTATCTGTTTACACGTAGGTGTGTTTCACACAGTAATGAGGAAGCTACATCAGTAATCATCACTTCACAATTTCAATTTATTTATTCTAATCAAATAATCATTTTGTGTGTAATTATACTCTGTATGTGTATAACCGAGTTGATCATTTTCTGATTGATTTAATAGCCATGTCTGCAATTTTGCAAGTGTAATGATAAAATCAATGTACATATATACAGATTAAGAGCTGATTAGTAATAGACAATTGAACGTTTTCATTGGCATTTACACTGAAATAAGTGTTTGTGTAATACGATGATGTCTCCCATCCAAGCCTCTTTTTGTCTGAATCTGTGGGGACTAAATATAGTAATGCTATGAGTTTCATCAGATGTATGAAGCTGGGTGTATGCCTGGTTCTGTTTTAAGAATCTCAATCACTGTGGAACTGAGCATACGTGCACATGTCCCATTTGCACTCCCAGTTAGCCATAAATGGATGTAGAAATGCGCTTAAACATCCATCTGTTTGAATATCGACACCTCTGCCTGCTCCACTCATTAGACCTGTCAGGGAGAATAACAGCAAAGATGAAGTGTGGTTTCACCAACTGTGTTGCGTCAGAGGTTTCCCATCAGCACCAGAGCAGCTGTCATTACATATGACCATTACGCCCAGCTGTGGCTATTTATAGCACCCGCACCATTAATTCATCACATGTACCTGAAAACCATCATCGGCGGTGATATCTCAATGATCATTACTAAGTGTCAGAAGGATGATCAATGATTCAATTCTATTAAGTTGTTCATATAGCACACTCGCCAGTTATTGGTTGATGTGGAACGTGTCTGGCAAATCGACATGATTCCCTATGTGAGTGAGACGACGGCTACTCATTCTAAGCAGGATCAGCAAGCACTCACTCTACTGCACACAGTCCTTAAATGGGTAAATGTGGACAGTTTAATTTACTATATTATTCTGAATTTTATTATTATTGATGCATTAATGTGTAAGCTAATCACTAATGTTGCAGCTGGTAAAGGTCTGATTTTTTATACTGCCTGGTAGCCTAATCTATAGTAATACATGCATGATTAGTTGATTATATTTTGTATTAAAAATCTGAAATAACTTACTAAAGCTGTCAAATAAACGTAGTTGAGTGAGTGCAATATTTGCCTCTAAAATGTAGCAAATATGAGTAAATGAGTAAGTCTGTCAGCCTGTATAACCTCTATAGTCACATTTCATCTTTTTATATTGCACATATACTGTATTCTAGGCTGTGGTATTTCCATATACGATTTACAAAATCAACTGTAATGTTAGCAAAATTCGATTTCTGTGCCTTCATTACTGCCACTTAAGGTATAGCAGTCTGATCAGAAACATGAAAGTTGCTCTGGAACCATACATACTCATGCTGAGATATGAATCATTTGGAGGACAATCATTAGCTGACGAGTTAGAGAAAAGGCAAACATGCACTTATATGTTTTGCCAGGTTCCCCCTGATCTCAAGAGTAAAGTTCACACGAGTCAAGAGGGCTGAGTCACTTCTCTGCCTCTCTATATCTCTGACCCTTGTCATGGTGTGCTGGAATCATTCTACACAGCCTAAATCTGTCATTATGAGCCCTATTTTAATAAATAAATAAGGAGGTGAGTTAGACTATTTTATATATATATATGTTTGTCATTGTCATCTACTACATTATTTTTGGGTGGTGATATAAATATTTTTAGAATTTAAGTCAAAACCTATTCAAGCAATGAATACCTGCTAGCATTTAGAGTTACTTTTCCATGTATCTGATATGCTAATGTTTTTGTGTCCTCCATTGTGTAATTTTGTACACACCTGCAAACGTTGGTGATGTCTGCTCCAGAGTATCCCTCAATCTTGTCAGCGATGAGGTCCAGGTTCACGTCACCAGCCAGCTCCACCTCCCTCAGGTTGATCTTTAAAAGCTCTACACGACCAACAGCTACACACACACACACACACACACACACACACACATCATTAATCACATACAAGGGTTGTTGAGTGCAGGCTCTGTTAGACCACTGCAGTGGCCATTGCTCCAGGTTGTTGTGCGGTCAATCTGCGAGTGATGAGGTTACCTGTGGGCAGGGCGATGTAGATCCGCTTCTCCAGCCGTCGGCGCAATGCCTCATCGATGTCCCAGGGGAAGTTGGTGGCAGCGAGGACCATCACCATCTTAGAGGGATCGTCATTGTCCATAGCTCCGCCCACGCCTGGTCACAAAACACACACAAAACCCCAATTTAGCTACAAAATGAGTATTACTGTACCACTCATACAACATGTGATGGTGGAATCTATCGAGGATATAGAATTTGTTTTGTTTTATGCTCTGCTTTCTACAGCCCTACAAACTCATCCCAAACGTTAGTTTTAAATTTCTTTCTTGAGTTAATTCAAGAGAGAAATTCTCAAACAACTCCTTTCTTTGCTTCACCTCCCCATTTCTTCATTCCACTCACCATCCATCTGAACCAGAAGTTCTGATTTGACCCTGCGGCTGGCTTCATGCTCATCAGACGTTCCTCTTCTGCCACAGATGGAGTCGATCTCGTCTATGAAGATGGTCGTCGGTGCATAAAAGCGGGCCTAAGAGAAAAACTAATTGTTTAAGATACTTTCCCTCTGCCATGAAACAAATTATTTACATCATCGGTTTGATATTGTGTGGTTTTGCTGGGCCACATACACGTACATATAACTTACCATTTCGAACAACAGGCGAACAAGTTTTTCTGACTCGCCCCTGTATTTGGAGGTGAGGGTGGAGGAGGACACGTTGAAGAAAGTAGTCCCGCATTCTGTGGCCACCGCTTTGGCCAACATGGTCTTTCCTGTTCCAGGAGGGCCAACCATTAACACACCCTAAAACAAGAAATTACGCACTGTTAAAATGTAAAACACATAAACACATGTACAGCTACAGTAGTTTCACAACCGGCTTCTTACTATAAGCCAGTGGTTCTCATCAACTAGGCCAGTCTGCACAGTGTTGGCTACTTGGCTACAGAGATGTTATCTGACAAGAACTGATCATCCATCCACTACCTTCCTTCTTTCATTTTGACAACTTATCTTGACTGAATGCATTTGTTAAAGTCCGTCTTCAGTCAAAAATGCGTCTCCTGAATACACAATGTTCAGAATTTGTTTACACATTCATGTGCTGCAGGGAGAAAGTTTCTCTGTGCTCACCTTGTGGAAACTTAAAGCCTGCAGCAAACATTCACAGAGAATTGACACATTTTGTGCACAAGACATAAAATATTATTCTAAGCATATTATATAATGTTATAAGAAATGCTTAATATTTGACTAACTTCAGCTGATTCCAGAGCAATCCAATCAGACTGAATTGTCATTTTGTTTTCTTTCTTTACTCATTCACTCACTCATTTATTAATTTTATTTGAATTGCTGAATAAACTTGGAGATGTGGGGAGTTATTCAGAGGTCTGGAACAAGGCCAAACATATGAAGATGATTGTTGGAAAAGCAAACAACTATTTCTCCGAGTCTTTTCACAATGCTGGACAAGAGTGATTTTCTGGTAATCCTGAGCATTAAAACCCCCGTATGTCAGCTTTCCAATACATTAAATATGAATGCAAAATGTGTACAGCAATGAATGTTTATTTTTAGGAATAAATTGCTGCAAACTCTGTACACCATTCAGATCCACTAGAGACAAAGGAGCAAGGAAGCACAGCATTTAGATCCACAAGACTGATAAACAGGAGAAGGCAACTAAAAGAGAGTGCCGAGAGCACCGCATCCGCTCCCTGACTGACAAACTACACATCTGATCAGGCTTACCAGTTAGGTATTTTTCTCCTATTTCTTTTTATAATACTAATTTCATACATTTCTAATACATACAGTGCCTTGCATATAAAATAAGGCACCTGGTCCATCTGTTTTGGTAGATAAAACCTGATGATTTCACATGATTTGACCAGGTACTGTCAAGCTTTATTGCTGATCTCTTGTTCAATTAGTGTCCGACTGATCATGTCCCTCATGCTGGGATCAGTAGTAGTCCTTAAAGGGTACCTTTGAATACAAATTGTTGTCCCATCAGTCACTTAGACACAAAAACATGAGAAAATAGGATCCAGGTTGAAAAATAACAAAATTACCCTTTAATACGTCAGTGTTCCTGAAAACTAGGAGCAGACACTGAAATATTCTGCCTGAGTGTGCTGCAAAGAAAGTAATCATGTTTGTTGTTCAAGCTCTGAGTCACAGAGACTTGACAGAGAGCTAACTCCAATAACCACACTGATTTGCAGCTGTTAAGTCAATGTCTTTAACGTAAATGTCAGAGCTTCACTTAATTAGAGGGATGAAACGAGATCGTGGTGGGCTCAACACAACCGTTGTAGACAATAATAATGCTGGTGTTGAGCATCATCATCACTGGATGAGTAGAGGATGAAATTTGAAACAAGAAATACAAGAGGCTGTTATTATTGGGCTTAGCCATGCATGTAAATGAATTGTCTTCCACTAAATTGTAAGCCCCCCGCAATCAAATAAAGTTTCAGTTTACTTTGTCACTATCCCTTTCTCGCCTTGGTGTAATCGGATACACACATTTTGTATAATTGTCAATAATATTAAACGAAATTGCCATCCCAGATGCAAATCTCTTCTGTAAACATCAGGACTATCACTTCCGCTCTGATATCTGAAATTTCTGCATCTGGTTTGTGTCTGTCTGTTGCTATGGAGACTGCATAAATCACAAAAGCACCAGTGACACAACCGATAACATTTTATGCCATTGTAGTCCCTACTGCGACAGAATCCAATACAAGCTAATGTGTGATATATTCCCTGCAGGATGGGCTGGATAGATTTTCAATATAAAACACTGATGCAGCCAGGACTGATCAGACTCTCAGCAGGAGCAGGAAGGAGTGGGATGGCTCACCTGCAGTAAGTGTGCAGTAATAGTCAGAAACCCTGCAGGGGAGGACCAACAAAACAGACCTGCACAGACATCTATACTAAATGTCACCTGTAATGAAACAAACACCTCCAGCCTACATGTGTGCCGATAAAACGGTCATAAACTTAAAATGTGTTTTATTCTACAACTAATGTATTAATCCTTCATTTCACTGCGCCCTAACTGAGGAAAGAGTTCAATTATGCATGCATATCAGACAAATGAAAGGCACTGTGCTGCTGAACAAACCGATAACGTACTGACCCTCACATGGCGGGCCTGAGGGGGAGAGGCCTCACATGATGAAGCTCAACAGAGGCCAGCACAGAAGAAAACTCCCTAACTGGTCATTCAGCAGAGTCATGTAGATGCTGAGAGGCAGCATGACAGCACAGGCGCCAATAACAAAAGATGTTAGGGATGCAAACATATGTAAGCAAGTTGTGTTCAAATTTGAGCAAAAAAAAAAAAGAAAACCGCAGGATGTTGTACCAGGTTCAAACGCTGCTTTATGTGCTATTACAGGTTGCACCATACATTTAAGTTACAACATAGAGTGAAGATAGATCTAAACATTTTGTTAATTATTTAATGTCACAGCAGAACAGTCAAAAACTGGGAGAGATTCATGTTAGAAGACATTTATAATGACACTTGGTATTCTGCTGTCCAGTTGCTGTCACCTGGATTAGACGAGGGCACAACTGTGATTTTATGCTGGATTAACCGGGAATTACCACTGGAATAATGTTTTGATTATTTATGACCATATTTCTGGGTAATGTTCCCGTCCTCGCCTTAGTAAAGAAACATCACAGTAGAAAGTGATTGATAAAATGATTGTCGAATTATTAATGAGGTAACAGATAAAAAACTTAGCGTAGCGTATTAGCTAGTTCACACATGACAGATTCTCCTTTTTTTTTTTTTTTTTTAATGGCTTTTATTGCCTTTATTTGATAGGACAGCTGAAGACGGACAGGAAAGGGGGGCAGAGGGCGAGAGAGGGGATGACACGCAGCAAAGGGCCGCAGGTCGGATTCGAAACCTGGGCCGCTGCAGCAAGGTACATGGGTCGCCAGCTCTACCCACTGAGCTAACCGGGCGCCCCTTATTCTCCTTTTTTATTTCTTTTGGTCTCTGTGATTACTCAGTCAGTCAAAAAATACGTAAAGCTCAGAGTGTGTAAGTGTGCATGTTTATATGTGCGTGTGTGTGTGTACCTTCCAGGGGCGACGAATGCCCTTAAAAAAGTCTGGCATCCACATGGGCAAAACCACTGCTTCTCTCAGAAGTTTCTTAGCATCTTCCAGATCAGCAATGTCATCCCTGCAGTTCAACCAGAGAACTGAGTCAGCAGTGCTAAGAAAAACATGTAAAAGGAGAATGTAGGAGTCTGTGTATGCTACCATACCAGTGTACGTTAGGGTTACGGGACACAATGTCTCTCTCCAGTGAGTCCACCAGGTCGCTGTCGTGTCCTGTGCCATCAAACTTCTTATGCTCTACGTCCCCTGGTGTGTCCCCAGCTCCTTTCTTTCCCTGATGGAGAAAAACAAAAGGAAAAAAAGATAAATAAAAGGAAAAACAGGTGTTTTTCAGGAACAGGTTTAAGATTTAAGATCAGTCCTGTCAACCAGCAATCAACCGCTGTAGTCTGACCTTATCCTCTTTGGCCTTTGTGCCTCGGGCGTCTCTGAATCCTGGCCGGTCTGGTTTAGGGTTGGCCTGACCGCGGCCTCCTGGCCCTGCCCCTCGGTGCTGCAGACCGGGGGAGTCCTTCCTCTGCTGCTTCACGGCACTGCTGGGGCGCTTCACTGCGATAGGATTCCTACACACACACACACACACACACACACACACACACACACACACACACACACACACACACACACACAGAGGAATAAAACTACAGACACAGGTAATAGTCGGACACACCTGCAGTCAGAAACATCAAAGATAAAATCCAATAGGGGAAATCGTGGCACTAACATTACATAGTGTGTCAATGTTCCCACAGAGTGGCATTAACTTTAAACCAGCTCTGCTTGTTCTCTGTGGAGTTTGATATGTCCCCTTTAATGACCAGAGAGTAAAAAAAAATCCAGCACAGGGAGTCACATTGTGCTAGTGAGATGAAACGGATTATGCAAAATATGTCTCTTTGTACTTCAAAGTGCTTCCTTATAGAGGCATTTGGCCCATGAGCAGGTGAAATAGAGAAACCACAATGGGAAAAAAAACACCCACACACTGCAGTCTTGTTCCCAGTTATTTCATTCAACTTAGAATGACATAAGAACTGACAACTAAACAGCAGTATGTACATATTTATTCAGCAATCAGTGAGTATTATCATATAGAATTCATTCTTTGAGACTGATTGAAATCATCCTCAATCAAAGGGCTTCAAATGTCTGTGATAATTAAATGTTGAGGTCCTAATCTTCTATATAGCCAACCTTTATTTATATAAATGTCACATAAAATATAGGATCAGTGTGGCTCAGACCTTGTGTTTTACACTAACACCTCAGGCAAATGTTGTTGTTGCTATCACACTCATGAAAAACTTGAGCTACATGTTTCAACTTATAGCAGGAAAAGTAGAAACAAGTGGTGCAGTGGTGGACTCACACACACCTGTGTTCTGCAGGGGTGGGAGGGGGCCAAACTGCTGGATCCTCAGGTCTCTCCTCGGACTGAGGGGCAAGGATGTCAATTGGTTTCTCCGACTTAAAGCTCTCGAGCGTTCCCATGATGCCTTTCACTTGCTCATACTCCTCTGTTAGTTCCTGCCTAACCTGGTCACATACAGAAAGAGAGTATTGTATCAGCATTGCATCACAGAACATCAGGAGCAAATTAAAGCCAGTAAATGGTACAGGGAGTAAACTGACTGTCTGCTTTGGGAAAGATAATTTAGACTTACATCAGTGACATTACGACATGCGTTCACAATGTTTGTTGACAGAGATTACCAAACCAACAGATCAAAGCAGCTGATAATGGAAGTGTAGAACAAGGGCAACAGAGATGTCAACACTGAAACCCACAAGCTTTTTAAAGAAGGACTATCATTGTTATTGTTTTTTTCTTTTTAACAACAACACCAGT
Organism: Dicentrarchus labrax; assembly: GCF_905237075.1. Lineage (NCBI taxonomy): Eukaryota > Metazoa > Chordata > Actinopteri > Moronidae > Dicentrarchus > Dicentrarchus labrax. Next base: position 20,371,297 of record NW_026136706.1, read on the forward strand.
GTTGCTATCAAAGGATCCAGTGTGGTTCTCAAATATTTGCAGTAGTGAAGCACAGTCACTGCGCATGCTCTTCTGTAATGACGGTTTAATAACTGGAGGTAAGGGTAGGGGCTTGGGGTACTCACCTGTTGCCATTTGACTTTGAGCGCAGGGTCTCTGAGGGACTGGCAGTGCTTGTGGATCTGCTGAATGACACCCTGGTAGTACACAATGGAGGAGTCGTAGTTCCCCAACAAAGCATACTCCCGGCCCTTCTTGGCGTTGTCACATATCTCTGCCAAATTCATGCTGAATAAGAGCTGAATGGTGAGGGAGGGAGGGAGGGAGGGGGAGACACAAGTAACTCTGAGTAGTGAAACAACGAGCTGGCTAACGTATTAAACTATAACTAGCTGTAGCTCAAAACCACATTTTATTCAACAAGTCCAGTGTCCTCATTGTAAATCCTAACTACTTATTACAGGTCGGTGCAGCTCTATGCAAGTCAGTTAATACCTAACAGAACAGCTACACCCGGACAGCATGGTGGTTATGCTAGCTAATGCCAGGGACTGCGATTTTCAAATGTTAATCGCAGACAGTTCACCTGGCGGTTAAATCAGGCTACTATTTAAATTAGCTTCCCTGTCATCTTGCCGACATTAGCTTTGCTAGCTTCCTGCTAGGCCACAGACAGAAAACAAAACGAATCGTGGGGCAATAAATAACGTAAACGCGACCTAATCCTCCCAGCGTGTGTTAAATATGCATGTAGACAACAACAACCGACCGAGAACCTAAACTATATTAATATAACTGCATATAAAACGTGAAAATAATTCTCATACCTGCATGAAAAGCACTTGTTTGCGCTGTTTTGTTTGAATCAGAGGTCCTGTATTGAGGCCAGTGTTACCATGGCCGCAGAGAGACGCCGTGTGAGGAATACAGACGGCCCGTTCACTATGCTGCGTTCACTGACTTCACAAGCAAGCTGGTAAATATGACAACCTTGCTACGTGATCGTCGATCGTGGTCAACACCCAACAAAGCTGTTGGGGGAGCTGACATTACTCCAGCAAAGTCTCGTTATCAAATGTGTTTTATTGATGTAGTAGAAAGATTTGACCTCGTTTCGGAATTGATAATGCAATTCGGTTGGCGACACAGACTTTGGACTACATTTGGTATTTTACAGGATTTAAGTAAACGTGTCACCAGAGCTATAGCTATACCAACGCTGGCCGCTGGTTGTCGCCAAAATCGAGTCAAACATTACAAACTAGGATGAAGCTTATCACAAGGTTCCTTGTTTATTTATTTTATTTTAACCTTTATTTAACCAGGTTAGGTTCCATTGAGGTTAAAAAATATAACATTTTCAGGTGAGTCCTGGCCTTTAAGAGCTTTTCTGGAGCTTTCAATCATATCACATGATCTTCATCAGAAAATAGAGTTTACCTGGTTGTAATAAAATTGTAGATGTTTATTAATTTCCATGTTTTTCTGAACACTCCCATCTATGTTGGCTGAATGAAGCATTAAGTTAGTGTTTACCACAAAATATGATAAGCAATACATTAAAATAAACTAAAATTAAATGTCATCCTTGATTATGTGTATGTGTAAGTATTTTTAAGTACATTGTGATCTGTGCCTAGTTCATCATATCAAAGAAATCAGAAAACTCAAAAATCTAAATTATACTGATAAAACCACTTTTATTTACTTGATTTGCAGCTTAATATTGTCATTTAAATCTCCATACTGTTGGAAACTGTACACATGCAACAAAAGGTCAGTCATGATTTTACCTCATAAGATCAATACCTTCCAGCGTAACAATTGTCAGAGACTGCTGAGCATGTATTCACTCATGCATTTCAAGTGAATTATGTGGATTTGCATTTTGCCCAAAAGACAGCTACATTTTATGATTAGTGAGCTCACTCCATCGAACTGTGTAATTGAAAGATTCGACACAAAGCTTAAGTTTGTATTTATATCTGAGAAATACACATTCAGCAACAGCACCAAAACTCACACTGCATGTAAATGTTTAAACCAAAATATCACTTTACGACATTTCTTAAAGAAAATGATTGCACGGTTATGTTCACAGTTTCAATTTACCTTATTGGTCCCTTTACCTACACTGAAATCCATTTTGCCCCTTAATTAACTGTCTGCATGGAATACTGTAAATAGGCTGTAGTGCTACTAGATAGCTGATTGCATATAATTTGTCTTAAAGTGCAGTCAGCAATGCTTTGTTTTTTTTCCACTTAAAGTGATTTTATGTGCAGTTTGAGCTACAAATGTTTGGCATACCTCCATATCCATTCATGCATTTCGATGAAATGTTGATTTGATTTTGTGCAAACGTATAGGTCCATACTATCACTAACTGTGCCTTACATCAGGCAGGGAAACAGGTAAAAATCATGGGACGTTTCTTCCTTTTCTATCTCATCACGTAAGAAGCCTTTATGAATTCAGTCTCAGAGTTGGGAAGAAACACTGCTTTCCTCAGCACCAGCATTGTTTCCTAATGGCTCCATCCATGCAGGATGGAGGGGGACCTCAGCATTGACACGTTGCCGCCTCCTGCTCTCCCTGCTGCCACAGCTGCCTGACGCTGCTCTCGCTCAGCTGCTTCAGTCTCATGGGTTTGTGGCTCTTCAGTCTGTAAGCCAAAGTCAGAAAGATAGCGTCAACGTGTTCCTTCTCGGCAGGGTCCTTGGCCGAAGTCTCAAACAGCGGGAAGTTGTAGCTGTCGGCAAGGCACTGGGCAGCTGAGGTGGGGACCTCCCGGCGGTCCCTCAGGTCACACTTGTTGCCCACCATGATGCGGGGCACCATGGGCCCCACAGAGTGTCGGCTGCACTCCTCAATCCACTCGGGGATGCTCTCGAAGGAGGAGAGGCTGGTCACGTCATACACGAAGATGACAGCATGGACGCTGCGGTAGTAGTGCTCCACCATGCTCTTTCTGAAACGCTCCTGACCTGCCGTGTCCCAGATCTGCAACTGGCACAGCAGGAACAGAGATTGATATTGGTATTGCTGACTAAACAATATTAAAATATTAAAATGTTGTGAAGTGTAATTCTGTATTTTTCTTATTGTCAACCAATCCCAAGTAAAGACTAATGTCAACAATGTGTTAGTCCATCTTTCACTACTTTCTGCCTTCCTTACCCCGTCAACTCCAAGTGCATTTGTACCTACTTAAGATATAAATCTTAAATAATTGATCACGTTCCGGATGTGTTACAACAACGACTGCCTATAGCACAGAGGAATGAGCTATACGCAGATAATACCTGTTAACAGCATCAATTCATTGTTTATTTGAGTCTTTTCATGGGATTTGTTGACTTAGGTACAGACTATGACCTGGCTCATAGTGTGTGACAAGAGGGTTGGTGTAGACCAATCAAATGTTTGTGTCACTGAACGTGGAGATGTGAAGAGAGACAGACAGATGGGGCTTTTTCCACAGAGATCACAGTGTCACAGTAAACACAGGTGCAAATTCTTTAATGAATAATGGCTGAATTCCATTTAGCTGCTCCAGTTTCAGGGCCTTAAAAGACAACAGAGATATAGACCTTTGGTGTATACCCTTCTAGGCTTATAATGTCTACTATAAAGAGATACTTTATAGTTTGTTTTATTGGCGGATGTTGCCCTCCAGCTGGTCATTTAAAAGAGGTAGGCCTATGTTTTGTAGCGGTGCTATCACTCTCCACAGCCTTTGACTGTCTGAAAACAGGCTCCAGGTCAGTCTCTCCCCTGTGTCCCCACATGAGCCGTACCTCAGGCAGATGGCTGTGTTAATCTTGCAGGACATTGAGATGTAGCAGGTGTGTGTGTGTGTGTGTGTGTGTGTGTGTGTGTGTTTGTAGGGTCCTCTCACCTTGATATTCTCGCCATCGAGCACCAGCGTCCTCTCTCTGAAATCGACCCCGATCGTTGCCTCCGGGTTTTTCAGGAAAGTGCCCCCGCAGAACCGGTAGGTCAAACACGTCTTTCCCACATTTGAATCTCCAATGACGATCAGCTTGAAAATCCGAGCCTGTGCGGACTCATAGTCGTGGTTCGCAGAGAGCTCTAAGGAGTCATTTTGACTGAAAACGGTGTGAAATTCCTCCCCAGGTCTGTTTTCTATTGCCATCGCTCATCTTCTCGCGGTCTGGATGTGGACGGCGCGGAAACATCGCGAGAAGAGGAAACACCAGTAGATGTCGCGGTTTCATAGTTGAGACGATATCAATGATATCACTTTTCCAGAATATGATAATTTTTCTATTATGTGGGGAAAGTCTTCGTTTGCAAACACATATTTTTGTTTCTCTTTTCTTTAATACAGAATGTTAATATGCCCATCTTATGTTTTTCTTAATTATTTATTTCAATACTTACTTATCTTTCATTTCATCAATTGTTTTTTTATTGTGAATTAATGTTTTATTTTCTTGTCTGACCATTAACATGACGTCATTATTCAGACATGTTTATACAGAATATACAACAATGGAAATGAATGCACATCAAATATGAGGCTTTTAAAAAAAAAATTTGGGGAATATTCAGAAAAGAAAGACAGTTCCATCCTCCTCTAATCAAATCTGAAAACGTTAAGCTGAATCTTGTATTGTGTGCCTCATGTGCACCAAGTTGTTGATTTAATTTATTGAAATCAAACAACAAAAATCCTCAGACATCAGACATTGTTTATTTGACACATACAACAAAAGAACTTCACAATCCAGACCATGTGTTACCAGAGCAAATCACCCCTTCCCCTTCCCCTTCACACACACACACACACACACACACACACACACACACACACACACACACACACAATAATGTATCCATCATACAGAGACACCAGTGATAAATACATTCCTTTACCAGTTTATTAGCTAAAACTAATGTAATAAATTTAGGTTTTAATGTTCACTGTTTGTTTTAAAGAGGGGTTATTCCAACGTAATGGTTGTTTTGGAGGCTGTAGTTTGTGGTATTGCATCGTATATTAACTAATATTTTGTGTACAACTGATTAGAAACACTTATGTGTTTCAACAAAGCTAATAAACTGGCAACTGAATGTATGGGGATGTCTGATTACGTTTTTTTTTTTTTAGCTTAACTTCCAAACAGTTTTAGTACATGCAGATAAAATCCTTCAACTAAAGCAATTCATCAGGACCGAACAAAACTTAAAACACTTTGTGAATTTGGATTCCTGACTGCAACATAAATTTTAAATTACAAAAGAAAAATCACACACCCTTTGTCACACATTCAATAAAAGAAATTTCATAAAATGTATCATTTGTCACCAAAACCACCTCATTTTACTACATCAAAAAAAAAAAAAAAAATAAGTCAATCATGGCATACAGGCTGAAGCCTGAACCTGAGTGTGCGTACAGTGCATTGGCTTCTACATTTCATACTGTAGTATTTCACACTGGCTGCGTGTGACGTCTTAACAACATAAAAAGGACAGCAAATGTTAAAGCCCTGTAAATGACCAGTTGTTTGTCATAAACATGAGGCACTTGAGCTGCCTGATGTCCCAAAAGTCACAGTCATGATTTTACACCAATCTGAGGCAGGTGTACTCATTTAATTAGCTAAATAAAAATGTTATTAGCAAATATTTCTGTCACAAACTTGTCTTTATTTAACACAACACGAGCATTAAAGGGGCCTTCAACCCACTTTACACGTCAAAGATTGCTACTCAGCCTGGGCTGAGTGCGAAGACTGAGGGTGTTAACCAAGCAGGAAGCGTCTGACAAACAAAAAGCAATTAAGTTGCATTATGGCAGTGGTTCCCAACAGTTTTTGTTATGCCCCCTTTAGGAAATTAGAAAATGTGGTTAACTGAGTTGTTACACACAAAAGATATCCTGCTATATTAGCAGTATAGTCAAGAGCAGGAATGGGTGTCTTTGTATTTTGTATTTGACTGAGTGTTAGCTTGATGAACAGCAGCAGTTTTTTTTCTTCTTTTTTTCCCTCCACCCTGTCAAAAGTATGTTTATCTTGTACTTTAAATGTCATTTTACTTCCGACGTGAATTTTGATAGCCTTGGTAGCACCAGAGCAATTAAATTCACAGACCTTTTTCCCAGCAGACATTGTGACTTGTCGTGTCAGGGAGAGCACAGATGGAAGAAATAACATTACTGAGGGCTCAGTTCTGGCAATTAATTATCATATCAGTAACACCTGCTGTGTTTGACAAGTTAAAACATCTCTGCTGTGATAAGCTAAGTTTTGTACCACATTTTCCCTCTGGTCTTGTATATCTACCCTGCAAAGGCTCACCACTGCCTTATGGGAGGTGTAGGATTCAGTGTTTTTTTGAACATGACCTTAGAGACAAGATATAGCAGACGCTGCTGCTTTGACTTTTGACCATTCTTTGTTAATCTGTCTCTCGCCTAATTTTATGGAAGTGTAATGCTACATCTCTGGAGTACCCTTCATTCAGCTGCCCTCATTAATGTGCTCAATTATGAGGGCCGATCACCCACTCTATACGGGAACCTTTGCCGGTCTCTGCAGCAAGTTGCAACGTTGCAATCGCAACAATTAATGCAAATTCATGCAATCCCCGTGAATTCTGTGTGACCTTTTTTCCAATCATCGCAACTTTTCCGCAGATTTGACCAGTGGTAGTTTTCTGTGAATCTCACCAGTCATAGCAGTCCCCCCACGCAAAACGTTTTTGCCATTTTATTCTCACTGGAACAAATTTCTTTAGATTTTTAAGGAATTATACCAAAGAAAGTTTTCACTTTCTTCCACAGTTTCATTTCAAAATAAGTGCCTAAAAACAGCATAACATGCATCGAAATTTTTAGAAAAGCTGCCGTTAAATCAGGCATTTTAGGCCAAAACAATCCCTAAAAAGCCTGTGAAATCCTGGAGGGACAGTTATGTTTCTATCATATATTTGTCTTTCATTTATTGTGTAAACATACTCTACCAGACATCATACTGTCCTTCATGCTGGCAGGACGTAATACTTTCCTTGTGTAAATAATGATTAGCAAGACGTGAAGATTTTGATGGCTTCTACTGTACATGGCTTGCATTAATACTGTACTGGATATTTATCTCTGACCTCTTCTGGCAGACAGAACCCTGTATGGATCAATTAAATTACAAATAACTTAAACTTTCTTTGACACAGTAACACATTTTCATTACCAGTTCTCATCTGAGAAAGAGCTAGAGCTGCCAGAGTCAGAGTCTGCGTCTGTCAACCCATCAAAGTCCCAGTCGGCACTGGAGCCACTGTCATCGTCCTCCTCTGTAGAGAAGCTGTGCGCAGAGCCCAGGCATGCTGGGTACACGCGTGTTGAAACACACACTGGCCCCAGGGTGGACACATACACAGCCATGACATTCTTCCACGTGTCCCTGGCTGGGTCGTATTCATGGATGAGGACCCTGTTTTTGTTGTGCTGCAGTAAAGTCTGAGTGAGAAGGAGCAGCTTGTTGTTGTGCTGGATCACCTGGTAATTTAGAGCACGGCTGTCAATAGGAATGTCCCCCAACCTCTTCCATTCCCCCCTCGTGGGGCTGTAGGCTTTCACCACTGGGATGTCACACACACAAATGATCTGGTCCTGAAACACGCAAGCCTTGTGAAGCTTGTCTCTTCTGAGTGACCCGCAGTGGCGCCAGCGGTTCCTCTTTGGATCATAGCAAAGCATTCTCCGTTTGTTCACCACATACAAGTGGTCATTTAATGCCACCACCTGCATTTTACCTAAAGAATGAGGCAGAGGAGCCACAAACGTCCACTGGTTCCTCTGGACGCTGTAGCACTCGACCTCCTTCAGTCTGGCATCTGTCACAGGATTTCTTCCTCCCAGAAGGTACACATGGCCGTTGAGGTAGCCCATCCCAGAGTGTATCCTCCCAAGTGGTCTCTCTGCCAACTCCTGCCAGCTGTTGAGCACGGGGTTGTACAGCCAGAAGTGTTTAGATAGGTGGGAGGCTAGAAACAAGTTGTTTTCAGGTGTGGCACAGGCAATTAAGGACTCCATGGTGGAACGCTTGTAATCTTGACTGCTGAGGTCTTCCAGAGGAGGAGCCATGAAATAAAGGTCCTCTGAGTAAGGGTCACAGCACATTATGTTGTCGTTGGGTAGGCCGAAGAAGAGAATCATTTCTTTCGCACTTACACCTATTCTGTGTTTTGGTACATCCAGAGGTGCAGCCATTCCACAGCTGTCCTCTGCAGACCTGTTGAAGAAAGATGCAAGGTACTTCTCAATTAAAGGCCTGGCCATGAGGCCCTCCAGGTAACAGTTGTCCTTCTCCGTGAACAAGTTCCACCGCACACACTTCAGTGCCTGCAGTGCATCCTCCCTTTTCTGCGGAGCGTTGGCCTCTATCCACTGCAAAGCAGCTGAGCACACCTTCCTCTCACAGTCCACATCCAGAGTGTTCAGAGACAACAGCTCCTGCAACTGCATCAGATCCAGCTCACAAAGCTCCCCTCCATTGCACACCTGGCTGAAGTTCCTGGCTATGAAAGCTTGCGCCTTCTCCTTCAACTCAGGATTGTCATAGGTGTCCGCAAACTTCAGTATCCCCACACAGTTGGAGTGGTCCAGCCTCCTGGTCATGAAACTGGAGCAAGCCTCCCTGATGTACTCGAGCTGAAGCATGTTGGCCGCCGAGTACAGCCTCTGGACGTTGCTCTCCGTGATGGTCACCCTGCCGGTGTAACAGTAGTCGATGATGACGGACATGGACTCAGCGTCCACCCCGCGGATGACCACTCTCTCCTGCATGCTCTCGTTCAGTCCCCCGGTGAACATGCTTTTGAAGTAAGGGCTGGCAGCGGCGAGGACGTTGCGGCTACACAGGAAAAGTTGGTCAATGTCACCTCTGGGTGTCTCTCCGCTGTGCTCCGGCGACTCCTCTTCACACTCGACCCCGATAGTAACGTCCCCGAGCAGCCGGCAGTCGTACAGCAGTTTCAGCTCTTTCATCAAACCCCGAGCGTGATTCACGTCCTCCAAAACCTCGGGACCACTGAAGCAACTCAACGCCGAAGCCATTGCTGCAACTTCTTGTGAGCAATTTGCTATTTTAACGTCGGCGAAGGTTTCAAATAGCCCGCTGTCATGCGGCTAACATACCCGCTAACGCCGAAGGGTCTGTGCGCTGATAATGACACATCCGTTTATCAAAGAAAATCCAACATATGCGCTTAAAGATAGGTTACTGTCGCCTGTGTGTCTGAAAGCCGACAGTTCTCGGTCTCCACATTACCATAATGTCGAGTTTAAATCAGGCATGGTCCACAAATTATACCCCGAGAGTCGCTGTAACAGTAGTGTACATTTTCTTTGGTCTTTCTGGTCAATGCTGTCATCTGTTTTGAGTGCGGGAGCTGGTGGAGAGCTCGTAAAATAACAGACGTTTGGCCGGGGTTAAAACTACAGTTTCCGTCGGATATTGACAAAATAAAGGCCCAGGTCATGTAAAAGTGTGGCACGGTTTTTTCTTTATTTCAGTCCATATGTAATTATCAAGACTTAGAAGGGTTTTTATGCAAGTCTTCACGTTTGCCACTTTTCACTACTTACATTTTTTATTTTTTTAAACACAAAATTAAAAATGTGATCTCTTACTTTGAAGGCAATCCTGCCTGGCTTCCGCTCTTGCTCACTGCTCGCTCACACAACCTTGCTAAGAAAGGTTATGGCTCTTTGATTGGTTTGTGGTGTAAATGGGTCGATATGTTTGGTTGATCGGGATCGATTCAAGATTACATTAGTGAAGTGTGACTGCCAATATTAAACTTTAATTATTCAATCAAAATGTAATGTTTCATTCCCAATTCAGTTTGTAGGCATAGGATGTATTACACATGCATTTTAATTGCCACAAGTCAAAAATAACTAATTATTTTTATAGCAGTTATCAAAACTGAAATTACAAAGTGCTTATGCTATGTGCTATTATTTTTGTCCCATAAATAATTACTAACCACACCTTTTATGCCTGTTACCAGTTACCAGTGACTGAAGGATGAGTAAAATCCACTTGTATTTAATACTCAAAACACAGGGACACATGCCATCTTACTCATGTGTAGATCATCCATGTGATATCTGAACACAAGTCCTGCAATAGAGTTCAGTCTATTTTCAAAATCTGTTACAGTTATTTGACATAACACAGCAACAATAATACCCCTTTATTGTCAGACTGAGTGTTAGATGCACATAAACCATCTCTCTATAAAGAGTAAAGTATTACATTAGTCATACCATATTGTTCACTGTTCTTTGCACTACCATGTACACCTGCATTACTTGTAGCCTATGGAAAGTAGTAAATATGCCACAAACTTAGTTTACAGTAACAGTTGACTTTCACTGACTATTGTATGTATTGTATCCATTGCTGATTATATCTATATATCTCTATTTATACCTACTTGCTTGTACGTAATATCTGTGTGTTTGTGTATCTATCTTTGTTTAGTTTATTGTTGTCTTATGTTTATATTTCTTTCTTTATACATGTTCATGGCACTTTGTGCTTCCTATGTTGAGAAAGTCAAATTCCTTGTATGCGTCTACATGCTTAGCCAATAAAGTTTATTCTCATTCAGATTCTATATTCTATATAGATCTATTCTATGTGTTTTTTCATTAATCAATTAATTTAATTAAACAACAAAGATTTTGATAGCTGATTTCTGTCATGTATCAAGCACAAATGTCAAACATTCTCTTTTTTCTTTTTATCTTTCGGTTTTGTACTATCTCTTGGACAAAAGAAGTAATTTAAAGATTTTAATGGCAGAAATGTCATTTTAATGGATTAAAAGGAATTCAAGATGGGTCCAAAAATGTACTTGCAAAGCGACAAAAGCAGTGTGACTATACACATGGCCCGTGCATCTCAATTATTTGTTCAGTGACATTTATTTGAGATTTATTACAGTGTGCAGTATACCCTATCATATGCTTGTAATGCTACGTGCATTTTTACCCAGCTTTAAGTGTATCTACGGTTGAGGTCGTTGATCCTGCGTAGTGCATCTTGGTTGTGGATGGTCTTGTGGACCGTGATGAGGAAGGGGAAAGCGGACGGCAGCTCAACCCGATGGCTCAGCTTCTGGTGGCCCCAGTGGAGGCAGCGCAGCCTCTCAGCCAGGTCCCGTCTGCCTGCTCGCTCCAGTCCATCTTGCAGCAGCTTGGTCTTATTGGGCTTGTCCCATGACTTCTCATACCTGTGAATAAAGATGGACATCTGAGAAACATTTGAGACCGAGGAAGGGAACAGGACAGAGTCAATGATAGATATAGTGCAATGGAGAGTTGTATCTCTATTACTTATTTTATGAGAAGTCCTAAGGACCTATTTGAATAAATGAACCATTCTTGTTGGTTTGAAGGTAGGTAACATTTGAATGATGCACAGAATGATGGGACAGATAACCCCATGATGATATGTTTGTGTTAATAATCTAATGTTCATTCAGGAAACACCCCTGAATGCACCAAGTATTATGCAAGTAGTCATTACACTTTTATATAGTGTCTGCATACTGACAGTGACTAACATGTTACACACACATGCACACACACACACACACACACACACACACACACTGTACCAGCTTTCCAACATAGCCCTAGCCTGGATACTCTTCTCTGCAGATTTGGTGTGGAGTCGCCCTATCTCAGTTCTGCTGAAGCCGAGCTCAGACGCCAGAACTGTCCACTCAAAACCAAGCAGGCTGGAAATCTCCTGCAGTGTCTTCAGGTTAATAACAGCATCCTAAACCAAACATCAGTGCCATTAAAATACCTTTCTTGATTAAAGATACATGAAAGAGAAAATCAAAACAAGATACACATACCTCTTGGGCTTTGTTGGGCATTATCTCAAATTCCAAAAGATTAGCAGAATTCACACTCTAACTAATTGTCTTCATAAACCTGATTTAACAAACATACAGAGATATACAGATATTAGTGATTGTTATATCATAAACATACAGTCCAAAATTCCAAATAGCAGGCAAGAGATTGTGTTCACTTACCTTAAGGTACAGTGTGCCAAAAATGAGCGTGGTTTCAGTGTTACTAAGGAGAGTCATCATCAACATAGTTGTCTGTTAAACATTAGTCACTTTAGCTCCAGGGTCCCTTGTGAGAATAACAAACCCGCACTTGCTACAAGGTAAACAAATACACTGTGCTAAAATTTGGGTGAAATCCTCACCATTATATTTGATCAGTAATGGTACATTTGCAGCCAGCTCTACCAGGTGAGCGATCAATTGTTCCTTTTAAATAAACAAATGAATATGTCACTAAATTATTCCGTCAAAAAGTACATTAACTACTGACAAACATTACTACAGAATAACCTCAGCTTGTCACTGTGCACAGAGGAATAACAATGCCATCTGCTGTTGATCACTGGTGTTAATCCCATCATATTTTCTTGATACTTTAAACCACCAAGTGAACTATATTAAAGACAGACACTGAAAATACATAAATATTTTGAAAGGCTTTTATTCACTTTAAAAACTCACCTCCTCTTTAAATTCTTGTCATCCATAAAAAGCATCAGGGCTCTATGTGCAATATCATTGCAGCGATTTTGTTTATCAAAGGACATTAAAAATCTCAACTCTTACGCAAAGGATAATGAAAAGAAAGTAGCCCAAAGATAATGGGTGTACACTTACTTTAACGTAATGTCATACTTAAGAAATAAAGCACATAATATATTTTAATGTGTTAATTATAATTCTGATCAAAAGTGCTGCGAGGTCCAGCCAATAAATAGAACTGACATGAATTACACTACTGTTTAACAGGCACGGGATGTAACAAAATTCAAGGTTCAACTTCATATCTGACAAAAATTAATAATCGCAAAATTAGTCATTTAAAATCATTAACAGCATGTACAAAAGCATGGCCTATTCTTTTCTAAGCTTCCAATGGGAGAGAATTTTTCATTCTGTTGAATGAAAGCCTTAACTACCCACAATGACAAATCAAAAAACACATATCAAAGAAGATCCAGTTCACATTTAACAACTGATTATCAGAATATTGCCAGGTTGAGCAGGTAGTAAGGTAAAGATCCAGCCTGCTGGACCCGCACTATTCTCAGTCACTACTCTGTGCTTCAGTGAAGAGCAGCGCCTTTTAGAAATGTTAACAGTCACTCTCTCTTGGGTCATAGCCCAAGACCGGGCCCTCCTGACAGCAAAACTTTAAATCAGTTGGGTCCCATGCAGTGTTACCCTGTGCACCTCTTGAACGTCAGTTTATTTGGGTTTCAATAGCAGCCATCTTTCCAGCTGCCATCCCTCAGGGCGCTCAGGGCCGCCAGGCTCTTTGGAGGAGTCAGCAAACTGCAGACAGAAAGAAGCAAGTTAATTAAATTCCTAAATTAATCAAATCAAATTAAAAGATGCATCATCCCCTTAAGTATCATAAACAAACTGATTTAGCTTGCCTTTCAAAGTTTGACCTTTTTACTACAGCACCTCCCTCAGGATAAACAGTGTAAATGTTCCACCACTTGCGCTTTAAAGTTAAGCAGCAACAAGGACGTTTCATTCTTTTGTCTATTGTGGTGGCCCCTGTGGGCAAAAGCAGTAGTATTTCCACCACCTTGTTTCACTGATTTCAAGGGAAATCCAATCAAATCCAACCCGGTGGCAGGCATTAAGTATGACTTTATAGACATAGCCTATCTTTGCTGATGGTCCTGTTTGTCTATGTAGAGGCATCCATATTCATTTCACACCATGTCCTAACCAGTTAAAAACTGCAAAACTGTTTCACCACAGCCCATGATTTATTTCCAGCCCTGAGAAGCTTTTGTGCACTGCATTGTGGGAGATAGCATTATTTTATCACTTTTCCAGTATGAACTAACTGCATACTCACAACTTTGCTTAAAATTAGAATGCAGCACCAAACCCTGTTTCAAAAAATTATAGAAATGTCGGACGGACACAAGCTGTACTCCGTATTATCTGCCTTTACCTGCGTGTAGGTTGGGTGATTTTGCTTGCACGTGGAAGTCCACTTGTTCCTACAAAGGATGCCGGGCGAGGAAGGGAGCTGCGAGGGACAGCTAGCTGGTTGGCGCTGGTTTTTAGGGGCTGTGATATCAAACTGCTGCTGGGTTTGAGCGGCTGAGGCAGCGCAGCACTGCTGGGGATGGAGTGCAGACTGATGGAGGTGGACAGGGAGGTGGAGGTGGGGCCCTGCTGCACTGTGGGGCTTACGTAGGCTGTGGCTTTTAGTGGGTGTCGGGGAGTGGTGGGGAAGTTCCCCACACTCTGGACTCGCTGAATGAGCTGCCCTGGGGAAGGAACTGTGACAAAGCAATAGAACAGTTAGATGAAAGTAAGTCTAACATCAGTGACAGAATTGCAATAACTGAATTTTTATTCACAGATTTGAGGAAAAGAGTCTTACTGGAGGACTGTAGTCGTGCGAGCCCATTGGATGAGTCAAAGCTCTGGCTGCTTCGGAGGGAGGATATTGTTGGTAAGGAGGAGGGGCTGTGGGAAGGTGGGTTGACTGGGGAAGCCAGGCATGGAATACTGGGAACACTGGGCATGCTGGGAGCTCGGATCAGGTTGGGCATGCTTCTCCGTAGCTTGTCTATGCAACCAGATCAACAAACCAGATCAGGTACTGTAGGTGTCGACTCCATTTGGAGTTTTTCACTCACATATCCAACATTAAATGAATGGTTCACCATTTTAGGGAATATGAAAGTCACTGCTTCCAGGCACTAATCCTTTGATCAGTTCACATAACCTCCTGTAAAATCACAACTTGTCATTTTTTATAATCTGGGTTTTGTACGAATTAAACAATAATGATGTGTTAATTAGTGAGAGGTGCTGGTTAGTGGGGTTTGTTACCTTTGGACAGAGCTGTTTCCCTGTTTCCAGTCTTTATGCTAAGCTAAGCTAACTGGCTGCTGGTGATATCTTCATATTTACTGTACAGACATCAGAGTGGTATCAACCTCCTCAGATAACTCTCAGCAAGAAAGTAAACAAGTATTTTCCAGAATTATTCCTATTCCTTCTGGCTTACTTAAACTATAAAAAATCCTAGCATGTGAAGGTGCTAATAGGGAGAAAATTCAAATCATGCAGCAATGCAGCCATTTCATGCCACTGACAGAACACTGACACACTGACCCTAACTGAGGAAGCCTTTTTAAATCCTGTAACCAAGAGAACTCTTTAAATCCTTTTTGGCACATTCAGAAATTGTCTGGTCAGAAATTCGGGAAGTCTTGAATGTGGGTAATTCTGTCAAGATCCTTTCAGTGAATTGGGACATTCATATTAATTTCACTGAAAAAATCAGAACCCTTGTAGTCACATTGTTAGTTAGGAGGATATTTAGGGATCTTAACTGCACGTGGACAAGGAGTTCATTAAATACTCACCTGTGCTATTCCTGTATGCTGTGTGTGTTTCTGTGGTCAGGCTGGAGGGTCCAGAGTACTGGGAGAGTCCACTGAGTGAAAACTGAGGGGTGGTAGAGCTGCGTCTGCAGTCTCTGATACTGGAGAAGGTGTGAGAGTGGGGCAGGCTGCCCCGCTGCATAGACCCTGTGCGGAACAGTCGAGGCTGGGGAGGAGGTAGCTGGTCATACCCCTCGTCTTCCTCATCCTCCTCCTCCAGATCCATCTCACTGCGCCTGAGGGAGTGTAAGGAGAAGCTGGAGCTGCGACGGCTGGCTGTGGCTGAGGTAGAGGCATAGTCTTGTCGGAGACCTACAGGGTGACAGATCAATGCTTTTATCTGTGGAACACATGAACCCGACCCTCATATCGGATTTGGTACATTTCCTTCTGGAGGCGCCCCTCATCCATTATTCAGTTACTGAATCCAAACCAGACTGATACAGTAAAGTTTTTTTTTCTGAAATCTCCTGCATAATTTAACAACAGCACATCAAGATATTAATCTTGCGTACTGAAACTGCTCAAAGGTCAAACATTTGTCTTAGTATCAGCCATACATGAGCAATGTAGTAATCCATTTCAGTCTCTTCACAGGGCTATAAATTACAGGTCATAAGAAAAAAACTAAAAGGAAAGAGGAAAGTATAAAAACACTGTAAGTGCAAGTATAAAAGAGCAAAGATCAAAATATTCTATTAAAAGGCAAACATGCTATCAAAACTATGGTTAAGACCTTTTGGAAAAGAACTAAATCACAATTACAAACACTGTCAGCTATATAGAGGCCTGGCACTCAGCACTTTGATATATAAGTTTATTAGCAACATGTGACAAATAACAGAGCTCCAAATCAGAGTGCAATGATTAAAAACAACATCGAAAAAAACAAAAAAAACAAAAAATGATTCCTCTCTTTTCTCTACCAATAAAATGTTAAAATATGTTTGGCGACTCGTCATGAACACGCGTGTATGCGTACATTTATTAATCAAATATGAATATTTTCTGGTTTCCATACACTTCTATGACAGAAAACTGTCATTATCTTTGGGTTGACCAGACAAAACAAGACATTTTCAAGTCCACATGGGGTTTTGGGGAATTTAAAATAAATCATAGTGATAATAAATAATGGTGAGTTGCAGCACTAATGAAAAACACTATAAAATGCCTCATATTCTCCCACACACAGATTTCACTGTAGTTTGGGCATCAGTGGGTTGCTCAGTAACTCTTGGACAGGAATCAAACCACCAACCGCACAATTAAGGATCTGAAAATCTAGGCTCCAAACAACTCTTATTATGACTAAACCCAGACAAACAGAATTAGAGGTCGGATGAATGCAGCTTATTTGCATGCAACCTATTATGACTCGCAATTGTAGCAGTATTTGCAGTGGTGATTTATTTACTTTAAATTTCAGGTCCTATCTCATAAAGGGTATATTTTGTTTTCTCAACCCCTTGTAGCGCCTACAAGACAGACAGTCCACTCACTCTCCTCCTGAAGTCGTGCCATGACCTCCACATCTGTCATGTCCTGCAGTTTGTAGCTCATCGAGATGGATTCGTCCTCCAGCTCCGAGACACCCACCTCGCTGTCCAGGGAAGACTGGGGGCTGATTGCTGCATGCCGGCGACCCACATCTAAAAACACACAGGAGAGCCCAATCTGTCACACTGAGATTTTTCCCTTTCTATGCCCCCCAAAAAAAAAACAGGGGCAACTGTCATGGTTTTAACAATATGCATGCAATACAGATACACTGTCATCACACAGAGAAGATGTTTCCATAACAAATGTGACTTTTGAGTGCATATAATCATTGCAGATGGATGGTGACTCACGCCAGATGAATAACAGAGCAGACATATTGTCAGCGAGGTCTTACTGTGGAGAGTGGAGTTTGATAGGAAGGTGGGCGCTCTGTCACTAAAGCTGCAGCTGGGCCTGAGTGGGAGAGTCGGCTGGAGAAAGGACTGACCTGATGATGGCAATGGGGCTTGGAAGGAGAGAGACACAGCAAAAGAGAGAGAAGATTCAATCACTGATGACCAGCCTAACATGCACTGGCATTTGTGTTTATATAAAATATGGATGAACAGGCAGAAGTGGAGTTTGAGCTTGCTTATCTCCATCTGTCTGAGGGTATGACCTCATAATCTCTTCCTTGGAATTTGCTGTAATCTGATTGTAAGCAGCAAGTAACAGGTTGTTTAAGAATCTGGGTTATGTTCATCCAGTGAGCTCCCAAAGTATTTTGGAGGCCATGGATGCTTTTGGCTCTGTGTTCTTATTTCCTTGGATTTGAAATTGAGCAATGACTATGAGGTTAGAGGAAGTTGCTTTTAATTTGAACAATTAAGATCATTGTGTCTAAAGCTTAATAGACTTTAAATGTTATAGGCCAAAGTGTGAGCTACCGCAAAACTTCAATTAATACATTTAATAGCCTGGGTTTTTATTTGCTTTAATCACTGAACTCAACCTGCTTTTAATTCCTTTTAAGCAAAACTCCTGCTCAGCAAAAAAGGGAAATATGATCAAATTGTTTAGTAAAACCTATTATACCCATTATGTATAAAAATTAGGCTATAAAACAGCTTATCAATTACAAATAATTACTTGGTGCTCATGGTTTTCTGTAAATGAACTGAACGACAGATCTAACAATGTGTAGCATGTCCATATTGACAAAGGTTTAAACATTTATATGTGTGTGTGGAATCTAAGCAGCTTAGAACGAGCAGGCGTTCCGGTGGGCTTTACGAGGTTTTATACATCTAAAGAATGTCTATAAATTCCAGACCAGGCATCTAATTGAGACCTGCGTTTATTGTCAAAACCCTAATTAAAGTTTTACGGTAATTAGCCTTCATTTGCACATCCTGTTATTTTGTTATTTGCTATTTTGTTGTTGTTAGATTTTGGAATGAGGGCAGTAAAAAAAAGCAGGCTTGAATCCCCACTCTGGCAGGATAAAACTGGGTGGGGAAAATAAAAAAGCAGCACTGTTCAGAGGCCAACAGATCAGACTGTGCTTGTACTGAGCAGTACGACTGAATGAAGGTTTGACTGTCTGTATGTTACTGTCTACAGCCATACCAGCAGCTCTGTGAGGCTACGCAGACACTTAACAGGTTACCATCTTAGCTTAGCGTGTTAGCATGTGCAACATTTGCATTTATCCCAAAGTATATCTGAGGCTCCTGCAAATGTCATTAGTTTTTCCAGTATTTGTTTATAAATCACAGTATTGGACAAAGATCACATAAGTCATTAGGATTCATTCAATACATTTTATAATTTCTGAGATATTTCAGTCTGGACCAAAGTATGATGATAAGATGATCATTACATAAACAGAATAAACATAATAACAGTTCATTACTACGAATAATAACTAAGGAATAATGTTTTTTGTTTTTTTTTACCATTTTGGCTTAATAAATCACGAAAATGATCCACCGGTTGTAATGAAATAGTCACTGACCAGTTAGTGTCAATCAACTAATCAATTAATGGATTCAATTAATCGTTGTAGAACTAAAACAATGCCAAAATCAGCAGCATACACAGTCACTTCAGGAAAATAAAGGTCTCATTCTACTTGGTCCTCTTTGATATGTGTTGAACAACAACAGACAGCTTAAGACATGTGATCTACAGATAACAATGAGTAATAATAAAGCCACAGATGTGTGTACAGTGGTTGGACTATTAGCATTAGCTGAAACTGAAACTGACACCCATAAAAAAAAACATAAAAGCCCATCAGAAGTTAGGGACTCTTTTATGGTTAGTGGTGTAGCGTTACCTGGGGACTCGGTTAGTGCAGCAGATTTAGTGTAAGGCAGGACGGGGCAGCTGAGGGTGGAGAGCCCCTCTATGCAGCTGTATGGACGGACTGAGGAGACTCCTCGCCGCCGCTTAGCTGGACATGGGATTGTAGCAAAGGACATGTTAGTCTGATTGCTTTACCATGTAAGACACACATACACTCCAACACCGCACACATACACATTGATTATATTGTAACACACTCTGGTTAAATGTTAATCTGCTTTTTACAGATCAGTATTGACGTTTTAAAGGATTGGGTCACGGATCGGACAGAAGAGGCTGATACAGTAAGACGAGGGTTAGCTTACCCTACTGCAGCTTATTGGCTAAACTACAGATTTTTTTTTTTGGAGAGATGTTAGGATAAGCAGGGATTGTGCATGTAGGCTACATCCCATTCCCAAATTCGGAATTAGATCTACTATGGTCTACTTTGAAATGTGAAATCTGTATTATTATTATTCCTGCTGTATTCATTTAATTGGTACAATACTGTCATAACACACACGTAGTTAATTCAAGTTGTAACTAATGGCTTTAATAATGGTTAAAACAAGTCTATAGATGAGTCGTAAACCACTGATACAGAAAGCTTGACAACCCATTGATTTTGGATTGCCAGGCTTTGTCTGTCACCTCAAATAATGAGCATTTAACAACCTGTGAAGCCTTAATAAATGACAAATCAATTAGCTACAACTGTTAATCAACTGTTAGCTGTTAATATGCCTTCCTTTTTCACTAATTAATGCTGACTAGCAGTGAGTTAATTTGACTTGGAATTGGGACTGACATTAGATAATGTGTGTTCAGTGTGTAAACACAGAGTTCAACCCCACTGATTGGTAGTCAGAGAGGCACACACCTGACAAGAGTGCAGCATTAGGCATTCCTGACACAATTAGGCTCAACCACTACTGGATAAAACTAGCATTCACAGCAAGTTACACAAACAACAGCTACTGGAGCTCAGAAACAAGGATGTATTCATGACCCGGAGGAGGAGAGCCAACCTTTACTGAATACAGCTTTAGAGAAAGAAGAGGACCTTGAACACACACACGCACACACACTAATGAACATCCAAACAAACACCAACAAAAATGCGTTGCTGAATCACAGTTTGGACACAACAGATCTGCAACATGAGGATAACTAAGCTCAGAAAATCCTTGAAATCAAAGCACACGCAGGCACATACACACAGCATATATCTGTGCGTGCAACTGTACAAGAGTCTCTTGTACAGGCTGTTTGAGCAGCAAGTGCTGGGCAAATCTGCCTCAAAAACCCAGTTAATGTAAGCATGGTTACTATGGCAACCATATCCCTGTGCATGAGTAGAAACCGTAAAGGATCAAATCTGAAACTGGGTCCAGCAGTGGATGTTATTCAGAAGCACACTTGTATCCTGGTTAAAGGAGGGTTTTTGTCACATTGGTTGTGTGTTTCCTGTTATAAAAATCATGTCTGACGGTGGTAATGCCATGGATGAATTGTATCTTCACTCTTATCCTCCATTACTGATGATGAGATGGAGACGCAAAACCCAGCTAAAACCAAAGTGGGTTCATCTCCAACTGATGAGGTGACTCAGTCGGTACAGAAATTGGTCGGATGCGGATGAGTAAGAGACAGAATCAGAGTCGGAAAACCTGGCTGATGTTATAATCATGATTACTGGGAGCTGAATATTGTAACATTTGTAGTTCACCAAGTTGTACATGGGCTGTCCTCTGTGCGGTGAAAATAATTGGAAATAGGAGGAACTTAACTCAATCAGGTGTTGCTAAACAGACAGGAAAATGCTACTGTGAGGTAAAAATGCTTAATGATTAAATTAACTGCTATAATGGATTTCTGCATCCTACATTCCTGAACAATAGAAGATCTCTGCACTTTGAGCAATAAATATACCATATAAAGCCAAATTAAAGAATGTTAAGACTGTACACAGTGGATACTACTTCGTCTATGCAACCTCTCAGTCTTTAATATTTCAAAACCATGAACTGGAATTGAAAATATTTTTTCCTTAAAAAATCTAAAATGGAAAGTATGTGTATGCAGAACCACTTGTTGGTGGTGCATTGCAACAGTGATAATTTAAGCACAGCTTCATAATCCTCTCTACACTGTTTCCCACTTAATACAGTGTAATGCCGACCAGCTGCACAGCACGAGTTCCTCCAAATGGAATTGTTTTTTTTATTCCAGCAGAGTAGCAAATCCCTTAAACAGATCTTAATTGTTCTCTGGAGATTCTGATAGGTGTAAATGGGAGTCCTTCCAACTCCCACAGAAACAATCACTCTGTGGGAGGTTGGCTGAGGTACTTTAAAACCCATAAATTTAAAGAGAGTGAGTTAAATGGTCAAATGGTTATAAACGACTGGGTGCAGAGAATCGCTCCCACGGCTCAGAAATCCTGTCACACATGGAGACATTTTGTGGGTGAAGTGTGTCACAGCTTATGATCACATGTCAGCAGCTAGAGAGACAGATGTCCAGATGTGGCTGCAGATGATGGCCGTTAATCTGAGTGGTAAATATACTGTACCTTGGTCCAGTCTATGACAGAGGGTCATCTTAGCCAGCTCCACCTCGGGCCCCGGGTGGTCCAGTACCTGCCTGCACCACTGGAGAGGGCTGAGGGCACTCTCACCCTGAAGCTTGGCTTTGGGACTCACATACAGCCTGAACACACAGCACAATAAACAGTTTAGTCCTGACACCTTTACAGCACAGCCCATGGTGGTACTTTACAGAGAGGACTGAAGTTATATAAGAAGGTTTGGGGCAGTTTATAACAAAGGGCAAACCCATGACTGTGTGAAGGGAGTGATTTTTATAAAATCCAAATGCCAATATACCCTAAAAGTTCAAAATGTCCACATAGAGCAATTTCCATTTTACTAGCGCAGACATAAAACCGATCCGTCAAATAAAAACTAAAGCAGTGACAGCTTCTTTCGGTGCAGTGATGTATAGGATGTGAGTATGTGACTGCTACAGAGATACCGAGGAGGGTTTATCACCGAGGGGGTCGATACTTGTGAAGCTTAAACAATTAATGGATTAGATAATGGAGATTATTCAGCAACTATGTGGCTAAGTGATTAATAATTATTCAACCAAAAATGGCAAATTCTCTAAAATTTGCTGCTTTCCTTTGTCAGATATGAACATTGAATATTATTATATGAAGATGCATTCTTGTGCTATGGGAAATTATAATAGGCAATTTTCCCTATTTTCTGACATTTTATCCACCAAATGAAGAACCTAGGAATCAAGCAAATAATCAAAAGACTACTGAAAATAACTATTTGTTGCAGCCATGGATACTTGTGTCTTGGTCAGACAAAAACTGAAAGTAAAATGGAGTTTACTGGATCTCTCTTATTTCTGACCAGTGAATAACGAAAGTAAAACAAGCTATCTCATCTCTTGCTTTGATTTAGCTCATAATGACAAGCTTACACATTAAATCAATAAACCAAATATAAAGGTGTGACTATGCTACTCTGCAGTGACAGATTCCTTAAAATAAATTAAACTGGGCTGTAAAAAAAAATGATGTGTCACCAAACAAAAGCGACCTTTTATTCGGCAACTAGGCTGTAGTGTTACACTGTCTTGGGGGTTAATTAGAAATGTTAAAGGCAGTGAATATATACTGGCACAGTGGGTGAAGGCTGGATCCCATCAGCGCTGCATTCAGCTGTGTGCTACATTTTCCACATCATCACATCACATCAGATACATAAAGCTGGAAACGCTTCAGTAGCCAGCATGTCAGTGTGTGAGCTACCTAAGTCATCACATACAGTGCTTCAAAGTAGTTCAGCCTGGGGCTGAACACCACACACAAAGCTGAGCTGTTTGATCACAGGCTGAAGGGGGTCATTGTTTCTAATTTCATCCCACTGCTGCCTTATTCTGAACAGATACCTATGCTGCATGCACAGTGCATTCTGGGATACCCAAAGATTGTGTCAAATCTGTTTTTGTTCTTTTTTCTCCAGTAAGAAGTCACTCTGTTTGCCAGTGTCTGCAAGTCTACTCCACCAGGAGAGGAATCAATAGTGTGATCAATAAGAGAGGGTACACGGCAGGGTAGCATTACACATAATGTGATAATAACTGTGGCTAGTTGACAATCCTGTGGCCTATAAAGCATCTCTCAGAGCCCGATCAAACACAAGGGACGCCGATGTTTCCCTGCACATTCACACATATCTGTCTGCGTTAAAGTGGCTGATAGAAACAGAGTAGTTACCAGCCATCAGGCTCTCCGACAGGGAGCACGATGTTGAGGTCCAAAATATCAACCTCATCCAAAACAGTTGTGGCTCCAGCGGCGACACTGTCCTCCACAGCGGCGTCAGGAGACACCGAGCTCGGCTGAAAATAGGCTAACGGCTCCTCCGCTGGACCTCGGGGTCCGGGGGCACACGGATGCGACTGTGTCGGGCTCGAAATGCCATATTTACTGCAGAAATTGTCACTCGGACACGACGTACCTCCGTGCAGACACGACAACGAGGTCTGGAGATGAGGGCCGATGGAACAATTGTTTACAGCGTTCGCTCTAGTCCGCAATTGTTCATTTTGCTTTTCCAATTTTCGGACTAATTCCTGAAGCTTTAACACCTCCAGCTCTGCGTTGGTGATTTTATTGTTGCCATTGACGTCTGCCATCATCTGGGGGTTCAACACCTCTGCTTCCATTTGGTAAAAAGCACATTGAGAGGGGCAGAAAAAGCACGGCCTGCCTGCAGAGGGTCCTGCTCAATTCAGAGAGGGTGTAAAGATCCCCTCGTTTGAAGCTACTATGCACGCACACAAACACGCTCACTCACAGACACACACACACACACACACACACACACACACACACACACACACACACTGATGCTGCCTCTGCTGCTGCTACTGGGATGATTGCACAGCCTCCATCTCATTGGTCAGATGCTTGGAGTTCAACTCCCATCACACCACTGCCGAGGAAGTGGTGTGGACGCTTTCAAAGCACACACACAGTGACCTTTATATATATTTAGAAATATATATATTAAAATGTTTTTTTTTATTTTTATAAATTGGTAGAAATCCGTGGTACACCTAAATTATTACTGAGGGAGCCAGATACCATTTTAAGAATATTATAGTTATGAGTCCACATTATCTCTCCACTCCAGACACCAACGAGAAAGCCTCTAAAATGTTTAAATGTAAAATTGAAATATTTATTTAATTGTTTAGTTCCATATTTTATGCTAAATGAAAGTCCTTATGCTCTTTCAACGACTTATCCATATTGTCAACAATACCTTTCTTCTGGTGGAGGAAAATTAAATAATTTATTAATTTATTAATGCTATTATTACAATACCAAGTTAGCCTAAAGGTCTAATAATATTGGAACCAGCCTATTAAATACCTGCCATATGTGTTATTTCTTCCCCCAGGAGCCAGCTAAGCTAGCTCGGCTTTGTAAGTGTTTACTTAGTGGAGATTTACTGAAATACAGCAGGTTGCACCACACACAGTTCTTATAGAGATTAGCTAGTTGCTACTAAATATTTAGTCCCATTAACGGCAATGTGTAACTGTTAGCTCAACTGAGCTAAATGACATTTAGCCTAACTGTGGTCTGTTTAGACTGAGATGTAAAATAGTGGACATAACGACTTAGACTGACACTTGATAAATGATGTTGAATAAAAATGTAAACTAAAAATGTTGAATTAACCTACATTTGACAAAAATAACATTAACTCACAAAATGTTATGCTAATGTTAATGTTAATAAATAGCTAGGTTAGCATAATCAGTTCCCTTGATGATATGTTTATCCCTAAAAAGCATAAATATTACAAACTTTAAACATATTCTCCATGTATAGAAGAATGTGTATAGAGCGTCTCCATTGAATGCATGAAGAATCTCTATTAAAACTTCTCAAATATTCACCTTTCTTTGAAGCTGTTACAATGGAACAATGTAAACTTATCATCACCCCTCTGTTCCCAGTCATTCATACGTTCACAGAGTCCCAGTCATTCATACGTTCACAGAGAAACTCCATTCAAACATTCACGGCCCTTGAGATTTTCTCCCATCAATTCACCTTTTTCACATCTTTCATACTTCTTACACAATTGCAGTTCAGACCTTCTGAGGGTTTTGCATTACTGCTTATGGGCAAGAATGCTCAGACCTATAGTGGGAAACATAAGTCGGGTAGAACTGTAAAATCTTCCTTCAAGAAACGCCTCAACGAAAAGATAGCAGCACATTTTCCATTGCTACACTACAAGAATCCATCTTTAGTAATTAGTATATGAGTATGGGTAATGTATATACACTGTAATCATACATACATATCATCAATATAGTGATAACTTCCATTTAGCCAAAACATACACTTTATACTGTTTTATTAAGTAGTCACCAAATATATAATATGAGTGGACAGATATGGATGTAAACTGCAACTGGGTTGGTGGACGCACACAACCACAGGGCTGTAATTCTGGTATCTAGTCTAGCAACAGTAATAAAGACAAAAGAAATATCTCAGATCACCATTCTTCATACATACAAATAATTAAAGAGTAAATAATGATACAATAAAGAACAAGGCAACTTAACACCAAAAGAACTGACACATTTTTACTCATTTTTTCAGATAAAGATATATTGGTTGCCTTTATTGCACAAAGAAAAAGCCCCCGGCCCTAAATGTTGCAATATCTCCCATCATGTTTACACACAAGAGTCCCCTGAAGGATACAGGCTTAAGAGGATATCAGAAATGCTAGCTCAAATTTGTGAAAGGGTTAGATACAGAGACAGTGGTATCATGATGTCAACAACACTGTTACAACTAGCTGCTATTTTGGTTGCTTGTTACCAAAAAAAGCTATATTCAGACTGTAACTGTCATTTGTCAAAACACCCACGTAAAGCTCTGTCGGCTTGTAAAAACATTAGTACAGTAGAACCCACGTCACCCAAAACATATCAATAAACAGTTATCAATTTCTATCTTTCTATCTTTGTTCATGTCCTTATATATCTCCAGTGAAGGTTCTCAGCGTCTCCACTTCTCTGTAGGGGAAAAAAATATATATCAAGATTATTAGCTGTTTAATTCAAGGTGTTATCATTATTGTATCAACAAGCAAACTAAACAAATTCATATAAACTATTATTTATTGGACACAGACTTTCATAGAGATGAAGAACTGGAAGAAAAAAGGTTTTACCTCTGGTGACCTCAAAGCAGTTTTCACAGTGCACCATGCGTTTGTAGATCCACATGCTGTCCCCGGCTTTCATATGACCCAGAGTGCTGTTACACACTGCACACTGCCAAAGCACAAACAAACACTCACATGAGGGAGCAGGTACATGCTGAGCAGTCAGCTGCACAGTTCTTGATAACATCTTGTTGCCAGTGGTACATTTACAGTGGTGCAGGAAGTACGGTACTGATGTACTGAGTACTTTGATATTTTGGATAATCCTACTACTAATCCTACCCTATGTTTCAGAAGGAAAATATTCCGCCTTTTACTCCACTACATTGATCTGTAGTTACTTTGCAGATTAAAGCATCTGAACACTCACACAGGTGTTTTCAGTCACTCAGGCTGATTGGACTTATAATCAGGTGTAAGTTGGGAACAGTGCAGTAGAAGTCCGAAAAAACACCAGCCTCAAAGTCCAAGAAGAACTGAGTGAAAGTTGGACTAATATTGTGTTTATTAGCATTCCTGTCTTTTGTTTATCGTTTAATCAGCTGTACAGCATAATGCATTGTTATGAACTGGTATGGCTAACTATGGCCAATAGCTAATCTGGCTACAGCTTGTTTTTCTGAGTTGTTGTACTAAAACACAGTCAACTCAGGTGTGATGTCATTCCCAGCTCTGATTCTGGACAAAGATAAATGGAACGCACCATTGTGTTACGTACCATAACCTTATGTTATGTAGGCTACTAATAAAAGTTTCACAGAAGGTGTCACAGTACGAAACGCCCAGGTGTAAACAGTAAGTTTAATAATGGCTGAATTCCATTTAGCTGCTTTTGTTTAAGGGTCATTGGGCCCATTTCACCAAATTTGCAGCATTCAAGCTGCGATTTCAAATATTTCTTGTTGAGATGATTTTGAAAGAATTAAAGTGGTCACAAACATATCTTCGATTTTCAAGACACAAATATTAGTGAAATGTGAGGCTGACCCTATTTACACTTGCTTCTGACAAACTGCTTTTATGAAATTGACCCCTGGTTTTGTGTATGCTGGCTTCAACCACTTCAACCACTGCTTGTTGCTGACTTTTATGGAAGGAGAGACTAAACTAATCTGCTCACTTTAAAGCAGGAAGCATGACAGTTGATCTTCAGGTCATCCAGGACCATCTTGGCATCAGCATTGAAGGGCTTATGGCAGTAGGTGCACAGGTCTTTCTCAAGCACTGCCCTGTATGGGATAAGTCGATAAAGTGTTACACAATGTATTACAATAACAGCATGATATATATTTTAAGTTCATTCTTTGCCTTGGAAACAGTAGTTTGGCAAAAACAAATCTTATCCCATGCTCCATAAAATATGTGACTTGAAAACTCGAGGAAAAAGCTAATGAGTGGACCTGGAGTTAAGATTTTAAGGATGGCAACGTCTGTCTGTTGGTTGGTCACTACACCACAATGGTCCCATATTAGTCTATATAACATATATTAGCATGCTAACACACTAAATTATGATTGTAAACATTACACCTGCTTAACATCAGCAAGCGTGTTAGCTTTTCCATTCTGGGCATGTCAGCATTTAGCTCAAAGCGCTGTTGTGTCAAAGTACAGCGCCACAGAGCCGCCAGCACGACTACAGACTTATTCTTTTGTAAACTATTTTTTCCAAGGCAAAAGAAGAATGTTGATACACTTTCCCCACCTCTCAGGAGATGCATACACACTCTTTGTGGAGGATTTAGAGTAAATTGGATCTGCCAGAATGTCATCTGACCTGCTGTGAGAGTTGCACAGTTATCATATAAGTAACAGAGTCAGATTTTATTTTCATATAATGTTTGTACACCAATATTAATATTATGAGTCATATTCATCATTAAATACCTGTTGCTCCTGTATGATGGCGAGGTGTAGACACTGGGACTGGTGATACTGCTGTACTCATAACTAAACAAAGACAAAATGGACGACAGATCACATGTGAGATTTAGGATATTTCTTACTTAATGTATAGAGAATGAAAATAACAATAATCATGTAAGGTCTTGGTTTGCTATGCTTCCTACCTGGAGTCTGGTCTGGAGTAAGAGTAGGTTT
This sequence comes from Dicentrarchus labrax, assembly GCF_905237075.1. Taxonomy (NCBI): domain Eukaryota; kingdom Metazoa; phylum Chordata; class Actinopteri; family Moronidae; genus Dicentrarchus; species Dicentrarchus labrax. The sequence goes on from NW_026136706.1 coordinate 20,400,035, forward strand.
TCAGGTCGCTGCTATAGTCCTCACTGTGAGTGCAAATACACAACAGGTTAGGTATAACATAAGTACTGCAGACACATTTTCATCTGGTTGTACAGGCAGAGAAACCCCTGGAAGAGGTGTGTGTGTGTGTGTGTGTGTGTGTGTGTGTGTGTGTGTGTGTGTGTTTGAGTGTGAGAGATGTTGATTTAGTCGAATGATTACCTGGGCTTGGTGCTGATGGTGTAGGAGGTGGTCCGGGTAGAAGGAATATCATCAGTGTACGAGCTGTAGCTGTGTGTCAAAGAGGCATAGGAATGAGTTGGATATGGTAGCAACTGAACAGTTCTTTTATTTCTGTATTTATTTGGATGTTTATAATGATAGAATCCAGAGTTTATAATTCAGGTATCACAACTACGATTATTTGTCTCAATAAAGCTTGTTACTCAGCAGTACTTTGTGTTTATCGCTAATTAGCAAATGTTAGCGTTCTAACACGACACATTATGTTAGTGTTAAACTTTATACCTGCTTAACATCAACATGTTTGTCATTCTGAGCATGTTAGCATGCTGACGTTAGCATTTAGCTCAAAGCACCGTTGTGCCAAAGTACAGCGTCACAGTGCGGCTTAAGGCTCTTAATCTTGTTGGTTGACGTGTAAAAATGAGCGAGGGATATAAATACCGTGATCTCTGAAATCAGCTAAGACATACAGTTTGTCATGTTTCCATAAAGGACAGGAAATACTCTGATAATGCTGCTCGCAGATTAACCTAAATGCCTAAATGCTAAATACCTTTAGCGGATAAAAAAAAGATCAGTGAAGAATACATTATTTAGTTGTAGACCTCTCTTTAAAATATAAAATAAATAAAATATTGTTTGTTCTTTAGTTTTGTTTGAGCCCTCAAAAGCTAAACTTTATTAACCTGTTTAGAGTCACTTGGCGATTTAAAAAGATTTAATTTTAGTCATTGTAAATTACAAATCAATAATGCTCTTGATAAGATATATGTTTTAGGTGGGTTTCATTGTATAATATGGTCTGCAGATAACTAAAATCTTAGAAAAACATATTTTTGGGATTTGCCAGCTCTTTTTAATGCCACCAAATCTGGAGTGGTAGATATTGTTGGGTCTAAAATGTATTGCATTGTAATGAGCATGTTTACCTGGTGGTTCTGCGGGTGGAGGATGGCGATGAGAGAGTTGGGCTTTCTCCTCTAAATGGCACAAAAGACAATATCAGTAGAAAGTAGGATAACTACTGTAGGCCATACATACAAAGAATGTCTGCACAGTCTCAAGCAATTAATTTCCACCTCATCTCTCTCTTTTTGATGCTGGTACTGCTGAGACAACGACAGTGTGACGCTTTACTGATAGGATAATTAAATGATTGTGCGTTTTGTTATAAGTTATTCACTGAGACGTCTTACCTGACAGGAGAAGATGTAATGGATTTAGGCAGGAGGGTGTCATACAGATTATCCTCAGCCCTGTAAAGACAACAATATTATGAATATATGCTGGTTATGAGTAGAATCCTTTATGTGAGGGTATAATGATTGTCTATCTTACGTAGAGGAAGTCCTGGTAGTGGTTGTAGTTTTAATACTGTCTCTGAAAAAAACAAAACAATACAAAATATTTATATCTGACTGGTATTTAAAGTCACTATCATTGTGTAAAAGCTGTCCTGCAGTAACTCACCTATCAGGACTGCTTTTCACTGTCACAGTCTCAGTGTTGAAAACAGTTGTTTTGCTGTAAAGAAGAAAATACAACTTTTAATATACAATTACTGATTTCCTGGCATCATGATCAAAATAATTCATAAAGCTTGATGAATGAAAATATCACCTGTCTGTAGGCGAGAAATCATCCTTGATAGATGAGGGGATGAGTGAGTCGTACAGTTTGTCCTCCGCACTGCGCAGAAATACAGGTTAAATTGTAAGTGAATTGCTTATGAATTCAACTTCTGTTATTTGAACTGTCAAAAGTCACACAGTTTCACTTAAATGCAAACAGAAACTAATGCCGGTAGAATAATGTTACCTAAAATAACATTATAAGGTCTATATCTATCCATTGTTACATTGGCTACAAGACACAGAGACACACTGAAGGGGGCACTGGACTGGAAGACCACATTATACACACTCGCCTGGGCCCCCAATTAACCTAAATGTCTCTAGGTGGGAATGGAGATGAACATTTATTATGCTTACATAATGAATTTTCAGTGATATTGCAGTATATAGACAATATCCCTGTTGGAGTCATAGTTTTGAAAGATAAGGCCAACATTCGTATGTCTCTTGGTACATAATGACATCTCTACCCTGTCTGTGGCCCATTGATTCCTAATAAAGATATAAATATTCATAGAATTGAATTTGTTTTAGAAATTAGCTCAAATATATAGTTTTTAGCAAACATTATTCAAACAGGTAAATGGTACATTTGTTGGGGACTATTTTCAGCAGCGAACTGATACATTTTTGGTGCTCTACTGTATGATAATGGCAACATGGTGCTGTATGTGAGAATGACTGAAAATAAACCACAGTACCCATGTTCTTGGTAATAAATTGCTTTTGTATTTTGATGGAATTTATTGACAATAAAGAAATAAGAATATCACCAGACTTATCCTTATGAAAAAAGTCCTTTCAACTGACTAACTTGAAAATAATGTCACCGAGATAGTACGGCCTCCCTGCATTATACTCAATATGTGATGAAACTCACTTAGTGTCAGCACTGTTGACTATGAGTACAATCTTCATCTTCATCTTTATCTTATTTAAATCATATTTATAAAAAAAAAAAAAAAGATTGATGAAGGTTTATCTTACGTAGAGGAAGTCCTGGTAGTGGTTGTAGTTTTAATACTGTCTCTGAAAAAACAAAACAAGACAAAATATTTATATCTGACTGGTATTTAAAGTCACTATCACTGTGTAAAAGCTGTCCTGCAGTAACTCACCTATCAGGACTGCTTTTCACTGTCACAGTCTCAGTGTTGAAAACAGTTGTTTTGCTGTAAAGAAGAAAATATAACTTTTAATATATAATTACTGATTTCCTGGCATCATGATCAATGTAATTTACAAAGCTTGATGAATGAAAATATCACCTGTCTGTAGGCGAGAAATCATCCTTGATAGATGAGGGGATGAGTGAGTCATACAATTTGTCCTCCGCACTGCGCAGAAATACAGGTTAAATTGTAAGTGACGTACATCTAAGTGTATGAGTATACTGAATTGAGTAAGGGGGCTTTTTTATTGCTTATGAATTCAACTTCTGTTATTTGTACTGTCAAAAGTCACACAGTTTCACTTAAATGCAAACAGAAACTAATGCTGGTAGAATAATGTTACCTAAAATAACATTATACGGTCTATATCTATCCATTGTTACATTGGCTACAAGACACAGAGACACACTGAAGGGGGCACTGGACTGGAAGACCACATTATACACACTCGCCTGGGCCTCCAATTAACCTAAATGTCTATAGGTGGGAATGGAGATGAACATTTATTATGCTTACATAATGAATTTTCAGTGATATTGCAGTATATAGACAATATCCCTGTTGGAGTCATAGTTTTGAAAGATAAGGCCAACATTCGTATGTCTCTTGGTACATAATGACATCTCTACCCTGTCTGTGGCCCATTGGTTTCCAATGAAGATATAGATATTCATATAATTTAATTAGTTTTAAAAATAGGCTCAGTTATTTCTTTAACAGTCTATAGTTTTTAACAAACATTACTCAAATGGGGAAATGGTGCATTTGTTGGGGACTATTTTCAGCAGCGAACTGATACACTTTTGGTGCTCTACTGTTTGATAATGGCAGCATGGTGCTGTATGTGGGATTGACTGAAAATAAACCACAGTACCCATGTTCTTGGTAATAAATTGCTTTTGTATTTTGATGGAATTTATTGACAATAAAGAAGTAAGAATATCACCAGACTTATCCTTATGAAAAAAGTCCTTTCATCTGACTAACTTGAAAATAATGTCACCGAGATAGTACGGCCTCCCTGCATTATACTCACTATGTGATGAAACTCACTTAGTGTCAGCACTGTTGACTATGAGTACAAGCCTCATCTTATGAAATCATATTTATGAACAAAAAAAGGTTTATCTTACAGAGAGGACGTCCTTGTAGTGGTTGTGGTTTTAATACTGTCTCTGAAAAAACAAAACAATACAAAATATTTTATCTGACTGGTATTTAAAGTCACTATCACTGTGTAAAAGCTGTCCTGCAGAAACTCACCCATCAGGGCTGCTTTTCACCGTCACAGTCTCAGTACTGGAGACAGTTGTTTTGCTGTAAAGAAGAACATTTTACAGTATAAAATCACTGATTGTCTGGAGTCATGATCAATATAATTCATTTTGTAGGATTGATGAATGAAAGTATCACCTGTCTGTAGGTGAAAAATCATCCTTGATAGATGGAGGAATGAGTGAGTCGTAAAGTTTGTCCTCCGGACTGCAAAGAAATACAGGTTAGATTATAAGTAATGTAAAATATTTAATTCTACTGTAATTTAATAATGTGACAATATCTTACTCTTTACTGCTGGTAACAGTTGTCTCAGTCACTTTGGTTGTTCTGGTAGGTGAGTAGGTTGAGTATTGTGCCCTTTGTCAAAATCACAAATATATGATCAATGAAGCCTTCATTATGAAGCTAATGAAATGTTATTATGTAACTCCATAAACCCCATTAATCTGTAGCTGCACAATCCAAATAAAGTGTAACCTATTTTTCCCTACTGCATTAATCATCTCATGACCCATCAGATTTATCTTGTGACCAACTTGGAACCACTGGATTCAGCTACTGTGTATATGATAGATACACACATATATGTATACAATAGCTTCACCTTGACCCACTACAGCAATAAAATGCTGGTGGAAGAAGTATACAGAGTAAATTTACATATGTAGTGGGGGGAAAAATTACTTTAGGTGCAAAAAAAATTAAAGTACTTCCTATGCAGAATGTCCCCTGTCAGGGTAATAATATATTATCAATGTATTTAAATCAAAGTAGAACTTAAATATTGTACTTGGTCTAGGTGGAGCTGATTTATGTACGGTTTCCATATTTGTTTTTCTAATGGACTGTTTTCCCACTGTTGTACGTGTACTTTTACTTAAGGAAAGAATCTGTGTACTAAGTTGTAGTATATTTTTACCCTTTGCTTGAAGACTTGACCCTCTCGGTGAAGGTTGTGGTGGGAGAAGTAATCACAGGGGACCTGCAATAAAACCCAGTTGTCCTTAAACTGACACAGACTAAATGTGTGATCAGAGGAGACATATTAATGTTATAATATTCTCTACCTCAGACTCTTGGTGGAGGTGATGGTGGTTCCATCCTTGGTCACTGTAGTGGTTGTGGTGCTAAAGGAGGAGTAATACAAAAGAAATTTACAAAATCCTAAGCCTAGTATTTTTCTGTTGTATTGGTACTGTAGTGACGGCACATTATATTTAATGTCTTTGTTGACTTTTGCATTATGTGTTATAGACTGGAGCTTTACATACGTCTTGGGAGAATCTGACTTCAGGCTTGAATATGTGCTGCAACAAAGAGGGAGATCATTCAGACAATTCCCTTAAAAAATCACTATCTATTCTTGCATTAGTTGTGCCAGTATGGAAATATACCTTTTGGTGTAGGAGGACATAGGCTTGCTGGAAGGGAGGGGGCTACCAGTAGAAAAGAGGCATTATTAAGCCCAAGTTACTGAATGTGCCTTGACTTAGACGATTGGAGTAAAAATGTATGTGTGTCTGCAGAGGAAAAAATACTTCACCAACCTGCTCCTCAGCTCATCCTGACTTCCACTGAATCTGCAATGACAGACCCAATCAGATGTTCTTGTCACAATCTGTTCATTCAAGTGTTTCTTTTACAAAGAAAAAAAAAAAAGCAGAATATTAATAAATATTATACCTCTTGGAGAGAGCCTGCACAGATGTTGTTGATGTGCGTATTGGTTTGGTGGTAGGCACTTCTTCAGGTTCTGAACTGTGAACAATAGACAATATATCACAATGAGTAAAAATATTATTGACTCAAATTTCTATTTACATTACACACAGTCCCCACAGTAAACAATAGTTTCCCACTATTTTGTCATTTATTTGAGGAAAGGATTAAATGTTTCTTTTACCCCACAAGATTTTCAGTGGATCTGTACTGGCTTAGAACAATTTTGCCAAAGTTTGGGTCTCGGCTGAAGGAGGAAAGAAGGAGAACAAATTAATTAACTCATACTTCAAGAGATGACTCAACACTGTGGCTTGCAAAAGGAATGTATAATGAGACTTTTTTAAAGATGACGGTAAAATGAGAGATATGAACCACAATTCACACCCAACAGTTCTGCCGTTTCCTAGATGTGTGTGTTCATGTGTGTAAGCCCATTTGCCAGCCTGGGAATATTATCAGTGTTTCAGCCATTATGTTTACATGACTTACTCAACGTCTTCATCCTCATCATCAGTTTTCCTGATCCAGCTGTTGTCCTGCAGGAGAGAGTTCTTAGCTGCAAACACAAGAAAAGGAAAACTTGAGTGTCTCCAGTTCACATACTAAAGCAATAACACGTCTTTTAAGTAGGTAAAGCCTCTTATATGAATCTAATCTAATACAATATAACCCAGTTAATATGTACTAATTAACATGTGAATGGTTTTTAATAATTATATTAAGACTACATATGTCTATATTTTTATTTTTCTAATTCATCTAAATCATCATTATTTATTGTAGACATGCCATTAATAATAATATGTGCAGTAAATTTCAAGGTTTTACTGCACACAAGGTTCAAGGCTATGCTAAAAGACCAGTGTGTAAACATTAGTGTGTAAAAGGCAAAATAGGAATTAGAGATAAAAAGAAATATAAAGGATAAAATCTAAAAACATATGCAGTCTAATATATTTTTAAATTATTATTATTATTTATTATTAAACTGTTAGAACATCATGTGACAACAAAAAGTGTCTGCACTATATGGAAATTCATGTTATTATTCGATATTTCTCAATACTTACTTGCTGAGAACCTGCTCATTTTGTAAGTTCACCTGTAAGTGTGAGAGGAGAAACAAGAAGAGAATTCATCAAATAATGGGACTACAGTACATTAGCCACTAGGTGGCCCTGTGGGCTGAGACTTTTCGAACACACTGCTTGTTCCGTGCTGAAGTTTGACCTGATATCAGTACACATTAAAACTCAGAAAGCTAAGAAGTCAATGCTTTTTATCTTTCACTATGTCTGCAGTATATCAACTAAAGCTCTGCTCAATCCCAGACTCACAGTTTAAGCCCTAAACTGGTTTGTCTTGATTTTTAGATACAAAACACACCCACCCTCCATAACACACCTTCTCCAAACACACCTTTGTCAGCAAAACAGAGCAGTGTACAAGTGACATGCAATTAGCTATTGATGATAAAGATTGTGCCCTTTAGACTACATGCACGCTCAAGCACTTTCATAACAGCAACTTTAAGTCAGGTCATCTGCAGCTACTACAGTTACAACTGTAATTGCAACATCTGTCCAAGCTAACCATCTGTTGAGTGCTGTTAGTCCAAAATGTATTATTTTTAATTTACTATTATTTATTGTGTTAAGTGTTGGGTTCATTTTCCTTGTGTAAAGTAGTTTGTAATGGATGTCTTGGGTTAAAGAGCTAAAACAGAACTTGTCTTGGAGCTTTCTGGACAGTTGAAATTGTTGACAAAAATAAACAGATTTTAAGATTGATCAAATAGAATATTTTGCTTATGAGTCTATATGTTTTCTAGTCTTGTAAGACTGGAAGGTCTCAAAGTTTGCTCTTGATGATTATTAAATAATCCAAATCTGAAATAGGGTTAGTTAGTTAGTTAATTAATTCAATTTTTAAGGGATGTTTTCATTTCAGGACTATGTAACATCATGTGGCATAGCGATCAGATCAGCGATCAGATCAACGATCATATCAGTGAAAATGTTCTATCAAAACAGAAAGTGCTGTTCCAACTGTACAAGTTAGCACTTAAAATACAAATGATTAATGTTGACTATGTACAATCAGTTTTCTAGATATGAGGTAACAGTTAACAGCAAGTTTGGACTTGACATCCTAGAGCGTGTGTATGTGTGTGAGATGTCTATAGTGAGTCAATGTATCAGTACAACATGTATTCCTCACAGTAAAGTTACCTAAAAAAAAAATACATTCTGTAATGAACACATTGCTACATTATTACATAATCATTATTTAGTATGTTTTTGTTTCTATTTTTCTAGGACCATAGCACCTTAATACAAAGCACCTTTTCTCAAAGAACTCACTATCACACATACAATCTTTCTAAGCACATTTTTAATCTAAGTATGAAATATCAGCGCACAAAAATATTAGAATAAACTGGAAACTGGCAAAGGATTTAGAAAGAGACTGGGGTACATACCTCACTCTGTGTCTTGCTGGGCTGATAAAGTAAACTCTCACTAGGGCTCAAGGCTTAACACCTGTCTATTACTCTGCACTTTACAATCACACCCTTGTCATTCCTTCTGCTTTTAACCTTAAGGGAGGAGATTTCAAGGCCACCCACGGGTGTGGCTTCAGACAACAATCAAAGAATACTCTCTGTCACCCTCTCTAGATTTTTCTCTTTCCGTCACCACCATTCAAATACCTCCTTACTTGTTCCACCGTCTGTTTGTGGGCTGAATAAAATTAGCATTGGGTGGAGTGCTGAAGGACCTGCAATTCAACTTTTTTCAGGTTTCAAGGAAGCAGAACTACAATGTGGGTGTGGGGTTTTGTGCTTCTCTAACCTGCAATGACCTTGATTTTAATGGAATAGTATTTAATGGAGACACTATTAAATAGTAATCTCGATGTGAAACATTTTATCCATATTAACTGTGACATAATGCAAGTGGAACTATAATATATATTGATCTTTGGTCTACATATATTATTGACTTTTGATGTTAATATAAGAAACAAGCTCCCTCTAAAGTATTATCCTGCATTATGACTGTGTATTGATATCCTGTTGCCATTTCAATACAGTACCAGACAGCGGACTTTACACGTGAGGTGGTTTCAACTTCAGTTACCATCACTACCAATCGCTTAAGTCCAATAAATGTCAGAATATCTGTGATGAGTACTTACACCTTCACCTTTTACAAAGAAACTTAAACATCTTGGTAATAAGATGGGCACATATCACGCAAGTGGCAAATGTTGCCTAAGATTTCACCACAGACTTAAACACTGGAACTTCGAATGAAACATACTGATTAAGACATCTGTTGTGCCATCCAAAGGGGTTAGTTATAACAAACTTACAGAAGTCTAAATAATCAGGAGTACATATAAAACTTGTACAATCAGACCTGAAGTTGAGCTCCATTATTAGGCGTGTCATGTCTTGGATGATTGAAGGTATGACAGGTACATAGCAGGCAGGGGTGTGACAGCATGATACCAAGAGGTGAACCCCTCCTAGTCACAATGTGAGCATGATAGGAATGCAGACTAAGTGTCCACAGCCTGAAGTACATTTTTAATAGAGAAATATGTATCTGTATCAACAAGCATGACTGAATATCACATTTTAAGGGAAACTAAATGTTTACTTTGAGTAAGCAACGTGCTCTGCTAATTTAAGTCATAGTAATTAACTTTATGTAGAAACAAAAACTACAATCAAGCTCAAGTATTTTAAATGAATTACTGCAGTTAACAATAATCTCCTGCCCTCTTTATGGATGCATAAATTCAAGCGGAAATGACTGACACTGGGTGGTGATAGAGCTATAATGATGGACATGAAAAATACTGGTTTTGCAACTACTATACAAATAAACAAAAAAAAAACAAGTTGCCAAAGGCATGTCCTGACCATTTTATAATCAGCTAGTGAGTGTGAAAGTCAAGACACAACAAAGGCATTTTTTTGAAGCTATAGAACATATGTGCTCAAATATTTCTGAATGACACTGATACACTTTCCTATCGTTCCAGCGCCCTATCTATACTTTTTTAAATTCCAACTCCAGTTCCTGGATGTATGTGTACCAACTGGATTTTCTCCCTGCCAGTTCAGCTCACGCTTGTAACACTCTTGCCTGACCTATGGCATCATCTTGGCCTAGATATCCCACCCCTCCTTCCTCCATTTGTCCTAACAGGACAGAACTGAGACAACCAGGGGTTAAATGAGCTTCTGGATGTGGCTGCATCTTCAGGTTATACAATTCAATGCCAAATCACTCTCTTTTTATAACCTAAAGACCATTAGGAAGAAGAGGGCCAAGGATGTCAGCAGTACTTCAGTAGACTTTTACAATACACTTCAACTGAGCTGCTTTTCACTTCCAATATTTCATAATGAAATCCTAATAGGACTGTCCCTCCGTTTTATGTTAATAAATTCTTCCTCAGTCAGTTGTCATCTCTGATACACACTAGCACTCTGATACTGCGCATGATTATCTCTGAATGCTTCCTGGGTTGCTATGAGAAGAGGCTGTAGACCGACCCCTCTCTTGTTATTGGGCCATTGCAATGCTTCACAGCCAATAAAGCACCACCAGGGCCTGTGTAAATCTCTTTCTCTCTCTCTCTCTCTCTCTCTCTCTCTCTCTCTCTCTCTCTCCAATAAATGTACATGCACATCCACACTTACATACATTTTTACCACCCTTTTAAAAGGATGACATTAATTTTAACTTTGACATTAGGGAGATTCAGTACAATGGAGCATTGTGGACGTTAACTTGCTAAAAACATGTTGACAGTCAGACATACGTGTATGAGGGACACATTACGTACATTTCAGTGAAATACACACCGCCTGCACCTGTTTTCCTTTGCACACCTTTTGTATTGCAGCGTGTTATTGGCCTTCACTGCCATCTGGACTGCTGTTACCCAACACAGTGTCTCCCAGATTCCCCCCTGCAGTATTCCTGCTCCTCCTGCACTCTTGTGTCAGAAAGTGAAAATGAAAGTATTACTATCATCATAATCTGTATGTTGGATTTGTGAGGCATTTAAGTGTTCCCATGCAATTTAATTTTTAGGCATAAATAAACATATAGTGTATCTGCTATCTCGCTAAATGTGAGCCATATCATAAAAGGGTTCATATTTTACTGTAGGTATGTAGAGCTGTGTAGACCTTGACTAGGGCCTGCTGAGTGAAGAAGACCACTGTGCCATCCAGATTTAATCAAAAGATGGCTGCAATCCTTCTGCAAACTAATGAGTTTGAGATCAAATGGCCACATGTCACAGCTATACAGTGGTCACTGGAGAAGGAAGTACAATGCTAACATTATTCCGGCTGCTAATTAACGTTACAGTAGTGGGCTAAATGGATTGTAAATGATAGCAGAGAAGAGATTATGAACTATAAAACCAAATCAGTCTTATCATAATGCAACACCGGTTTAAAGGTCGCTTCATCGCTTTCCAAAGTATCTCAGTGTGCCAATTTTAGATCAAACTGGGAGGGGCCCTGGACAGACCTCTACAAATTAAATGTCCAGATTCCAACTGTGCACATTGTGCAAAATAACTTCTGTGGTTCTTCTTTCCATCCATAATGCTAGCTTTCACTTCCACGCCTGTCAATGCAATGTGTGTTTAAATAAAGAATATCTGAATAATTGTACACAGGGAGGTAATCGTTCAAATAAATCAATGATAGCATCGCCCGATTTTAGTCATATGAAAATATCCCGGCATGCTAGCGACGCAAGACTCAGCCAGGGAGGGGAGGGATGATGGAGCTAAGATGGCAGCCCAACTGAGGGTGCTGCCTCTCTGGGGTCAAGAAATATTCAAGGAACGAATAAAACCGAAACACGACAAGGCGACGCTTGGAAATTAAAGATTGACGGTTCTGCTATTTTCTTAAGAAAATTTCGTTATGGCTTGAGAAGATATATTTTCGACGAGGCGAGCACCGTGTTGACGCTGTGGAAGATCGGAAGACCCGTACGTTGTAGCTGCACCACCAGATTGGCTACGATTTGCGCTGACAATAACTGGGGGACCGTGGATGCTAATTGGGGTATTTCTGCAACTTGGGACGGACAAATAATGTGACATGTGGCGGATTTAATGACAAGTGGATTGCAACTGATGGCTAGATATTATCTAGCTGTGATATCTTTTGTGTGATATATGCATTGTTCTCCAAAACGATGATGTGTGCTGCTGCGGCAGCGGCCGCCGGTGGAGGGATCCTGCCCTCCTCATCGCCGTCGATGGGGCTGGGTGTCAGGGTCATTTCTGGAGCAGGAGCCGATCTTTCCACCATTGGTTCGGGAATGGGTTCTTGTCCGACAACCGGAGCCCAGTCGGATTGTCGGACTCGGTACCAGCTTTTACTCTCAGGGAGAGCTCTGGCCGAAAGATACAGGCGGATTTATACCACCGCTATCAATGATAAAGAGCAGGGGATAAATCAAGGAAGGTGAGTAGCTAACGTGAAAATACAGATATCGCAGATGCTGGTCTGTCATTTGTGGAGCTAACGAAGCTAACGACCGTAGGCTAACATTAACCCTTACTTAACGGTACTTCAATTAACACCAGCAACGTCAAAGATCATTGTTGTGCTCAGCTCTTAAGCTAGTGCGACTTTTATCACACAAGTCATTGTTTTAACTACAAACAATTTGCCAGGACCCTCATAGTTTGGGTGCACACTCTTGCGGTGGGTCAGCTTGCTAGGTAGCATTTTGGCTTTGACTTCCCTAGCTTATCGGAGCCCGCTAAGCTAACGTTACGTTAGTTCACCCCTGCTCGAGTGGTCTGCACTCTGGGGGGCTCTGGACCTTGTGTTTGCGTTAGACGCGGACACATTGTCAGTGTCACTGAAATAAAATCACGACCCACTTCGGCAACAACGACGACAACGGAAAAAAAAAGTGCACTATTCACGGAGCTATATCCAAAACAAGCTAGCCTGCTCACTGTCATGACAGCGGTTAGTCGATTTGTTTTGAGCAGTAACGTTAACGTTAGCTAACTGATACCCAGAGCCAGCTAAACGTAAACAAACACACTGCTCATGTAATACCCTGTGGGGTTTCTGTTTTGTTTCACACATGTTTAATCAGTCACTGCGTTGGTTGTCGCCATATATTAACGTTATCTAGTCATTTAATACTGTCTGATTTGGTGGGCTGTGTGTATTTAGGCCCAACGGCGTCACTGTTTCGAAAGCTAGCTAACGTCACGTTAACTGACGTTGAGGAGCATCAGCCCTTCCCCAGGTTGTCTTTACGGAAAACACCGATTTATTTTTCAAGAATCTCGGAGCTGATAACGACTACACAGTCAATTAAACGCACAATAGATACATTGTACTACTCATAATAAACAAAATTGCCTAAAACGTTTGACATGTGTGGGTGAGGATGAACTCATTTGATTTTCTGGCATAAGCGGGTAATACAGTTACGTCATTCTAGTCAGTCTGTCAGGTTGTGGACTGAGTAGCTGGATGAGTGCAGCATCCTCCCTCACTCATACACAGTGCTTTCATGGGTCAGTGTAGCTGTTGTTGAAATGTTTGACACCGGTGTTTTCATAACCCACTCCTGAATTCATAGTCTATACAGATTTATCATGTTATTTTGAACTACCATCTTATTTGACACCAATCTCTCCATTTATCTGAGAGTGAAGTATCTGGGTTGTAGATTACATGCAACAACAGTGATGAAACCAAAAATACACATTTGAGTTTGTCAAGAAAGCAAGAGGTGTGCAATATTATTATTTTAACACTTAGACCTTAAAAAGTAGTGATAACTATTACTAATTCATACACTACCCTTCTGTTGTTAGTAGGAATACTATTTGTGGTCCCTAGCACTTGTCACGATTGATTGATTTTATCTGGCAGTTTCATTTTTAAAACACCAAATCAGCCAGGACAGTGAGTGCTTACATAAAAGGAAAAGTCAGGATACCACAATAAAGCCCTAAGGCTTATTTCTGTTGTGGTCTTGTTTGGGATGGACGTGGGGGGGACGACGTGTAGGTGAGGGGTCATTGGCAGCTTGATTTGTAAAGGAAATGTTTTGGGGCTTTGTCAAGATGAGAAACACTGAATCTGGTGATAACTGCTACAACACACACTGACAGTTGAGTTGGGTATACTGCACTTCAAAGGACATTGCCAGCTGCATTAGATGCGAACTCTGCAAGGATAAAAAAGTGAAAGTGAGATAACCATCAAAGACATCTGAAACAAGATTCAAGATTTCGAACACCTGTTACGAACAAATGAATGAATGATGAAGATGACGATAAAGCTTGTGATAACATGAAACAAAATGTCTTAAATGTTATGCTATGTGTTTGAGTGCAACTATTGCCAAAGCATACAGTATGAATTGCAATACTGAGTGATCACTGTATACTTTCAGGGGAAAAAAGGCTTTGAGTAAGAAGAAACTGAAAAGGCGACAGAAGGTCAAGTCAAAAGTCAAATCAAGAACAAAGGTAAGAGACCACTAACCAATTGTTACACAATTCTACACCGTTTCCTCCTTCTGTGTAATGCTACTATTGCTGTATTTATATTTGAATATTATTAATAGATATGTTCAGAGGAGCTATATATATAAAATGACCTAACTTGTTTATACCTCTTGATGAATAAAACGATACAAACAAAATACAATACAAATCACAAGTAGGTGCAATATTTATTAGAGGGATGCCTAACATTCTCAGTATGTCTTAAAACATTTCATAGACTAAATATAAATGTAATATTTGGCGTTATATTAATAAGAACAATATGACTGACAGTTTTAATTTTCAACTGTCACAGCCTGAAGTTTGCACTGATAAATCCTTACAGCTAAATGAATGAATTTAACAGATTGAGGATCAGATTAAAGATAAGGTTAGATTCTCTGCAGTCCTGAAGGTGGTTGGCAGAACAACTATTGTTATTGGCTGGACTGGTCAGGTGCCAGGAAGCCCATCCACACATGAAGCTGGAGAGGTGGATGGGCACAATGTGAGACAAATGGGAGTGGCTCTGGCTTGTGCATGATGGCCTGTTGCCGAGCGACCTAATGTGTTCCACATCTCCACGGCAACAGTTGCCTGCCTCCATCTCCTTCATCCAAAGAGGGAACCTGGTCTGTATCATTGGATGTGGTCGTGTTTTTGCCTCTGCTGTAGACATTGCATGCTAACCAGGTGATCCTCAAGTTATGACAACTAATATAATCCACTCAGATTATATTGATTTATCTCTTCGCTGTTTTTCTCAGAGAGTGAGAGAGTAGCCTGGTCTGTGGTTGGCATGTAATGTTGTTAGTCAGTGTTTAGATTTAACTTTGTTACAGTGATTTTTTCCAACAGGCAAAAGCAAGAGATATTGATGTGATCGTAGCAGAAAAAGACAGAGGCTTTACTAGTTGGTCGTCTCGTACCTCAAAACTATCCCAGACAAGAAATTCAATGTACAGTGGGCTAGTCAATTAAGTTCTCTTCAGGCTGACTTGTGTTCAGTGAGTTGATGTCCTGGAACAGCAGAAGATACACTAGAGACAGAGATTGGAGTGGTAGGCAAGGCTGGCTGACAGGCAGGCATAATAACGTGTGCAGTTAGATGGGCAGTCATGCTGTATTTGTATATTGTGCTCACTCTTTCTCTGTCAAGCCTCTCACACTGACATGGTCAGACAAGAGTGTGGTTTGAAAGGTTCTCTTCTCCCCCTTTGTCTGCCTCTGTGCTTATAAACATATGAAAGTGGAGTCAGAACAAAACACAGTGTCTTGTTTACAAGCAGATATGTTGTGATATATTTTTTACTATAATATAATGTTACAAATTATACATTTAACAGAGCAGCATTCTATGGACCTGTCCTCAAGAATACGTTTTTCTCGTGTCATAACAACAACAACAATGGCGGACTACTACTACTTGTTTGTAAACTGCCTATGCTCCATGGCTTCTTTTCTGGTTTTAGTGTATTGGTGTGGCGGCGTCACAGCGCCACATACAGGCCTGGCATATGTACTACAGCGTTTTGGGTCGTTGTCAGTGAATCCGTGTGGACGCAGATATTTCTGGAAACGACGCCGTGTTTACGGAGATTTTTTCCGAAACGACATCGTATTGGGTGAGGCCGCGTATTCGTGAGGACAGGCCCTATGTCTATGTAATACATATAATCTATAAAATCTGCCTGACTGCAGTGCACCTGTATCATTTCTTTCAAATCTGAGTGCGAGGTACTCCTTAAAGTGTTAGATACCAAGTATCTTATAAATTAGTCATCCATACTGTTGCATGAAACCTTGAAACCATGATTCTGACCCCTCTTTGAATTCTGGGAACCCCCACCACTCGCTGCACGTTACACTTTTACACTGAAGAAATTACAGTTAGTGTGAATGAATAAGTGTGTCAGTTACATTTATCAAACTGTATCTTTAAATAAAAAGTGTAAACCCAACTTTCTCATTAGCAAGATACATACCTCAGTATATCAGAAGATGAGGGGTTTGAAAAACAATTATTTTCAGCTGGTTATTCCAATAATATTAGGGGGTTAGGTAGCTAAAACCAGTTAGAAAAAAAATTGTGTTTTTTAAAAAAAAATTTTTTGTTTGTATGTGAAGAGATTCAAATTTGGGATGCATATTGACATGGCTTGCAGAGGAACATAATTTGTAGGAGACTGAACTGAGTAGGATGTATTTATAACCTAGGTAAATTGAAATAGATATGACAGAGAACAATGCTGTTGTGTATTACTGGTAGTTAGATAGTAAATGGGTCGATCAAGTCAAATAAAATTGTGTAGCATCTCACTGTTTAAATTATTAATATAAAAAATGGACAGAATATCCATAAAAAGTATTGATTGTAGAATCAAAATTATTTGCCATTATTAAGTATGACAGCTAATAGCCCCAGTTTGTGCCTCTCATGTATTAACAGCCTTACAGTCAGAGCTAAGCATTCTTCTCTCCAGAAAAAATAAATATGCAGCAATGTTTGGAAAACCCAGAAGGTTGTTTAACAAAACTTAGTGCTGCTCTGATGATCTTTCTATAATCCTCAAGAATACTTTTAATTGTATGGATGAAAAAATATTCTGTCTGCTGCATGATTACAAAAGACCTTTAACTCATTGTGATCTTTTTCCTAATCCAAACAAAGATGGTAGCCATCAGTAACCTGGTTAGGAAACAGTCTTGTCATGCATTGGACAGACATTTTTTTCCCCCTTCAGATGGTTAGAAGAGTCTTTGAGGATTCTTATGTATAACCCCAAAGGTCTTGGTGCCCCCTACGCACTATACTTCTATCTTGGTGCATGCGGTCTAAGGTTGAGTCTGAGTAAAGACAGGCATGGTCTGTCGTCTTTAACATTACAAGGGATTATTGGATGAATATTAAGTATTGTAATAGTGTCCTATTGCATATTTACTCATCTGATACGGTGGTGCAAACTCACACTCACTCCGCTTGAGCCTCTGCTTTGGAAGACACAGTTTGGAAAACGTTTTTTTTCTTATTTTTCCATAAATCCAGCAATCTGAAATGTGTGGATGTCTAAGTGCGGTCAGGGGCTCTATAGCAGCCTTTTCCAAAGCTTTTAGATGGCTATTAAATCAGCAGTGAAGTGCAGACAGAAACACAAAAGAAACTCTCAGGTGAACAGTGTGTTTGTGTGATGGGTTGGTGCCTTTTTAAAAAGTGAGAAGAAACCACAAAACATCAGAAGGTCATTTGGCTTTGCATTTGTGTCTGCCTTTGCTTTTGTACAACATGATATAGCGTGAAGGTGTCACTTTTAATGGCTTTTCTGATAATTTGTTCAGTTTTAAATTGAATTTGTTTGCTCTAGTGTAACCTGCCAATGACAATTTTCACTTGCAGCGTGAGGATCATGTTTCAGCTGCTTCATGTTCTGTCTGTAAGATGTAACCAATCAGATGTAGTGTAACATATGTGATTGTTGTTGTTGATAGTAGTAATAGTGCAGATTTCTATGTGTTCAATCTGGAGGCATTGAGCGTTGAGTTGGAAAGACTTGGGTTTATAGCAGACACTGAAATATGCTATAGAGTTACATTATGGAAGTTACAAGACTCAACATATTTGAAACTAGGGACTAAAACTAATCTTGGCTTCAGATTTTAATAATAATAGCACCACACAACAAAGTTAGATTTTGTTTACTGTTGTTGTAATATCACATTTGTTCTTAGTAGGGACCCTCCTTCTTCGTTTTTTATAAGCCAGAAAGGTATCCTATCTCGAATGCTCATCTTCAATGCACATGCAGTATTTTGTTTGGTCTCTACATATACCAAGAAACTCATTTCACTCCCTTTTTTATATATTTGGGTTATTATAGCATCTCTAGGTTATTTTAATCCTTTGAAGTATGCTTTACAGGCAATGTGCTCCTTTGTGAATGCTGTACAGTCACTGTCACAACTGCGTCTCTAGCAGCAAGACAGGAGAGCTGTAGACAGTACTGTTAGATGAGAGGGCAGCTAATATCCTCCCCACTGATTTGAGCTGAGAATGAATGACCTCTCTCCCCAAATAGATGACATCACCCTCTGTGATTGTGAAGCCAAAAGCGCAACACTGCAAGAGAGGCACAATCGATCAATAGGGTTCTCTAGAGGTTACCTCAGGACTGTAGTTAAAAATGCCTTGCTTGGTGTGATAGAGAAAGCTTATCAGTTAGTAAGCTTATCAAGTTTCTCTCCAGAGTGTAGTTTCTCTAATCATAACGATTACTGGATGTAACTGCTTAAGGTTTGCTATAATGATTTTATTGTAAATCTTCTCTTTTGGCTGGTCCACCTCATTTATATAAGTAATACCATACAACAACACCACTAACTAAAGCCCCCCAAAATGACTATTAAAGTGACTGTAACTGACATTTTACTATACTAATGTCTCAAATCACACTGTGAAAACTGAAAACTGTCAGTGTGAAAGGAGTGTTTTAGTTCACTCTCATCGCTCTCATAATGTCATTTTTGGCTGTAGCAGGTACTGTTTTTATAAACTACCATCCCAACACGAAACAGCAGGCAGACACAGTTAGCAACGAGCTGGTGAACAACACAGTGGAACATTTAGCAGATATTTCCCTTAAGAGTTGGTAAAGACCGAAAACAGGGATAAAAGAGATGGAATATTGGACCTGTGGTTCTCTGTAACAGTTTACTAACAAGTTCAACATATTATCTTGAAAGGTGATAATATGTCAATTCATAACCAGTTTAACTTGATTCATTCATTGGTTATGTAAAATGTTGGGTAAGCCATTTTGTAACAGCAGTGACTGTGTTGAGCTGATCTAGAAATGGGTAAACTCTTACCAAGCTGAGTGTGAACAAAAGTCCCGAGGAGCCAAAGCAAAAGAAGGAGTAATTTTATGTCACAGTTGTACAATACTGACTAGACATAAGGACAAAGGCAGAAACGATTGCATAAAAACTGTGTTCTAGTTATATAATTTTGTATTCAAAGCCAAATGTAACCGCTAACATCTACCTAGAGTCTTTTAGGTTTATGTTTGGGAGCCTGTGTCTTTCAGATGTGCTTTTACTCGTAAAGCCAGTTGAGAAATTACCAAACTTACTGTGGTCAGTAGAGACTTGCTTTGGCTAGGCGTGTCCATTAATGGATGTACACTAAAATGAGTTCTTAAGCAACTGCATGAGTCATGAACAGTCGAGGGACACAAACCAAAATGAATGAATGAATTACCTGTGATATAATGTTTACAACTCCTCTTAGAAACAGACAGGACCCCAAATGCAGCAATACGTTACTTTCTGCTTTGGTCCAAACCAAGTGGCCTCAAAAATGACTAGAAGCTAAAGCCCATGCTTTGTACAGAAACTGTCTTACTCCATAGAGATCTAATTAAAGCATGCTTGCTGCTCTCTCAAAATACAGTCATGTTTGACTGTTTGCCCTCAAGGCATTATGGTCTCACCAGGAGACCACTATTGTGTCTCAAAGACGGTTTCAATAAAAAGATGTTAACGCTTAAAGTAAGGTGCCTTTTATTTTCAGTGGACCAAGGGAGGCAAACTACAGGTGTAAACACAACCGACTGCAACTCTTCACAATTAGACATACTTATAAAGAATTGATATTGCAGTTTATAAATTACTATGTGGTGTGCTAAATAGCTTATTGGTGTACCAAATGATATCACACTTGTTGTTGCTAAGAAAAGGTTTTGCTGAGCTTTGCCGACCACTCACAAGTTACTGTTTTTCCACAGGCTGATGGTCTAGATGGAGCCCTCTGCGTACCGGACATCAAACTGCACAGCAACCCATCTGCATTCAATGTCTACTGCAATGTGCGGCACTGTGTGCTGGACTGGCAGCAGAGAGAGGCCTCCCTGGCGCTGGCTTCCAGGAGCTCGGTGCAGAGCGGCGACTCAGACAGTGAGGAGGAGGAAGAGTACCGCGAGCCAGCCGTGAAGCTGCCAAAGGTATGAGCAGCAGCATACTGTAATATGGCGAGAGCCAGCCAGTGCTCTTTATCTTAGGGATGCAACAATCCTTTATCTCCCCGGGCTTGTATGTAGGGCTCATCCTTCTTCTTATTGTTGTGATAATTAGAGACATTTTACCAGAGGTTTCAAACCCCCATCCTGTGAGGATTAGAGCCTCTGCTCTGTTACCCCAACTCCCCCTTGTAATCTGTGAGCCTGCCAGTTTATCTTTATTACTTCATATCAGGGCTCTCAGTTTTTATTTAAAATGTAAGCTTTTTCTCGTACGTGTGAACAAAATTGAATATTCAGTCTGTAATGACAGTTATTTTCTGATTCACTGTCTATGAACTGAGTGGACTCTTATTAAGTTTGCCTTACTCAAGTAAGGTGTTGTCACCTGACTTACTGCATGCCCTACTGCCCTGTCTGTAAACTAGCCTATTGCTGTTGTCTTAGATAACATAAAATAGAAGTGCAATCCATGATGAACAAATAAATACAACACCAAAGTGTCTAGAGGCAATGTGTCAAAGGTTTATTTTAGGTTCTGTGCCATAAATGGCAGAATAAAGGGAGGAAGTTAAGGGTGTTTGCTGACTTTGTAAAAGGCTATTACCTTACAGTCCCGTCATAAGATAAAGTAGCAACACTTGTCATCCAAGTGAGGCAGCAGGGGCCCCATAAATAAGCTGAACATCAATTGTACAACATAGTTTAGGATTAAGCTACAGGGATGCCTTCAAATTACCTGCATTATGCCCTACTTTTTTCTAATCTCTCATGCACATTGTGTTGCTGCTTTAAAATACTCTACTACATGACAAACAATTATACAGTGCGACAGCAGTTATTGTACAATTCTGTATTTGTACATGTTTGTGATGAGAATTGTTAGGGATCCATCGATTGGTAAAATCTGGGCCTATACCGATGTTTAAAATAACGATTTGTCTGATAGCTGATACCATCTCACCGATCCTGATACCAGTGTTTTTTTGCTGTTATTTATTCCCCCTTTTTTGCTGGGTAAACATAAAAATAAATAAATAAATAAAAAATACAGAGATAAGCATCTCTGCCTTGTTGCAGCTTAGTCTATTTCTCTTATCCTCATCAGCCACTCACTGTCTGTACTGCTGCATGGAGTACATATGTGTGCAATTTGTGCCAGTGCTGGAAAAAGGGGGTAATTATTTCTCCAATATCCAAGTAGGAAATAACTAGCACAACATTTATCCAGCACAAAATTGATTTGGTACAACAGATAAATATTGGCCACTGATACCAGTGAATGCCATCTTATATGCAGATAGGCAGTCAGTCAACAAGGCGAATACATCCCTAAGAATTGGTGTTGATGTGTATATATTGTTTAGCAGCTACATACTGGAATGTCACAGATGGATAGGTTTGATTTTGAATTGACATAATGGAAAACAAAGGCTGTATCTATTTTGTCCTATCAATTAAAAAACCTACTGCTGATATATATTGCTGTAATTTTTTGAGTGATTTAGTTTTGTCTTTTTTATATCTTTTCCAATTGGCATAAACTTATCTACCTTTTATCTGTTCTATTGTACTTTTTTATTAGTTATACACTGATGCTAAGCTTTCATTTGACTGTTACAAAACAAGTTCTTCACTGAAGTAGGAAGAAACATTGAAGCATTATTTGATTCACTAACAAGCCATACTGAGAGAGGACTGCATCCTTTTCTAGGCCAAACTCCTTTGCCTGCCTCCCTTTTCCATGCACTCAAGTGGGTCTATCATTATTCACAATCTTAATAGTGGATCTTGAAGCGGTAGTAACTGTACATACTGTGGGCCCCCAACTAAACATTTTGTTTTACTGTATTATGATGAGGCCATGCTATTAAAAGTAAGCATTCACTCTAAGCATCTGTTTTCCAATTCTGTTCATTTGGAATAATTATTAAAAGACACAGATTACTTACTGTATCAACATTATTAACAGGGGAAATAAGAGTAGAGTGTTGACAGAAACGGGTGATTGTCTTTAAAACTATGTCTATACACAATGTCCGTATGTGTCATCTTCATTTGCTGTGTAAAATGGTATCACAGCTAGTCCAGCTAGTCTTGGGCCGTGGTATGACAGCATAGTGTTCATTAGCTCATACAAATTTGCTTCTCTCTGTGTGTGCAGATCATTGGCATTGGCCTGTGTGGGGTATTTGAGCTGATAAAAGAGACTCGGTTCTCTCACCCCTCACTGTGCCTGCGTAGCCTGCAGGCCTTGTTGGACATGCTTCAGGGACAACAGCCTGAGGGCTTTCAGACTGAGCCTCCTGATGTGTTAGGTAAGGTTGAAAAGTTTTTCAGGTGGATGTGTACAATCTAATGCTAATCAGTTCAAAAGCCCTGCAACAAATTGTGTTAAAAGGTTCAGTTTTATTGACCCTGTCAAAGATATTTTGTTGCAACATAATAATCAAGTTGAGGCTGTAGTTAGATGCTGTGTTGTATTGGTCTGAATTATATTGTAATTTGTTAATAATGTTTTGTTCAGCCTGATTTACATACAGCACTCCTCTATTTTTCTCTTTTCACAAATGTCTAACCTACCCACCATGTATGCTTCCTCAGAGTCTCTTTTCCAGTTGTTGTTGGAGACCACGGTCCGGAGTACAGGGCCCAATGACCCAACAGGACAGGCCATCACTGCTCTTTCCTGCGCCTGTCTCTTTAGTCTGGTGGTGGCCTGGGGAGACACTGGCAAAATCCTGCAGGCCGTCTCTGCCATCCTCACCAACAACGGCAGCCATGCCTGCCAGACGATACAGGTAAGGGCTGCACAATTGGAGTTCTTCATTTTTATTTTTAATCTCTGGCATTCATTGCATTTGACTGGGATTCTTACACACCAATGTACCAAGGAAAATTCTTCGTATGTAAAAACTTACTTGTCAATAAACCTGATTCTGATTCAAGCACACAGTAAAATAAGATAGAAATAAGTCGGTCAGTCCAAACATTGCTTTTGCATAGTTAGTTATTTTGTTGTGCTAGACTTTCTTGGCACTGATAACTACGGATGATCAGCTCTTATCTTTGTACTGACCACCTGTTCACTATCTTACACTGAATACATTCCAGTTGATCTAATGCTTGTCTTGTTGTTAACATACCCAGTTGAATTTGTTAGTTTTCCAAAATACCTCCACCAAGACATTTGTACCCATATATTATTCAGGTTTTTCCTTCAGGTTAGTGGAAATGCTTTAGTTCAACAAAGTGCATTTAAGAAGGATAAAGTAACCTCTGGCTCCTCCATGCATTTCCTTTGAGCAGAGAGCCTCAAAGGAGTGTCTGGACAGCACAAATTGAGTTTTGGAAAATGTCAAGCCGCTCTGATTCTTCTGTTTGATTACGTTACCCTTCCTGAATTCTTCTGTTTGCTTCAATCTCTAGTTTGTTCCTTCTCTCTCCTCCCTCTGTTTCTTTCTATTTTTTGTATTGCTTCTTTAAAAACAAAAACTGTAACTTAAACAGTAAGTAGATTTGTGTGTAGGCTTTGTAACCATAAAAATGTTTCACCTTTATCTGTATATGGATAAAATTGTTACATTTGACTGGGGCTGCAGAGAGACTTTATAGCTCCACACATTTATCCCCCACAGACACAGGCCTGTGTGTTTGTTTTTTCCTGGTTGCTCATCTTTTAGGCATTGACTGGACTGTGAATCATTACAATGGCAGGCTGGCTGATGGGAAGTGTGGGCTTATGTGCTGTATACGCTTGTGTATATGTGTGTTTCTGTGAGCGATGTGTGTTTATATCTGCCATTGAAACAATATGAGAAATGTGTATGTGAAAATGCATTCAGACAAACTGAGAACAGGGTAAAATAACTACAGTCTCAGTCACTAACATGAGAACTTGACTCGATCAGCAACAAAGAAACTCACTGGCCTGTTCCCACCTGGTGCATCGTCTACTTCCATTATGTCACATTAGACATTTGCAGTTCTTCTTTCAGCACCCTCCTTGTCTTCTTAAATTTCACCAGGTGCCCACCATACTGAACGCACTACAGAGGAGTGTACAGGCTGTCCTGGTGGGAAAGATTCAAATCCAGGATTGGTTTGGGAATGGCATCAAACGCGCAGCCCTGATGAACAAGTGGGTCCTGAAAGAGGTAGCCATTGATGAGGATGAGCGCTGTCTTCTACAGACTGATGGTTCCTTCCTGTACTTGCTCTGCAAGGACGGACTCTACAAAGTGGGCTCTGGATACAGCGGCACTGTCAGGGTATGTACATAGCACTCAAAGCTGCATGTTGTCACTGTCGAGTGATAAGCACATATCTCCAAATCTGGTGACTTTTTCAGGTAAACTGAAGGATAAAGTGCTCCTTTATGGGTTGGGAAAATTCTCAAAATAAACGAACTGTTAAACTGGATTATTTTAAAATCTACTGTCATAAAACTTTAAGGATGGATTGTTGTTCTTGGCTCAGGAAAGGTTGATGATTTAGAGATAAATGGTTTTCACAGGATAGCAGTTGCCAGTTCATTAGGTACACTAAGTTAAAACTGATGCAGTCTAATACAACAGTCCTGCATACCAATGTCACAAAAACCGATACTTAAGTACCAAGTCGATGCCAATGTTTTGAAAATGTGACATTTTTCTACAGTACCGTAACTACCATAGGTACCGGGTAATCAATTCTTTCCAACCTGATGGGGCACCTCCTGTACAGTCTAATGACTGTCGCACACTGCTCTGCAGAAAAACACAGTCACAGACACTCTCTGGTGCAGATACGTCTTTATTTTATTTTTACCAGTGTGGACCAGGTAAAGCAATAGTTAACAGCAGTGAACACATCACCTGGCACTGATGAAATTCATTACTAGGTTGTTTTCTATCGTTTCCATAGGCTATGTCTTTAGCAACGAGCCACGTCCACACCCGCTTCGCCTGCTCTTGTTAAAACGGAATCGTGGGTGAAAAAAATCTCAAACACGAGTTGTGTCTTTTGGGCAACTTTATAAAAGTTACTGCTGAAGAAAGTCAAGAGAGACGCGTGCAGGGCGAGAAACGGAGAGAGATGGGGCACCGGTACCATTGTGTGTGCGTGTCAGAGAGGGAGGGAGGGAGGGAGGGAGGGAGGGAGAGGGAGGGAGGGAGAGAGGGAGGGAGGAGAGAGAGAGAGAGAGAGAGAGAGAGAGAGAGAGAGAGAGAGAGAGAGAGTATATGGGATTTATTGTTTTGTTTTTGTTTTTCACCGTGGTATTGATTTGGTATCGAGAATCTGCTAGGCGTACCTGATAAACTGGCAATTGAGTTGTATGTCTGTGTCTGATGTATGCAGGAAAGCTATGCATGTGATAGCAAAAAGACTGAATTGACTTTCTACGCATGATCATGTGATGAAATCAATTTTAAACATGGAGTGACCCTACATACAGTATTTCCCACTTGCAGATTGGCAGCTTACAGCAGCAGTTTTGTTTTCTAACAGCAGAGAACCATGCATGAACTTTGTAAAGCACTTGCCTTCGGTAGGAAATGTGCTATATAAATAATTTGGCATTCCTTTCTATTCTCCTACTTTAAAGAAGTGGATGACCAACACTACATGGCAGTGTTTGTTGTCGTCTGCTGATTTTTCCTCTGCCAACATTAAACTAAGGTTTGTCAGTGTTTGTGGTTGTCTGCTTATGTGTTATCAATGCCTCACAGGGCCATGTGTACAACTCCACGTCTCGTATCAGGAATCGAAAAGAGAAGAGATCATGGCTGGGGTTTGCTCAGGTAGGTTGTCATCAAGATGCTCCTCACATACATTTCAGTGAGGTGGCTTTGAAGAGGCAATGAGTTGTTTATCTGTCATCAGTGCTTAGTTTAGTGTTTGTCTCTGAGTCTCAACAGCTGTAAACACTGTTTTTAAAACAATAACTTGTTTAAATACAGTGTCATTATCATTTATTTGTTTCTATTATGTCTTCAGGGGTACTTGTTGTATCGGGACACAAGTAACCACACTATGTCGGCCATCAAGATCAACCCTGAGACTCTGGAGCATGAGGGAACGGTTGCCATGCCAGGTGCAAAGAAAACACTTTTATTTGGCTTGTTTTGAAGAAAAACACCCGATGGAAGTTAAGTCATCAAAATACCAATGAAAAATATTTATTCACTCTTACTTTTCTTTTCAGGTCAACATTCAGATGGACAGAACATAATCTTCACAGATGGAGAGTACATCAACCAGATCGCAGCCTGCAAAGACGTAAGTAATGTTCATCTTTCCTAGGCTCCTCAAAAGAAGACGTTTTTAAATTATTTAAAACGTAAAGAATCGGTATCGGAGGGGAAATCCTCTGTGTTCCTCAGGAGTTCCCCTACATGTGTAATTGAACCCAGCAAAAAAAAATGGTGGCTGGCTTTATGTGCATTTATAGGCTTATAAGATTGGTTTGCCGTTAAATCCCCTGCAGGCAGTCAGGTTTAAAAAGTCTTGAATAGTCATTGACTTGATCTTCCTTATTTATATTGCAGCAGTTAAGTTATGGGTTGATAGAGTATGTTTCAATCTCAGAGAGGTTGTTGTTTGTCAGCTTTTGTGAGCTGTTGTCCCTACTAAAAGGAAATGCAGACTGTGTTTGTGCATGGTCATCAGTTTCTTTATACACACACTAGTGCAATCAAACCGTTCCCTGCTCCTCATTTATCATCTTTTTTTATCTTGTGCAACTGAGTAAGCTGTCTTCCACATTGCATTATTTCCCTCATTAAAACCAAATCTTTTCTTCTGTTAATTAAAATGAGAATAGTCATTCCCCCTCAAACTGCCCTGTGAAGCATCTGTCATTTCCCTTGTTGTAGACGTTGTAGACGCCCTAGCCCCACTTTGAAGGACTCTCAGCTGATCACCAGCTGTGCAACGGGGGGGTAGCTATGTCTGTGTTTATATGTGCGGGTGTGTTGTGTATATGTGGGAGTGGCAGTGAGGACAGTGGCACCAGATGTGGTTCTCCAGAGAGCTTAATCTCTCAAGCAGTTATCTGCATAAGCACTCTGTAACGTGAGCGGGGGAGGGGAAGATCTGAAATCCATATATCTGCCATTGCAGCTAGCCTTCCTCCCGGGTTGCAGTTTCTAGGCTAATCAAGGGGGTGGTATACTGTATGGGGGGAGGCCTCGGAAGCTGCATGCATTTTTAGTGAGTAGCCAGAAAATGCAACCACCGCATAGACCACTTAACGGCTGAGGAAAACCACATGAGACACACAGTAAGGAGGTTTCAGATGACAGGAAGAAAAGGATGATATGGGTAAACTATAGGAGGTCAAGGGGATACTCAGAGGTATAAGGTAAAATGTAGGGAGGAAAAGTCAGGGGTTAGGGGGTAGTACAGGCCAAAGGGTATAGGCGCTTATTTAATGATTTGAGCGGCACATGTGCTTTGCTCGGGAGAAATCAAAGCACAATAAATAAATCTGTCATCATTACCACACAGTAGAAACCAGACCATTCCCACCCTACCCTTCATCCCTTTTTATATCCCTGTTGTCTCCCAATTATTTCCTTGTTGTGTTCCTCTCTTTACTCTCCCCTGTAAATTGTCTCTCTTAGCCACATCCCCTGCAGTCTGGCTAACCCACGCCTCTAGCATCCGTTATGTTCTCTGCAATAAGTCAGAGTGTGAGTTGTGGATAGATGTCACACGCTTTAGACAAATGGATATTCTAACACTGACATGGATGGGGTTTTAAGTTGCTATAGCCACTAATATTAAAACTTTTTGTACAGATTTCGTAATGCCGAAGCCATACCTACAGTAGATTGACACAAACTGCATTTAACAGTCAGTAGATTTTGGGAAATATGCTTATTTGCGTGTCTTATGTCTGTATACATTTTGAACTGTTCCTTTTATGAGCTTGATTTATTTTGAATATCACATTCAGTCAGGTGAAGTGGGTATATGTTTTCAAAAACCAAGGGCTTGTTGTGTCCTAATATCCAAATGCCACTCTGTAGCAATGTTGGTGTTGTGAAGCTAAACAGTGTTTTCTCCTGTTGGCCCTGACTCCTGCAGGATGGTTTTGTGGTACGGATCTATACTATGAGCTCAGACCCGGCCCTGCAGCAGGAACTGCAGCTGAAGCTGGCAAGGAAATGTCTCCACGCCTGCGGCATCTCTCTCTTTGACCTCGAGAAGGATCTGCACATCATCAGTAAGTGATCAAAAAATGCACTTAATATCTGTATGAGGCTGTGAGTAGTGATTTCATCTGCATACATACACCTGCTAAAGGCATTTCATATTGTATGTGTTGAAAAGATTGCAACGGTATCATAAATTGTTGAAAACACAAAGGAATATAAAAAAAAAAACCTGCTTCCCATTCTTGTCTCATTGTGTATCTGGATCCTAATGGTATGTTGTTCTCTCAGGCACAGGCTTTGATGAAGAGGCAGCATTGCTTGGAGCAGGCAGGGAGTTTGCTCTGATGAAAACTGCCTCGGGAAAGGTGAGAGTGAACATCTCCTCTGGTGGTGTGCTGAAAATGTTTAAGAAAAATGAAAGTTGGAACGGACTCAGCTGCAGAGCTGTAACAGCTTTTGTCTTGCTAATGACATGCCAGGCCCTTCAGAGGGTGAACCTGGGGGGGAAGCTCTAAATTAATTGTGTTTCGGCATGTGTTTTCTTCCCTCTATGTCACACTGGCCACATAAAGCCCATTGTACAAAATTAACATTCCTTGAGTTCATAACATCTGTATGTAGTTAGCTATATTCAGATTTTCCAAGGATCAGGCTGTACTAAAGCATAACAATAAGACACGTATTCTTGTTTTGGAGTATTTGGTGGCCCTCTAAGCTAAATTGTGTTACAGAACATACAGGAGTTGTAGTTTTGGATGTCTCATGGTCTATGTTTATTGTGCTCTGTACCAAACTACTGTTAGAAGTTATATACACCCTGAGCCTATAAAGTGATGTCCATGGTTAACTAACTGGAAGTGATTAGAGTATTTCACCCGGCTAAGCAGTAGCTCTGGCCTATAGTGTAATGTCCACTTTCAGGAAAATCCACTAGGGCCCACTGAAAGTGAAGCTTCGTTGTTTATGAACTTACAGTATGTAAGAATAGAAAAACAAACAGTATTATACTATAAATTTAAACGAAGGTAGAGTAAACACCATAGATATTATGTTTGCGTCTGTGTACAGTGGCTGTTGGAGGAATTGGCTCGGCAGACTACTTGACTCAGAGTTAGACTGCAGGGTCTATGTAATCGAAGAAAGCCGGCCCAATCACTATGAGGAAGCTGTGCTTTGTTGAAGTAGATTTTTTTACACTTTTTGTGACATGGTGTGTGTAAGATGAGAATGCTAACTATGTAGTTGGTTTGGGTGTGTGGAGGGTGTGGTTGTGTGTGTCTGCACTGTAGGTGTGGTGCTGTGTGCTTCTTTTGTAGATAGCAGTCCAGGGCAGTTGCCTGTTGCACTTTTCTGTGTCTGTGTAGAGGCCTAATCTCACAGCACACTTTATCTGCAGATTACCCTGACCCAGACTGGCTGGATGGGTAAAAATAGGAGCAGCTGACCTGTATCTTGGCTCAAAGTTCACTCATCACTTGGGCTGGACATTATGCCTGACATGTGATATTAGCAAAAGAGTCTAGGGTTTACAAGCTACTGGATTGTGTAATTTGGAAAGCGAATGTCAGATGATTCATAGTAAGAATGATCTCACCTCCCGCAGCAGCCTTTGATGTATCATCACAAGTTACCCCTTCTGTTTGAATTGTTAAAATAATATACACATGGACTAAGGCTAAGGAAAATTAACCCTAGCTAAGCTTTTGCCCTAAATTGGATATACTATAGATCCTTGACTCCTCAGAATTGTTTCTTATTCTTGATCTTTTTCTAATTTTTGCTATTTGTTTAATCTTCTTACCTCATCTTCCCCCTCACAGATTTACTACACAGGAAAATACCAGAGCCTGGGTATAAAGCAGGGTGGCCCATCAGCAGGAAAATGGGTGGAACTGCCCGTTACAAAGTCTCCCAAGATTGCTCAATTCTCAGTCGGGCATGATGGTTCTCATGCACTGCTCGTAGCAGAAGATGGAAGTGTGTTCTTTACAGGCTCTGCCAGCAAGGGAGAGGATGGAGAGTCCAGTAAGACAATTTATTCAACCTTAGTTAAACACAGAATCAAAGACCATTTCAGTTGAAGTTCTAAAGGTAAAGTCTGTTGTTTTCCTTTGCAGCCAAAAGTCGCAGACAGCCCAAGCCGTACAAGCCCAAGAAGATGATCAAATTAGAGACCAAGACAGCAGTGTATACAGCGTGTAACAATGGCAGCAGCAGCATTGTCACCAAGGATGGAGAGCTCTACATGTTTGGCAAAGATGCTATTTACAGTGACAGCACCTGTGAGTTAACTGGGACAGGGCTATTTCAGATTCTCAACTTCAGGGATCTTGTCTGATATATTTTAGTAGATTCTTGTCTGCGACTACATTGCTTTGATAAAGACAGGTTAAAGATTTTTTTTTAAGAATAAAACATTTATTTATCTATAAATATTTCTCTGTTAAAAGCCATCTTATTCACTTTTATCATAATCACTACTTTTTGCTTCCACAGGCCAGGTGACAGACCTGAAAGGTCACTTTGTAACTCAGGTTGCCATGGGTAAGGCCCATACATGTGTTCTGACCAAGAGTGGTGAAGTGTGGACATTTGGGGTGAATAACAAGGGCCAGTGTGGCAGAGACACTGGAGCCATGAGCCAGGCAGGGAAAGGTGAGCAGATGGACAAATACAGACAAACAACATACTGTATAACATACTGTATATTGTGTCTGACATATACTGACATTGCCTTTGTACTACACTCAGTCTAATAACTCTCCTGTGTGTTTTTCAAGCGTTTGGTGTAGAGAGCATGGCCACAGCCATGGATGAAGACCTGGAGGATGAGCTTGAAGAGAAGGAAGAGAAGAGCATGATGTGCCAACCAGGCATGCACAAGTGGAAGTTGGACCAGTGCATGGTCTGTACGGTGTGTGGAGACTGCACTGGCTATGGTGCCAGCTGTGTCAGCAGTGGGCGACCAGACAGAGTACCAGGAGGGTAAGAAGACACAAAACTGGAAGGGGTGAAGGTGGTCGTTAGAATATGACCAGGGAGATGATCTTTTTAACTATGTGAATACAACCTAAATATTGTGTCTGTGTATTTGTCCACCAACCAGTATCTGTGGCTGTGGTTCTGGGGAGTCTGGCTGCTCAGCGTGTGGCTGTTGCAAAGCTTGTGCCAGGGAGCTGGATGGTCAAGAGGCCAGACAGAGAGGCATCTTTGATGCTGTGAAGGAGATGATTCCTCTGGACCTGCTGCTAGGTATGCCAACTCATATCTTATATGACTTTATGTTTCCCCTATTTCCCACTGTCATTTGTACAATATTTACATCTCACCTGCATTACCACTCACAATGTTTATATTTCACTTAAAACCACAGTCTGATGAATCATATACCTGTTATCACTGTCTTGAGCCAGGATGTGTGCAAGCTATATGTACTTCTGATCTTTGCCAGCGCGCTGCTTATGCTACACTTGTCATACTGTCTGTTGCTTTTGCTTGGATGTAGTATTTCGCACACCTGTTGTTGCTCATTTTTTTGTTTTATTCTTGTGTGATGCAGAGTCATTGCTTTGCCATTACGTCTCTCCATCATTCATTGATGTGTGTCTTGTTTTGTTCTGCTCTGCTCCATCTTCCCTCCTCATCCTCTTCCTGCATCCTGCATCCTGTCTGGGCTGCCTGTACCTGGGGCCTTTTTTGTTTTCAGCTGTGCCTGTCCCTCCCCCTCCAGGAGTCAACATTGAGGAGCACATTCAGATCCGTCAGGAGGAGAAACGACAGAGGATCAACCGCCGGCACAGGCTGGAGGAGGGCAGAGGTATGGATCAGGGCTAAACAGACTGGGACTATGTTTATGGAAGCGCTGTGTGTGTTTGTTTTTTTTTGGCTTTATGAAGTTAAGATTTGTATGATAGAGAATCAAACACAGGCTCAGGGAGAGTGAGAAGGTGGGAGTGGAGGTTAATGAATAGGGCGAAGCTACAAACAGTATGTCCACCCCTTTTTAGTTTTGAATAATTTTCAGGTGCTGAGTGAGCTTGGGTGTTGGCCTTGGTGACTTCCCCCTTGCTTGTTTCTTAATTATTTTTCAGTGTGTGTGCATTGTTGTGGTGTAGTATTATCATGTGTTCTTTCCCATTTGTGAGCATTGTGCATGCATGTGAAAGTTTCTTTCTCCCCCAGGCCCCCTTGTTTTTCCTGGTCCCATTTTTATGAACCAGCGTGAGCAGGCCCTAGCCAGAATAAGACCCCTTCAGGCACTAAGGCATAAACGGGACAAGCACAAAGGTACTACGGTCTTCACTAACTCAACGGGTGCAGAGACACCCCTTTGACTCATCTGCCAATCTGGCTGTCCCGCCCACCTCCTCTCTCACTCTCTGACGGCAGGAGTCTTATGTCGTCACCAGGTCTCATGGTAACAACCAATGTAGCCTGTTGGCAAGAAGGACTCACTGTGACTCACAGTGGGGAAATGACTGTGAAGCCTTTATACCGGGTTAAAGACCAATCTCAACAGGCTGGTTTCCTTCTGAATCTGATTAATTTTATGTTGCATTAGTTATGTTAATACAGGAAATACTGATTTGGTCTGGTATGCTAATTCATTTTCTGGTTAAACAGTTCTAATCCTTTGAGTATTATGCATGCTCTGCCCACTGCTGTTGTTTAGACCTAAATAGAAATCAATGTCCCTGTCTAACTGGATTTACCATCAGTCCCATAGCAGCTGATTTGTCAGATTCTGGGTACAACTGCAGCATTACAAGCAGACCAAATGGCGAGCACTGGGTAGAGCAAGCTGAATGACAAGCTGACAAATATGACGCCGAAGTAGGGAAACAGGATTGTTAGTTTTAAAATGTTTGAGATGTGACGCATCTCGTGGAAATGGCTCACTCACAAACATCTAAATATCTATGAACTTGGCCTAACATTTAGCTTTTCAGGCCACTTGACCATAAGACAAGTGAGTGTATGTGTTTATTGTTTGGAATTCTTTAAAGGTAACTATTCAACCAATAAACAACTGATGAGTAAATTATTTTAGTAAAACCCACATTTATGATTAAGATCAACAACAGAACACAGTCAACATATTTGTGGTTTTGTGGTTTACTTGTTTTGTTTTGTCCACTGAATCTCAGCCCCACATTTTGTTTTTCCAAAGAAAACAAAATGCGGTTTTACAAACCATCTTTCCTTCCTCTCTAAAGTAACCACAAGGAGAACACATGTAGACACTTATAGCCTTCTGAACTCTTATTTGGAACAAAATATAGTTACTATAAAATGTCAACTAATTGACTGAACAAATATAAAAAAGAGCTGGTATTTCTGGCTATATTGTGCACATCTGCAGCTCTACATCTGCCTCTCTAAGCTGCTGTTGCTTCTTGCCGATAGGTGGTGCAGGTTGGAGTGGAACAGCAGGTCTGTAACTGCTGGAGGATGACAATGGCTTGGTCTAATGTTGGGGGCCTAGCATTCTTCCCTTTTTGGTGCTAGACATCCATTTAACAATTTGAAAACCTTCCTAATAGTTAAGAATAAGTGGCATGTTTTATTGATCCACTGTTATACGTGGAAACAATGACGCCACAGTGATTTCCTGCGATATTTCAGTTAAGAAATTGAGGCTGTTGTGGTTGAATAATTGTACTTTTGCAGAACCGTTCATTGTGGTTGATAAACAGTTGTAAGCTAGATTATTGGGGTACGAAGAGG
Organism: Dicentrarchus labrax; assembly: GCF_905237075.1. Taxonomy (NCBI): domain Eukaryota; kingdom Metazoa; phylum Chordata; class Actinopteri; family Moronidae; genus Dicentrarchus; species Dicentrarchus labrax. The sequence goes on from NW_026136706.1 coordinate 20,434,525, forward strand.
AATGACTGCTCCAAATCCCCCCACTGACAACACTGGTGTTTCCCTCTGTGACCTCCCAGTAAACCCTTTAGTGTGCTTTAGATGTCATTAAGAACACTTCTGTTTTTTCACTGACACTGAGGGTCCATGAGCTCAACTTTCAACCCTCTCTTGTTTGGGCCATGTGAAGTTCAACTATTGAAAGCTGTTATCTCATCTGGCTGGCCTCAGTTACAGAGGTAAACCAAAATGAGCTGGTTCCTGGTCCAAAAAGGTATTGACAGTCATTATATTTACTGTAATGCATGGTTCTCTGTCCAACTTTTTCCACTCACACACCACAACTGTGACCTCTCATACAGGGCTCAGGGTAAACCAGATTTCCTTTTCCTCATTAAACACAGACAGATGTTAAAAAGAAAATCTAATTATTTGCTTAACAAACAATCTGTCCATCTGCAAAGGGACTGGTTGCCAAAAGCCTTTTCTGTTATAGAGGTGTTCCCTCGTTTCTATTTCTGCATGCTTTTCCCTTTTCTCCTTGTTTTCTTTTGAGTCCTATTTTCCCTCCAGCTCCGTTTTCCAGGACTGTGCAGAGCCATCCACCTCTGCGGTCTGAAGTTGCCACTAAACCTCACTCACTCTCAAAGTTCTCTACTCAGATGTGCTGACTTGAGTTGTTTGCCTTGTAGATGGTAGCAGTGAGCGTGGAGAGAAAGATGCCAGCAAAATCACCACCTACCCTCCAGGGGCAGTGAGATTTGACTGTGAGCTGCGAGCTGTGCAGGTCAGCTGCGGTTTTCATCACTCAGGTAGGTTAATTACCCTCATGACTCCTTCTGGGCCGGCAACAGCATTTTTTTAAAGAACTTTTTTAGAACTCTCTAAATAGAGTGGCTGACCTTGAAGTAACAACAGTGAGAAAATAACATTCACAATCATGTTGCTTTACAGTGGTGCTGATGGAGAATGGAGATGTCTACACCTTTGGTTATGGCCAACATGGGCAGCTCGGACATGGAGATGTCAACTCAAGGTACTGCTTCTGTTGACTTACATGTTTTGAATTTAGTGTGATGAATGTTCATACAGTATATACAGTAATGGTAACAGAAAAAACAGATAAATAAAATTCTACATTACTTGTAATTTTACAGACCAGGATGGGGTAACACAAGGTTTGTTGTTGTTAGACATGTGTTTAGGAAAGCTAGCCACTTGTTGTGGTTATTAGCAGCCAACATGTGTTAATTCAGCTCAATTGAGAAGTGTAAGTCCAGAGTCTCGTGTTGTCATTTTAAAGTACTTTTGTATTACAAATATAAATGAACAAACTGCACTCACATGGACACACAACCTAAACTAGATGTTTCTGCCTGCTAGGGGCTCTCCAACTCTGGTGCAGGCCCTTCCAGGTCCCAGTGTACAGGTGACAGCCGGCAGTAACCACACAGCGGTTCTCCTCGTGGATGGGCAGGTCTTTACGTTTGGCAGCTTCTCGGTAAGAAAAACATTGTCCCTGACACACTGTCTAGTCTGAAACATAATTTTTTACACACAGTAATGATGGCAGTACGTTAAAGGACCAGTGTGTTGGATTTAGTGGCATCTAGTGGTGAAGTTGCAGATTGCAACTAACTGAACACCGCTCACTCGTATTTAAAAACTTGGGAATGAGATTGGGCTGTGAAGATAAAAAAGGCTCATTCTAAGGTAACAAAAAAGCAACGATTCTTATATTCAGGTGATTAAACACTAATGAAAACATACCTAAGAATATTATATTCCATTTCTGCTAATAGATCCTCCTAAATGCAACACACTAGACCTTTTAAACATTCATTGCTTTACACCTGTTTTGATACAATTGACCATAAACTGCTATAGAGAGTGACTATAATGTCTCCTTGTTTTTCAGAAAGGGCAGCTGGGCCGGCCCATCCTAGACATGCCCTACTGGAATGCCAAGCCATCTCCCATGCCCAACATTGGTGCCAAATATGGACGAAAGGCTACCTGGATTGGTGCCAGTGGAGACCAGACGTTCCTGCGGATCGATGAGGCTCTTATCAATTCCCATGTCCTAGCCACTTCAGAAATCTTTGCCAGCAAACACATTATTGGCCTTGTGCCCTCCTCTGTGTCTGAGCCACCTCCATTTAAATGCTTGCTTATCAACAAAATGGATGGAAGCTGCAGGACCTTCAATGACTCTGAGCAGGAGGACCTGCAGGGTTTTGGCTTGTGTCTGGACCCTGTGTATGACGTCATATGGAGGTCAGTCCAAGCACTATACAGAGCAATAAAAAGCACACATTTAGGTTAATTTCGGTTAACGTTTATGTGCCATTTTGTGTACTACATATCCCAAATTTTAGGATTTAGCAGTTAAGATTAACCCCTTCCATGTGTTATTCTTGTGGCCCTCTGTGCTTATAGGTTCTTGCCAATCTCAAGAGAGATGTTGTGCTACAATGCAGTGATAGCTGATGCCAGGATGCCCTCTGCTACAGATCTACAGGCTCGCTGTAGCATCCTTAGCCCAGAGCTTGCCTTGCCCTCAGGATCACATGCCACCACTACTCGCTCTCACGGAGCCCTACACATCCTTGGTAATCCTCTGCACCAGCCATTCAGCAAAGTGTCTTCGGTCATATGAATCTTTTATGAATGTCTTAGTGTCTCATGAATATATAGATGAATGCTACAACACAAATGATGATGGACAATGTGGACATCTGTGTTTCTTCACATCAGATGTTACCAGAGTCTAAATCCCACTCCTCTTATCTGGCTATAATGTATTCAATGTAGCTCCCATATTTTTAATGTCAGGAGCCTTTAATTTAATCAGCGGTAGCTCATTATTCAGAGCCCTTTCCGAACGATTTTTAATTTTAAAACTTGTGTATTGTATTTTGCTTTGTTATTGTTATTGTTGATATTATAGTGATATTATGGTTTTCTTATAATGATTATAATGATTCCTATCTTCCTTCTTGGGATCCACAGATTTAGTGATGTGCTTTCAGTTCTTTTTCAATTCTTGGGAAAATTGATTTGAGAGACAAATTTGCTTATAGTTCATAGCCAAACATATGATTAAGTGTTTGCAGGAATCTTTAGGTTATGTATTTATGTTGGTCATCAGTCAATGTTAAGAGGAGATATCCTGGGTTGTCTACTTAGGTTGCCTGGATACTCTGGCAGCCATGCAGGAGTTAAAGATGGGTGTAGCCAGCGCAGAGGAAGAAACCCAGGCAGTGATGAAGGTCTACTCCAAGGAGGACTACAGTGTGGTGAACCGCTTTGAGAGTAAGTAGGTTCTTTGTACAGGATAAATGGTAAATGATGTATGAACTTAATGGAGATAAATTTGGCTTTTATGTGTTTTGGATTGATGTTGTGATTATATCAAGTGTTAAGATTTTACCTTTTAGGTCAAATATGTGAAACATAAATATTCAGTCAAGATCAGTTTAACATTCTCTTTAGTAAAGGACCAAAGGGGTTTAAAGTGGATAAACAACTTCTGTTTACCTTGCACAGCTGTATTGATCCCATGTGTGATGTTGTAGGTCATGGTGGTGGTTGGGGCTACTCAGCCCACTCTGTGGAGGCCATCCGCTTCTGTGCTGATGCAGACATCCTGCTGGGTGGGCTGGGCCTTTTCGGGGGACGAGGGGAGTACACTGCCAAGATCAAGGTAAGCCATCCTGTGACACTTTTTTTTCTTTAGCCATTTATTCAATGTTTATTTCATGCATTTGTTTTGTCACAGCTGTTATTTTAAAATTCACTTGTTTTGTGCCAAGGACTGACACTTAATCCATAGCGTGTGCTGCTGCAAATTGTCTACACAGTTACACTGAGTTGTCAGTTTGAATATTACTCAATTTTCTGCAAGTTTTACAAAAATATTTCACGCAAAAAATTGCAGAGCTAGTAAAAATACAGCAAAAAATGAAGTTCTGTGACCATAATCAATGCCAAGCTTGAATGATTGCATTGTAATACATAACCTTCCTAAAATAGTAAGTAATAATAAGTACCACTAGAGGGTAATACGCTCAATGGATTACGAGGAATCCTTACAGGTGTTTACAGTATTTTAACCCAGTTCTGTTGTCGTGCAGCTTTTTGAGCTGGGACCTGATGGGGGTGACCATGAGACAGACGGTGATCTGCTGGCTGAGACTGATGTACTGGCCTATGATTGTGCTGCCAGGTAACGTTTACGAATTGCTTATGTTCCCTTTGTTCTCACAACTATTAGTTCTAAACAAGTTATGAATTTACATGATCTCATCCATTTTTGATAGCTATTAATGTTGCTGTCTTTTGTATTTTTCTACTTATAGGGAGAAATATGCGATGATGTTTGACGAGCCGGTGCTGCTGCAGCTAGGCTGGTGGTATGTGGCTTGGGCCCGAGTGTCTGGTCCTAGCAGTGACTGTGGCTCACATGGACAGGCTACCATTACTACTGATGATGGGTAAAACTGATTTCACAACATACATCAGTGGTTCCCAACCTTGGGGTCGGGACCCCCCACTATGTGTGTCGCCAAAGCTTCACAGGGGAGTCGTGAGGCCTTCTTGACTTTCAGGCATGCTGCAAAACCTATACACAGTTGGCCTATATCTTAGCATTTGGTTCACTTGTATGAAGAAAAGTAAATGTAAAGTAAATTGTCTAACAGAACAATGGCCAAGTGTCAGGGACAGAAAACACTGAATTCGTCAAAAAAGCAGCTTATTCAATATGTTTTCAAAAAAATACAAAATAAAACTCCTCAAAATATGTCCAAATCACTGTTTTTACACAAACTTACTTTACGTTACTGAGTTCATTATTTGGTTTAACTGTACAGTTTTTAATACAGCATGAAATATCTATAAAATGTCACTTGGGTCATCAGTTTAATAGAATAGGGATCCGTTAAGGAAAAAGGTTGGGAACCACTGATATACATAATACTTGTGCATTTATAAAAGAGTACGTCTTACAAATTTTCCATATTTATCATTTGGTCACATTTTATGCTATATAATGTTTGAATTTGAATATTGATAACAGCCCTTTTAATTTGTTTTGTTTGTCCCTTTAGTGTGGTGTTTCAGTTCAAAAGCTCTAAGAAGTCAAACAACGGTACAGATGTTAATGCGGGTCAAATACCTCAGCTGCTTTACAGGCAAGTAAAATTCATTACATTTTGTGAACAGTGACGTAAGCTTATTTCATCTATATGCTTGTCAAGTAAATTATTTTAATTGCTTTTTTGTAATTTACCATTAGGCTTCCTTCAAATGATGGCAATGCATCTAAAGGGAAACAACAGACCAGTGAACCAGTCCATATCCTTAAACGCTCATTCGCTCGTACAGTGTCAGTGGTGAGTATTGTCTCTTGTGATACTTTAATAGTGTTTTACCTTCTCTCTGTTTCTACCTACCTAAGTGCCTTGACAGGTTTTTTTTTTTTTACAGCACTGTGTGTGACTTTCTTTCTATGTCTCTTTGTAGGAGTGTTTTGAGTCTCTGCTGAGTATCCTTCACTGGAGCTGGACCACTTTGGTTTTGGGTGTGGAGGAGCTGCGAGGGCTGAAGGGCTTCCAGTACACGGCCACCCTGCTGGACCTGGAGAGACTTCGCTTTGTTGGCACGTGCTGCCTCCGCCTACTCAGAGTCTACATCTGTGAGATCTTCCCCATCGCTGGTAAGAGCACAGAGATATTAACAACATTTCATCTATGGCAATATAATGGCTTGTTCTCCGCAAAAAGAAAACCAAAGTGCTGCTGCTTTTAAACTTATGGTGTATATTATATGACTTAAAAAGAATCAGTGACCTTACAATCATTTTAGAATGAAATACTGCGTGTGTCATTTAACACTTGTATATCTGTGGCCTAGAAATATTTAAAAACCTTCAAATACAGAATCGATTGTGTTTATATTTCACAGGTATAGAATAGTGAGCACCATAAAGTTTGTATTTCAGAATGTAGCTTCTGATAAGATCTCACATTGTTTTCTTTTCATATCCCTTGTTTGATTTCTAGCCAGCACCAAAGCTGTGGTGGAGGAGTCGAGCAAGCTGGCAGAGTGCGTGGGAAAGACACGCAGCCTGTTGAAGAAGATCCTGTCAGAAGGCATGGACAACTGCCTGACCAAACTGGACAATGACCCCCAAGGCTACTTGTCTCAGCCTTTAACCCTGCTGGAAGCTGTTCTGCAGGAGTGCCACAACACTTTCACTGCCTGCTTCCACTCATTCTACCCGACCCCAGCTCTGCAGTGGGCCTGCCTCTGTGACCTGCTCAACTGCCTAGACCAGGTCAGAGATGGTAGACCATGTCGTTGTACTGCAGGCAGAGTTTTTAATAGGACTGAATCTAGCTTTTCAGTAGCAATTAATCTATTGTTTTTTTCCCTGATTCATCAATAGTGTAGTGTACTTTACTGTATAAAATGTCACCATCACAAGATCTCAAAGCTCATTGCTTGATTTTCAATTTACAATAATAGTAACAAGTGAATGTTTGGCATTTTTCCTGATGATTGACTTGAGCAATAATTATCATAATGGTTGACGATTAAATCCTGTCAGTCACATTATCGACCAATTTCTTTACGTTATAAAGATTGTCAAAGCTGTTACATCCAGTAAAAATTTCAGATATTGAGCTACACACCAAAGTTTAAAAACAAAAAACAAAACAAAATTGTGAAAGATAATTCATTAATTCATTCTTGTCCTCCCTGATTTTTAGGACATTGCTGAGGCCAACTTTCGCACATCCAGTAGCCGTCTGCTGGCGGCCGTAATGTCAGCCCTTTGCAACACCTCAGTCAAGTTGACATCCATCCTGCCCATCGCATACGACGGAGAAGTGCTATTGCGTTCACTCGTCAAACAAGTCAGCACAGAGAATGACTCTGCCCTCGCTCACCGCTTCCCCCTCCTGGTGGCCCATATGGAGAAACTAAGCCATGTGAGTTATTGCATGTCATATACTGTACATCAGCTGTCCTCACTTCAAAATGGTGTATATGGGTGCAGTTTGATCATTACCAAATCCTTTTCTCATAAATATACCTCAAATACAAAACAGAACAGTAATATTATATTTTTTCTAATCTTTTACCTGTGTTAGACGGAGGAGAACCTGATGGGCATGACCAGTTTCCGGGAGGTACTGGAGAAGATGTTGGTGATTGTGGTGCTGCCAGTGAGGAAGAGTTTGAGGAAAGAGGTGGAGCTGTTCTCTCCACACCTGGTCTCCAACACCTGTGGTCTGCTAGCCTCCATTGTCTCTGAGCTCACTGCCTCTGCCCTAGGCTCCGAGGTAACTTAACTCAATACTAACATGCGTCCACACAAACACACACTAATGTAGGGCCACAGGGCTTAGATTTGGCAAACATTTACCCATGTAAAGTGATGACTTTTGCTTGGAACAAGTTTAGGCTACAGAAATCGGGGAATTTTCTGTATTGTTTTTTTTATGGTATGCTGAGTCATTTAGTGGGTGGGACAGTTATCTGTCACTCACCCTCTCTCACACTCTTCATTTAATTATCGTCACTGTCTCTGTTTACAAGCATACCCGTGTAATGCAGACAGGATTCCTAAGCTCTTGTTGCCATAGTGACCGTCACTGGACGGCAGCCCTCGACACCACTATTTTTTTCCCCAGTCTGTTGTCAGGGAAACAACTCTTCCTCCCCAGAGCACCTGGATAGGTCCCTCTGCAGTTGTGTCTGGCTCTCTGTAGACAGCAGGCTGACTTAAATAGTAACAGTTTGTATTATTTAACACACGCCAAACAGAAGAGAGATGTTTTTATTTCAGACATTTTTTTCAGTTTGTGTCTTTTAGAGACATATTGCTACCTTCATATTTACATGATATTCATTACTTGTACAACAATATTTGAAATTAACTGCTATGTTTATTCTTTGTTCTCAATATTGCCTTTCTTCTTCTTTTCTTTCTTTCTTTATTGTTTACTAATATTTGCCATAAAACTTTTAGGTATTTCCCGTCAAATGCTTTCACTCAGCCCAATGTGGTTATGCCTATTGCATTGTTTGATTGTTTGATATGTTTGGCTACATCTCCTATTGTGTCCTTGCTTATTAGGTTGATGGGCTGAACTCGCTCCACTCAGTGAAAGCATCTCCGAACCGTTTTACCAAAACAAGCCAGGGCCGTAGTTGGAACACAGGCAATGGCTCTCCAGACGCCATCTGTTTGACAGTGGACAAGCCAGGCGTTGTGCTAGTGGGCGTCTGTGTCTACGGAGGAGGGGGCATCCATGAGTATGAACTAGAGGTGCTGGCTGATGACGTAAGTGATCAGAAATAATTTTCAGATTATATTTTATTATCTTTTATGTGCTTTTGGTGTAGCTTGACTATTTGTGAACTTTTTTTTTACAACTTTTGTCCCCTCCTTCCTTCAGGCGCAGACAGAGCACCCAGGGGACTCGGCACATTCTCACAGGTGGACATCCTTAGAGCTGGTCAAGGGCACTTACAGCACTGATGATTCTCCCAGTGATATTGCTGAGATTCGCCTGGACAAGGCTGTGCCACTCAAGGTACACAGGATCTCAAGATAATAATGCATGCGTATGATTTGCTGTTGAGATACAAATGCTAGGACGTACATGTGACATGCTGTAACTATTTTTAAACATTATACAACTGCGTGCTTGTTTTTAAATTGTATATTGTTTCACTGATGAGTCTCCCTTTTGCAGGAGGGGGTAAAGTATGCTGTTCGATTGCGAAACTACGGCAGCCGGACAGCTAATGGGGATGGAGGTATGACCACAGTGCAGTGCTCTGATGGGGTGTCCTTCACCTTCAGCACCTGCAGCTTGAGTAGCAACGGGACCAACCAGACCAGAGGACAGATCCCACAAATTCTCTACTACAGGTAAACACAAAGGCAGCATTTTGTAATATCCCATCTCCGAAGTACTTCTTTTTTTCTGACTTGAATTTTTCTTGTGGTTGAAGGAGTGAGTATGATGGGGACCTCCAGTCTCAGCTGCTGAGCAAAGCCAATGAGGAGGACAAGAACTGTAGCAGAGCTCTGTCTGTGGTCAGTGCTGTGGTCAGAGCTGCAAAGGACCTGCTTCACAGAGCTTTTGCCGTCGATGGTAAGCACAACAAACTTGCACCTGTATCATTTGTAATTGATATAGAGCTACTTTTATTGAATTTAGATCACAGGTGATCGCCGTTCTTCCGTTTAACTTATGTCCTTTATTTTCTCCAGTGGATGATATTCCTGAGCTGTTAAGTTCCTCCAGCCTGTTCTCCATGCTTCTACCACTTATCCTGGCCTACATTGGTCCTGTGGCTGCGTCTGTGCCTAAGGTAAGAGGTTAAAACCTTTATCTTGACTCAGTTGTCTCTCCCTAACGTACCATTGTCGTAACATTCCTCCTTTTCCTCATCTAGGCTGCTGTTGAGGTCTTTGGACTTGTTCAGGAACTGTTACCTGCTGTCTCTGCCCTCAATCAAAAATATGCCCCACCCACCTTCAATCCCAACCAATCAACAGACAGCACGACTGGCAACCAGCCTGAGCAGGGCTTGTCAGCTTGTACCACCTCAAACCACTACTCAGTGATTGAGAGTGACCACCCTTACAAACAAGCTGGTGTCACGCAATACAGGGTAAGATGTCCTATGGCATGCTGACTGCTTAGAAAGTAACTTGCATCTGAAAAAGTCAGGGACACAAAGAGCATTCCAGTCTAAACTAATCTTGTTCTGTTTCACCTTGCTTCAGGTATCATTCCCAGACTGTGTCCGCTGGACCACTATTGAGTTTGATCCACAGTGTGGCACTGCACAGCCAGAGGATGTACTGCGCCTGCTCATCCCCAGCCGTACCCTCCACCTGTCCAGCCTGGGGGGCAAACCTTTAATCCATGATACCATCAACACCTGGACTGAGCTCAAGAAGTTCTCGGGCTCCACGGGCTGGCCAACCACCGTCCTAGTGCTGCCAGGTAAAAGAGGCAGAGCGGTTGAACATTCATCAAAAGTTATGAATTAGAGCTTTATGAGTTTTGATAGTAACAGAATTGCCATAAATACCAAAGTTCCAACAGGCATGATAACTCATTTACAAATTTCTATACATGATTTTATACAAATTAACAGTAAAATAAATAACCATAGCCTGTAAGGCAGTAGCATTTCCTCTTAGGCTCTATAGTACTCTTAAGTTCATAGTGAAATGTATAGTATGATGTAGCATCAATAAGGAGTGATTAAGCACCGTTCTAAACACAACAGTTATTCTTGCAACCCAGTTGTAGTTCATTGAGTTTAATTGTTCTCATATGTGCTTTAATCTCTTTAATCATGCTTCACTGAGCCACCTGCCACAGCAAGCAGTCATTCGTTTACCAGTGATTACCCACACAACTGCCCACCTGTCTCTCTTTTCATTTTTTTTTTTTTTTTTTCTGTCCTCTCTACTTTCAGGAAATGAAGTTCTGTTCTCACTGGAAACAGCCTCCGACTACGTCAAAGATGAGAAGGCTTGTTTTTATGGCTTCAAGTGTGTGGCTGTGGGATATGAGTTCAACCCTGGTCCTGATGAGGTACAGACATGCTTGTATATTCCTCTGTCAGTTATGAAGTAGGCTGGCCTTCCATCTTTTTGTACAATGGGTGTTTGTGTCTGTAAAATGTTTGTGCATCGGTTCAGACAGAAAAATTTTGAATGTATACAATACCTTTCTGACTTATGGACATTTCAGGGTACCATCCTGCTGGAGAAAGAGTTAGCCTACCTGGGCAGTGTGTGTGCTGCAGCTCTGATGAAGAAAGATCTGGCCCTCCCTATAGGTATGGGGAATTTACTATTGCTGTTCAATAACCTGTGACTGCTGGGAGCCAATTCATATTGTATAACCTCTTTGAGTAAATCATATATCTGTTATTCTATCTATAATATTCTATATATTTATTCTATTCTATGTAATTTTTTTAATTTGAGGTAATGAATTGGAGGAGGATCTTGAGATTCTTGAGGAAGCCTCTCTTCAGGTGAGTCATTTCTTAATCTCAGAGACGTTCTTTCAGACTTATTGTGGTCTCACTAAAATGATTTTACACCTCCTCAACACTCTTCCTTCCTTGATTCTTATTACCTTTGACCTTCACCAGGTGTGCAAGACCCACTCAGGGATTCTGGGGAAGGGTCTGGCCTTGTCTCACTCCCCCACCATCTTGGAGGCCCTGGAGGGAAATCTGCCGCTGCACCTCCAAACCAATGAGCACTCTTTCCTTGAGGACTTCATCACCTGTGTACAGAACTCAAGTGGAGGACGTCTGGCCAGGTAAATGTTTGTAAAGGCAGCCAGCCTGCACTGTCTAGTTAGATAGCAAAAAAAAAAGTTAGCAAAATATGTATTTTCTATTTTGAAATATGTGTTGGTTGTAAATGGATATTAGCTTTACCCTTGCAATTAAAGATTCCTTCATTACAAATAATTAATGTATTACCCTGTCTCTCTCCCATTTGTCCTTTTTTCCATCCAGGTGGTTGCAGCCAGATTCTTATGCAGACCCCCAGAAAACATCTCTGATCCTGAACAAAGATGATATACGCTGTGGATGGCCGGCTACCGTGGTCGTACAAACCAAAGACCAGTATGGAGATGTGGTGCATGTTCCTAACATGAAGGTCAGGATGATTGGTTTGGCTTTTGTGCTTCCAAGAGAAAAATATTTGAAAGAATTCCGACAGACAGAATAATTCTCACTGCAGTGACAAATCTACAAAATAGTTGACGTGACTTGTGTTTGCTATCTCTTAAATGTCCAGGTGGAGGTGAAGGCCGTTCCTGTTTCACAGAAGAAGTCAATGCAGCCTGAAAATGTGAAGAAGCTGCAGCGGCTACCTGGAAGCTCTTCACCTTCGTCTTCTGGCCCCGACTTAACCTTTGGAGGTTTGCCAATGCCCAAGCTGGAGGCCACGTACGAGCCCATGATTGTGAAAGAGGCCCGATACATTGCTATTACCATGATGAAGGTCAGCCTCATGTAACTGGCTCAGAAATCACTCACAAACTCACTTGTTTACATTTAAAAGGTTGCAGATGCTCCACAAGGGGGAGCTGTTATGAGATCCGTTGTCTGCATGCCAACCTGTGGCCCCTATAGGAAATACAAGTAATAGCAGTTTAGATGGTGTAGACGATAAGGTAAAGTAGAATGATTTGAATTTCTCAGGAAAAGACAAATATAAGAGTAAATTGTTAAATAAAGACATGGAGATCAGAATGGCTGAAAAACAGTTATTTTACTTGAGGAAGCAAAACAAAATTAAAGTTTATTGACAGTATAGTAATGAAATCTGGCACAATAATACATGAAGAAACATAATTCATAGATTCATAGAATAGATTCAATGAGAGATACATGTTATAGATCTGTTAATAAGTAACCTCAAAATGGTTACTTTTTCTGTAGTTGTTAAATTTGCGCTGTATTTGAGTGTTTTTTGTTGTTCATACTTGTGTTCTGTCTTTTTTAGGCATATGAAAACTACTCATTTGAAGAGCTGCGCTTTGCTTCCCCCACCCCAAAAAGGTATGTGAGGTAATGCAAAAAGCCAAACCCATTTTCCAGTGAGATGCAATCTACTTATTGATCATTTCCCACACAGACCCAGTGAGAACATGCTGATTCGTGCCAACACTGATGGAACCTACAGCGCCAACTGGACTCCAGGAGCAGTAGGCCTCTATACAATCCATGTCACGATTGACGGCATTGAAATAGGTATGTTATTTTAAACCATCACCAACTCCCCAACCCCCACCATGTGACATAACGTAATGCAGCTGCTATTCATATTGATGAATTAATATAAACGTAAAGGCCTTCAGAAAGGGCTGTGAACTGCCGTCTTTTGCAATGCTGAGCTGTAAATGGTCTTTCCTTTTAGATGCTGGTTTGGAGGTAGAAGTCAAAGACCCTCCCAAAGGAATGATACCACCTGGCACTCAGATGGTCAAACCAAAGGCTGAACCTCAGCCTAGCAAGGTGAGCGTTTTCTTTTGAGCAACCAACAGGGGCATGAACATGCTCATAAACACACCTGTGAACTGCATGTGTGCTTGCAATCACCCATAAAATACAACTCAATAGAGACCAGAAGCAATTTGTCCTGTCTTGTTTACCTGTGAACACCAATTTGTAATTAAACCCTACAACCCACATTAAGCAATATTTTGATAGGAACTCCCTGTAATGTGAAAGGGTTGTAAGGATTGTCACTCTCACTCTGCAACCTTTAGCTGTTATTGCCTCCTTGTTTTGGTTTGTGGTTCTGACAAACAAAACAAATGCTGGTCAATAGAAAGCAGTGGACACAAATTTCATTGTAAGCTATTAGTCCTGTGCAAGATGATGGGGATCCAAAATAAGCGTGAACACATTCAGACATTTGGCGAGGCAAAGAGGGGCAGATATTTTTATCAGGACTTGGCAGACTAAACTGGGGCTACCAGGCTTGGACCTCCTTTATATTCAACAGATTATATAAAAGAGGACTCCAGTGTGATGTGGCTTTACTTTGTTGAATGCACAAATAAGAAACTGCATAATACATAATATCACTTTATCGAGTCTTTTATTTTATTTACTCATATTTAAAAAAAATAAATAAATAAAAAAAAAAAGTTTTCCTCTTTCTCAATCATGTTGTAAAAAAGTAAGCAATACAGTGATTGAAAAGTACTTACAATGCAGATAGTGCATGAAACTGATATTGGGGCCATAATGGGGATCATCATCATTTTGTGAAACTTGTGGTATTTTGATTTTGCAATCTATAATGGGGAAACAAGCAAACATAATGTGCCTTAAATCAGCACTGTGTATATTGCTTCCACCAGTATAAATGTAGCTGGGGAAAGCAAGACTAACTTCCATCCAACCGGTGCTACTGAAAATAGAGCTAAAGTTTCCTCATCTTTCGCCGTTTCTATGCGTGTACTTGGAAGCAGGCTCTGTGTGGGTTAACGCATGCAATCTCCCACTGTCAACTTGTCCTGCTTCCTCTTCTTTCTCCTCCTGCTGCACTTGTCTTTTTTTTTTTCTTTCTATTCTTTGCTCCTGCCGCTCACGGTCTCCATCTCCCCTCTGCTTCTCTCAGGTCCGCAAATTTGTGTCCAAGGACAGCGCAGGCCTGCGTGTGCGTAGTCACCCCTCCCTGCAGAGTGAACAGATAGGCATAGTGCATGTCAATGGCACCATCACTTTCATTGACGAGGTAATTGACTCTAGACCAGGCAGAATATAAGTTATGCTTTACAAGTTTACTAGCGGGAGCACTATCCACTTTTATTCTATTTCCTGTCTCTTCTTTAAATCAGTAAGGATACAATCACAAGTATCGTAATCCTAATCTTATGTCGAGTTCAATAGTTTTAAGTAGTTTTGAGTACTCTTTGATGGCTTCTATGTATTATGTGTTATTACCTCTCTGAATAATAACTACTTTCTTTCAAAGCTTAAAAATTGGTTGCACTTACTTTATTTTGCTTCATACTCTTGCAAGGCACTCTGAGGCTACCCGAAAGGCTTGAACGCCTGCACCATAAATCAAAAGGATGTGATGCATTTAAATCCAAAATTAAAATTGTAGCACTCAAAGCACATACATAATGGTTGTACTATAATGCAACACATATTTAGTATATTGGCCAGTCCAAAACAATATCTGCACTCCCACCCTTTTAGTGACAACACTGGAGACATTTTCTATATGTCTTACTTTGTGCTGTAACCTCTAATTGGACTTGAGACTTTCCTGCAGCCTCAGAAGTGTTGGTGTGTGTATGTGTGTGGGAGAGTGCTGCCCATCCTGTTTCCATAGTAACGGGACGGCATGGCTCTGTTCTGTTGCTTGTTTTCCTGTAGATCCACAATGATGATGGTGTGTGGCTCAGGCTCAATGATGAAACAGTAAAGAAGTATGTTCCCAGCATGAATGGGTACACTGAAGCCTGGTGCCTCTCTTTTAACCAGCACCTGGGCAGGAGCCTATTGGTCCCAGCCGACGTAAGTAGAAGAAGGCCTGTTGAGCAATCTGTCTCAGTTTAATAATGACAGAGGCTCCTGTGCTGTTCATTTGGGGAAAAGCTGACAGATCATCTTTCTTGTTTAACAGTAATGGTTTTTCAAGGACTGTAGTGTTTAGCACCCACTCCCCAAATGTACTTGAAGCATGGAAAATTGAGGATTTCATCAGAGTATAATTGTTGGTCTGTTCTCTTGCATGACACATCTATTTGAGCAACATATGAAACGTTCACTAACAGACAGTGCAAAGGAACAGCAGCTGCGAGTGTGCATGCATTAACTCATGTTTGAAGGCAAAAGGTTTACCATGACATGACCATTGTGTATTTAGTTGGACACAATGCTTGTAAATGCTCACACGCCTAGGTAATATTTAGTGCATTCAAGTGAACCCCAATGCAGGAATTGACAGACAATGAAAAAGGTAGTAAAGGAGCAATTTCATCCTGTGGTAAAGTTGGGTAGTCTGCACTGTTCAGTCTTCTTTTCCTCATTGCCTCTCACTCACAATTCATAAACACTTGCACACCACAGCATGTGATAATAAGGCTTTCTCTCACATTTTGCTCCATGCCACAAAAACCGCCGCCATATGCAACTGAATCAAAAGTATGGTGACTGGATTTTATTTAAGACATGAAAATAGCAGTAACAGGGCAAGTATCTAAAAGATCAGGTGGTTTTCTGTCATGAAGCAATCACTGGTCTGTAAAAAGTTTCAATGGGAAATTGTACCTCTATTGTTCTACAATTCCACCTTTGCATTGGGATGCTTTAAGTGCTAGGAGGCTTCCATGTAAGGTCTCTGTCTGAACAGCATGACACACCACATCATCCAAAGGGGGAATTTTTTTGGAAGTTTCTTCTTTATATGTCTTTCATTTGGTCGTCGATTTGGAAATAATAACCCTGTGGTGTTTGGAGTGAACTTTCAATTCTTTTTCTGCCCCTGCAACTGGGTTTTGTATTTTTGTATGCATTTGATCCTACACTTATTGTAAAGTGTTCAAACATTTGACAGGCTTTGCCTGTATTTGCATTTCCTCAAGGCCCCTTTTTTATCTCTGCTTCACTAACTGGCCTGTCTGACACCAGTCAGTCTGTCCTTTCTTCTTCATCTTCTCATATAACCTCTGATGCTGGAAATTCCAGAGGAGCCAAGCCAAAAAATATTTTTTTTCTTCCAAAAAAATACATGAGCGTCTTCCCCCATCCTGTTTTCTCTCCTCTCTCGGGTCGTCTACTGTTTCTTGACTGTCTCACGATCTGTTGCTCAGAATGTCTTTAACGCTAGCCAAGGAGTCAGGGATATCGGCTTTTTGTCGTGGACTCCCTTAACTATATTCCCGCCACAGGTGAGTTGTATGAAGGAGGGACAAATAGCTTGACTGCCCCATAGCTTATCATCTATTTGTTACTTTGTCCTCTTGAACCCCTTGTGACTTTGTAGTCTTCTCACAGTGTTACAATCAGGCCTAAGAGGTTGAACCACAGTTGCATGGTTGTCTGTTTTGTTTAATTTTGACGATACAGTGACGTATAGTATTGTCAGCGGCTACTGTCATTGAATCCTGCAGTGATCATATTTGGGATTTTTTAAAGTAATTACTATTCAAGCTTGTATGTTGCATGGGGTTGAAGATACTAATGTCCAGTCTGTTGCATGAGGTCTTGTTTATAAGGCTTGTGATATATAGTCCTGTGTCCTTGTGTGTTATAGCATGCTTCCCTTCAGAGTGTATGAAAATATGTGGACATTCTACTTAATTTGAGTAGGTCCATTGTCTATTGATCATTTAACTGCATCACTAAAATGTTGAATGCAATGATGATTTCATATGTTGTATATGTATCATTATATATCTTTTGTGAGTACTTGGATATTCAAGCATATTGAAATTGTTGAGGTGTATGTACAGTACATGAGTACATGCATTTTTAATATCTGGGGGAAAAATATAGTTTTGGAATATAACTTACTGCGGTTGAGGATGGAAGTCTATATAGGTTTTCAGTTATTCATGTCATGTGATATCTTGTAATTGGAAAACAAGATTATCTCATCTGAGCCGAGCAAAGTTTGAAGCAATAGTTTGACACTTATTTAGGTTTCTGCCCAAGATTAATACCACTCTCATATCTGTCCTGTAAATATAAAGCTACAGCTAGCAGTTGGTTAGCTTAGCTTAGCATAGCATAGAGACTGGAAATAACAACAAACGGCTAGCCTGACTTTCTTCTATAACACCTCTGCACTTCACTTATTTACACATTGTATCTTGTTTGTGTAATCAACACAACTGAAGTGTAAAAAGACTCAAAGAATGTGTAACACCCAGCCAAGAAACAGTCACACTCATAACCTGGTAAAACTGCTATTTTTAATCTTAGGTTCTTGTATGGATTAAATAAAATACACTGAACAAAATTATAAATGCAACACTTTTGTTTTTGCCCCCATTCATCATGAGCTGAACTCAAAGATCTAAGACTTTCTCTATGTACACAAAAGGCCTATTTCTCACAAACATTGTTCACAAATCTGTCAAAATCTGTGTTAGTGAGCACTTCTCCTTTGCCGAGATAATCCATCCACCTCACAGGTGTGGCATATCGAGATGCTGATCAGACAGCATGGGTATTGCACAGGTGTGCCTTAGGCTGGCCACAATAAAAAGCAACTCGAAAATGTGCAGTTTCACTGTATCGGGGTGGGGGGTCCGCATAGAGTTGATCAGATTGTTTATTGTGGCCTGTGGAATGTTGGTCCACTCCTCTTCAATGGCTGTGCGAAGTTGCTGGATATTGGCAGGACCTGGAACACGCTGTCGTATACGGCGATCCAGAGCATCCCAAACATGCTCAATGGGTGACATGCCCGGTGAGTATGCTGGCCATGCACTGGGATGTCACGGTATCTCTGTGCATTCAAAATGCCATCACTAAAATGCACCTGTGTTCGTTGTCCATAACACAAGCCTGCCCATACCATAACAGCACCGCCACCATGGGCCACTCGATCTACAACGTTGACATCAGCAAACCGCTCACCCACACAACGACATACGCGCTGTCTGCCATCTGCCCTGTACAGTGAAAACTGGGATTCATCCGTGAAGAGAACACCTCTCCAAAGTGCCAGACGCCATCGAATGTGAGCATTTGCCCACTCAAGTCGGTTACGATGACTAACTGCAGTCAGGTCGAGACCCCGATGAGGACGAAGAGCATGCAGATGAGCTTCCCTGAGACGGTTCCTGTGCAGAAATTCTTTGGTTATGCAAACCGATTGTTGCAGCAGCTGTCCGGGTGGCTGGTCTCAGACGATCTTGGAGGTGAAGATACATGTGGTCTGCAGTTGTGAGGCCGGTTGGATGTACTGCCAAATTCTCTGAAACGCCTTTGGAGACGGCTTATGGTAGAGAAATGAACATTCAATTCACGGGCAACAGCTCTGGTAGACATTCCTGCGGTCAGCATGCCAATTGCACGCTCCCTCAAAACCGGCGACATCTGTGGCATTGTGCTGTGTGATAGAACTGCACATTTTCGAGTGGCTTTTTATTGTGGCCAGCCTAAGGCACACACCTGCAATACCCATGCTGTCTGATCAGCATCTTGATATGCCACACCTGTGAGGTGGATGGATTATCTCGGCAAAGGAGAAGTGCTCACTAACACAGATTTTGACAGATTTGTGAACAATATTTGAGAGAAATAGGCCTTTTGTGTACATAGAGAAAGTCTTAGATCTTTAAGTTCAGCTCATGATGAATGGGGGCAAAAACAAAAGTGTTGATTTTGTTCAGGGTTGTTTTTGATGAGTTTCATATTTAATGGACAGGTATGAGAGGGGTATCTTCTCATTTAACTTTGGGCAAGAAAGCAAATAATTCCCAAAAAGTCTATTGCTTTAAGTATTTGAAGACTACACTGCACGTCCAGGTGCCTCTTAACCCTAACTTCTCGATATGAGAAATAAACTACGGCCCATTTTTGATTAAGGCGTAATCCTCATACTAAGCATACGTGCACTTTTACACTAACTCCCTGTTACACTTCTAACAGTGGCTTTTCACAATAATATTTCAGGACTTCAAATTCTGAACCTTGTCCTGATCTTTTTTTTTTGCAGCCTGTTGTTGAGTTACTGTACTCTCTAATCAATGCTCTTACCTCTTGCAGGAGGTCAGGGGCCAATCGGAGGAGAACGTAAAGGAGGTGAGCAGCTGCCCTTCCCACGAGGCCCCCAATCGGGTGCAGAACAGGGCAGGGCAGGGCGGCGGCCCGGGGCTTTATAAGGTAGTGAAGACCGGCCCCTCTGGTCACAACATCAGAAGCTGCCCAAACCTTAGGGGTATCCCCATTGGAATGTTAGTACTTGGCAACAAGGTCAAGGCCATAGGCGAGGTACGCACTCACCCCAAATAATGCAATGTGTTTTTTGTGGCAGGATTTGAATAAATCAGTCTGTTTAGATCACGTAATGTATTGTAGCTAATGTTCTTAGATTTTGGCCTTAATTCTCAGAAAGTAGTTCCCTCTTTTTCCTAAACTGAATTTTGAATGTAAAGGATGTAATCTGTCTTTCTAACTGGAATACATCAGGTGCTTCTGGGTGTGGGTGTGTGTTCTGTATCTTTCCACTTGTTGAGGTCTTACCAACTCCTGTGGCTGCAACATTTTCGCGTGCTTCCTGACTTACTAATTTCAGTTTTATAAATCCATTGCAGTTTCAGGGTGTCATATTCAGCCGCCTCAAGACTTCTCAGTGGAAGTCTGATCACAAAATGTTGGAGCTTTTCTGTGCCTTGACTGCATCTTTCTTGCGCTTTTAACAATCCTGTCAATAACCTGGTACTTTGAACTGTCTAAATTGTCTTTGGCCTGGTGATGAGTGGAGCCTCCCCTATTTTGGATACGACCTGTCATTGGCTGCTGTGGTGTGTCATGCTGTTCAATAGTTTCCTCTCTGAGCCTGTACTGGAATGCCCTGTCTCAATCTGAGAGGTGCAGCCTGCACATACTAATACTTCCGTCTATCTCTGTTTTTCCAAAATGATAATATTTCAGGGAATTGAGACAAAACAACCTCATGCATTTACCTTTCAATAAGCTACCCCTTTCTTATAGTAAGTTTTTTTTATTTTAGCTACATCAGTTTTGTCCTGCAGTGTCTGCTGGTACACAAAATCAAATTAATGTGATCTGCTGCTGTGGATTTCGTATGTGTCAATCAGATGAATTTAATGTTTGCATGTAAGTGATCTACTGTAGTAGAATTTGTGTCATGGTTTTGTCTGTGCAGTAATATCATGGATGGACTGGGGTTGATGGAGAATGACTGTTTTTTATATATAGTTGAGGGTTGACAGAGTGTGTGAATGGTGCTGTGTGTGTGAGTATGGATAAAGAGTGTTGTTTGTGTATCAGGTGGTCAACTCCGAGGGGACGTGGGTACAGCTGGATAAGAACAGTGTAGTGGAGTTCTGTGAGAGTGATGAAGGAGAGGCCTGGTCATTAGCCAGAGACCGCGGTGGAAATCAGTACCTCCGCCACGATGACGGTAAGCCACGCTCATTCGGGAAAATCTGTGAACCTAAAAATGTGATGATTTTAAGATGACATCATTTAATTTGATCTCATAGAACAAGCACTTCTTGAGCACGGGGCCCATACCCCACCACCCAGCCCTTTCTCTGTGCAGGCCTTCAACAGAGCCACAACTTCAAATGGAGCGCAGGGCTTTGACTATGGCATCTCCAACAACAAAGGTGAGGTCGACTTGGTGTAGAGTAGGTTGTAAGAGACAAAATAACATATCAATAACATATCATTAAGCTGCGTATCACTTTGCTTTACACATCCACTCATTTACATTTGAGGGGGTTTTTGAGTCCTCAGGCTTTACTCAAAGATTGTTAGATCTATTACTATTGCTGTTGTACATGTCACCTCTTCACTTGACTTCACTCTGCACCCTTGTATTGATTATTCTCTGCTTTATCTTAATATACACTCTGTTTGACTTCTCCTAAGCTTTGAATTGAGACTTTTCTCATAAACTGTTTGATTCATTACCTGGTTTTAGTTGTAGAAATGTAGACATTTGAATCATCTTTGGTTGAGCAACTATATCACATTAGTAAGTCCAATTTCTTTTTTTATTCAAAGTAAGAGGGAATTACAAATCACTTGATGTCCACAATTTATGACAGCACACCCACAAAGTGTATGTGATCCAGTATGGGTCAGTCAATCTCTTTAAAATCACAGATGCCATCAGTCACTGATCTATCATCTCTTTTTTTTATGCATGCTTTTCTATTGTCTCTTCTCTTGTTATTCCATGCCTAACATCTCTGCAATGTCAGGCATGTGCCTGTGTCTGTGTGCATGGGCCAGCCAGTGTGCTTTTGTTCATTTGGACTACTGTGGGGTCCGTTTAGTTGGGGCACTGTGTACATGCCCAACACCGATAACTGGCCCTGAACACGTGTCTGTGATTTCACCCTCGACCCTTTGTTTCCTTAAAGGGCCAGTGTGTAGTATTTAAGAGGGATCTGGTGACAGAAATGGAATATAATGTTCATAAGTATGTTTTCATTAGTGTATAATGACCTGAAAATAAGAATCGTGGTTTTCGTTAGCTTAGCATAAGCCTTGTATATCCACAGAGGTCACTATGTTGAACTGGCATGTTTGTTCAGTAGCCCAGAACGGACAAACCAAACGCTGGCTCTAGATAGGGCCTTTTGAGTTTCGTGGCCACTTGTTTCTTCTAGACACTTGGAAGGGAAGGCTGAGGCAGTTCAGCTGGTTCCTATCTGCAAACTTACCGCTAGATGCCACTAAATTCTACACACTGGTCCTTTAAATTAGTCTCTTAGAAAACATTTGATCATGAACAGAATCATTGTTTTCTTAAAAATATGGTTGAATACTGAAAACATCACCTGAATTAACTCATTAATTCTGCTCCACCATCAAGATTGGCTGGCCCCAAATATGTCTGTGTATCTTTCTGCCTGAATATCATGCTGACGCTGTGTCAATTGTCTTTCAAACGGCTTACCTCTTCCTCACTGCTTGAAAAAGGAGGCTGACCTGTTGAGACACTTAGCCATGCTAATCAGAGGACCATGGTTATTCAGATGGTATATCTCTCTTGCTATCACAGTGCTTACTGTGACTGCAGAATAAAGGCTCAATTTACACTTGTCACAAGTGTCTGGGTAAAGGCCAGATTCAGTTTTTACAGTTGGCCACATATTGTTAGGCAGATCACAAATTTGATTGCCCCTAACTTTCTTTTACTGCGCTAAATGCAAATCTGTGTAGGGCTTACTCCTATCCGGAGGATGATGGAAATGCATCGGAATTTGTTTGCTACAAAGAACGCTAACACGCTATTAAGCCTTCTGTAAGACTGCAGATGTTTCTGTTGCTTTAATACGACAAAGAGAAAGATCACTAATTTCATTGTCACTTTGGCTGGCATTAACACAGGCAAGACCCTGGAAGTGCTGACTTGCGGAGACTGCTCATCGATGTAGTTACTTGGGAGAAGTAAAGTTTGTGTTTGACATGGAGAAATGGATGGGTTTATCCCTTCTCAACATTTGCGCTTTTCCTCGCGAGGTAGTTTGAGCAGTCATGTAGCAATCTGTCTCAAACACTTTTTGGTTGCATTTACACAAGGATTTTTTGATGCCAAATGACCATCAATGCATAAATTGCCAGTGTTACAGGGGTACGCACATGTTGCTGATTAGGTACCCCTCTAAACACCAAACTACCACAAGCATGTTGGATGTTTGTGCAAGCCCTTAGGAGGATGCAGGCATTTGCAACTCTAGGTCAAGGTGATCACCCCTGCTGAACCATCTAATGGAAGGTTTGAATCACTAGTCACCTGTGTGATGGATCCATCATGCTGTGAGGCAGCATTGTAAATGGGTCGCCTTCAGACTGGTCATCTTTAATATGCCAGCCTATGCCAAAGCTCTTTGAGCAGATCTTGCTTCAATATTCAGCCATGGTGGTTGATTTCCCCAGCTCAGCTTCACCAAGGCAGCCTCCCAGTTCTGGCTCCAACAATTGATTGAATAGCAATGGATGTAAAGTCCAGACTTAAAAGTGTCTTGCAGACTCTGTGTCAGTCTGCACAACAACTACATAGTGACTGGGTTTTGAATCTGGTTGACAACAAGTCAGTTGTGTCAAGATACAGTGACAGACTTTTGAATGATGACTGATGCGGTGTCAGCTCACTACACAGTATATGGAGAAAGGTTCACTTTCTTCCGGCACATTTTTTTTTAACTGCTGACGAGGACAAGCTTATTATTTTTTTAATTCATACATAAAAAGAGACCCCTCTCTGCCCCTCCCTCTCTATATCCTTTCCCCAATAGAGTTGTGAAATGGGAGGAGCCGCTGGTTCTGGAAGTATTTTTAAACACCCCATTTGAAAGTTTTCTGTTGTCAATGCTCCGCAACATGGAAACAGAGTTTCCTAGATAATTAACAATAGTTGACCTATAGGTTTTTGTTAAAGTCCAACTGAAATTAAATAGAATTTAGTTTTGGTCTGTCCAGCACACATATCTGCTCTATAAATAACTTCCACTATGTCCTCTTTTGAGAAAAAATTCAGACACCAAAAGGGGAAAGAATTATATTTGATATCTTTTGTTTTAATGATGGTGGCCCCTAGTTTTGCATTAATTGGATGGAATATTGAAGGTACGTGCCTACGTAGATGGAGACCTCCCAATACAGCCAATCAAATCTTGCATAAAGCAGTTATGTCAGTGTTGTGTCATAGGCAGAGCAGATGGTCACACTGAGCAAGACTACAGCCAATCAAACACAGGGACTGACAAGCTCCTATAGGCTGCTGAGAGGAAAAGGAGCATTTCTGATATTTCCTAAATACCCTTTTCTTTAAACTAATTGACTAATTGTGATTTTAAGTTAGTCTTTAAGTTTTAATTATTTCCAAAATACAGTTTCTGTAAAGTTTGGTATGGCGAATGGCTGTAAATAGTACAATAACCATGAGCCTCAGCTGACATTGCTTTGGAGAGGAAGCCAGTTAGAGGTGCAAATCAGAGCAGCAGCAAATTCAGCACACTTTATCACTGTAAACAACTTAATGCTTTCACAGGTTTCTAAAAAGTGAAAGTAAAAGGTTTTTAAAACGTTGCTGTTTTGCTTTAATTCAGTTCAATTCAATTAAATTTTATCTGTAAAGCTCCATTTTATAACAGAAGTCATCTCAGGACACTTTTCAAACAGAGCAGGTCTAGACCGTACTCCTTATAAAAGTATTTACAGAGACCCAACAGTACCATAATGAGCAAGTTCTTGGCGACGGCAGCAAGAAAAAAACGTCCTTTTAAGAGGCAGAAACCTCGCCATTAGCAGTGCAAGCAACATAATTTTAAGCTTTATAACATTTCTTACCAAATATTTCTTGGGAGTTGTAGTTCACTATTTAATCATACACTTCCACTAATCATACGGACCAGAGGATTCCTACCCCCGTTGCTCATCTTTAGGATGCCAATTCAAGCTTTTGGAGTGCTCCTACACCCATTCTTCCAGCCTTGTCTATACAGAAAACAAATAGGACTTTTACTTCTGGAACCCTGGAGGCTCAAAATAGCTCCTCCCATTTCTCACATCTGTTGCGTTGTGGGAGATGACTGAATGACTGGTAGGAAATAAACTCTGAATGACCCTCACCCCCCTTGGAAACCACAAACCATAGCATAAGCTGTAGTTTTTCCCCATCCTCTGTCTCCATGTTTGCAGGTGACCGGTTGAGTGCCATACTGAATTCCATTCAGTCTGGGCCCTTCCTCTCAGCAGCTCCCTCCTCCTCCGTATTTGAGCAAGCCGCCCAACCTCCTCCCTCCTCCTCCTCCCTTGTCCACAGCCCATTTGTGTTTGGACAATCCCCCTCCCAACTGTCTCAGCCACAACCACAGCTTCTGAGTAAGTCTGTCTTGCTTTCTGACAGCGCTTGCTTGCACAGGTGTTGATCCTTTTCCTCCCAGCTTTTTGTTTTCCTGATTTGTTTTGTATTCCTTTTACTTTATGGATTCTCTGAGGAGGGCAGGAGTGATGTGTGACACATAACAGTGCAGTTATGTTCTACAGTGCAGAAATATCCTTGACAAGCCAACATGTCTGTTATTTAATGTTTAAATCTTGTTTCTAAAAAACAAATCAGGTGGCACTGCCTTGAAAAATTATGCATTCACAGGTATTTTCACTTGTTTTTGAAAACAAGATTTCAAACTTAAATACTAGACTAAACGTCTTGTTAAAAGGTATATTTTTGCCATTTGCTAAGTAGTAAGCTGAGTTGCTTATTTTTCTGCTTGCTCTCTTATTAAGCCAGCTTTTTCTTCTTTTCCTCATCATCTTCTTGCTGCTTTAACTTCAGATCTGCATTTTCATCCTTTAACAACTTGTTTCATTTTTTGTCTCAACCAGCCCAGGACTCCCCTGCAAATGTAAACAACAGTAGTCTAAATAGTCATTTGTTTTCATTCTACAATAACCTCCTAAATTTCAACCTAGTCACACTATTACATTTAACGACTACTAATAATTTGTACTTTCATTGGATAATTTAAGTACAAATACTACACTACAAGAGACGATGTTACATTAGGATCCAAGAGATATGCATTTGTAACTTTTTCAGCCTGTATAGCTCTTTCTTCCTGTCCGTCTTTTGTTCTGTGTTGCTACTTTCTCTCTCCTTTTGTAATCTATTTTTTACTTAGTTGTCTGTTTCCTGTGGAGCCCGGAAGGTGTCTTGGAGAAAAAAAAACGAATTTGTGGTCATAAATGAATAATTTGTGCTCTAAATATAACATATAGATAACTTATCACTTTCATGCCGTTAGTCTTGTCATGTACCCTTCACCTTTGGATCACTGGGATTGAATAGGCTTTTATTTTAAACTTGGATTAAGACGAGTGGATATACTGAGGAATTTGGCTGTCAAACACAATACTGTGTTATCTTTGAGATTCCTTAAACCTATTTTACAGAACAAGAGACTGTTTTGCTGTTACGACTTAGATCTTGAGGACTCTTGAGCATTTCATAAATGTATTATTTCTCGTCTTTGCACGCCAAAGGTGTTTGTTGCCCTCTACGAGAGGGGAGGAGGCTAATTACACATATTAAATTGAGAACACAAATTATTAAAGAATGTGCACAACATCTCCGTGGCTCTGTAATTGTTCTTTTTCCTCTTACATAAGTGTTTCTTTCTTCATGTCTATCAATTTCTCTAACTCTGTTGATCTTCCCATCCCTTGTTGTCCTTTTGCCTCTTTCTATTTCAAGCTCTAGACTTGACTCCATTGCCTGTGCTTTCTTTCTTTCTCTCTGTGGTGGCTCCCTTGCATTCCATGCCTTGTTCGTTTACCTGCTCCACTGTTTTCCGCTGTAGATGGTTCATCACGCAGCCTTGCTTCTCGCGAGCGTGTGCACAAAAGCAGTGTGTCCGTGGCTGGGCATGGTACTGCTCTCTCATCTGTCGCTCTAAGGCAAAAGGGTGGGTAATCACAGCATGCATGCCTCCCTCAGACTGAAGAGAGGGTGGGTAGGAATTCAATAAAAAACACAGTCTGTTCTGTGATGAACAAACGGTTTTGTATGTTAGCTTTAAATAGATACAGAAATTCCGCACATCTATATCATGAGGCAGAGCCGTAGGAGTGGGATGACTATCCAAAAGTAGAAAAGATAAATTCCTGTACACTGTCTAACTTGCATTGCAACATTTATTAGCAACGTTTCTATCATTTCGGTCCTTGACCTTCATCAGGCATATCCATTTGCCTGATGAAGGTCAAGGACCGAAACGTTGCTAATATATGTGAAAACATTTTGGGCATCTTGGGTTAGTGTCAACCTTACAAAACTGGGGGTCTAAAGTCGGACGTGGCTAAACACAATATTATAATAAAGAGGAAAAACCTAAGTTGCACTATAAAGTTCAGTTTAAAAATAGATGGACCTTCAATGATCTTTGTGGTTACTAGACCAATGGCTACTAAATGTTAAAACTGGATTGATCCAGTATTAGAAGGCGAGGTCCCAGGACTGGGCTGGAATCCATCTTTCATCAGCTATTCCATGGTCCACAAGCTATCTTCATCCATATCAGTCTGGTAGAGTAATAGACAAAGCTGTGGGAGAAGCACCCAGCTAGTAAAGTACAAGTTTGCTTCTAAGAAAAATACATCACTCTTGTTGTCATTTGCTTTACAAGGCATTACATTTTTCACCTTTGGGATTTACGTTGTCTGTCTTTTCTGCCCTTCATTTCATTTTAACTCATTATTTTCGACAATACATTTTTTTTTTTCACTCACGTTGTGAGTATTGTGTTTAGAGTTAAATGGTTACACTCTTACTGCTGATTTGGTCCTCTTTTGTAGTGTAACTGTGTTTGAATTATTAACGTTTAGGTGAGCGGGGGAACCTGATGCCCGGTGCACGGCCCATGTCCCCAGCCTCCAAACACCGGCAGGAGAATCGCTCGCCCAAACAGGAGAGTCGTGGAAGCCGCTCATCCGAGCAGAGCAGGGTCAAGACAGGAGAGGGTGGACTCTCAGCCAGTGAAGCCCTCATCCTGCGGTCAGACACAGCCAAGCTGAGGTCGGACTCTCACAGCCGCTCTCACTCGCCCAATCACAACACTCTGCAGGCCCTAAAGGCAGATGGGAGAACCCCAGGACTGCGTGCTGAGTCCCCGAACCCTGGCTCTCGCTCCTCCTCTCCCAAACAAAAAGGAGTATCCTCTTCAGGCAGGTCTAGTCCCTCCAGCACCTCCTCCCAGCACTCCTCCTCAACCCACCACGACAAAAACCTACCACCTAAAGTTAGCCCTTCCTCCAAAGCCCGGCTGGACCCTCCCAGAGAGCGGTCCAAATCAGATTCATACACTCTGGACCCAGACACACTTAGAAAGAAGAAGGTTCCACTTACAGAGCCACTTAGGGGCAGGTCTACCTCTCCCAAACCTAAACTGTCCCCGAAAGATCCAAATAAAGGAGTGATCTGTAGTAATGCAGAGAACCGTGTTCCTTCGCCACATGTGACCCAAGAGAATCTCCACAGTGAAGTGGTGGAGGTGTGCACCTCTAGTGCCCTCCTCTCCAACGAGGAGGGCAATGATGAGAATGTGGAGGTCCGTAATTCTGAAGAGGGATCATGCAAGGTGCACTTTAGCATTGGCAAAGCCCCCGTCAAAGAGGAACAAGAGAGCCGCTCCTCACCCAAAGTCAGCCGCAAAACCAGTCGACACACACGCCCTAAGAAGGATAAATCTGGGCCTCTGTTTAAAGGTGAGAGTACATCAAGGGTCACAGAGCCTGCCAAACAGGCCATGTCACCCTCGGTGGCTGAATGTGCACGAGCAGTCTTTGCAGCATTCCTGTGGCATGAAGGTATTGTCCATGATGCCATGGCCTGCTCTTCCTTCCTCAAGTTCAACCCAGACTTAACCAAAGAGCACGCCCCCATTCGCAGCTCCCTGGGAGGACAGGGTTCTGAAGAGAAAGAGAGCAAGTTAAAGAATCGCCACTCCTTAGAGATTTCCTCTGCACTTAACATGTTTAATATTGCTCCACATGGGCCAGACATCTCCAAAATGGGAAGCATCAACAAAAACAAGGTGCTGTCTATGCTGAAAGAACCTCCACTGCCTGAGAAGTGCGAGGACGGCAAGGGAGATGCCACTTCTTATGAGACGACTTCTCATCCCTCCATGAGGGCAAAGTCAATCTTACCGTTAACGTTACAACATCTGGTGGCATTCTGGGAGGACATCTCTATGGCCACCATCAAAGCAGCAACTCAGAACATGATCTTTCCTAGCCCAGGGTCCAGTGCCATCCTAAAAAAGAAAGAACACGAGAAAGACAGTAAAAAGGCAAAGAAGGAGAAGAAGAAAAGGGAGAAGGCAGAGGTGCGTCCAAGAGGGAATCTGTTTGGAGAGATGGCACAGCTCGCCATGGGTGGACCAGAGAAAGACACCATCTGTGAGCTTTGTGGGGAATCTCACCCTTACCCTGTCACCTACCATATGAGACAGGCTCACCCAGGTAAGAATAAAGGAGGTTCTGGTTACAGTTTTGTAATTTTGAATCAGGGTATTAGTCATTAAATTAACTCCAAACTGTACTTTGTGCCTTAAACATCCCTCTTTGGTATTTCTGTGGCAGGCTGTGGCCGCTATGCTGGAGGCCAGGGCTACAACAGCATTGGCCACTTCTGTGGTGGTTGGGCTGGGAACTGTGGAGATGGAGGCATTGGAGGCAGCACCTGGTACCTGGTGTGTGATCGCTGTCGGGAAAAATACCTGAGAGAGAAACAGACTGCCGCCAGAGAAAAGGTAGCCTGCTGCTGCCAGGCTTTTAGTGCTGTATTGTGGGTCCCTGAAGCACTGTCAGCTTTTTCTTTTTACATCATACTGACTTCTTAGACTTGAATCAAAACCAAGCTGCGTGTTCTTTGCCAGGTGAAGCAGTCCAGGAAAAAACCTCTGCAGGTGAAGACTCCGAGGGCGCTGCCAACTATGGAGGCCCATCAGGTGATCCGGGCAAACGCTTTGTTCCTGCTGTCCCTCAGCAGTGCTGCTGAGCCCAGCATGCTATGCCATCACCCTCCCCGGCCCCTGCACTCCCAGCTGCTGCCCAGCCTCAAGGAGGGTGTGTCGGACGAACTCCCCAATAAAATGGGCTGTCTCTACCTTCAGACACTGGCTAGGTAGCTAACAGTTTAGTTAATAACAGGTTGTATGGGTAGGAAAACAGTTAACACGTGCTTAGATAATGATTTGAGTCTCTCCTACTCTCCTCTCGTCCCTCAGGCAACACACTGAGAACTTCGGGGGCTACCAAGATGATAACCTCTTTCAAGATGAGATGAGGTATCTGCGCTCAACATCTGTTCCTGCGCCCTACATTTCAGTCACCCCTGACGCCTGCCCCAATGTGTTTGAGGAACCAGAGAGCAACATGAAATCAATGCCCCCCAGGTAACACATCTTAGTACTATGTTCTTTATTGCTTCCACATTCCATTACTAGCATGCAGATTGCTTATTATTACAGATTTTCTCATACGTCGCTCTGTTTATAATGTTGTACATGCGTGATATTTAAGTCATGGAAGATCATGTTGAGCTATTGACGCTACATATTATATAGTTTCCCACACTAATTAATGAATGCTCAGAGCAGACTCCCACTCTCTGCCCTGCACCCTACATAGTTTGACAGCAAGCATTTTGTTTTCAAATGTGCCTTAATTGTTATGCCTCATTATCATGACTAGCCCCTTCTCATACAGAACAAAAGAGCCTAGCTGCTTCATTCTCTGGTTAGGGCTAATTTCAGTGTTTTTGTGGAGCAAAGAAAACTAAACTCTGCTATGAAGTTAGCCTTTTCTCAGTGGTTGATTGTATCTGCTTTGCTTAAAAGATCTGTCAGTAGCTGCTTAAAATGAACACATACTGGCCACTGTTTTGTCTGCAAACATATTTAAAATACAGAAAAACGTATTCTAGTTCTATATTCAAACTCTGAAGCGTTGTAGAGGTATTTGTGTTGCTAAATTGTATGTGTCTGTTTCTGCCTTTATATGCTCTCTTTTAGTCTTGAGACCAGTCCAATCATAGACAGCGACACGGCAAAGCGCACAGTGTTTCAGCGGTCTTACTCTGTCGTAGCATCTGAGTACGATAAGCAACACTCACCCTCTCCTGCCCGGGTCAAAGCCGTACCCAGACGCAGAGTCCACAGTGGTGATGCAGGTAATCGCACGTAATAATTTGAAAAGTGAGTAGGGATACTCAAAGAAAAAGTGATGCATCATCTATAACATCAACCCGCTCTTTCCCCCATACAGAGGTGGGATCATCCCTGTTACGGCACCCGTCTCCTGAGCTATCCAGGCTGATCTCAGCGCACGGCTCCCTCAGTAAGGGGGAGAGGAACTTCCAGTGGCCTGTCCTAGCTTTTGTTATCCAGCATCACGACCTGGAGGGCCTGGAGGTGGCCATGAGGCATGCACTGAGAAAGTCTGCCTGCAGGGTGTTTGCCATGGAGGTACAGCTGTTTGGTCTGCAATATCTCTCTGGACCTTAGAGCTCAGTCTTGCTTTAATTATTGCTATTTATAAAGCAGTGACTCAGGGTGATATTGTTAGTTAATCAATTGGATTTGTATACTTAATTAGCTAATAGACCTCAGCTGCACCCACAGTGTTGTTTCTGTAGAAGGAGGACTAATTAGTATGATTATCTCTTGATGTCCCTGTCAGGCATTCAACTGGCTGCTGTGCAATGTGATCCAGACCACCTCCCTGCATGATATCCTTTGGCATTTTGTAGCATCTCTCACTCCATCACCCTTTGAACCTGAAGATGAGGAAGATGAGGAAAACAAGGGGAACAAAGAAATCGTGGAACAGGTAATCAGTCATTAACTGGTCGAAAAGCTTGCAGCATTGCTTTTCCTTTGCTCTTGTACCTTCTAATTATATCTCCATTCTGTGCCCTGCAGGAAAGAGACCTTGGTGTTTGTGAGCACCCTCTGTCTGACATTGTTATTGCTGGGGAGGCAGCTCATCCTCTCCCCCACACCTTCCACCGTCTCCTTCAGACCATCTCTGACCTTATGATGTCGCTTCCTAGTGGCAGCTCACTTCAGCAGATGGCGCTTAGGTACAGTTTCTGAATTCTTGAAAAATGGTACCAACCCACAAACCAACATTTTAAGATGGATTGATTTTAAATTCAGGGTTCATGTCCTCAATTTCTACTTCTTTCTGAATTTTTGGGAAAAAGACATGTTTACTTGATCAAAGTGAAATGCAAACTTGCAGAATGATGTGATGAAGTGTAGGACCCAGTCCCAAGGTAGTATTGTGTATTGTGGAGTTTCAGTGTGAACAAGAAGTTGGCAAACAATCATCTGCGTCAGGATTCATCACTATCTCTTTTTGCACTCTTCCCATTTCTGAGTTTCATGCAATTTGTATGAGAAAGTGTGTTGTTGACTTATATTTCTAGGTGCTGGAGTCTCAAGTTCAAGCAGTCCGACCACCAGTTCCTCCATCAGAGCAACGTTTTCCATCACATCAACAATATCTTGTCCAAGTCAGATGATGGAGACAGTGAGGAGAGCTTCAACATCAGTGTGCAGTCAGGCTACGAAGCAATGAGCCAGGCAAGAAAACAACCACTAACTGACTTACTCCACTTACTGGTATGCATCTGTGTTTATGACATGCACTAAGCTGACACTTGACATATCTGTGTTTGACAACAGGATCTCTGCCTGGTGACCTGTCTGAAGGACCTGACCAGTGTAGTAGACATCAAGACATCCAGTCGTCCTGCCATGATTGGCAGCCTAACAGACGGCTCCACAGAGACCTTCTGGGAATCTGGAGATGAGGACAAGAACAAAACCAAGAGCATCACCATCACCTGTGTGAAAGGCATAAACGCCTCAAATGTTTCTGTTCACGTGGACAACTCTAGAGACATCGGGGTAAGGGGGCAACAGCAAACCGGGCATTTATGTGTTTTGGGGTGAAAACACTACTTGTTAAAATAAAAAGGCAAAATGAAGGATGTTTATGATCATAATGTATTTATAAGGGTTGTCTGATGGGTTTCAGTGAACTAAATTTTTCTTCTGTCGTATCCACAGAACAAAGTAACATCTGTGACATTCCTGTGTGGAAAAGCAATAGAGGACCTCTGCAGAATCAAACAGGTACGGTCAGTTTCTTTGGTAGTAAGGTGGTTCAGTATGACCAGTAATTTGTGCTA
Organism: Dicentrarchus labrax; assembly: GCF_905237075.1. Lineage (NCBI taxonomy): Eukaryota > Metazoa > Chordata > Actinopteri > Moronidae > Dicentrarchus > Dicentrarchus labrax. The sequence goes on from NW_026136706.1 coordinate 20,467,520, forward strand.
CAGAGTATGCTATTTAAAAAGAGTTAATTGATGTATGAAGCTGTATGTATTGATTGCTTCCTCTGTCCAAATCATAATGAAAGTGCAGAGACATTTAAGTATTAATGAGTGTTGTTTTATGAGGTGCATCGTGGTTGGTTCAAGCATTACAATACACTACAGATTTACGTGCACATGTGGCAGAACACTGTGAACACCCTTATTCCTTTTCATCCAAGGTTGACCTCGACTCGCGTCACATGGGCTGGGTGACAAGCGAGCTTCCTGGAGGGGATTATCATGTGATCAAGGTGGAACTGAAAGGTCCGGAAAACACCCTGAGGGTGCGCCAGGTGAAGGTCCTTGGTTGGAAAGAGGGCGAGAGCATCAAGATTCTAGGACAGATCTCAGCCAGCATGGCCCAGCAAAAGAACTGTGAGGCTGAGACTCTCAGAGTGTTTCGCCTAATCACCTCACAGGTCTGTTTAACTGCTTCATCCACATCTTATAACCACCTAATAAGTTATTTTTCTATTACCATACTCTACTGTTCTTTTGAATCCTTGACTGTTCCTTCTTTGTTTTGCTCATTTAGGTCTTTGGAAAACTTATCTGTGGAGATGCAGAGCCAACTCCAGAACAGGAAGAGAAAAACCTCCTTTCATCACCCGAGGGAGAAGACAAGGTCTGCACTGTCACAGTTTAACTGTACTGCTTAACTGACTCAAATATTGAGTGACCTTCAACCAAATGTTTTACACTTTTTATGTTTTTATGAATAGGTACCATCTGACGCAGACCTTAAAGAGCACATGGTGGGGATCATTTTCAGTAGGAGCAAACTGACCAACCTCCAGAAACAGGTAAATCAGTCAGTCAGTTTCTTGAACCATTCACAAGCATGAGTTAGTATAATCTCAGCCCTCTAAGCTGATGTGCGCATTCATTTCCAGGTGTGTGCGCACATCGTCCAGGCCATCCGTATGGAGGCAACACGTGTGAGGGAGGAGTGGGAGCACGCCATCTCCAGCAAAGAGAACGCTAACTCTCAGCCCAGCGACGATGATGCCTCATCAGACGCCTACTGCTTTGAGCTCCTGTCCATGGTTCTGGCTCTGAGTGGCTCCAACGTCGGCCGCCAGTACTTAGCTCAGCAGCTAACACTCATGCAAGACCTGTTTTCTCTGCTGCACACGGCTTCCCCAAGAGTACAGAGACAGGTGGGAGAGAGTACGCACACTAGAGGTTTACTCATGTGCAGTTTAGTATTTGAAGGTACCTTGTTGAGTTTTCTTGAAAACAAACAAATTTATGTTTACATTAACTGTTTCTCAACAGAATGTCTTGTGCATATCCTCGAGGTCGAACAAACACGTTGAGGGGATTTCTTGCCGTGTAAAATGTTTGCAAAGCCCATTTTAAAAAAATGTTTAAAAAAACAAGTTTGGTAAATCCATGATGTGCAAGTGTAACACATTCTTTCAAATAATGTTTTTTTAGCATTGTTTCTGTGTGTTTGTATGTTTAGGTAAATACGTTGTGACACTATGCAAATTATATTCATGTTTGCCATCTGATCTTACCCTACCTCAGGTTACATCATTGCTTAGACGCGTCCTTCCAGAGGTTACACCAGTGCGACTTGCCAGTATTATTGGGGTGAAGGCTCTGCCACCAGCAGACATCAGTGACATCATTCACTCCACAGAAAAGGGTGACTGGAACAAGCTCTGCATCCTCGACATGTTCCTGGGCTGCATCGCAAAAGCCCTCACTGTGCAGCTGAAAGCCAAAGGCACCACCATCTCTGGCACAGCTGGCATGGCTGCGGGCAAGGGGGTCACCACTGTCACGCTGCCCATGATTTTCAACTCCAGGTGAGTTTGTTTCTGCTACAGCTAATCAAAATTTGGATGATCAAAGAGATGTTATTATATAACACTTAAAGCAACACAAATTTACATACTTGTGGTTTTTGGCAAGTGGCAGTTTTCTTTGATTTTTATACTAATTGTACCTTTCTGTCATGCTCAGCTATATCCGCAGAGGGGAGAGCCACTGGTGGATGAAAGGCTCCACTCCTCCTCAGATAGCAGAGATCATCATAAAGTTGGTTAAAGACATGGCAGCTGTAAGTTGTTTAAGTCTATCTTTCCTTTTAACTCTCTGCTAACATGATTTGATATAGAACCACATGCATCTTTGTGATAAATGTCATGGAAAAAGCACCTCTAAGACAGTCCTTTGCCGTTTTTAGGGCCACCTTTCAGATGCTTGGTCCAGAGTCACCAAAAATGCAATAGCTGAGACCATCATAGCCCTGACCAAAATGGAGGAGGAGCATCGGTCTCCTGTACGCTGTATCGCCACCACAAGGGTATGGACTCGTATCATACACACAGCGTGGTATGTTTACAATGAGTGCGTATTAATTAATGAATTATATCCTGTTCTGTTTCATAGCTGTGGCTGGCCTTAGCTTCACTGTGTGTGCTGGACCAGGACCATGTCGACAGGCTGTCCTCTGGCCGCTGGATGGGCAAAGATGGACAGCAGAAGCAGATGGTGAGAACGACATAAAAGCCATAGTGTGTGAAAATTACTGACACAGTCCAATGAATAACAAACTGATTTCCTCCTCTACTATCCGCAGCCCATGTGTGACAACCATGACGATGGCGAGACAGCAGCCATCATCCTGTGTAACATGTGTGGCAACCTCTGCACCGACTGTGACCGCTTCCTCCACTTGCACCGACGCACGCGCTCTCACCAGAGACAGGTTAGCATTGGTTTTTTAGCGTGATGGTTCTTCCGGTTAGTGTTAACTGCTGATTAGTTGGATAATATGGAGAGTTTTGTTTAATGTTATCTTCATGGCTGCTTTCAGGTGTTCAAGGAGGAAGAGGAGGCCATAAAGGTGGATCTTCATGAAGGTTGTGGGAGGACCAAGCTGTTCTGGCTCATGGCTCTGGCAGACTCTAAGACTATGAAGGCTATGGTGGAGTTCAGAGAGCACACAGGTAAGATAGAAACAGAACATCCCACTGTGCTCTTTGTGGGTATGACTATATATATTGCTGTCTTCAATTGTGTAATTACATTAATAGTGGTGTCACTTTCACCTCCAGAATTGCTTCAAGGCTTCCCCTACTGCATGTATTTCTATTCTAAAACATTGGTTATTTTTACAGGTAAACCAGCCTCCAGCAGCTCAGATGCCTGCAGGTTCTGTGGTACGAGGAATGGAACCGAGCTGTCGGCAGTGGGCAGCGTCTGCTCAGACCCAGACTGCCAGGTACTTAACATCAACCCCTATCGAGTTGAAGCTCTAAAAATAATCTAAAGATATAATCTTTTGTTTTTATTTCACAAAATACATACAACATACACACATGTAAACGAAAAACAACTGTTTAAAAAAAGCTATAAAAAAATAAATGAACAAACAAAATAGCAAGAACAAAACCTAGTTTATTATGCTGTTATTATTTTTTATTTTTCAACAGGTTCCTTTCTCGTTTCTTATATTCTATAATTCTATTATATTCTATATATATTATATTAATTGTATTTAATTAGAACCTGAATCAGTTTTGCTTTTTGGTGTTTTGCTGAGTGGAAACATTATAGAATATTTATAATACTTGAGAAGATGAGTATGGAATTAAACACAGCCTGATAGAGCTGAAGCATCCTTTGAGACCCTAAACTTACTTGATTTCCTCAAAAAGAATAGTCTGTGGTGAATGTTGCAAAGGTCCACCCATTTCAGCAAACAAACAAATACATACATACATACATACATACATACATACATACACAAGACACATATTAAGCAGTGTAGACTTATGTGGTTGTGCTTCCTTAGCCTCACCAGTTTCTATCATGTTGTCTCCCTCAGGAGTACGCTAAACTAGCCTGCAGTAAAACTCATCCTTGTGGACACCCCTGTGGAGGAGTCAAGAATGAGGAGAGCTGCCTTCCATGTCTGCACGGCTGTGACAAGAACACTGGCTGTTTGAAACAGGATGCAGATGACATGTGTATGATCTGCTTTACAGAGGCCCTCTCTGCTGCTCCTGCAGTACAGGTAGCTCTTAGTAGAGGTGTTAATCCATTAGGTGAAAGAGTTTCATTCAAGTTGTTTCCTTTTAATGTTTAACTGTTTTGTTCTGTTCTCAGCTGGACTGCACTCACGTGTTCCACCTTCAGTGTACTCGTCGTGTTCTCGAAAATCGCTGGCTCGGGCCCCGAATCACGTTTGGGTTCATGTTGTGTCCCATTTGCAAGGTAAGATGTTACCTGAGCCGCTGTGACTAATCAGATTAAGCCAGCAACAAAGAGCTTGAGAACAGTTTTAACCACACTTTGAAGTTGAATGAGCTCAGTTTGATTAAATGCTTTGTTGAACATGCTCAGCCCACTGTGTGGATGTCACAGACCAGGACTGCTTATTTCACTGTCATCTGTGTGAAATGATGTTGACAACTACATTAACAGTAACTCAACCTTCTTTATGAACTTGGGCTGGTTTGTTTGTTTCATTGTTTGCCTCCAGAACAAAATCAATCACTCGGTGATCAAGGACCTGCTTGACCCAATTAAAGAGCTCTATGAGGATGTGAGGAGAAAGGCTCTGATGAGGCTGGAGTATGAGGGTCTACATAAGAGTGAGGCCATCACTACACCAGGAGCACGTTTCCACAATGACCCAGCAGGCTTTGCTATGAACAGATATGCATACTATGTCTGCTACAAGTGCAAAAAGGTACCATAAAAACTTAGAGTAAAGTTATTTTTCATTTAAATGTTGTTCAGGGCTTTGAGAATTTATGGTTTCCCATATTTCCAGGCCTATTTTGGGGGAGAGGCTCGCTGCGATGCGGAGGCAGGACAGGGAGATGACTATGACCCCAGCGAGCTGATCTGTGGAGCATGCTCAGATGTCTCCAGGGCTCAGGTGAGGAGCCTGTGACTGAAACTATGGCCAGTTTAAAGGAATAGTTTGACATTTTGCGATACACCCTTATTCTCTTTCTTGCTAAGTTAGATGAGAAGAGTGTTGCTACTCTTCTAACTTAAAAATAGTGCTTATCTGTACACAAAGTTATCCCACCCCTGATGATTCTTGTTTACTTTTCACCAGATGTGCTCCAAGCATGGCACAGACTTCCTGGAGTATAAATGCCGGTACTGCTGCTCAGTGGCTGTTTTCTTCTGCTTTGGCACCACACACTTCTGCAACGCCTGCCATGATGACTTCCAGAGGATGACAAGTGTCCCCAAGGAGGAGCTGCCCCATTGTCCTGCAGGTTTTAATGATTCTAATGACTACACTCTTCCGGAAAATGTTAAATTATTCATGGTGCATATGACAGTAAATACCAGACAGAAATAACTATAGGAATAAATAAGTGAGGTGTTATCTTTGTCCTTTCTGTCACAGGGCCCAAAGGCAAGCAACTGGAGGGTACTGAGTGCCCTTTGCATGTGGTTCACCCACCAACAGGGGAGGAGTTTGCCCTGGGCTGTGGGGTGTGCAGAAATGCCCACACATTCTAAACAACAAGACTTTTACTGAAAACCAGTTTGTCTACTGTGATTTTCTGGCTGCTGCTGAAGCTCAGCCGTGAAACTCGGCTCTTGCATTGACAAGTCTCCTGGACACTGGACCGGGTTTCTGCTCTACGCCAAGAGTCCTCAGGTCTGCTCTTCTACCAACATCAGTATCCAGGCTCTGCTACAAAACGAGCTGTGGCTCTTTTGGATTCAGAGTAATCTGAATGAAAAAAAGAACAATAGAATTTTAAAAAAGAAGAAAAAAAAGAAAATAACTTGTGACGTGTTTGCATGCGGCCGTTGTATTCCCTCGGCTTCTATAGACGTTGCACACCTCCTGATCACTGAAGTGTAACAGATTAAACATTGAATATCAAATAAATTTGCTTAAAGGCAACTGTGGATCAGCTTGGGTTTAAAAAAAAAAAAGGAACAGGCCGTATTTCCAGCTTCCTAACTATAAATTTAAAATATTGTTGTATGTAAACTTTTTTTCGTAATCTTGTACAGTATTCTCCACTGTCAAGTGCATCATTGGTTGACGGACAAAAAAAGTTGAGTGGGTGGATAAGACTGTTAAGAATATTATGTTTGGGAGGAAAATAGTGTACGATTTATCTAATCTTGTATATAATGATACTATTCAAAATAGCTGTATTCCGAAGTTGCTACTCTTCACTTCAGTTTTGTTTGATATTCTGGGTTATGTTTTGAGCCAGAACTTTTAATGAAGTGCAATACTGGGTGTGCCTCCTATTTTGCAGCTGTTTAACCTATGGAATGTATGTCAATAAAGCCACTGTACATTTTTATACAGTAGACAGTCGTAATTCCCCCTCTTCTAAATGTCAGATCTCTTCTGTTGTCTGGAAATGAGAAGGAGGAGCCTGGCGCCTGCAGTGAATGAAGGTGGATGTAAATCCTATTTGCAACTCTGTCAAAATATGTACCAAATCCTACAGTAATACAAAAAGAAACAAAAAACCTCGTAGTGGGACTGATTACAGCTGAATGAATTGAGGGGCCAGTCTTCACACCAAATAAAATTGTGCACCTGTAATGCTTTTCCCTAGTAGGAGGCAGGGGGATTGGGGGTCAGGAACAGAGTGTGGAAAAAAAGCAGCTGCTGTTATATAAAAAAGCTTAATACTTGTGAATCTGCTCTGTAATATCTGTGGTGGATGGAGTTGAATGGTAATAAACCAGGTTCTCTGTTTCGCAAAGTTTACATGTGTCATTTCTAATGAGTGGTGACATTTCCATTAAATCACCTACTGTAACTGCTGGCCTCTGCTTTGTTTATAATGAAGACATGATGATGCCAAATACAGCTAAAGACTGCAATGATCCATGATACACATCAATTCTGTAAATACCAAAATTAAAAGGTTGAAGCTCTTGTCCATCTCAGCAGAGACTAGGAAAATACATAGATGTATTACTCTGCCATTTATTTCCTGGTGCCAAACTGCAAAACTAATGCAGTCCGGTGTTATTGAATGGCCAAATACATCTTATTGTTGGTCAACATTACCTGTGTAAGAGCTACACTACACACCAGGCTGTAGTGTATATGTCCAGTGGATTCAAAATGTATGATTTTTGCTGTTTATCCTTACCATTGTCACACTCAAAATATGTGCAAAACAAAATGTTTTACCACAAACAAACCCAGGAATCTAATTTTATTAACTCTAGATTTAATGCTCTATTTACAAAGAGCATGAACAATTTTGTAAAATTTACCAAATCTGAGACTTTTAGCAGTAATTTATCCTTGTAGAAGAGAATATTGGTGCATTCATTAACAGATAACCAAGTTGTTATTACAAAAAATGATATGTGTAAATCCTCAAAAAGATGAAAAATCAGTAACAGGATATGTATTTGTGATCATGTTGAAGTGAGTCTCTTTCACTTTAGGTTTACGATTTTTTTAGTTCATTTATTTTTTCCTATTATATAACATTTATATAATATAATATTTCGAAAAAATAAGACAAGATATGTGTGTGTCGTTTCTGACTATCGGGTGAGTCATCACTCAAACAAAGACGATCTTTACCAACAGCCATTTCGCATTGCATTTCCCATGGTGCACCGCTGCTGTCACAACAACACTTCGCCATTTCATGTTAAGGGGGGGGGGGGGGCGTAATTCCCGCGAAAGAATTGGGTCAACTGAGCGGAGGTGCCAAGCTCCGGTCGTTTCTTCATTGAAAACGTCTCTTACCTCTTCCCCATCGTCCAACGGCTCGGTTATTGATCTCCGATGCGTGTTATTCGGTTGGTGCGAATGAGCTTTTCCAGCGCGGGCCCGGGCTGAAGCGTCACATCAGTTGTCGGTATATTCCTGCTAACAGCTAGTCGGCTAGCTGAGTGTAAACAACAAGGTAGGACGGGTGGTCGAGCTTCCGAGCTGGGTTGTAGTTAAACTAACAGATATCTCAGTATTGAATGAGCTGCGGGTCTTTCTGTAAATTAAGTAAATTTAATAGTAACTACGTGGTGGGTTGGGTCTCATTTGGAGGCAGGTTTCTAGCACTGGGTAGCCAGCGTTAAATACTATTTACTCTTCACGTAACGTAAGACTTAGCTAACTGAGCTAACGGTGAAGTTACCTGACGCTGTCACTGCGTTAGTTAACGTAGCCAGTCGTGTAAGTCATTTATAGTTCAGAATCAGAAATACTTTAATAATCCCAGGGGGGAAATCCTTTCACTTAATTTAACTCGAACTTTGTTGCAGCGAGGCAAGTTGCACAATCAGCCATTTAATAATGAATTAAATGATTTGTCCTGCGTGTAAAATCAATATATTGACGGTTACCTGCTTAAGCATGGCCTCCGTTTGATATAGCTTAACTTCATGTCCTCTAACATGTTTCACCTGAAAGGAAAATCTTACTGTGTAATTTAACGACTATGATTTTACTGAGAGAATAGAAAACTATTAAAACAGTTTACAGCTCTTATTTTGTTCATCCCTTCTTCTTTCCTTTAAACTGGATATATGCTGAACCAAAAGAGAGAAACACAAGAAAAACAAAACAAAATAGTGTCATACACCTGATACAGCAATATATTCAATTAAGAAAGTGCAGCAAGGGTACACGTACACCTTTTTATACATTCAAATGTAAATGTGATCGCACATATATGAAATATCACAGACAGGGATCTGCTTTCACATAAGTTAAGAGTTCAAATGAATGGACTTGTTAATCAATATAAGTTTATATCCATGTTTTACCATGCTCGACTATAAAAGGCTTATTATCTCCATTTCTCAGGATGAAGCGGATGAAAGGAGGAGAGGAGGACAGCAACAGCTCCCCCAGTAACAGCCCATCAGAGGCGTGCAAGAAGGTGCGGAAGCAGACGGGCGAGGAGTCAGAGGCAGTGGTGGCCAGTGGGTCACTAGACAGTGACTGGGCACGACTGCCTCAGGAACTCCTGCTGCACATCTTCCAGTACCTTCCACTGCTGGATCGGGCTTATGCCTCTCAGGTGTGCCGCCGGTGGAACCAGGCTTTCCACATGCCCGAGCTGTGGAGATGCTTTGAATTTGAGCTTAACCAGCCAGCCAGCTCTTACCTGAAAGCCACACATCCAGACCTCATCAAACAGATCATAAAGAGGCACTCCAACCACCTGCAGTATGTCAGCTTCAAGGTAAGGGTGGAAAAGCTGTTGTGTCTGTGTGAAAATAATAATATGCATCCTGACTCTGGGATTAAGTGTTTACAATTTGCAAGCAAAAATTGAGCTTTTATGTTTTTGAAATGGCATTCAGTCTTTGTTTGTACTTGCCAGGTGGACAGTAGTACGGAGTCGGCAGAGGCAGCATGTGACATTCTTTCACAGTTGGTGAATTGCTCACTGAAGACCTTGGGGCTCATCTCTACAGCCAGGCCCAGTTTCATGGAGGTTCCAAAGGTATAATTAACATCATCACTAGGGGTCTGCACCTTTATAGTATCCTGTTCTTCAGATTTACAAGATAACTCAAAGGAATTTAACTTAAAGCTTCAGCTGAGCATGTTGATAATTGGTTAACAGCATAGTTTTTGTATTCTCTCTCTCTTATCTGATGATGGGGCCGAGGACAACGATGAAATTACTACCATGGCCTCTGAAGATCACAGGATGTTGTTATTAAGTTTTGTTTGGTCTCTCTTGGTGTACTCTGAGAGTAAGATCTATTTTATTGTCTACCATTTGGATGCGAAAGGCTGAAACTTGTCTTTGCATGTGCAGAAATCATCATTGAAACTTTCACACACGGTTCATGTTCAGTATTCGTGTCCCCACATTCTCCATATGCTGGTTTTGAAGAGTCTTTTTAAGGAACAGAAATCTGTCACTGCAGACACGAGACAGTGAAAGTGTTGCGCCTGCCTTTTCTCACTCATCCTTATTTTTTCTGTTCAGTTACTAAATTTTGTTGAGTGATTGTTGGCCTATTAAGGATGTACTCTTTTCGATTGAAGGGGTTGCAGGGGTCATGGGATTCAGCCAAATCATCATTTGGCATAATCAGTTTTCCTGAGCTCTTTATCCTTATGGCTACAAAGCTGTGACTTCTATCAACATACTTGACTCACGCAGCTGTTTCTCAAAGTCTGCAGTTTTAAAAGCCTGTGTCTCTATTGCTTTGCCTCTTTAAATCCATATAACAATTAAAGAGGAGGAGACTCTGTATGTATTGAAACAATTTAAGATTCCAACACTCAACTAAATATCAAGTTCAACTTTATGGTCACATGTATTTGACATACAATGAAACTATTGTGTGCTGGCTCACTCTGCCTTAAACACAAGGTCACACACTACAAACATACATAGACCATGTACACAATGAGTTTGTTACATTATATGCACAATATACAGTACATGGTAACACAACAATGTGAGGAGCATATGGGTGCGTCAATGGTTCAGCAACCTGACTGCCTGTGGAAAGAAACATGATAGCTACAGCAGATGTTTTTGTGTTGTCCACCCAGTAGCACTAGTTTTAGCTAGGTGTACCTAACAAACCAGCAATTAAGTTGAGGTTAACATTCGATTTATCACGTTGTCCAGTGAAAAGCCTGTTGGCTTGTTTGTTAGCTTTTGTTAAACACAAAAATGTCGTAGTGGGTAGCCAGACAAAGGTCTGTTGGCAGTTATTTAGTAGGCAGCCAATGTTTGAGGAACCCATTGCCCATTCACTGCAGAGAGTGCTACAGCAGGTGCACCCACGCAATGGATACAACCCATTGTAGCACTCCAGTCTTACTTTGTTTAACTTGTTGGCCACATCCAAGGATTAGAAATGTCTCTAACCTAACACGAGCAGTAAATTACAGATCTGGACAGGCTCGGTTGGGACATTTTTCCCCCCTATTGCAGTAAATTAACTTGGAAAGTTAGTTTCTTGTTGATAATTATATTTTGAATTCTGTCAGTCACTTGGTTTTACTAAAATCCATGTTACTTATCTGTGTGTATTTCTGTGGCATTTATAGAGCCAAAAAATATTTTATAATGTGGAGTATATATGTGCCAACATCATTCCATATATGAATTATTCAAATATGGCCACCAAAAGCTAAGACCTGCTATCTTGGTAGCCCCTGCTGTCAGACTCTGACCACATTGTAATTCACTGTGCCATCTTTGTCCTTCCAGTCTCATTTCATCTCAGCTCTGACTGTGGTGTTTGTCAACTCCAAATCATTGTCTTCGCTGAAGATTGACGACACGCCAGTGGATGATCCTTCTCTGAAGGTGCTGGTGGCCAACAACAGTGACACCCTGAAACTGCTGAAGATGAGCAGCTGCCCACACGTCTCCCCAGCAGGTACAGTGGGCGCAAAGACTCCTGTAGCTGTTTCAGTGCTTACGATGAGAGGGAGCAGCCATGTAATGTTTTTGCTGTTTGTTTTCTGTGTTTTGTTGTTTGTTTTGGTGTGGTTGTCTGATAATCACGCCTGTGTTGCGCTTTCAGTCAAATGTTTTGATTTCCTCTTTCGAGTCACAAGGCTGTGTTCTCCAGCCAGTGGCTTATTTAGAGCCTGTAATTATCTTGTCTGCCCTCATGCAGCGTTGTCATTTTCTGCCAGACATGGTATACTGTGAATGAATTATGACATTATGTGGTTATCCTGTTTCTCCTTCTTGCATACAATTTCTTGTTAATTGTTAGCTATGATAATGGCTGCTGATTCAACTGCAACTCGTCTGGCAAATATAGCAGACCTTTTTATTACTAAGGAGCTTTTCAGGAGTTTGTTGTTCTTTTTAAACAATTCTGGATTTCACTATGGTTTGGATTTTTAAAACAATCTGTCCGTATTTGCAGGGATCCTGTGTGTGGCAGACCAGTGTCACGGGCTGAGAGAGCTTGCACTTAACTACCACCTCTTGAGTGATGAACTCCTGCTGGCCCTCTCCTCGGAGAAACACGTCCACCTGGAACACTTGAGGATCGATGTTGTGAGTGAGAACCCCGGCCAGCACTTCCACACCATCAAGAAGAGCAGCTGGGACGCCATGGTGCGACACTCACCCAAATTCAACCTGGTGATGTACTTCTTCCTCTATGAGGACGAGTTTGGCCCTTTCTTTAACGAGGAAATCCCCGTCACTCACCTCTACTTTGGTCGCTCAGTCAGTAAGGAGGTCTTGGGCCGTGTTGGCCTCCACTGCCCTCGTCTTGTGGAGCTTGTGGTGTGCGCCAACGGCCTGCGTCCTCTGGATGAGGAGCTGATCCGCATCGCAAAGCACTGCACTCAGCTGTCAGCCATTGGTTTGGGCGAGTGCGAGGTGTCCTGCAGCGCATTTGTGGAGTTCGTCAAGATGTGTGGCCGGAGGCTTTCACAGTTGTCTATCATGGAGGAGGTGCTGATTCCAGATCACAAATACTCCCTGGATGAGATCCACTGGGAGGTTTCAAAGCACCTGGGCCGGGTCTGGTTCCCAGACATGATGCCGACCTGGTAAAGTGAAGCCAAAGAGGCACACAGAGTTCATTCAGTACGTCAAGTTTGTGGTGTGGAACATTCATGGCCTCCATGTTTGCATTGAAAAGCCTTTAAATGCTCCGCTGTAGTGGATTGTTTGGTGCCAACATGAAGAGCATAAAGTTGCTGAACTCCTGTGTGGAGTGCAGGGTAGGGACGTCATGTGGAACCTGACTGCTACACCATGTTATCACATCATGCGAACACCACAGAAATCTCTGCCTGTTAGCTTCAAAATGGACTGTGGAATCCTGCTTTTCTAATTCAGGAGACAGAACTGGCCACGCCGGCTTCTTCACATAGTAAACAATCAGCACACAGACCAGTGCAGGTGGAAATATTTGACTAAACAATGTTTTTATAACTGCAAATTGAGTTATATGGACATTGTCGCCTGTTATGATAATCTATGTTATGACAGGTGTGTGTGTGCGCGCATGGGCGGGTGCATGCACGTACGTATGCAAATGAGTGTGTGTGTGTGTGTGTGTGTGTGTGTGTGTGTGTGTGTGTGTGTGTGTGTGTGTGTGTGTGTGTGTGTGTGTGTGTGTGTGTGTGTGTGTGTGTGTGTGTGTGTGTTTTGAATGTTTTGAGTAATTTGGGATGATAGGTGCACAATTGCATGTTGTTACACTACCACTTGGCCTCCTTAAATCCTGTCTGAGATAGTAGCTCTGTCCTCTGTAACAAAATATGGCATTGTAGGTTTCCAAATAGCTGCAATGTTATTTGTATATAGTATGTGACAGAAGGCGGGGAGGGGTTGGGTCCTGCATCTAATTTTAAACTAATTTAAACATAAAGAGCAGCAGTAGTGTTGACGACATATTGCTTTTCCTCCTCGCCCGAGCTCAGTCGTGCATCAAAGAAAGAAATCATGATTGTTTAAATTGTTGAGGTTGGCCAGGAGAGAAACAGAAATGTGTATATAGGTCTCTATCTTTGTGATGTGAAGGTGTACAGTGTTAATGTCAGAGTTTTATTTTCCTGCATCACACAATCAATTGGCTTGATAAATTAATTTCTCCATTTCGTATAAAGAAGGTTTCTGTACAGTCATAGATTTCGTAAGCACCTTAGATGAATACCAAATGCTAGTCACGACACACAAAGTCCCTCTGCCCTAATGAACAAAAGGAAATAAACTCCAATTTTTGTTAGTTGGACCCAGATTCTAATAGTGATTTACACTGTACTGGGGCTCTGTTGAATCAGATACCAAAGACAGTATATTAAAGAAATAAAGCCAATAAAAAAAAAAAACAGTAATAATTCTATGTAAATATATATATATATATATATATATATATATATATTTGGAGGTAGATATTGGTGAGTCTCCAACATTCGTGATCAGATTGCTTCGTAATAATTCTGTAGACTAGTCCCTGCGGCTATAAGCTTACAATGCATGCTGGGAATGCAGAACTAACCCTTTGTGTCTCTCAGGTGCATTAAATCTTATTCCCCAAAATAGGTTTCATTTGTATCTTCTGCTATTTGCCTGTTCAAGCTCTAAACCCATTGTGAATATCTGCCCTCCTATTAGCCCACGTTTGCTCTGTATCGTGCCGCCACACCGCAGATACAGGAGAGGAAGCAATATTCATCTTGTCATTACAAACAAGGTCTTTGCAGATCCAGAACACCAAAAAAGTCGATAAGAGATTTGACAAGTCAGATGAGTGAAACAAACTTTTTTCCTTTAAGAAGGAAGTCAAATGCATCTGTATATAAAACGCTGTGTGTTTGATTATTATGAATAGAAATGTAATTATTTCTTTATTTCGCCCTCTGTCGGGGTTTGAAGTTTCCTTAACCAACAGCTCGTGTCTTTTATAAAACCAGAGTGCGAGTTATCCTTTACTAGATGGGTCTTTTTCATACCGTAGTCACTAGAAAAGATAAGCTGTGTAATTTATTGATATGGATACTGCTTTTGTAATGAATTTGTGTTTTTCAGTTATACAAAAGAAGCAATCATTATAACCAGCAAGCAGACCAGCAGCAAGATAACGGTTTATTTGGTTTTGACACTTCCACCTCTGTCACTATGGTTTTGTTGCACGCTGGTTGTCCAGAGGTTTTGAGTAGTTTGAATCCAAAACTAAACAAGGCAACACCTAAAGTTACATTGCAGTTGGTGAATCAACCACTGTTCTGCAGACGAATGCCATCCTTTTTTTTGTCTTAAACTGTGTGAAAGATGATCCGTTTTCCCCTAGTTTTACTACACCTGCTTGAATTTAAGGAAAGGAAAGTTTCGTTGATTCAGATGGCTTTATGACATTTTTTTTTTTTTTAAAAGGATCATGTAAAAGTTAATTTAACATCAAGACGGTTCACTGGAATCAAATATTCAATTAAATTTTATTTGTATATGTAAAAATGTACAGATATGGGTCAAAGGTCAACCAAAATTCCAATCAAACCTTTTGAGTTGTGGCAGTATATGCCATTAAAAGCTACATAGTCGTATTTAATAAATCAGTCGACAAAATGTGTCTTTTCAATTATTATTAAAAACGTTTGGACAACACTGCGTGACAGTAAGAGCTGTAGTTTTAGATTTCAGACTTTCACCTTTCAGATTCCTTTTATTCATGTCGTCTTAGACATTTCATGTAGCCAAACGGTGATGAAGACTAAAACTGACTTATTGCAGGAAGTGCAACCGCTTATTATTATCATTATTATTATTATTATTATTATTATTATTATTATTGTTGTTGGATTGAGCTAACATAGTCTATTGAATGGTCTCTTATCACTGAGGTAGATATCTGTGCTGATTGTCTGCTCATGTACCTTAGCATCTCAGTGGTACAGTAACATATCTCCTGATCATTTTTCATCATTTGTGCAGTGCATTAAACGGTGGCAGTGACAGCAGCTCTAAAGTGAAGGTTGTGTCTCAATACTCTACTGGTTTTAACCATTTTCTTGTTGTCTTTATTGGCTTTTATTGGGAAATTCAGCTGGATGAGTTAAAACATGTTTCACTTAAACACAGCTATTTTAACCTAATGTGTTTAGAGAGTCCTCCGGTGAGTTCTGTTTGGAGTAAACTGGTGTTGACAATACTGTCCTTTAGTTTTGCTTCTGTATGGCAAATGCTTCGTCTACTTTGCTTTACTGGTCACCTGTCTTGAAATTAAAATGATTGTTTTAGACATGTGATCTTATACTGGTAATAAACATTTGTGAATGTACTCTTCGCATCTGTCATTTTATTCATTCCCAAACACAGCAGACACTTAGTGAGAAATTAGTTACGTGAAAACAGCTATGCACAAGTAGACTCACTAATAAAACTATACGTATTATAGTACAGAAATCTATGTACTACTTTTTTAAATTGAATTAAAGTGGATAGTTCACACCAAGTTATTAGGCTGGTTGGAAAAACACAGATTTATGTAAAAAAAAAACCGATGTGTAAAACGATTATTTGATGGACAGAATGGCCTAAATATCCCAGTACAGGTGAGGAATGTATTAACAATGAGCGTAGTGATTTGAAACACTGTTATTTTGCTCTCAGGCATACATATTTCCAAAGGCTTCAAATTTAAGGGGAGAAGAAGACTGCAAGCTAACAAACATGGTTATAAACAATACACAATTTAAAATAATTAAAAAAAAGCTTTGCAAATGTTTTATAAGGAAGGGAATGCTTTAAACACATTTGCCATGCCTCAAGGCTTGTTCAGTGCGAAACACTGAATATAAACAGAACTTTGTTTGCTTACAATGAAATCCCCACAAGGCACCTTTTAACACAGCAAACTCTTAAACTCTGCTTATGAAGAAAAAAATGCCAAACATTCACTGGTTTCAAATTCAAAAATGTGAACATTTGATTTTATAATATCTTTGGCTTTATTTAGGACAATCTTTTAATCAAAAACAAAGAAACAAAAGGCAGATACGGTATTAATGAAAATAACTATTATTTTGAACCCCTTGATTAAAATCACTGCAGTAAAAGTTTAATGTTAAGGCAAAGGCACCTCTTCATATGTAATCTGTAAATAAGGAGGCTTCATTGGCAGATGCCAGTACTCAAAGTTGTAGTAAAGGTAGAAGCTCTTGTCCAACACAACCTTTTTATAAGCCTCCAACAGACTGATGGCAAAGTCTATAAACGACTGGTGTGGCCTGAACGTGTGGTAAAATTTACGGATGTCCACTGCCAGATTCTTCAGAGCAGGCTGTCCAAATATGGCGCTGTCGTTGCCGAGGTAGGTGGGCTCGCCGCTGTACAGGTAGATCTTGGTGTAATTGGTCTGAGTTCTGCTGGATAGCTTGGCTCCCAGCTCAGTCAGTTTCCTGTATGTGCGGTGGACAAACTGAGAGCAGTCGTAAGACTCAAACCACACTGTGGCGTTGGGGCTGGGGTCAGAGCGAACTGTCCACGTCTCGTAGTAGATCCCAGTCTCGTTGTCGTCCTGGACCCACTGGGCCATGTCATTGAACTGGTTCCCTGGAAGTCGATAAAAATAGTCATGGTCACAGAGCAGCATTTTCAAAGTCGAATGATTAGTTTATCCATCACTTTTCTACATCTAATCAGTTTGTCTCTGGCTCAAGGGGAGTGTTGTTCCTAGAATGCACTGGGAGAAAGGCATGGAAGACACCATGGACAGGTAACCTCCTGAACTGCACTGAGGAAGGAAACCAGTAACCCCTGACGCAAGTGAAACTTAGTCAAACCCACAACCTTCTTGCTATGAGACCACGTAGCTATTGTGCCTCCAACAAGTTGACTCAAAGCAAACAGTAGCACAATGAAAGAACATGTCCCCAAGTGCAACAGCGTGGCACCTGAATAGACTACAGGGAATAGTTGGTTTTGGTCAATTCATGGGATTAGTTGCCAAAAATAAACCTGTATGCAAGAGTATCACCAGCCTTGTATTTCAATGATGTTAAAACGTCAGAGCATAAGTTTTAAAACAAATCCACTCATACTGTATTTACATTTTCTGTTGGCCTCTATGACCAAACATACAAGATTAAGTTAAGTCTTACCTGTGATTTCTCCTATTTTCTCCAAGGTGCCGTTTTGTGACCAGTGTAAGTCGTCGATGCCTTCAAAGAAGCAGGCAGCTCCCTGGTTGCACCAGAAAGGTGCGGGCGCCTCTGGCCTGAGGTGGGGGAAGGTGCAGTTACCCAGCTGAAACAGTTCGTACCACTCCATGGTGTAGTTGGCCCCCGTATCTGAACTGCTGAACCCAATGGCATCATGCATGATATGCTGTGAACCAAACAGAGACATTAAAATGGCTCTCTGTGTGTGGAGATGGGGGGGGTGTACAGCTGTGTTTCTATGAATAAAGTCAGAAGTTGCACTTCCAGTTTAACAGCCCCACTATATTTAATCACCCGTCTGTGTCAGACATGTGATTTACCATCCACAGCAACACAGTGGTATCTTCATCTCAGTTTCAGAGAATAATTATCAACAACACAGAGAATATCTGTGCTACTGATGGATACTTTATCCCCCTGGAAACCACATTTAGTCTGAAATATTTTACCCAATTATTTTTCACTGACAAAATCTATATTTTATTAGTTATATTAACTACAATGAACACAGGATGAATTACTTTGTTTTTTATGTCTTTTTTAACTAATTTTTAATTTTAACTAGAAACCACAATTGTTTCAATATTAGAGTTTAAATAACAGAAACAACCAATTTAATCAAAATGGACAAACAAAACAATCTTTGAGACTAAAAAGTAAAAGATAAATTCTTTTTATAATTTACTTTAATTAATTTTTGAACTACAACACACACAGCCAATTTAATTTAGACTTTATCAGTTGACAGAAAGATTGTAACGGCATTACCAGGTTGTTTCATGAGTCTCTGGAAACCTAAACCCTGATCTCAATCTGATGTAGAAAGAAATATCTGCAACATGTTTTATTTGATAACCAGAGGATTCATGTACTTACAAATTTCCCCAGCAAATCTCCATACTTGAACTCCCACACAGGTGTCTGCAGTCGATAAACTGAGACGACATCGCTGTCTCTCATGTAGGGAATCCGTCCGTCTCGGTCTCCAGTGGGACAGAAGGGGTAGAGAGCTTCACAGTAAGAGTCCACAGCAGGACGACGATCAAACCGTCTGTTGATGGCACGAGGAATGCAGACAGAGTTTAGGCCTCAACAAATGCTGTTCTGTGACATGGTTAGGCAGCATTAAGTCACTGGGGTCCCTGTAGCTCATATGATCCATTGCAGCTCCAGCATAATGGGTTTTATTCTAAATAAGACTAAGAAACATTTCTCTAAATATGACACTGATCACACACCCACACAGTTTAGACATTCTTTATGTTTTGTCTTGTTTTATACATAGGTCTTTAAGTTAAAAATACATCACTTACGTACTTCTCTAAAATGATGTCCTTTTTTATTCACTAAATAAATTAGTAAATGTTTATGATAGTGTCAGGAGATTTCTGCTGTTCAATAAAGCCTGCACTTTATCCATCAATCATTGCTGTCAATTACATTCAAATACAAACAATACTTACAGCACTGCTTGCACTTACATTAGTACTGTTGCGCAACAAAAATATGATTTCTCATATGCTCATACAGCAAGATGCTGCAGAGTCCAAATATTCCAGAGTCATGTGAACGCACCAGCCACAACTTGTTGTTATGGATGTTACTTTAATCCGTGAATGTGACAGATTGAGTTTGAAACTCACACATTGTGGTAGGTATAACATCTACACGAACAATAAATCATAACAGCTGTTTTTAAGACTCAGTCAATCTGGAGTTAGGGTACATTTCTCCTCCAGTTTAAACTTTCTCCTGCAGACAGACCCTCTATGTGATAGCTGTCACATGACTCCACGCTACCGAGCAGAGGAAGGTGTTCGTACCTGTAGGGAACGGGCCACTGCTGCTGTCCGTTGTTCCTGAGCTGTGTGTGAACAACGTGGAGAAACAGGAGCAGGTTTAAACACACAACAGCCTCCGTGTGAGACATGTTAAAGCCCCTCCGAAAAACCGACAGAAACAACGGACGTTAGGGAGTTTGCCTTCCCATGATCCTCACCCTCTGAACTGACTTCCTCATTACTGGTCACGTGGTTTTGTTGAGCTACGAAAGCACATGACACGAGTTATGTGTGTCAAAGTAACAAAGTGTGGAGATGAGTTTAGAAGTAAATAAATCAAATGAATACTTGTGGAAATATGTTGAAAAGGATATATGTGAATAAACGCGAATATAAAGAAATTGATAAATACAGAAAAATATAATGGTCTTTTTTTTCTCCCAAAATTTGTATTTAATTTAATTTATCAGGCTCCTTTTACCGGTATTTATTTATTTATTTATTTATTTATTTATTTATAAGGCATTGAAAACAAATATTTCTTAATTAATAAGAAATTGTTTTTACTGTTTCATGTTTTATATAAGAATTTTATTCAGTGAAAGATTATTGGTTATTTATTTAAGTATTATTTATTTATTTCATTACTCAGTGTATTTACTTTAATTCATTATAATTTTAATCTGCAATCATGAAATGTAAAGTTATTTAATTAATCACATAAATATAAATCTTAGTTACAAACAGTTTTCAATGGTTTAAATTCATTTGCTAATTATTCTACAGATTACGGATCCAAAAAAGATCAATAATAGCTGAAAATAATAAATACTGTAATAATCTACACCTACAATTTTTGTTTTTTACAAATGATGTGCTTTGAGTAAATTACATTTAAGTTCAGAGTGAAATAAAAAATAACTAATATTTATAAACAGCCGCCGGCCTGTGGGGAAGCAGCAGTGCTCAGGTTTAACCACCAGGTGGCGCTAAAGCACCGAGAAGCATCTTCAGCGTCGGTGATCAGCAGGAGAAGAAGTCTGCGTCCTCTCGCTGACAGTCCGCCATGCTCACCCTGCTGCACCACTGTGGTCGCAACATACTGACGTTCAGGACGCTGCAGACGGTCAACAAAAGTTACTACACAACTCAGATGGGTAAGCGCGTGGCCGTGGTGCTCGCGGGCTGCGGGGTTTATGACGGCAGTGAGATCCACGAGGCCTCCGCTGTTCTGGTCCACCTGAGCAGAGGAGGTGCAAGTGTAAGTTTGTATGCAACTGCAGATACTGACTGCATGTTGTAAGTGGGTGTGTGTGTGTGTGTGTGTGTGTGTGTGTGTGTGTGTGTGTGTGTGTGTGTGTGTGTGTGTGTGTGTGTGTGTGTGTGTGTGTGTGTGTGTGTGTGTGTGTGGTAGTTTCCAGTGTGGGCCGCCTGATACTCTTAACTGTGTTGATCCTTCAGAGCTAATTTATAAGTGACAGGATGTTCACTCCTTCTCTGCTGAAGTGTTACCTACATCAGCATCCTTTTCTTCAACATATCCTTGCTGACAAGAAATATTTTATTTTTTTATTATTTAACGACAAATACTATTTATTTAGTTTTTTTGTTTTTAAGATTGCTATATTCAAAGAAGTTTATTCCAACAAATTAAGGCAATATGAGGATTCAACAATCAGATTATTAAACCATAAAGTTTTAGTAGGAAATCTTCTCTGTGTTACTCAGCACAGCAACATGAATGAAACACTTCCAGGAAAACATAAAAAAGGAATTTATTTATTAATTTATCTAAAAAGACTGCAAAATACCCACTTGAGTCGACTAACAGAGACTGTTTAATTCTCATATTATCTTTTGCATTTCCAAAAAATACATTCAGTCCCAGATTCGCTCTAACGGGCAACCTGACTGAGTGTCACACGCAGTGTTTTCTTTAAGTGTTGTAAAATGCATAATGACAATGATTTTAAGTTATTAAGTTATCTTCCCCAATAAGAGGATTGGCTGTTTTTTCAGTTTTATATAATTTATAAATTGCATATTTTTATTAATTTGCTAACATCATGTTGGATTTCAGGAATTCGTGGTGGGTATTTTTACAATGTATTCAAATGTTACAGATCAACAGTTAAAGCTAATCATTAGTTGATGTCCTCATGGTATCTATTCTGGCTATTTTTGGAAATGAAATGAGAGTCCTCACGTTTGCTTTATCCACTGCAGGTAAACATGTTTGCCCCCAACATTGACCAGATGCATGTGGTGAATCACCTGAAAGGCGAACCATCGGAGGAGAAGAGAAACGTGTTGGTGGAGAGTGCGAGGCTGGCCCGTGGAAACATCCAGGACCTGTCTAAACTCAGTGTCAAAGACCATGACGCTATTATATTCCCAGGTTTGGTCACAACAGCATGATAGCCTGCGCCCTTTCCAAAAGGATCTCATCTGGTTGTGTTGTTACACGATTTGAGAGTGTAAAAAATAATTGTATAGGTATATGTTTTCATATTCTTTGTCTTTTAGGTGGTTTTGGTGCAGCGAAGAACCTCTGTACGTGGGCAGTGCAGGGGAAGGACTGCTCTGTTAATGACGAGGTCAAGGCGGTGCTGCAGGCGTTCCACGGCGAGAGTAAACCCATCGGCCTCTGCTGCATCTCACCTGTTCTGGCTGCCAAGGTGTTTCCTGGATGTGAGGTCACCGTTGGCATCGAGAAGGATGACAAGTGAGTCTAACTTGCCCGAGCAACATGGATATGTCTCAAAGGGGAACTTCACTAATTTTATGTCAGAGTCTATTTACAGGTTATGGGGGAGTACTTCTGCAAATGTGGAAAACAGTTATGTAAGACCTTTTGTGGCTCCAGAGAAAGCTGTGTGAAATTGGATAAATTGCCTGAGCATCAGTTGGGCTAAAGACTACAAGTTTGCAAATGGAGTTAAAATCTGGAGGTGTGGAGTTTGAGAGAAGTGAGCTGACCTCTGTAGCCGCTCCTCATCTCTGCTTGAGAAGAGCGGCTAGAGGCTACATTAGCTATTAGCGCAACAAACGCAAACAACACTCTAGTCTTTTAGCACAGTCACATCTAGATAAACATTGTGGTTTTTCCCAGGTACCCCGACACTACTGACACGGCAGCTGCCATCAACCAACTGGGCTGCAAACACATGAGTAAGAGTGTCAGCGAGAGTCACTTGGATGAGAAGAACAAGCTGGTCACCACCAGTGCCTTCATGTGCAACGCCCCGATCCACGAGATATTTGACGGAATCGGAACGATGGTGCAGGGCGTGCTGAAACTTGCTTGATTCAACCAATAATCAAAGGATGGTGGAAACCGGAAGAAAATGAGGGACTGCTGTATTAGTGAGCTCAACAGTAGCTGCCTGCTGAACAGAGATAGTTATAGACCCTACAGTATCCCCTTGATCAAAAGCACTTCAAGAGAATCATAATGTGTATTACATTACATACATTGTCTAATTTATGTAGCAAAAATCTCTGTTTGACTCAATCTTCATGAATTGTATTGTGACACAGTGGATCAGTCTGTTAGAAAATCAACAGCAAGTGTGGTCTTGTACAAAAAAAATGCAATAAAATGTAAAAGTTCACTTTCACTTTATTTCTGAAAAATATGAATATAAAATATTTACATTTTGATATTTCATTCTGTGCAAGTTCAAAATATTAAATGACTTCACACACATATAACCCCCTCGTTACATTGGCTTCATCAAACACTGAATAATCACAAATTCCTTGAGCTGTATAACTGCTCGTGTTGATTACTTGTCATCCTCAGATAAGAACCCAAAACTGAGCACTCTTTCACTCTCTCAATGTTTCCAATCACGTCAATCACGCCCTCCACTCCCTCTGTGCACAACACTGAAGAAGCATGAACACTGAACTTCTCCACCAGGTCCTCCTGACTCAGTGGTTTCCTCCAGTGGCCATAAAAGGTATCACATCTGGCCACATAACTCTTCCCC
Source organism: Dicentrarchus labrax (assembly GCF_905237075.1). Taxonomy (NCBI): domain Eukaryota; kingdom Metazoa; phylum Chordata; class Actinopteri; family Moronidae; genus Dicentrarchus; species Dicentrarchus labrax. The sequence continues at coordinate 20,490,940 of NW_026136706.1, forward strand.
TGATAGGTTTGTAGCTCAACTTCACAGTACATCTTGTCAAAGCTGGGCTGGTTACCTTTAGGCGTCTCCACCTTGACTTTGGACAAGAGCTCCTTCAGAGCCTGCCGGTTAATCTGAGCCTCACTGAAAGAAGACACCGTCACTTTGTTATCCAGCAGGGCGGAGCAGGCGTTGAACTGAAATGAGTGCCTAGCTTGGTGCTCTGAGGCCGGTAAGGGGCAGTCAACGTACTTGGATGGAGGCACTCTGAGTGTGACGTGCCTGATCTGGCTGAGGTCAAAGTTCCCGGCTGTATCTTCAAGCTTTGCGCGGGCTGCCAGCGCTGCATCCACAACCCAATGCATCCCTAGATGAGCAGGGATGCGCTTGAAGGCCACATCCTGATCTTCCAGAATCCACTTAAAGTCACTAGATGTGGAATCTGCCATTGCTGAAGGACTGTAGTCCGTATAGTAAACCCCAAACCCACGGCCCAAATCCAGGATGTCTGGATTCCCCTCCAGACCCATCTTGGCCAGCTGAGCGGCCTCCAGGCCTCTCCGAGCAGCATTTCCTATATGGAGGGGTTTGGTTTGTGTGGCAGCATTGGCCAACGGAGCCCCAGCAGAGGAGGCTGCAATAGCCAGAGCATGACTGCACTGTGCAGGGGACAGACCCAGGAGCTTAGCAGAGGCTGCAGCACTCCCCATCACCCCAACAACACTGGGAGGGTGGAATCTGAGAGTGTTGGGAAAGGTTGGAGAACATTAACTTTCAATAACAAGTTGAGTGTGTATTTGTAGTTGCATTTTCTTTGTCTTATGTGATAATAAACTGAATGTATTTGGGTTTTAGACTGTTGGTAAGACAACCAGCATTTTGAGTATATCACCTTGGGCTTAACAGAAATTAAAATTTTTGTATTTTTTTGTGTGTTTCACTATTTTCTGTCATTTTATACACCAAATGATTCATCTGCTGATTGTTTTTTTGATTGGTCGATAATGAAAATAACCATTAGTTGGAGTTCTAGTTTTAATATTTTTGGTGATCAAATTTCTAATGGCACATTAGCACTTTCTACTGAAGAAACAGTCTGTATGAGAACTGTTGACTGTGAGGTGGAGAGATTATCAAGATGGGGAGAGAGATGTTGCCAGCTGACTTCTTTAAATATAATTTTTCAGTGCTGTGCCACAAACTAATATCCATTCACCAACTCCACTTCTAAAACCTCATGTGAAACTAAAACTTGCATGGCTAGACACCACTAGAGGTAGGTGTTGTACTCTTTGGGTGGATCAACCCTTGACCACTCACACATTTCCAGTGTACATTAACTTACAATTGAACAAAGAAATTGCACATTAACTCGGTCCAGTTTGTTAATTTTAAACATCTGACCTTTCAGGGATGTTGTAGGCCTCTTTGGAGAACCTCATGAGTCTGCCCTGCACCTCGATACCAACATTGAAGGCCAGCAGCAGGTCAAGACCGGATGTCTGGCTGGGCAGTGTCTCTGCCAGGGCCAGCAGGGCCGGTAGCACGGCTCCTGAGGGATGGGTAGCAGGATGCCAAGTGTCATCAAAATCCATAGAGTGAACCTGCAACAAAACAATGTGACAATACACATAATCAGGCTTCATACCACCAACATATTATGTTTTCTTTAAATTATGATGGATTTATTTGAGCAAGCTTACCGCGATGCCATTGACAAAAGCAGCGTAGTAAGGAGGAAGAGTTATGTCTGATTTACCCCAAACACTGCTCCTCTCCTCAGACATGAACAACTGCAATCAGAGAAATTAATACGAGGATAAGTGTGCAATTAATTATAGATAAATCTGAGCTTAGTTGTGAAGTTCGCTAATTTTCAACAAACAAAATTATGAATAAATAGCAGCATAAAAGGGATTATATCAACTAACTGGCTTATTGAGGAAGTAAAGGAGGCAGTCTAATCATGTAAACATCTTGCAGAAAAGGATATAAATCACAAACAGTGCACGGTAGTGGGTCAAACTAATCAATTGGTAGTATTTGTCAGGGATTAAATAATTTTGACAATCAGTAGTATTAGTATTTAAGTATGAGATGAACACAGAAAACCTCAGATGAAGCCAAATAAAAAGAGATTTGATGATGATCACAAGCTGACACCAATAAAAAGAGAGAGATACAGTGAACATACTGTACATAAAGGTATAGTAGACCTCCACTACTGTACCTGGCTGTACTTGAGAGCCTTGTTGAAGACAACTGTCCTGGTTCCTAACAGCCCAACACCTAGCGTGTCCAGCATCATCCTTTTGCTCCTCTTAATCACACCATCTGTCAGCTGCGTGGAGTTGAGGGCATGGATAGCAGCTCCAAAGCTCTCTGTAATACCCTGGAAAGGTGAAACACAGCCAGTCAGTCCAAAACTGTAAGATACAAACCTCCCCAGAGACAGTAGAGTGGTAAAGGATCTAACCTGGGAAATTAGTTAAAATATGCTGCATCTATTATTTTTTTAACCCAAAAGTACAAAAGGTGCCTAAACTGAATCTTGTGTAGTGAAATGCTGAAATAAAAATGTAAGTCTGAGAGAAAAACATCAATACCTTGCGAAGCATTGTTGCAACTAAACGACGTCTTCAAGTGACAAAACATCCAAGTGCTATTGCCTTTTATAGGTCCTTTCACTATCCGAAGGCTGGTCTTCCGAATTTCCAAAGTGGCTCAAACAACTATGATGAGAAGGTGGAACTTTCACAATGACTGGTCATCATCTTTGATTTTCTAGATTTGACCACTCTGGCTAATCTACTAAATCTCTTGCTTTTGCTTTGTTTTCTATGATCATCAACCATCCACCATCATATGATTGTTGTCTTTGAGACAGAAAAGTTATTTAAAAAGACCTGTATGTTATAATGGAAATACTAAGGAAGAATAAAAAAATTGAAAAAATCATCACAGTGAAGCCATGCCACTTTTTTGCTGGCTGTTTTTAATCCTGTGTGACTGTGAGAATATAATAACAGAAGTGGTAAAAGGGGTTCATGTTGGTTTGATTTGGCTTTCACAACCAGTTTCTTTCTGAGATGACAGACACTGGTCGGTGTGGGAAGTTCTGAACGGGGAAGTGACACAAACAACCTGCCTTCAAACAAGTGGGAAAATAATAATTTCAACCCAGCAAACTTTTAAAGATTGTTCCAGTACAGTACAAAATTCATATGAAGGAAGAATTAAAAATAAAAGGTATCACACTGAACCCATGCCACTTTTATGTGTTGCTGTGAGAATATAATGACAGAAGTGGTGAGAGGGCTTCATTTTGGTTTGATTTGGCTTTCACAACCAGTTTCTTTCTGAGATGACACTGGAAATTCAACTCTCTGCAATGGGAAGTTCTGAACAGGGAAATTATGTCTCAGCCAATCACTCATGACAAGCACATGACAAAAGTATGTCTGCCTTCAAACAACAGGGAAAATAATAATTCCAACCCTCAGCAGTGAGGTTAAAAATATATATGATGACTTTGTTGGTAAAACCACTGAGTTTGTTAACAGATAAAGGAGGATAAACCCTCTAACTCAGTGGTTACCAACCTTTTTTTCTCTGATGTATGCCCACATCCTGATCAGATGACAACTGACTGTTGATGGGCAGCTCAGCGGTTACTGTAAATAAAGGTCACCAATTTATAATCCGATATGGCCGTTTGTTTTCATTAACACAAACGTGGATATCAATTTTAATGAATGTTGAGTTGAGTAAACTGGTCAAACGTTACATGTTCCCTCCTGGCAAGGATGGAATGTAACTAAGTATATTTACTCAAGTATTGAGCTTAAGTACACATTTCACATAAATTGACTTTAATTAAGTATTTCCATTTTATACAACTTTATATTTCTACTAAACATGTCAGAAGCATATATTTACAGCTTTAGTTACTAGTTACTTCCATTACAATTTTTCATATCACCAAATCTGGTGATTTAGATTTTTTCTGTTCCTTTATGGGTTAAGAAAATTCTTCTACTTCTACTAAGTGTAACTAAACCCCTAAATTACCTATTAAAAAGCTGGAAAATGTGTTGTCTCCAAACTGAAAACTGCTCTCATGAACAGCTGACTCTTCCGATATTCTGATAAGACAGTGATGCTACAAACATATGATGATCTTATATAATATGATGCATTGATATAGTTTAAACCAAACAACAGTATATATAGTAGTTCAAATTAGCTTAACCTTAAACATCATAAGCAGTCAAATGCAACCTACACCTTAATGCACTAGTTATATTAATCTAAAAACATCATATATAATAGTAAAACACTACTAGGGACCATTTTACAGCACAATGAGTATTTTTACTTTTGATACTTTAAGTACATTTTGTTGATAATTGTGCATGTGTTTTTAGCCCCCCAAGGAACTTTCAATTTGTGTTGATTCTGGCGGCTCCTGTGGACAAAAGGGGTAGTGTTTCATTGATTTCAAGGGAAATCTGACCAAATCCAACTCGGCAGGCATTCGGAATAACCCTATATATATATATATATATATATATATATATATATATATATATATAAATCAACAACAACACAATGGTGTGCCTTATACAAAACACTACAGTCTTTAGTACTTTGTATACCTTCAAAATGTTCTCATACAGGCTTCTGTGAAAGATTCTTCCAGTACAGTGCATCTATATTCAATGAACACAAAAATAGAAAGAATTAAATAGAAATGGAAAAAACTGTATGCAAGTAGAATTACAGCACAGTAATCAATACAATATGTTACTGTAAACTCATGGGGAAAATAATTACAGTAAAATTACAGTGCATTGGTAAATAAAAATAGAATTGGAATGAGTTGTAAGAGATGGCATGGATGGTTTTTGGATCCTGTCTTCTGATCTGGCCACATCACAAGCAATGTCGTCCTTGGCAAGGCACCGAATGATCCCACCTCAGTGTCTCTGCCTGCCTTTGCCATTGCTTGCAGCGAGCATGTGGTTGGCGGTCATACACTTTCCGATGGCAAGCTGAAAAGAATTCCTCAATCAGATTGAGAAACTGAGAGTACAACTGTGTAGTTACAGTAAAGTAGTTGGTGAACCAGCCCCGGACCAGAGACTATAGTAACATTATCCCAGATAACAACAAACCTGGGCTGTTCTGATCCGTCCTGGTCCCCTTCTTGTCCTCATCCTCCTCCTGCTCCTCTCTCTCTCTTCCTCTTTCTCTCACTGTCTCTATGTTTTCAAAGTTCTCACAAAAGAGGGGAGCTTACCTCAGGTCTATTTGTAGTGCTAAGGCCCAGACTGATTGGTGCTCCATTGGTATGTATGTATATGTATAATGTCCTCTTGTGTGTGTGGGTGTTGCCAATTTTAGATGTGTTCTGCATTTTGAATAGAAATGTTTGCCAGTGAAAGCAAGAGATTTCCTTCTTGAACAAAGTATCTAAATGTCAAAAACAGTGTGTAGTGTTTAGCAAGAAGTGGGTTGCAGAAAGCAGAAAATGTGTTTGTACTTTTGGTGTCTTTGTTTAGGTTTAATGCTTTGGTCTGAGCATTCACTTTTAGTGAGCAAGTGATCGGTAAAAACTGTAAATGTCCTTTATGAACAGGGACAGAGATCAGTTAGTGATAACATGTTACAGAAAGCCAGTCCTCACAGTAAACCATTATATTTTTCTGGTGAGGGATGGAGTTAAGTGAAGGTTAACAAGTAAGGGTTGGTTGGTTGGTTGGTACAGGAAGTGGTTCTGGTTTATCTTATTCTTATTCAGGGAATAAATGTCATCTTCTTCTTGATAAAACCTGTTTGTTTGAGTGGTTGTTGCCTGTCAATGAATGAGTACCACCTTGAATTTTAAACCTTGAAAGTGAGCATTTTTGCCATTTTGTCAAAAATGTTGTTTTTCAGGTCAAGACTGTGTGTGTGCATGTGTTATATAGCTGCATTTCCATCAGAGTTGCAATGGGTGTCACTCTTTCCATATTTTTCAATCATTTCTTGATTTCTGGAATAAGTCAGATCAACTAATGCTCTCTGGTTTTGTGTGTTCCTATGGGATATGTGCAAAGCTCAATATAATTGATTTCATTAATTAAATAGTAATCAGAGGGTATGCTACATTTATATTTCTGCCAGACTGGGCCGGAAAAAACAAATGACACATAATCAACGTGGGTGCTTGCTTTAAGTGATGCTGGAGGAGCTTGGATTTGCTCCCCACCTCTCTCTCTCTCTCTCTCTCTCTCTCTCTCTCTCTCTCTCTATCTGTATGTATGTATGTGTGTGTGTGTGTGTGTGTGTGTGTGTGTGTGTGTGTGTGTGTGAGAGAGAGAGAGAGAGAGAGAGAGAGAGAGAGAGAGAGAGAGAGAGAGAGAGAGCTGCACAGTCTCTCACACACGCTTGACTATATTTTTGGCAAGACAGTCATGTTATAGTTAAATGTCAATTCAGCAGTCAACCTCCTCCTGTCACGCACGCGCACTCACGCACGTGGTAAGCCCAGACTTCATAAACAAGCCGCTGCCACTTAGTTGCTCTGTGTTCCCTCTGATCCCACATCAGTCCAGGCTCAGAGAAGATGGCACTGGCCGACACAGAGCGCGGAGTGTCCAACTGCGGCGACTCTGGCTCCCCGTTTGCAGAGATTATTGAGCTGAACGTCGGCGGGCAGGTTTATGTGACCAGACACAAAACTCTCATCGCCGTCCCAGACTCGCTGCTGTGGAACATGTTCTGTAAGAAGTCTCCCAAGGAGTTGGCGAGAGACAGCAAGGGGCGCTTCTTCTTGGACAGGGACGGGTTCTTGTTCCGCTACATCCTCGATTATCTCCGAGACCTGAACTTGGTCCTCCCGGACTACTTCCCCGAGAAAAGTCGACTGCAGAGGGAGGCTGACTTTTTCCAGCTGCGGGACCTTGCCAAACGCCTCAGCCCCCGGGTGAGTAAGGACAATTCAATCAGCGAGGAGATTAGCCAGAGTGACACGGAGGAAGGTGCGCAGCAGTGCGGCTCCTCCGGCGGCATGGAGACTTTACGCACCATGTCGGTCAGCGGGGCCATGCGCTCCCTGTCACTGGACTCCAGAAAGTCGGGCTACATCACGGTAGGATACCGCGGCTCGTACACCATTGGCAGAGACATCCAAACCGACGCCAAATTCAGAAGAGTGGCGCGCATCACGGTTTGCGGGAAGACGTCTCTGGCCAAAGAAGTGTTTGGGGACACGCTGAATGAGAGCAGAGACCCAGACAGACCACCTGAGAGATACACATCCCGGTACTACCTGAAGTATAATTTTCTAGAGCAGGCATTTGACAAGCTGACAGAGGCGGGCTTCCACATGGTGGCCTGCAGCTCCACAGGCACCTGCGCCTACACCAGCAATGATCCAAACGAGGACAAAATTTGGACAAGCTACACTGAATATGTCTTCTGTCGGGAATAACAAACAGTAAACATGCCGTGTTGATGTAAATAGACATTTCATAATCTAGAGGGGAATGTCTTTAAAAACAAGTATTGCATTTGCTGTGTTTAAGGGTAACGTTTGTCAAGGGCGAGTGACTGCAACCTATTGCTCCATTATTCTAAGAATAGTCACATAGCAGTATTAGCACTTCTGTGGTTAAACCGGAGACAAAATGCCCCTAAACAGATTATACACAAACGAGTTTTACACGTTGTCAGGAGATAATTAAAACATTTGGATGCCCAAAGTGAGGAGAGGATCATTTGAGGTGACACACCCACCCAAAGCCCTATTGCTGTGGAAAACAAAAACAAAATTCCACCATGTCCATCTCATAGAGCTGCATGTCAATGTTTCAGTCATATCTGACTCAGTGCTGTGTGAGTTGAGCGGGATCCAAGAACAGACAAGCAGCAATTAGTATTCAGTGTCATTGTAACTTCTAGGCTTGCTTGATCACGTTTGGCCAAGTTTTGTATAATCTAGTAGGTTGTTATATCACTGACATGATTGTAAGTGTATGTGCTTGCTTGGTAGAGTTGTATTTGTTAACCTGTTCAGATGAAATAAAAGCTTACACTCTGCTATTCTCAGCCCCTTGCCAGTCATCCTATCTTCTTCTTAACATCTGCACAAAGTGTACAGAAAGGACAAAATACTGGCATTCATCTGCCTCCAACCTTTTAAACTTTACTCAGTGGGGAATCAAAGAGTCAACCTCAAAGCGAGAGGCCTGACCCAGGAACCTCAGCCCCATCACGGCACAGGAGCTGCCAGCTCAACAAAATCTGTCACACTGTTTTAGAAGCTACACAGAACTGAAATGCGAGTGGCAGTAATGTGTTTACGTCTGACTTACAAAATCCTGACCGTGAACTTTCCTTGGCTCTGACTTCCTCTGTCACTCCTGCAAACAGCCATTTCAAAGCATTGTATCTATTTTCTATTCAACCTCGCCCTGTTATTAAATCACACAAGCAGAAAAACCTCCCCATCTGAATATAGTGTGCATGTAAATATTGTAGGAGGATCCGTTTCCACCTATCCATTTTGTCACACAAATTCAGCTGCATGCCTGTGTGGATGCAAATACTGCAGCTGTGCACACATGATGTCATTATCATTTCAAGTGTAATGAAAGGGTCCAGCTGCACACAAATAGGAGGGTCCAGTCTACCAGGGACTCTGGATGAATGGAGAGTGAATTGGTGCACCTCTGCCGGGAAAGCACAATTATATGACTGTGTATTGTACAGCCAGCCCTAGATTATGTGTTTCATTCAAACAGACATGAAAACAATGGCCTTACATTCACAGCCATGGTTAGGATTATAAGGCACATCAGGGGCTTATAGACCAGAGGCAGTGGCGTAACCTCTGTAGGGGTCCGGGGACATCCTCCTACTCCGTCTGGTTTAACTTGGCATGGGATGTGCTGTTTGGACAGGAACAAAACATATCTTTGGAACAGTGATCTGTTTGGGGATCATTGTGGATACATAAATGACTCAGAATTGTCACTAGACAGGCCTTTTCCATATAAGACAATGTTGATATGTCAACAAAAGCACAGGTGTAAAAAATAAATGATGGCTGAATTCCATTTAGCTGCTTCAGTTTCAAGGTCCTGGTATCGTGCATGCTGGCTCACTGTCACGCTGTCATGGCCTACACCTGAATATGATTCCCACAAATATATGTGAAACCAGAGTAAGTCAGAAAGTGAACACTGTGAACATCTTTGGTGTAGCGGCGATTGCAGTCTAGTAGTTCTTGTGTGTCTTGTTTGCTGCCACAGAAAAAAAATAGAAAGTCCCTGTTTATGTAACATTAACATTACTTTGGCATCTTCTTGTACTCTTCACAGCTGTGAAAAGCTAACAGTAACTAGTTAACAGCTAACATTACGAATCAGGCTCAGGACAATTCAAATAACCTAAAACTGGAAGTCTCCCTAATACGTTTCAGAGCTGCGGAGCTTAACTGCATTTTCTCTTGTGATTTTTGTTCACTGCTAGCAGCTAACTAGCTAACCTGTTACACACAAAGGTCATCCATAAGCCCACCTTCTTCAAAGGGGAAGGCTCCGCCAGTAAAACACAGGTGCAGTTAGGCTGTGCATGTGATAACCGGGGGGAGTATTCAGGTCCATTATTTACTCAGTTATACCAACTCAACTCTGAAATACTTCATTACATGAAAAACTACCTCACCCCAACCTGAAAACGATGTATTACTGCCAAATGTACTTAAAGGAGTAAAATGGGCTTTATGATCCTATATGATACTGCTACATATTCTTCTACACCTTCAAGTTTTGCGCCCACCATAGTTTCTCCTTCATGTTTTGAAGGGGAGGGTGAAGCGAGGGAGCTTCAATCTGATACTACACTGCTAGGTGGGTTCAGTCATCCTTGAGAAATATAGTTGATTGTTGAGTCTCATTCCCAGATTATTGTTGATGACCTAGGAATGAGACTCAACATTCAACTATCTTTCTCCAGAATAACAGGCCCCACAGGTTTTAATATTTTGCACTGCAGCTTTGTGTTAATGCCTGCCTAATACTAGTTTGGATTTCCTGTTAAGTATCTTGACTGAAGCATGAGGAATTGGGGGAGCATGCTTTATTTGAAGACCTAAATTGGCTCTATCATTTGCCTCAGTATTTCAACAAAGGCTAAAATTTAATGGTGGCTTCTTTGAGGTGGACTCACAGAACGAGACAACAGAGGACACAAGCAGACGTGACTACTAGTCTAAATGACTATGCAGGTTTTGTCATGTAATCCAGATGGGGCGCACAATTTAGAAGTAGCAGCTGCAATAACTGAGATGACTATACACAGACATCTGCAGTGATGTACATAAGCCTTAACAGACTCAAATGGATCCGGCTTTGTAAATCAATAGAGATTGTCACACACCTTTATATATGTAAATTATTCTTTGTTGAATAGGACAACAAGCTGATCTTTTGCTTTAAATAAACGTGTTGAAAACAAAGAATTCTCAGAAACCTAAGATGAAACAATGAGGACAAAAACAGGATGTCTCATAAAATATGTCCAAACAATCACATTTTTGAATGAATACATGTAGTGATCTTGAGATTCTGGCATGGTACAATTCTCTTCAGACTTTGATAATGTTCAAATTTCTATTAGATTTCTTTGAAGTTTACAAATCAGACAGTTACCATTGCTCTGTTGTTGTCTGTGCTGGCTTTCATCGGACTGAATGCAGGGAAACACCCTGGATCAGTCACCAGTCCGTCACAGATATCAGCCTACTAACAATCACTGACTCACGCCCACATTTACACACACAGTACAGTATGAACAATTTAGAGTCTCCACTTGCATGTTTTTGCACTGTGGGAGGAAACCCACTCGAACATGTGCAGCAAAGCCTGTCATTTGTTGCTGAATAAATTGTTCAAGCTGTTGCAACACATGCAGTTGCAATCCTGTTGTGCACTTGTAGAATTTAATACATTTCAGCCAGTTTAGAGAAAGCAGGATTTTATACTTCCCTAGGGACTCTTATTATCTGTATTTTTAATTAAATGATAAGAAATCTATTTAGATTAAAGACACTTAGTTTTTACTAGTCTCCAGTGTAATTTTATTTGTATGTATCTTTATTCTGGTAACACGCATCACAAGAAATCAGTTGTCTTTTTAGTGTTTAGTCACAGATATTTAATGGGTAATTATTTGGATATACTAGTCACAGTATCTGACTGTAAATGTATTGTTCTGATGATACATTTTTTTATGGACTTAGAAAAATAGAAAGAAACCAAAAAGAGAACAGAACAAACAATAAGGTGTAACATAGTATGGTATAGTAAACATGAATGAGATACTGACAGTCACTTAAAATTTCTGACTATCCTTATCTTTCAGTAAAATGGAAACGCAATAAATGGGTTGTCAGGTTTTTCAGTGTGAGTGATGATGGGATAACAAAGAACAAAAGAAGGCAGCTGTGAGACAAAGTGAGTCAAGCACTGGAGGAAAATTAAATTTTATTGTCAACCGATGTTATTGTTTCTTCCATTCTCACATGCTTATCTCTATTTGTAATGTTTAGTCTTTTCTCTTCTCTCCGTGCGCATGCTCCACGTTGAGCTGCCTGACATGAACCTCATGCAGCAGATCAGGACTGTTTGAATTCCATGCATGGGTCTGGGATGCGTTTCAGCTTCCTGAGTTATTTTAGATCAAAGTCAGTTTCATTAGCACATCACAACAGTTACTCCAGACCAAAGGCTTCATTATTCTAATTAAAGTCTGAGTCAGAAATACATTTTGAACTTGACTTCACAACAGGGGATATGCATCAATTCAGTGTTCACAGGAGAATAGTTCCCACTGTTAGGTGCAAGCATAACATTATAGTGTTACTGGGGTAAAAACACTCACGTTGTTAAGAGAGACCAGGAGCAACAAGAAAATCCATTAGTGAGTGTGGTATTGGATGATCTATCAAAAATATTGTCCATCTACCTTTAGGTTGAACCACAATCGGCTTTTACAGTAAAAGGTGCAGCACTTTCTGTAATAAAAAGAAGCAGAGAATTTATTTTTTAAATAATTTAATTTGGTTCATATTCTTTTTAATGAGACCACAGAATATAAACAAACATGGGAACATGAACGTGCACGGACATTTAGATTTTATAACCCCCCTTTATCCCCAACATGCTCACACTTGCTTTATTAAAACATTTATTTATTTTTGAATATTTTCTGTTAACAGTTGATTGCAGAGACAGGAAATTATGCTGTGTAATAAATATTGCACAGCATGTGCAGGCCTTAGTATAGGCTAGCCTATATTAAACCAAATGTGAATGATATAACCATAGTATACGTATATAGCTTTAGATATAAGCCTAAATTATTTGATTATTTTTGGCTCATCATCATCGTTTTTTGACGGTGTGCACAATTAAACAATTAAAGACTTAAATCTTGTTGCATTATCTGTATGTACGTACTGTATGTGTACTGCTAATGCCTAATTACTATTGTAATTTCAGTTTTGAGTTTAATTGCTCCTTGCTCTATTTTATTCTATTCTATTTTCTATACTGTTTAATTCTTATTTTTTGTATCATTTATCTGTACTTATTTCTGTCTGTTGCTGTACCACCTAAATTTCCTCTCTGATGGATCAATAAAGGATTATCTTATCTTATCTTATCTTATCTTATCTTGTCTTGTCTTAGTGAGGTATCCTGTGAAGGATAAATGATGGGTCAGCAGATATGTGTGACTGTCAGGCTTGCTATCAGGGAGTCAGATTGGAGAGGATGATCAGCCCAATGGATTTTATTGTAAGAAGGAAAGAAGAACCAAGTAAGGATGAAATATTCATATAATACCAACTTCAGCTGAACTTACAATAATAGCCAAGTAACTGAAGTATGAGCTTACATCCTGTTCATTTAGGCCCAAATAGAGAAAGAAGACAAAAGTTCCTTCTCAACTCACTGAAAGCTAACTCTGATGAAGATTTCCTCATTGCTTGCTGAACAGGAGGTTGGCATTAAGAGGAGAGTTCTCACTATTATGATAATAGCAACAGCAGCAAAAACAACAATACCAATAATAATAGTAACAGAAATAATATATTAGTGGTAGTAATGACTATTCGCTTGGTCCAGAAGAACACTTCAGCCAAAGAGGGCAAAGGGGCAGCAGCTGTGTGCAGCATGTGACTGTATTTGGATAAAATACCTCAATTACAAAATATTAGACATGATACGACAAAGAAAAACACAATGTCCTGGTGGGCCCTAAGTGTGATGTCAATGCTACTGAAGCTACTGCTGATATTGTTATAACACCAGTAACATCAGACTAAGCACATCTCACATATGGCAAACGATGTCGCTGAAGGTGCATTGCGCAGAATATCGATTTTCATGAGAGCTTCTAATGTGAATTGCACTCTTATTTTAGACTCCTTTCATTTTAGACTTCTGCTAGACGATTGCAAATGTCATCATTTGTGATCAGCAGCATCCAGACTAATGTAATGTGTCCTGATCACCTGAGCTGGGACGCTGCTCTATCCATTCATGTGGCCATTAAGCCTCCCACCTTTCATACCAGCTGAGTTCTTTTGAAAATTACAGTCATCAAATAGAAAATGCTCTTTCCACTTCTATAAAAGCTGACTTATAAACTGGGGCCACTCGTCTCACATGGAGGCCTTTCATTTGAGTGTTCTCTGCATTCCTAGGGTTATTGCAAATCAGACGTCCTTTTAAGCAAGTAAGGCATTTGTTATCTCCCTGATGCTCTGAACAATGTTAATTCCTGTGTGGCTGTACCTGATTGCACAGACCCTTTATGCTCTTTTCTGTTTGATCCAAGCACCAGAAACTGGTCAATGTTTTGTACACGAACATTTTTAACTTTGACAAAATAATGTGAATTTAAGCTTTTTCTGGATGGATCAGCAAATGGGGCTGAAAGTCCACTAAAAGTTAACAATATTTTTTGTCTTTGCATGTGGTTGTGTTTCACAGGATAAGGGCATGGTGAAGACCTGAACACCAGCTATATTCACCGAGCCTTCACTCTCTAATAAACAGCATCATCCTGCATTATAAAAATACACAGTTAGAACAACCAAAGAGCTAATAGAGCAATAGCCAAGCGTCAGGAAGACAAAAACACTGAATTTGTCAAAAATCCAGCATTAAGAATGATTGTTAAAAAAAAGTGTGTCTCACTTTATTCACTGAATCTGGGAGGTTGTTTGAGTCACCCTGTGGGAGTAGAATTAGTCCACAATGACAGGGTTATGTCTGCACGAATGTGGTCACAAGAATTCAAAGGATTTGTTTTTTCTGCCATTGGTTTGGTTTCAGGTTTTTCCACAGCTGGCTTGGATCTGAGAAGACGCCTTTCTGTGTTAAGGAGACAAAATTACAGGGTGCAGTAGCATAAATAATAACTCCAAAATCGCAATGTATCAAATTAGATGCTTACGTCTTTGGACAAAAGTGTGAAGCAGAATGAGGTGGAGTTTTGGGATTAACTGCAGCAACAGCTCTGTATGAACTGATGCAGTACAATACACTGTAATTACTGTGCTACCAGGAAGAAGGGAGTTAATTGTTAACCTCAGAAAGTCCAACTTAATCTTTAAGAGCTTCTCTCAAATGTACTTTCAACAACACTCTGGGTCCAATTAAAGAAAAAGCTGTACTTGGTGTAATACATGGCAGGAATAATTTAAATTACAGGGTTGGACATGAACCACAGCATCTTGGGTTTCCTTTACAACCTCCTCTTTAGCCGTTAAAGTTGAATTGATAAACAACATTCACAGGGCACCAAGTGCACTCCAGTTTAAGTGATGTGAACTTCCTCACTTCCTTCACTTTTTTCCCCCAAGGGTTTTTTTTTTTTTTTTTTTTTTTAAATAAAATAAAACAATATTTGAAAGGATGTCCATTAGATTGCCAGTTCTGATGCACAATGATGGCTCACCACAATCAGCTTGATTGCCACTGGACGGAACTCAGACTGGGTTTTTGTTATTTAAAGGAATCGTTCAACATTTTGGGAAATGTGTTTATTTCTCTTTCTTGTCAAGACTTAAATGAAAAGATCAACACCACTCTACAGTCTGTACAGTAAATATGTAGTTGGAGCCAGCAGCTGAGTTTAACTTAGCATAGCAAATTTATGAATATTAAAATAACAAAATGTGTTCATTTGTGGGCTTCTGGTGGGTGGATTTTGTTACCTTTGGACGGAGCCAGGGTAGCCTTTTCCTTCTCTTTCCGAAATGCCGAACTATAACTTCAAACCAAACTCACTGGAATACATTTGGTCTACAGTAGCTGACCTATTCACTTCATCTATGTTGAGCTTGCGCTGTTGTATACTATGAAGGATTTGGATCAAATAATATATATAAGGACATACATAAGTGTTCTGGAAAATATAAAAAAGCTTGCATACAAAAAATTACCCACAAATGTAATGTGGGGTGGTTCACATAGATTCTCAAATTATTTTTTTGGCATTAATTACAAATACTTTTAGTCATGTTATGCTGTCAAAGTCTTCCTAATTCCACAACAACCGACTTTCAAGAGCCGGTTTGGTTTTCATGCAAAGGAAGCACTCTCAAGCATATTATTATTATGTGATTAAGAACAACCGTTTTTCTAGTATGTTTGAGTCTGCACATTTCTTCTGGGCAGAATGCTGAGGACAGCAATTTCCCCCAAACCCAAGAGATTCAAACTGATTATTTGCGGTCTAAAACAAATGCAGTCCAACAATAATTTTATCTAAAATACTATGAAGACATTAAAAGCACAAACACTACCCTGTCTCTTTCTATAAGGCGAGTATATGAAGATACAATTGTAGTTATTCAGTTTTTCCGTGAATTTCTGCTGTGATCCGTGACCTTTCTCTTTCTAAAAACAATCACACCACAGAGTCACAAGAGAGTTGTCATTCGTAGAAAACCATGCATTGAGTTATCTAAACCCACAATTCAAATCTGTCAGAAAGGGCCAGTACCGTTCTCTCAGTGCAGCCTTTATATTTCTGCACAAACCTTTATGCTTTTCTCTCTTTTGCTTTTATTGAATGCCCACTCTCCTAAGTTAAAACATAAAAACATAAAATATATTGTTGAAGGGTGCAGAGGGGCAGACCAATTAGGAACATCTTATCAATTTCTTTCTCCCAACTCCCTCTAACATCATCTAGAATTTGCATTAGTCAATATTCAAAACAAAAGGTTTCTGATATTGCGTCTTCTGCAAAAAATGAGGAAACGTTAAGAGGATATGAGTCTCAAGGCTGCAAATAACAACAGCACTCTAAGTAGCTCATACAACCACAGAGACCGCTGTGGTGTTCAGATAAAAAGGAATAAATGTCTGTATCTGTCATATCAGATTCAAAGCAAGAATTTCTGGAAAAAAAACATTCTGTACACAGCATTTCACAGGTGATTTCATCCAGCTTGCTTTGAGCTTTGCTGCATTGCTCATCTGCACACTGGCTGTCTGACAATCCTCTATTTGAAGCAGGAGAATAAACACCAGAGGTGTTGATGGAAGCCCCTACAGATATTATGTAACGCATGCTAAATCAATATCAGCCGACAGGGATTACAGGGATACAGGTGTATGATTCCTCTTTTGGGTGGTTTTTCCCTTTAATTTTTGCTCTTATGTTAAGCAAGAAATAACACTTCTCTCTGAGGAGCTACATCAGGCTGACAGACAGGCGGGATATAGCCATCAAAGCCAGCATTAACAGAGGGAAATGTTGTCAGTGGCAAAACCAAAGCATGATCTGTGCAGGAAGTCTGTGGTTTGATATGTGTGATCACAGCAATGACTGTTCCCATCTTCAGGGAAGGGCACATTGAAGCGATGATGTAGCATGTAGAGCTATAGAAATAAATAAACACCAAACATCCAACATCTGCTTGACTCTTTTCTGACAGATGTCCGCCTCCTCTGCAGGACTTGTTTACAGGTTAAAGCTTGATTAGATAACTAGGTCGAATAATCTTCTTTTTCTGCAGCTTTTAATTTTCAGACATGACATACACATAAAAGTCTTCTTTTGTTCGGGCAATTAACATATATGACACGGCTTCTAATGGTTTCCAAGGATACAGATGGTGATGTAAAAGCTTATCATCTGCCTTAAAAATTTTGTCAAAGACACACTTAAGCAAAAATGCAAATATATCACCTCATCAGTGTTGCAGTTTTTGATAGAGATGCAGAGAGACGAGTTTTCGTTTGATAGAAAATCCAAATGTTCTGCCACTGGAGCTTCAACCTTCAGGCAAAGCTTAGGCTGCATGTTCTGGCAAGCATCAGTGGAGATATTTTGGTGCTAGAAAAGCATCATACCAGAGAACTACTTTTTATCTGGCATGTTACATGTAACGGCTGCCACAATCCTGCAAAGGGCATACATTTCCACCATTTCAGTTTTATGTCAACATAATCTCTCCTCTCAAAAACAACTGAGGTATATAACATGGTGATCGACTCACGCCTGGGCCTGTCAATAGGTCTGAGAATACCTAAATGGTATTGTGACCAGGAGAATAATAACTGAAACACTCCACTGCTGTTCAAAAACACATAAATGTATTGCATTGGTTAACATTTTCTTTCATTATGAACGTGGGCACTGTAGTTTATTTTGAGTCGATCCAACATACCAACATATACTGCCCTCCTGCTGGGCTGTGCTGTGCATTAATCCGCAACTTAATATAGTTTCCAATAAAAAGCAATATTTATTTGTGATCATTTAATCCAGAGTAACTATAACTGTATAGTTGTTCAAAGGAAAAGTAATATGAAGTAAATTATACTGTCACAATTAGAATTTTCTTCATATTTATTTGTTTTTTATTTGTTTTATTTTATCTATAAGCTACTTTTTCCGTGCCCAGATTGTCCAGATTTGACCTGTTACCCTAGATGTTGTCTTGTTTCATGTTTGTTGGAAATGTCAATAAAAAAACACAACTTAATAAACTAAAAACTGACAGATGTTTTTGAATCATTTGAATCAAAAAGAGAGAACAAAATGATGCAGAATGAAAATCACTACATATGGAAAACAAATAAATCATTATTCACACAGTAGACGACGTGGTGCTTACTGACCGACTCTCGCAGAGAAACATTTAACTGTACGTCAATCTCAATGCCATTAATGCAGAAGGCTTAGCAGTCTGCAGTCAAATATCGCTTGTGAATTGACTCTGATTCTATATTTTCTCCTGTTTACAAAGGTCTGTCATTTAGATCCCCCACAATGCATCAGAAAAGCACCCTGGCTCTGTCAGATAGTCGTATGGCTTGTGGGGAACTTAGTGCTGTTAAAACATTGATCACTACATCTAAATCCATACTGACGTCATATAATGCACAGTTGTGTTTTACCAGGAGTCAAAACTGTAGAGTCACAACTTTAATCTCTGCTAAAAGCTCATTATTCTGAGAAGTGGGAGCAGGTAGGAAATCTTTAATGAGACTGATGCAAAGGAACACCTTTGTGGAAACGATAGTAGGTTTAGAGGGTTGAGTGTGATGTGGCAACGTCTACTTCATCATTTCAACTGGATCAGATTCAAGTGGTGGATTAGATGAGATGGTGGGAAGTGAAAGATTTAAGAGCACGGGGGAAACGTTGCCAGTTTGGATTTCACTGTTTGGAAGGGCTGCTGTGCCGAGAGCCATGCTATTTTATTTATTTATGTGCTTGTTGACTATGTGTTGTTTTTTACAGACTTTTTTGCTCAGTGCATTAATTCTCTTGAATAGAGATTTACGGGCATGAGCTTGACCGATGAAGACGTTGCCTTGTTGTAAATAATTGTTTCTCACTGATGCACAGAGATCACATTATGGCTGATGACGACAGTGCGACAGGTGGTCTGAAGAGTTGCACTCAGTACATTCCTTTTTTACCACGAAACACAGATCACACTGAGACAGGTGACATTTAAACAACACTGCAGTCGTTCAGGGAGGTTTTTCTGGGAATGTAAAGGTCACATGTTGCAAAGGTGGCAGAAAATACCAACAATATGCCAGCTGCTTGTTTTTTCAGGTAGGTACGATAACCTGAGTGGGTGTTTTGAATTTATTTGCTTGAATCAGGGTTTATATGATTGTAGTTTCACTGTCAAACATCCTGCTTATAAAAATAGGACTGGAAATTGTCCTTATTAACTTTGATTTCTCTTCATGCTCCATCACACATGCAGTACATCTCCTAGAGCAGTAGTTCCAAACCACAGGGTTGCAAGACACATACTGGAAAACAGGAAGTAGGAAAAAACACTATTTATGCTATATATAGGCCAACATGGGTCAACAACCCAGGGGTCAACAACCTTTACTACCAGTTTTGGCCCAAAGAAATAATATTTCTGGAGTCAAAAAACATATTTTGCACATAACTTGTCTTACAGTCTGTCACAGTTTGTCTCTCTGTCCCTTCACTCCGGCCTCATTCCCTATTCCTCTGGCCCCTTCATTGCCATTTTCCATTCATCCACCAGATAGCCTCGGACAGACTTTCCCTCCTTTCCCCATCACATGACTGCCCCACCCATCCACTGAACTTGTTCCCACTCCTCTCATTAGCCCTGCAGTTACCTGACCTTCCCCACCCACCTCCTCACCTGCATCTTCTTTCCTCCTCAGCTCTGCAGATACTTAACCGGCCCACTCATTTGTCCTAGTGGCTTTGTTGCTTCCTGGCTGTGTGCTTCTGTGTTCAAGTGTCTTTTATCTTTATGTTTACCTGTAGGCCTAGCTACCTCTCATATTTGCAAGAGGACAATTAGAAATGTTGTGTGGGGAGAATAGGCAATAGATAAATGATTCAATGGTTTCCCAGAAAAGGAAAACTAAGGGGGAAAATAAAATGAGCAAAATAAAAGATACAAAATGTATTTTATCAATTGAATGGAGGTAAAGTAAAGGAATAACGGTTGATATTTCTTTTTACTCTCCAATTTAATTATTTAGCTTACTGTATCGTATACTGATGGATTTTGTTTGTACCTGTGATTCATCTTCTATTGCTTTTTGTTAGCTTTGCATAATATGCAACCTGTGATGAGGGGCTGTATGTACACACAGCTTCCCATTAATAGGTCGCCAACCACAAAGGTTGGGAACCACTGTCCTACCAGATCTCTCTGTGCTGCTTCTTTAACCCTACTAGGAATTGATTGTGTCTGTCAGCTGCCACCATTTTCAGGTCCATTGGGTCAACAGAATTACCCTACTTGACCAGGTTTTTATATTCAACACCATACAGTGAATTACTACTCAGACACAATGTTCTTTTCTCATTACTTACACATGGCTTCTGTTCTTGCCTTTGTTGTTCTCTACTCACCCAAGTACCCTTTGAAGGATTTCACTCTCCGCTCTGATCAAAAGCACCAGCCAAACTGACAGACAGAAAGGTCCACTGACTGCTGGGATGCTGGGAGGCATACAGATAGCGCTCATGTTGATTCAGTAGTAATCAGTGTCATCAGCATGCATGTAATTAGAGGAAAGATTCACTTTTCAGTATAGTTGGCTAATCAGATACTTTTGGTATAGTCCATTTCTTCGAAAGTTCACCAAGGAAATAGTCCCAATGACAGTGAGGTCTGTGGGCTGTGTGAGGTATTCAAAGTGGGAGACCAGAACAACAGCTTAACTTGTTTTTTTCATCTTTGAACATAACCAGGGTAGCTGTTTTCCCCTGATTCCAGTCTTTATGCCAAGCTAAGCTAACATCTCCATAGTTAATGTGGTTTCAAACTTGTCATACAAACTCTCAGCAAGAAATCAGATATGCCCTTTTATAACCGAAATACATTAACATTAGGAACTAAGAAAATTGCAATGTCCCCGATCATACTGTGTTGCATTCAGGCTATTTCATTTTTGTGCATTTGTGTGTATTGAGTGTGCCAGCCCAACCTGCTTTGATGTTGTTTGCTCTCTGGTCAACCTCCTTTTCTGCTGTTTGTCAGGCGCTGGAATGTGTATGTAGCTCCTGGAGGAATTGTTGTCCTCAGGACTGTCTGCGCCCTGGCACTTTTTAATTGCTGACAATAGCTCAACTAGAGGAGACAGCTGGTGATTCAGCATAAATTAATATCTACTTCTAACGGACTGACCCATGTGTTGTGCAGTTCTACCCTTACAATTAATGCTTGCTACAGTTGGTGAGGAAGTTAATTGAATTTAGAGGGACCTAATTACCGGCTTCTGTTTCCTAGTACAATTCTCTGAGTGTTGTAGGCAATCATGTTGTTTCATTTCCCTTTTAAATTGCCATATTCAGGTCATATTGCTGCCCTGAAATGTTACTGTTGGGGTTGAAGATTTCCACCTGCCATGTTTTGTTAGCGTTGTTGCTGTAAGTTGGTTTAGCAGTCCTGCTCATGCCTGTTTTCTTTATAAAGGGGTATGTGAATCTGTGAGTCATCTTATGAAAATCAGCAAGTTTGTAATGCAAGAGCCCTTGTATTATGGAAGGGAAAATCACTTTTCTTCTATTTGAACATGTCTCGCAGGATATCCTTATGGTAGTTAGAAGGAATCGTTTCAACATTCAGCCATGTAATATTGATTAAAAATGGCTAAAAGAGTGATAAGTCACAGATATGACTTTGAAATGCAGAGGTGGGTGAATTCATTACAGTGAGTCATCCAGGACCAAATCCTGCTGCAGTGACATGATTATCAGCAATGTGCAATGATATCATGTGTTCTGTAGTCAGCCTTTCATTGGCTCATGATGGGACATTTATGCTGATTTAAATTACAGGTATAATAAGAGCTGACTGGTACTTGGCTGTCAGCTTGGCTCCCTTTCCTGTAATGCCATTGGGGAACAAGAACAATTATATAAAAGAAATTATGTAATGGCCTAATGGTAGCGCCAGCGCATGAGGAAAGCAATTGACATTCATCAGCGCCTAAGAGCATAATACATGCATACATGTTGAATATTGTAGATTGATTTGCCTGTTTTAAACATAATGGATGGACTTTATGGAGTTGGAAACCCTTTGGAGGAAGGGTAAATTTGGGGAAGAAAAAATATTTTGCTGGTGCAACTGAAAGAAAGAAATCACTTGTGGGTAAAATAAGATTGTATCCTGTATTTTATTGCCTCTTTTACAATCGTACCAGAGAGCAGATGTGTCCGCACAATCCAAACCCAGCTGTGCTCTGATCTCCAGGGATAGAAGAAGAGCAGGGCAGCAAGTTTTCCCGTCAGCCTCCCACTGGCCCCCATACAGGACTGAGGTAAGCAACAAACTTCTCCCAGGGTGGATCTTCTGTCTCATCCTGCTCACTTAGCCAGCTAATCTCCCCCTACCTGGGCAGCCATTGACCCAATGCAAGACATTCTGTAAGTCAGATAAGGCCAGATGGGATAGCATATTAGTGGTATTGATTACTTATTAGATTGGAGAGGGTTTGTCAGGAAGACCGAGGGTGGTGTTTTGGAGGAAATGCAGCCTACAGCAGCTGTGTTCCTGCTGGTGAATCAGCAGATAGCTACTTTAGGATAGCCTACAGCTGAAAAGAAAATCAACCCTCTTAAAAAAGAGTTAAATCTATCTCCATAGGAGAGGTCAACAGCTGCCACTCCTCAGTCAGGAAATCAGGCTGACTAGGAAAGATTACTAAAGGGCACAGGAGGATTAATGAGCACACAAAAAAGAGAGATGGAGGAGATGAAACAAACATACAAACACAACAATATACTATCTACTGATCTGCCTTTAATGTTCCCTGTTCTTCTTCATAACATTCACACATTTTTAGTGAAGAAAATCTACTGTTATCACTTTAGTGAAAATCTAACATACACCAAACTGTGAATTATGACTTTTAGGGCTTTACACAACTTTTAAATTGTTTGACAATTTGGAAGTAATGCTTTCTTCCCGAGAGTTAGATGATAACTCCACTTCCACTCTCATATCTGTGCGTTCAGTGTAAGGCAGTCAGCAGCTGGTTAGCTTAGCTTAGCATAAAGACTGGTAATGGGGTGACAACACCTATAAAGCTCACTAATTAACCTTTTTATCTTGTTTATTGCGTACCAAAACGAACTCTAAAAATGTCAATTTGTGTTTTTTTAGAGGGCGATTATGTACTGGACAATTTTTTGGCCCGGACTCTTGAGGTTGCTAGACAATCATCTAAGAATTCAGGAATTTAAGCCAAGAAATAGTCTGGCACATAACCTCCCTGTAAAACCATAAATTCCTGTTTCCCCATCTTTCCAGTCTTTATGCTAAGCTAAGCTAACCAGCTGCAGGCTGTAGCCTTATTTTAAATGTATAGATATGAGAGTGAAATCAATTGTCTCATCTATCTCTGCAATATGTCAAGAAAGCTTGAAATAGCTGGTATGATTCATGTGAAGCAATAAAGAGCCAAAGCCCTTGGAAATCAATCAGTGGTTTAGAGAAACATGCTCAGTCTAACATCCTCAAGTGGCTTGCATTACAATGAGAACTGGATGTTTATCAAAAACTGCCCAGCTTAGTGGGGTTGTTAATTAAGAAAAGGGATTATTCTCCAAAATAATTTGAACAGAGCTATGGGAATGTTGCACTACAGAAACTAATATCACAGGAAGAGACTTCAGTTGTAGCTGGAGGATGTTTTGGTTTGCTGATTGTCAGACTGCTGAGATTGTGAACACTGTTAATATCTCATTAAAGATGGAAAATCAAAGAGGCCTTTAAGACTGAAACATTGTATCTATGGTAACCATGGCAACACTATGGTGGCTATAATGTGGTGAAAATGTCAGAGGAAAAAAAAACACTCACATTTGATAATGAAGAATGTGTCACACATAACATGGTATGGGTGAAATGCAATATGGTTAAAATCAATGCAGAAGGTGAAAATTGGAATCCAATACATGCATCAACACATCAATCATCATATTTCTGTATATTGTTTGTAAAATGTATGACATTTATATTAAAAATTACACACAGTGGATAATTATGATGACATTCTTCTACCAAAGTGCAAGCAACATATTCAGTATTGTAACTGAAGCTTATGGAGAGATCAGATTATTAAATCAACAAGAGAAACGAGTAAACTCTCAGCTTCCAACTCAATACAAAATAAAGATCAAAGACATAAAATGTCACTGAAACAAATTTGTATTGATCTCCACTCGAATTCCCATTCGTATAAGTGGGATAGAGATAGTAAGAACAGCACATGATTTGCACAACTCTGCCATCTTTTCTAAATATAGCCTGCCAATGGTAAACTATATTCAGTTTAAACTGTAAAGGATACAAGTGGAAGAAGAGAATTTTTATTTCCACCACAGCAGAATGGCTTTAAAACCTTGACAGTGGTTTTCAATTTCCAATGGTCTAGTGTTTTTCCTACATAGACACATAGGCACATGTGTGACACGTGGCACAGGGATGTTCCACTCTGCTCAAACTGCATCAAATCTCCTCAGGACATAAAGTATCAGCTCAGGAGAGCATGAAATTGAGTTTAGAGACAAATGGGAGTAAGTGATGTTTTCATGATAACCTAGAGCAAACACCCAGGCCATTAGCAAGTTAACAAGGCAAACAGTCTAATAAGCTGAGCCTTTCTCTTTGTTTTGTGTACGACTTCGGAGCACTTACGGGGTTTAATGATGAACAGAGGTAATGGCTGGATTGCAAACAGGCAAGGAGACTGCCAGGAGGCATCTGGTGGTCTGAGTATATCACTTTGTTTCCCAACCGTGGAATTTGTGGTCAGGTCTTTTTAACAGGAAAGCACATTGGGTGGACCTGTAGAGAGATTTGTATGTTAATCAATGTCTGCAGCAATGTTTAATTAAGACAACATATTCTCGGGGACATTAATTCATTAGAGAGTATAGTTTGCGTTTGCACAGTCAGACTTCAATTGAGAGAAAAAGGAGGGTAATAAAATACACAGGATTTACACCTTTGCCCCTAAGATGGAAAGTCTTTTATTTATCTTTAGTGTACTTTGGAGCAATGGCAAAGGTTCTGTATTCAAATTAAGAAGGATATGAGAGGAAAAGTTATTGGAATTGCATGTCCCATCTCCATAGAGAGGCTTCAGAATGTGAATACGAATGATGAGCGCTCATCCAAAACAAACAAATTGTCGAACAGTGATTTAGGAGTAAGGGCTCTGGAGGAATCCCTCAGGGGCGCCCTGTTCCAGCTCCAGTTCCAACTTCATTCCTCCTGGGCCTTCAGTCAAGTATGAAAAAGATAGCAGCTGGCGTATCAACGTCCCGTACGCCTGGGACTTCGGGGCAAAAGCCTTAGAAAGATGAACTCACTCATTTGCAACCTTAAAGTCCAAATTAAATTACTCAAAGTCTGACAGTAAAACATCTTTAAAATAAGTTCAGCAAGGGCTACATCAACCCTCACGGGTGTACAGGATGCTAATGATATTCTCTTTAACACTTCTTCTTCACAGTAACTGCAGCTGAGGTCAATTCTTCAATATGTCAGACTGACAGGACCATTTCCTTCCCAAAGTTCTTATTGATGTCAATTTTCCTCCTTCATATGTACATGGCACAGGCACAAAACCTTCTCCAGTGTTGCCTTCATGAAAATTGTTAATATCAATATATTCACAATAGCTCAGCTCCTCTGTTGTAGCACGAACAAAACAAGAGGCTTACAGTGCAGGAAATGATGGGTTCTTGAAAGCTATTCACCATACAGTAATTACAGCTCCGCAAGGGAGATAATGATGTTGAATGGACCACAAACAAAAGACTGGACTCACAGCTTCACGTTCTAGTGGTGCTTTTCAGATGAAATATTCCCCACTTGCAGCAGTGGCGACAATAAAGTCCCATCTCGACTGGCCTGGTGCCTTTTCAGGAATCTATTCACTCTAAATCTCATGCTTCTTCATGGAGACACAAAGTCAGGGCAACAAGAGGTAAATTCAGCAGGAGGATGAGGATTAGGAAGGATCTGTGCTTTTATCTACACTGTGGCATTTTAACTGAATTTGATTATTGTTTGTTCAATTTGCTTTCATAGTATTCACATAGCAATTATTTTCTTTCCTTTTTGAATAATTACAATTAACAAGATCAGAAATAAATGATTCTCATGCACTTAAACTTGTGTAGGCCAATCACTAAAATGACAGATAAAAAGAAAATAATAACTGCTATTTACAAGAATTTACTTTTACATGTTTCCTGTCTGGATCAAGATAGACAGTCAGCATAAAAAAGAAATTGCTATCTGTCAGAGCAATAAAACGCTTTGCCCCCAGGAGGGCAGCAACATATATAGCTTCAAAAAGTAAAACTGACATACAGCGTGACCAACCATGGGCCAAAACATACACTTTGTGAACATCAATATGTGTTACAAATGTCTCAGATGAAAAGGCAGATGCTTGACATCAGTCAAAGTCAGAACCTGGCTTACTCTGTGTTGCACGCCGTGGGGGAACACGCTTTATATTGCTGTTTAAAAAACGTACACACATATGGTGAAGACAACTCATCTGTGTCAGGCAGCAGAGTCACTGTCAGGCGCATAAAGTGTTGCTTTGTGTAAGTGACGTCTGCAGCTTCACAAAGATGCACAGACAAAAATATGCTTCAAACTGATGTGTCATCAGTCTGGTCTTTACACACACACACACACACACACACACACACACACACACACACATACACACACACATCAAAGGAACGTTCCACAGAAACCAGAAGCTTAAAAAATAGCTAAAAAACATAGTTCCGATTATGATGTGGAACAAGTTGATGTAAGAGAAGTATGTTACTCTAGTTTAAGAGATTTTCAGGCCGGAGAAAGGAA
Organism: Dicentrarchus labrax; assembly: GCF_905237075.1. Classification (NCBI taxonomy): domain Eukaryota; kingdom Metazoa; phylum Chordata; class Actinopteri; family Moronidae; genus Dicentrarchus; species Dicentrarchus labrax. The sequence continues at coordinate 20,517,860 of NW_026136706.1, forward strand.
GAAATACAATCTGATCTATGTCCTACTTCAACAGCAAATCCCCCCAAAAATCCCTCTATTTTGCTTTATGTCGTCCATTGTAGCATTATCTTTAACAGGCCATAGCTGTAGGGATAATCCTAAAATGGTGAATAAAGACTTCTGACTCATGATTGAGACTTTTCTTTTAAGGTGGAGTGGGCAGCCAACTCCCATATCTAACAGCCAATATCCCTTTATTAAGGCAGTATGAAAACTGAAAGGCACATTAGGAAGTTTGGGTTGTGCTTGTGTAAATGAATATGGCTACATGTGAAACCTGCATTTATTTTTCTGGCCATTTGGGAGCATTCAGAGTATCACCTTTTAAGTTGCTATGGTGAACTTGTTAGCAAGCAGATAATTAGGTTCATCATTATCTCACATATATTGTCAAAGAATCAATTGTAGCCTGGCCGCTTTAAGCAGAGCGAAAAGCAGACCTTCTCTCTCAACCTCTATGCATCTCTGTTAAAATACTAGCCATGTCTGTAGATCTTTGTCCTGATTTTTTACATCTGTATAAAAGGAGTTTGTTAACCAGACCTAAAACATGACCTAATGCATTATCTGGGCTGTCAAAACCTGGCAACCAAATTGTCTGTTACACTGAACTGAACATTTGCCATTACATAATCTGCATAACAGACTGTTCTGCCTAAAGTGGTTAGAGTTCCACAAAAAGATCCTATTTTAGGCCAAATAAAAGGGAGGATTAGAACAAAGCAGAGGAATCCACAAATGAACTGCATTTACAACAGTTGTTTGAAATCTCTTAACAGGTTGCAAAGATTACATATCCTTCAAAGTGTAACACGTTCTGAATTAGCAAAACAACATACATATATATGCTCTAGTCCCTGAAATGATTCATTCTCATGTGTTTCATAATCACTTGAAACAAAGACAGAAAATGGTTTGGCTGTCGGTGTGTTACTTGGGCTGTTTCAGCCTCAGGTTGGCTTTAGGCTGTTCAGAGGATTACTGAGTTGTCCATATGGCTACTCAAAAACAGAGAGAGAGTGGAACAAAGCTCAGTCCTGGCATTACTACATCCAGTGGTGAATGAGTAGCACTCATGCACAGTCACAAACTCTCCCTAAGGCACGTAGAGTGTGACACTGTCCTGCCAGAGATTAATTTAATTTAACTGCTTCTCTTTTGTCTATTCTGCTCCTCTGCATAAACACACACAGATACACACATATTTTGGCTTGTGTGTATGACACAGATGTTTAATGGCTCCACATTCAGATTTCAATCTAACCACAGCTCAATAACAGTAATAAATCATTTGAAAGACTATACTTTTTATTCATATCTATAATTTGACATTGACATACCAGAAATGTAAAACATGACATTTTTACAATTCACCTTAAATATAAGATGTATCCTCACTACAATAAGATAATATAACCAGTCTTGACCTGCACAGTTTCCAAACAGAGAAAAGTTGAGATTTGTAAACTCTTCAGGTTATTCACAAAATTACTACGACTAATAATTTGGACATTAGATTTACCCACCTGCGTAAACCATCCACTACAGTAGGTGTTTTCACTTATGTTGCCTGATTAGACCTTTTCTGAGGACTGTGTGCGGCGTGAAGCTGGATTGATTGACATCTCGCTGACTCTCCTCTCTGTTAGGGCGGGACAACTTATCCTATTACCATTGTTATTAGTCAATAGAGTTTTGTGATATGACATAATTCCTGGGTGTGCAAGGCCTTTAAAGAAATAGTTACACCTCAAAAGTTCACTAGTCAACATGTTATATCTGGTTTGTTTAATCTGGACAAAAATTAATAAAAGTGTGAAAGCAACAATTTGCAGCTTTTATTTCTCAGCCACGACCAGTAACGTTGTTGTGTCTCCTCTAGTTCCTTGGCAAATACAAATGCTCCCTGCTAAGAAATTGTCTAGTACATAAATTCTTAAAATCACCTTATTTTTTACTGTATAATTAAAAATGGACGTGGTATCTGTGACATCACCCGTGGGTTTCTGGAGAACTGTTGTGAAGTTCAGTGTGGTCGTCTCTGGCCGTCATCATCTTGGCATGGGTGGGGGTGAGGTGGGCTGAATGAACCCTGGTTACTGAAAATGCTACCTACACAGTACAATTGATGAATTAGCTATACAGACCAAAACCTCTTCTTGTATCACTCTGTAAACATCTTAATATGGGGCTTTATGGATGGAGATTGACTCACTTCTATTGCCAGCCTCAAGTGGCCATTCAAGCAACTGCAGTTTTTGGCACCTTCGTGTTGGACTCAATTTATCAGCAATGGAGGTTGCGACTAGTTTTCACCTTTTAGCCAAAACTTCTAATTTTTAGTTGCCAATGTTGATTTTTACTTCTGAAAAAAAAAAAAACTGTCAATGACAGACTTTTATCAGCAGTAGCCAGCTAGATTACAGCAGCATTAACTCCATGAGTCAGTTGAAAACTCAGTCTCCGGCTGATTGTTCAGTGTTTCTAGCTGACTCAAATCAAAATGAGAAACCTGCAAAAGCATCTCTTGATTGCATTTGATGGCTAAACGTGATATTATGCTAATTCCCTGCTGTGTAATGACAGAAAGAAAGACCAGGGCATTTTGCCTGGGACATGCCTGAAGCAAAATGTTGATGATCCATGTAGAAGACATAGGAACAAAAGAGCAGCATGGTTTGTGTATTGAAGAGTGGAGCTAGTTAGCCTCTAGTAAGCCAAGGGGCCTTTTCTAACAAAACCTGCAACAGAAACACAAGATGTTAGAATAAATGCTCATTTTGGCATTGGGAGCAGTAGGGCCTCTATAAATCCTGGATAGTGCTTAAAATGCAACAAAACCTCTTATGTCACTTATTAGAAATTTTGTCAGATTTTGTTTTTGTATGTTTGTACTTTAAGATAATTACGGTTAGGTGATGTGATATACTATAGGGGTTGAGGACATTCACACTAAGAGGTGAGGTCAGAGATGATGCACAATATATATGCATGGTATACAGTATAATAATACATTGTCCGTGTGTCTGGTTTATGTATTTTAAACAGCCAAACTGAGAACTACATAATATGACATTTAAGTTGTAAAGGACATTTCTGCATCAGCTAATGTGAGTATGACGGGGGCCTGTATGTTGTGGGTTACAGGTACAAACAGGACCTCCATCGTGCCCCCCCCCCCCCAAATCTGTCTTTGGAGTGACATACAAACACCAAAATGAATCTTCTGACATCAAATGAAGGACAGATTTGAGAGCGTGCCCCCCTCTCTTTTAAGTTTTCTTCTGATAAAATTCTAATTAACTTCAATCCTGGGTGACAAGTGAGGACAAGAGGTTTGGAGCAGAGGCGGGGGTAATGGGGGTCTGTGATGAACCTCACTGTGACGTCTCTGTCAGTTTCTGACAGACAAGCATTGCAGTTCCCATCTGTGGACTCACGTACCTTTCCAAGTCAACCAGTGTGCCTGCTGCTGCAACTCATTAAGCAAATTCTATTTTGCTCAGTGTGACTGAGTTGGACTGTAAGTGACATGCAACCAAATATACTGCATCCGCTTCTGTCACACATCTGTCTTCCTGTCAGGATAATGTTTGAACAGATGCAGCAGACTGTGAGGTGTTGCTTTAATGAATGGGTATAGTGCTAAAGCATTCAGACTCCAAACAGAAAATGTGATATCAGGCATGTGGAATAGATTTGATAGTATTCAGTCTCAGAAAATTATTGCTCTGCTCTGTTCATCTTCCCCTGCTTGAAGCGCACAAAAATACCAGATAAAGAGTGGGAAATGCTTAACTGAGAATCAGTATTCCAGCTCATGCTCAGCTATAGGACTGAAGCAGGGTGAATTAATATGAGGACAGAAAACGTGGTCCCCTGTCACCCTGGGCATAATGCAGTCTCAAGCATATCAGGGTGCCCCAGCTGTGACCATGCAGTCTTATCATTTCAGAGCCGTGTAACACTTTCTACACTCCTTTGCTATTCCCCGGCAACTGGAAAAGCAACTCCAATGCATCTCGTTGCCAGTTATACTCCCCCCCCTCAGCCACTATAGTAGAGGAACGAAAATAAACCAGAGTGCTCTTTAAGGTCACGGAGAGAAATCACAAACATTCTTGTTCGTCATTGTAACATGGCTGCATGGAGTCTTCTTGCACGCAGAGGAAGAAAGATAAAGAAAAGCTTTCTTTTGTTTCTTTTTTCCTGCCATTTGAAGAATAATTCTCTTGGTTGTTTCCCTGCAGAGACACTGTTTTTCAGAAAACATAGGAGAAAAATCTCTTCCTTTGTCAAAGAAGGTAACATAAGATAGGAGGACAGCCTTGCTCATGATGAGTCACGTTTAATGATCATCCACAAAGAACTGACCTGCTCTTTTGAATGTGTCATATATACTTCAGATTACTTTAAAGCCTTCTGCCATCCCAAATGGATCCAGTCTTATTTTAAAACACAGCTTTGGTATAAGGTTGAAACCCTTGAGTTTTGCCCTTTTGTTAGTCGGGGATTAGAGTCAGCATTCATAATGAGGACAAGCAGGGATCTAGGCTGATCATTTCCTCATTGAACAAAAGGTCACAGATCAATATCTCTATACAAGTTTGAAAAAATGTTTTCATGTCTACGGATGAGAGGTGATTATCAGTTGATAGTCAACAGCTGATAGCCACCTGTGCCACACATGAAGGACACTTAAATGGCAAGTAACTTATTCCACATAATGAACAATTTTATTTAAAGATCCCCTCCAGACAGGTATACAAATAGTCTCCTTCGAACAATAGTGTGTATCTCTTGTTTTTTCAGCAAGTATAATTTTTCACATCAAAATCCTTAAAAACACATCTACTCCTTCTACCTCACTAAAAAATTCCACAATCTATCGATGTGAACATTTCTAAAGTTTTCCTGCAAGATGTCTCCTACTTCACTGTGAAGTCCATTCTCTGTGTATGCGCTCTGGTGGCTTCAGTTTTCTATATCATATACACAAGTAGCCCCTCCAGCCAGAAAAAGTGCATCCACTGAAGATGGGAGTAGCACATGCAAAAACAGGACACCTGAAAAATAAGACCTGAACTGTGAGAGTGCTTAATGTAAGTATATGGAATACATTCTGCTGTGCAAACATACATGCAGTCCTTAAAAGCCACATGGCCTTGCAAGATATTGGACATTTATTCAAATTTACTGAAATTTACATTCACACCATAATCAGTTTCACCAATTAACATTGTCAAAATGTCCAATAGCTGGGTATATGAGCTGTAATTAAATCAATCATGTGCAGTCATCCTTTAGCCTTGAGAGCTGTAACTGTCAAAAGTAATCACTGCTAACATGAATACATAACAGCTACCGTAAAGGTTGTATTTTCACTGTCATGTGAAATGTCTCTATGAAACCTGCTCTGCTCACATTTTCATTTCTGCATCTTTTAGGTTAAAGATTTTCCACTGAGAATTAAACACTATGCTACCATGAATGCAGAACAGTCTCACAGATTCATCTTGATGCTCCGGGAATTTACAGGTTTACTTAAAGTCCATTTTCTTTAATCCCTGTAGTTAATTGATCCTTATGACAGCGCTTTGGTGCCTGCAAGCCATAGCAACAGGTCTGGTGAGACAGTGTCTGCAATTACATGACTAATTATAGCCTCAGTTCAAGCTGCAGGTGAATTAGTGCCTGATGGCTTCTGTAAAGTGTGAAAGGCATTCCTTCTAAGTGGCAAATGGCAGGAGGTGCTGCTTGTCTCAGATATATTTAAATCAAACAGGTGGGTCAAAAGTACATGGTTTTCACTAAAGAAATTAAACTTAATTAAAAAAGCCCAGATTGTCACAGTCTGACAGCTAAGCTACTGAGAGTGTTCAGAGCCAAAATTCAGTGTCACTTAGGATTAATTTACAAACTAAAGCACAAAATCTTATGTCGTAGTCCACAGGCGTTATGTTTATAAACTACTGTGGCTAAAGGACACAGCACCTATTATATGTACTGTTAAATGTCATGCTTAGTGGTGCAAGCAACAGCAGTTATCATCCAGCTGCAGTACTTCTTGGTATAAGTCTTAGATCACATTGCCCCCTTCTGGTGAGTCTAAGCTTAACACCTAAGCTTAATCTTCAAAACACCACAGAGGCATGGAAATGGAGCATGATTATTTGACTCACTCTTGAGTTTGCAAGGTAAAAAGTCATTCACATGGGCTTGACTGGCAATCTCCAGAAAAAAATGTAATTCTTTCCTTCCATTGCGAGCGCAATAAAAAGAAGCTTACAGTGAGATGTTAGAGTTAGGAATGACTTTTTGATGGAGGGTAGAGCAGGCATATCTAAGCTCTTCCATCTGTGTTCCATCTCTTTACAGACCCTATTCTTCTGAGCAGCCAAGCATAATGTTTCTCTGCAAGCTCCAACACACACATACCATTCAATTCTCCACGTCAAAGCCTTCCATAAAGGCTGGTTGTGGCCTTGGCTTGAAGGAAAAAGATGGGATACTTATCCTGAAAGGTTTTATATTTCTCAGCCACTTGACTCTACTCGGCGCCATTCAGGCCGTGCTTGTTTTTTAAGCATAAGGATTAAAATCTCTCTCTCCCACGAGAGCGCCAAGGAAAAATCTAAAAAAGGAATCTAAGAATTTGAGATGTCTGCCTCCAGGGGTTGTTTGTGCTTCACCTCAAGAATACAGAGCCAATTTATACTCAGTCCAACTTATTTCCATATATTGCTTCAATTGAGCTTATTCCCATTTATGAGAAATGAGGACAGTCTCTAACCTTGCTGTTGAAATGCATTTGGGAGCTGCGAACTGAACAATCAGGAGCGTGCGTCCCTACTCATATGAATATTCAATATATGTTTATGCAGATATGATTTCATGAAGCAGCTAAAATGACAGAATACATTTACAAAATAGCTTATCAAAGTGTAATCAAATGTAATGCATGCGCACTGAATGAAATATGCATGACAAATTGGCTTTGGAGAACACAGAGCAGGCAGGTCCTCTGAACCTTTGCACAAAAGCTCATTGAAATTCCTTTTATTATTTTATTCCTTTATGCGCAACAGAGAGACAGAGAGCAAGAGGGACAGACGGGGAAAGAGGAGTATAATGATTTCTGATTACAGAGGCAGGAGAAGCCTTGCATCATGCAGTGGTGTATCATTACGAGGAATTATGCAATTTCACTGTTGAAAAAAGCACACAAAAACACGAGTTGAGCATTTAGTAATTTTATTTACAAATGTTACTGTTTGCCTCAATGCCATTCAGTATATATTCTTCACACGGTAACCTGCTAATGTGTACAATCCTCCATCTATCAGTGAAAACTGCAGACAAGTGCTATCCAAGCAGACATTTTTAAATATATTTTGAAAGAATTCTAATAATCTTAATTACTTCTCCCTGTTACAAACGGCAAAAAAAAAGGCACATAGACATGATAAGAACAGCTTGGTCGACAAAACGTGTTAATACCACAAGCGGAAATAGAAGCATGAAGAGGAGATGATCCTGTAGGGTTCCTTTAAAACTCTCTCAGTATCTCCTAAATCTGTCTCAGTGAAGGTCATTATAAAGATTTGCCTCAATAATCTTATAGACGATTTAACATTTTGACTAGTTTCATGACTAAAACATTTAAAAACTCTGGTACACTGGTGCATGCAGAACCCTTACACTTTGTACAACTGTTAATACTTAAAATGAAATAAACAAATGAAAGTAGATAACTTCTTTGCAAGCTTACCCTCTCAATCACACACTGAAAACACACAAATACAATTCTCATCAGTGAGTCAACTTAGAGTCATTTTCTAGAGTCGTAAATGGAAGTATGTCCAAACCAAGTGTCCCAGCTATTTGCAATGGCTTCAATGTTCAGTTTAATGTTCATGGGTTGTTGTCACAAGTAGTTTCTTCATCAATCTGCTGGAGTACAGTCATGTCACATAGCGGTTGGCTGGCCACCTTAAAAAAAACAGACAGCAATATTACACTTAAAGAAAACCAAAAACACAACAGGTGATCACACCGATCAGATTGATCATACACTCACTTTTGAATCGCATGTAGCAGGAGTTACAGTAGAGCTGTTTGTTTCGTATTCTGACTTCAGCCCCGGCTTCCGATCCTCCGAGGTCAGACTTGCAGTCGATACACTGAGGAAGTTTAGGAAAGGGAAGAGTTAAATAACTAATCAACTGGTTTAAACAACACCAGTGTCCATGTCCAAAGGAGGAGGGATGAGAACAGACAGAAGCCCCTTGATTGTATGTATAAAAAGAGAAAAATTAAGGAAAAAGTCGAACGACAAAGATTGGCAGGATGGATCACAGTTCAGATGCAGGAGACCACACTCAAGTGAAGACCACAGTTCCAGGAAGGATCACCAACCAGAGTTAAACATTGTTAAAAACAAACAAAGTGAGGAGTTGATTAGTTTAAAGCTTTTGGCACAGAAAATCTATCAGGACCTTGAGATTCACCAGGATTTACCAAGTTAGTAATAAAAGAAAAAAGAGTGGAGTGACCACGTTAGTTTTTGAGGATCAGTCGGGGCGTGCTGATGACGTGCTCCGGGGCCGACGGGAGCCCAGCTCTCACCTTAAAACAGGTCAAATGATAACAGAGCCCAAGGGACTCGATGATCATGGCTGCTCCCTTTCCCAGCGGGGCGTCACAGAACGTACAGATTTTCTTGCCACTCACTGACCTGGATTACAGAACGTACAGCTGTGATTTGGGAATCGAGCACATATGTGTCACGCACGCACGCACTCACACACTCACACACTCACACACACACACGTTTACACTGGCATACAACAGGGTTAGACCGATAACTTCTTTGCTGCAATAACAAATCTGGCCAATATCGGCCTTTGTTAAATATTAATTATGAATGAGGGCCAATCATGTCGCCTGCTAAAATGAAACAGAAGCTCCTCGATGACCAGAGCTCCACTAAAACATTCTGTAAAATACTAAATATTTCATTTCTATTGTTCAGTCAGTCATAATAGTTTCTTTAATATGGTGTTTTATCATACTGTAATTTTGCCATGGAAACAATTTGGAAAAAAATATTGGGTACTGTTAATTAACTGTATTCAGTTTACCCCCTTTTCCCTCATTGTTTTAATCTTATTTTCATAAAAGCTCTTCTAAGGATGGGTGTTGCCAATTAGCAGCCACTATTATAAACACTGTAATGTTTGCACAAGATAGCTGTTTTCAGTTTCTCTATGTATACTGCATCTGTCCCTATAAAATACACTATAAATAAATAAATAACTCTTAAAATATCAGTGTCCACACATGAACACAGAAACACACCAACTCAGAACAGTTCTGTATGTGCAAGTGAAATTAAACATCTATAAAAACTAAAAACTGACTACACAGAATAGGGTAAACCTGTTTGGTGTGAAATGGAGGGTGAACAGATGGAGAATGTCACATAAAACGATATCATATGAAACTGCATATTATAATACATTCAAAAGTAGAAGCAAAAACAAGTTAGATTCAGTTGCCCTTTACCACAACTGCCCATCAAAAGTTACAGTTTAATAACACCACCAGCACTATGGTTATGCAACCCAGTATACCAGTGAGAGGTTAGAGTCAGCTTGTTGGGGGTGTTAAAGCGAAGCAGCATTGTTGATTGTACCTGTTCTGCTGCTGAGGGGCGCCTGCCTCAGACGTGGGCTCTGGAGAGGGGGTGGGTGAAGGAGAGGAGGGTGAGGGGGAAGGTGACTGCCGGGACCAAGGGGACGAGGGGGTTCCTGCCCCGCCTCGGAGGGAGCCCATAGAGTAGGAGGAAGGCAGAGTGGAGGAGCCGGGCCGCTGGGCCCCCGACCCGCCACCGTAGAAGGAAGTGCTACCAGAGAGGGCAGAGTGAGGCCGGGTGTAGTTTTGGATATAAGAGTTGCTCCTGGGTGTCCACGACGAGCGCCAGGAGTTGGAGGCGTCCAAGTTGTCAAGAGACTCGCCTCTGCAAAGCCAACCCACGCCACACCCACGTTAGCCAGTTAGTTTTTAGCATTTAAAATGTCTGGCTACCAACTGTACCTCTGGCAATTGTTTTTACGTTAAAATATTCCAACCAAATTTGCCAAAGTCAGCGTGGCAGCCAGACTTTCATTTCAGCACACAACAGAAGTTAACAAGATGTTAGTAAGTGTAAAAGCCAGCCACCAACATCATACTACAGAGATGTGTACCTGCGCATGGGCGGCACGTCGCTCTCCTTGACGGGGTTGGAGGCGCGCTGGCGGATCCAGCTGCTGTCAGTCAGCAGCGGAGTCTTTTTCTTCATCTCGTTCAGAATCTGCTGCCGCTCCGCCTCTGCCTGCGACGCGGGCTGCTGACCCTTCTTCTCACCCAATCCACCGCCCGTCACTGCACCCAGAGAGGAGAGATAGAATAAAAATCATGCTGGAGGAAATGAAAGATTTCTGGGAAGTCGAAAATAGATCATGACTGACAGAGAAACGGGGGGGGGGAAAAAGTGACAGAAAGAATGAGATTGTGATGATGTAAACACAGTGTTTCCCCAGTGCGGCTCAATCAATCAATGAACTTATTGTTTTTGTTGTAATTTTCTGGATGGCTGATTTTCCATTTGATTGGTAAGCTGATGATCAAACAGCTGTACGTTTTGATTTGAAGGCATGTCGTAATTGACTGATCGGCTGATCAAAAGGGTCATAATGAGAGCAGATTAACTGGATTTCAGATTGAACGGAGAGGCGGCGGTTCAGGGGCCGAGCCCACCTCTCTCTGGCTCTCTGTATCTCATGGCATTGAGGATGTTTCTCCTCTCCATCTCCAGCTCTGATGAGGCCCTCTGACTCTGGGCCTCTCTGTCACGCGCACTCCTCAACTTCTCTTCCAGCAGCCAGTGAGCCATGCCCCCCGGCTGCACACCTGCAGTGGAGTATGGCCCACATATATGTGCAATAGCATTCAGACATGGGCTCATTTATAAAAACAGTCACCCAGTACTACCATTTTGATTTAAGGTAAACTATAATAGAAGTTAACTAACGGAGGATACAGTAAATCGAAAAAAACTAACCTTTCCACTGAGGTTTTTCCTCCTCATCGAGCTGGGGAGATGATTTAGATTTCATCCTGTCAAACAAAAGAAAATACAATGAAAGCAAACAGACTTACAGTAGTGTTTATAGAACTTCCAACCATAGTGGTAAACTTAAAGTATTTTGATATGTCAAATACCATAGAGAAAAAAACACATTTTTTGAATAATGGCAAACTGCTGATTGCAGACCAATCGCAGGTACTTCCAATCTCAGCTGGAGATCTAACCCACTTGCTGGAGGACTTTCAATTTCATGGCCGTCAACACAGAGATACATTGTTTGAATAGTTCGGTTCAAATGGAGCCAGCAAGAAACAATGCAGTAAACACCTGGACACATCCGCTATGTAGTGAAGATGTGCCAGTTTTGTTTTAAACTGAGACATTTGTTGAAAATGTAATAAAAGAAGAACATGATTTACTGCTTCAAAGACAAACATGTTGTTGAATTATGTATCTACTGAAATGATACCTGGTGTACATGTTTTCAGGTTAAAATGATAAATTGTTCTCGCTTGTTAGAAACTGGTGTTGGCAGGATTATATGCTTGTGAGACACTGTTTTGGCAGTCTCGGTACAATTCAGGCAAGAACAAATTGTGTTGCCAAGATACCTCCTGGTGCAGAGAATTGTATAAAGAACTCAAAAAAGGAGAACTTGGAGCCGAAAACACAGAGAGGTCCCCTAGTTAGCATTTAGAAGGAGTATACAATACAAACATTTAATAAATCGTTTATAACAAACAACAATGTACTTGTAAGCAGATGTAAGGACATTTTAAGTGTGTATTTAAGTGCAGTACTTGGCAATAATCATAACTTCTATGAAGACAGATGTTATATTTTTACTATATTGTCATTCATCATCTGTTTATACACACGCCTCAATTTATGGGTGCCCACAGGAGGAGTCTGCAGATGTTGGCAAATACTATTAAATAATATTATAAACACTTAAAGATGCCAACAACATTAAAGTGTGTTATAAACCATTTATTAATTGTTTATACACTGTACTGCTCATGCAGGACCTAAAAGGAAGTGTTGCCAATACAACATATTCTATTGTGAAATACTATAATAAATTACAATCATTGTTGTTACATATGACTACTCATCAAAATAGGATATGAAGCATGTATCACATAAAAAGTATGTGATGTAAGAAGAGGTTTTATAAGTGTCAATAGCGGTTTAGATTTATATAGAAAGAAACATTATCTCTCAGTATGACTGCAGATGGACAAACGCATACTAAATCACTCCTGTACTAACCTGTCTGTAAAGGACAGTGGAGGCTGGACATTGGCAAAGCCATGGGAGCCCCCAGTCCTTTGGTGAAGGTTAGTGTGTGGAGAGAGGTAGGGCGATGGTTACAACACAGGTGGAGGACAAAGCACATGCAAACACATTAGTTGCACTTATGTTAATACACAGACAATAAAGCGTGTTTTACACTTAAATGTGTTATTATGAACGTGATGGAGGAGGCGTGTGAGTAAAGGGTGAGGACAGTACAGGACAGTAGGAGGAGCAGTGTCTTTACTGACCACTGCTGCTGCTGCTGCTGCTGCTCGAAGGCTCTCTCTCGCTCTCTGCGCTGCTGCTCTGCGGCTTCCTGCCGCCTCCTCTCCTCCTCCCTCTCCTCCTCTCTCCTCCTCTGCCATCTCAGCTCTTCCTCATCCCTCCTCTTCCGCTCCTCCTCCTCCTGCCTTTCTTTCCTCTGCCTCTCCTCCTGGAGACGCTGCAGCTCCCGCTCCTCCTCTTCCCTCCTCCTCCTCTCCTCCGCCTGCCTTTGGCGCTCCTGCTCCTCCTTCCTCTTTCTCTCTTCCTCTTCCCACGGAGGAGAGGCGGGCTGGTTGACGGGAGAGAGGGGCGAGTGTGGGCTGATGCTGTGGCTGTTTACCTCCAGGCTCCCGGGCTGCCAGACAGAAGGAAGGAGAGAAAAGAGGAAGCGTTTGAGACGTAATGGTCATTATCTGAACCTTTATTAACCTCCAGGAGGAACTGCAACAACGGTGGAGAAACTCAAGTCATCCCCTGAGGTGACAAACCAGCATGTGTTTTGAAATTACAATTGAAAGGGAGTTTTTGTTGCAAAACTATGAGCTGGAAAGACCATTACAGTAAGCCCAGGCACACGTGTTGTATATCCTGTGTGAATATCCACATGATTGGACAATTTTCTGCTCTTTGTGTGCAATGGACCTGAGTTATAAAAAGCCGTCAACACCAGTGCCGACCACGTAACTGCATAACTACAGAAATTTCGATCAACAACACTATCCAAGTTCTTTATATGGCTCTCCATAATTTAAACACATTCAAATATTTGTTGTTACCTCTTGTGGGTCTGCTGTCTTGGTAATCTCCTCCTGAGCCTTTAGCCACTCCTCCTGCAGTTTCTCCTGGTCACGCTTGTATTTCTCCTGGATGAAAAACGAGACAGGTCAAAGATCATCCCATTTAGTCACACGCACACACACAAAATCTAAAAACAAACCAAACAATAGAAAAATAAATTCTGTGATGGAAAATTGTATGGCCACAGTGTACAGTGGGAAGGATAAGTAATCAAGAAAATGAGAAAGACTAAATAGAGGAAAATACACCCAAAGACTAAATAAATATCATAGCTGTATTGTTTTCACATAATTCCAAGCTCACCTACATGTTATCTAACCATCCTGAAAATTGATAAACCTAAAGAAGCTCGCCCAGGGCTGGAAGTCTCCCTGGCACATCATAAAATCAGGCCGTGCATCCAACAGGGACAAAGACTGGAGGAGTAACAAGCCTTCCCGGCTACATCAGCGCTGTGCTTGGACACCTTTGATCCCCATCCAGAAATAGACCCACAGAAAAATGTTTTGACAGGATTCTACTACATTTAAGTTGGATCCTCGACAGATGCTTTTACTTTCAGCTGCCAGAGTGCTCTGTAAAGTTTTCTGTTTTGAGCCTATTAGGAGCAGTCTGCGTTGACTGTGAGGTCTTCCTAGTCTGTCATTTCAAGCTCTGTGCCTCGTCTCATTGTCAGATGGTGCACACACAACACATATCCAGAAGGGTATTTTAGATCAAATGGACAGTGAGGTTGCTTTATTTGGTATGTTGAGTTTTATTAATGTACTATACACTCCAGTTTGTTAGGTACACTTATGTAGTTACTGATTTAGAGAGGATTCAACTTCATAGTCATTTCGCTGGGTGTAGTTTTTGGTGCTGCTGAATTATACATAATATGTGTTACACTGAGAGGTGTTTCTTATATTTTGTCCACCATGTGTATATCAATATGTTCAGAGGAATTATTAGAATATTGTGTGTATTCAGTACAAATTAGAACATGGTCCTGGTCATTATCAGAATTAGAAAATCTTTATTTTAAAATGCAAGGAAATGGAAATTTTACTTTGACCTGGATCACACAGATAGATAACATAAAAACAAAAGCATAAACAGATTCTATTCTCAGACTTTTTACATTCTATTCTTAATAGTATTTTTTTTTCTTATCTACCTCCTTGAGTGTCGTTATTTCATTGTTTTGTGATTTATCAGAATTGTTGTAACGTTAAAACTTCTTAGAATAACCCAATACCACAAAATACAGAATCAAGACTTCTCTAAAACAAAAACCGCAAGTACCACTTCGTGAAGGGCTGATTGATTACCTTGCATTAGTTTTAGCCAGAGGTACCAAACAAACAGGCAACTCAGCGTATATTGCAACATAACATCAGTGCTACACGAGCATGCCTTTATGTACCTGTAGGAGGCGCTCCTGCTCCTTCTGCCATTTCTCTTGTCTTCTGCGCTCCTCCTCTGGGTCCCAAGACCAGCGGCTGGAAGATGGAGTGATTGAAGGAACAGGTATCTGCAGACGGAGAAGATAAGACATGCAGCATGCTTGTATGTATGTTGTATGTCATACAGTCCTGTTCATTTGAACTATAGCCTGAAATCACAATTTTGTCTCAGAGGGATGTACAATTTCTACAATTTGTACAACGTAGAACACAATTTCTTGAGTATTTTACAGTTCAAAGATATATCAAAATGACAGCTTCAAAAATAATGTAGTAATTGGGAAACTAAAGGAAGAAGCTTAAGAAGCAGAGTGAACCAGCATCTGACGTAAACTAGAGATTCCTAATAGTGGATCTGGGCTTTGTAATAACTGTGGTTTCTGCTTTCAGAGATGTTGTCATGCTACAAGAGCAAACACAACATAGACAAATAGTGCCTTTTATGCAATGATAATACTACTCACATCTGGCATTGCAGACTCTGATCCTCCTTGAAAAGAAAGAAAATCATCCAGTCAATACTTCTGGCATGCACAGGCAGAGCAATAGAATAGAAGTTAACCTCGAGGCCATATACCGCAGCAACAAAGTTGACAGGCTTATTAAAGTTTCAACATGATTTTTAAGCCAAGCACCAATTCATCATTGAAAATGACATTTAAAACCACAACAGTAATTGATGTTTTCAACAAGCCTCGAGCAACAAAGGTCAAATTTCACCCACTAGGACTTATTGATTCTCTCAATTCATCCCACTTGTTGACCCACTTGTTGACATTTACATTGGATGCCAGGCCTGAATAGGAAAATCAATAAACTGATTGTGAAGACAAGAAGATCAAACAAAACACACACTTTTTAGCGGCATGCATAGGATGCACACAAGTACAGGGCAGCCAGTCTGAAAGGCTATCGTACAGTTCAATAAATGCATGCCAAAAGAGCAACAGGAATGCTTTTAACTTCATGCGCAGCAAAGCAAAAAGTGTAACCATGTGTTAAACCTGGACACCACTCAAAAAAATACCACAAACACAACATTCAAAGATTTGTATTTGCGGTTGGTACGCTGGCATAGTGTCTGACATGCTGTCCAACCTCTGGAGCTGAATATGTTACTGTTATACACAAACTGGTTTTCTATTTTATTTTATTTGGTCTATGGGGTTTCTTCAAAAAGTTGTGAACTTTTGTGATTCTAAGGGTGATAAAACTGAACAAAGTTTGTTTGATTTGTGAAGAGACAATTCCTTAATTTGCCCCAAAATATTACTAGACTCCCTTGGTTTGAAAAGCATGTCAGCATCCCAGGGTGTACCAAGCGAAGGTGAAGAGGTCACTGCACACTCAACCCTGTTTACCACAGAGGTAGACCAGCGCACTGACACTGGACCCTGAGCCACCTGAAGGAGGGAAGGGGCACAGCACAAGGATTAAGCTCTGGCACCAGACAACGGGAAAAAAGCCCCAAAAGGAATTTTAATCCTGACAGCTCACAATCAATTGATAATAGGTTGTTTATCAGTTGAACATGAGGCAGTGACTGATAGAAACATGCAAAAGTTCCTTGGGAATCTAAGGAATTCAGTGAGACAAGAGCACAGAGAACCCAGCCACCAGATTACACAGATGTCATTATCATTATTAAGAGACGGTCAGCGTCTTTTATTTTTAAATTTTTTTACCTTTTTCAAAAAACTCTGACCTCCGTTTTAAGTTTTTCAAAGATATGGGTTCTGACTCTACATGAGAGATGGGAAACAGGATATAGTGAGACACAGAAGAAGAGAGAAACATGTTTCACTAGGGGGATATACTACCTTATATTATTAATATTATAATATTATACATACAGTACATGTTGCTTAACATTTATCATAGTTATATGTTTCAACGTTGTTACATCATTTTGTTAAAAAACAGTAAATATTATCCACAACCATACAGTATTTGCAAAGATGTTCCTCCCAAACATAAGTAAACACAATGACACCCCCTACTTGTGTGCTTTTGTGTTCAGCACAAAAATAGTCATCAGGATCGATTTCATAACCTTTCTTATTGTGCACTCTGCTCTTTACCTTTGTTCCTCATGGTTACCGACTCCTCACGGAAACCTCCATTAACTCCGTTTGAAGCCCCATCCTGCAGGGAGACAAGGCAGGGTGTACGCTCATTAAAGAGTTGCTCGGCTGGGAACAATACAGGAATAAACCTGACTCAAACTGAGTAATTCTGGGTCACTTACGATGGCTGGCTGGGCAGGGGCCTCTGACATGTACGGGGGGCTTTCTCTGGAAGGGCGTGAGGTGAAATCCAGGCTGGAGTTGACAGTGTTTGTGTCAGGGGAACCTAGAAGTATCGGATGATCCGTACTGGTCAGATTGATGGTCTTATGGCTTTTAAATGGCAGGGAAGGTTGATCTCTGTCCCAGTCTGCATGCAGACAATGCAATGGCAAAAAATAGGATGTGTGTTTGCACATGAAGCCACATTTTTCTGTGTCTGTGTGTGTAGTAGTCGTTCTGTATATGTGAAACCCAACATTTGACACAGAATTGTCTATTTGCATAGAAACCACTATAAAGCAGGGGACAAGGTTGCTGTTATGGTGTTATTAAAGAGAGCAGCAGGGGGTGACAGAGAACCCACCTTCCCCAGCCATGCAGCCTATTAAAGCTTTCATAAACCCACACAATGTTTCTATCAGGCTCACAACCACTGGGCTTGACTAAACTATTTCAACAAGTACTGTGTGTTAGTTCAATTAATACTCTTGGTGGTTTATTGTTTTTTTTAAGGTGACACTGACATAGTTGGAACCTGTTATAGTAACACTGTGAAAACAGCGCACTTAGAGGACCATTGACCTGAGCTGGACCTGAGCTGGCATAGTTCTCCACAAGGAAGACACTGCATGGATACAGAGAGGGATACTAGAGGCTGCAAAAGGTAGAAACAACCAGTAGAAATAAAAGGATAAATACAGGAACATGGAAAAAGAGGACAAGCAAAACACACACAGGAACGAAAGAAATAAAAAATGCTGCGGTCAAAACAATAACAGTAGTCCCTCGGTAGATGAGAAAAAAAAGTTTCAGGTCCTTCCCCAGCTGTCACGAGATCATTCATGGATGATTTCACAATAGTTTACGGACCAATTTAAAGTGTCAAAACTGTTTAGCAACACGAGCAGCATAAGCAGTACTGTCAGTCAAGGAATGAAACCTTTAAAGTGGTTCAATTTAATCTCCCGCTCTCACGCTAACAAACAGACACAGACACAGACACACAGACACACAGACACACACAGACACACACAGACACACACAGACACACACACACACACACACACACACACACACACACACACACACACACACACACACACACACACATGTTCAGATGACTCACTGTTCTTGCCATGACGACGTATATCCATGACCAGACTGCCCTCCTGCAGAGCCTCCTCCATGCAGGACTTCCAGTCTGTGTAGCTCATTTCTGCCACCTGCTGCCTGTTCACCGTCAGCACCTCATCTCCGACTTGAAGCTGGCACATCTCGGCCTGGGTGCCTGCACAAGACACAGAGGAACACATGGATAGAAGCAAAGAAAGTATTCAGTTGTACCACTGCAGTGATACGGTTGACTGTCAGTTCATCACTTCTTGAACTTATAAGAGCTGTTATTTTTGCATAAACAGTGGTTGTTTTAGTAATTTCACTGAAATTAAAAATAAATGATCACAAGATGAGAATTTAAATTGTAGACTTCTCACCAGTACAATCCTCGACATATGGCCTTCACAGTTAAATAATTCAACACTGTAGCAGCAACAAAGATCTTCCCATGCTTTCAAGTTTGCTTTTGAGATTCGCTGATGCAAAAGCATCAAGTTGTTACAATAAAACAGCAGTTTTGATGTGAAGAAGTTTTTACTGACACAAAACTTTTTTATGGAAGCAGTTTTGAATTTGTATTATTTAAGACAGGAATGTACACCATTTCTGGTGTTTTTTCTAGTTTTTTCTTATCAATTTAAACTACCCCTTTATACATAATAAAAAAAAGGCACAATTCATTTGTTCATTTGCTGTTTGGCTCAGAACCGTATAGATGATTGAAAAGTATAGAAACTGCTCTTTGCATTCCTTGTTAATGGAAAATACATTTTGAGAATATTGTGCTTTCTTGTAGTACTTGAAGAACATTGAAGTGGCCCCAATACCAGCAGTGGCCCCAAGCCAATTTGAGTTTGAGACCCCTATACTAAACTATGCTGAAAGCTACTAAGAGTCACAAACTGCTTCTGTCTTCATTTCCTATCTTTCTATCTTTCTATTACATATTTACTAATATTTTATGAACTAAGTGGTATTAATGTTTTTACAATTATAACTTTGTTCTGCATGGCTTAAATTTCTACTAACATCCCATTTTTTTCTATACTATTGGTTAACAGTAACAGTACTGCTCTTTTTGTACTGTTGCTCTGTACTGTTTTGCACAGCTGCATATGTTGAAAAGCGGATGTCCTTTTATGTAACACTGGCACATTTACTGTACAGAAATGTTGATTAATGTGCGTGTCCTTAAATAATTAATAACATAACACAAAGGGTGATTGGACAAGGGTGACACAATACATACAATGACTGTAGGGAACGCTTAAATACACTCTAGGTTGAAGCTGGTGTGACAAAGCTAGAGTTCATGTATTGATGTGGGGGGGATGTTATAAGTATTACTGAAACATTATACTGAATTATATGAGATACTGGGAAGGTGGGAAGATCTCAATAGAAAGTGAGGCTCAGGCCCAGCAGATATGACCCAGATAGATGTTGCCCTACATAGGTCTGGCACCGTCACCGTCACCGCAATGGACTCGAAACCCTGCTGACAACTAACCAGCAGTGCCTGGCTGTAAAATGTAACACAGCCTGAGCATTGGTTTCCAATATTACCACTGTGAATACATCAGCCAGATTTAGTGAGAGTGAGATGTGACCACTGGGTTTAACCACTGGGAAGGTTGTTTAAGGTTGCCAGTTTGGCTGTGGCAGCAGACATTATATTGGAAGGTAAATAAAGCTCTACAATTCAAATCCCTTTGTTTGAAGGTATTTCTCTCAACTGTTGTTACCTGGTTGGATGGATGTGACATGAGCTCCAGTTGAGTCCCAGGCTGCCTGGAAGCCAAAGTCTCTGCTGCTGTTGGGCTTCTGGTTCAGGCTGATCCGCATGTCACAGTAGTTCTCCTGGAAACCAAACACCCAACACAGCTGAATAGAGACGAACAACAACTATTCACATACATACAAAACAGTTCTAAGTGCTGGAATGTGGTCCTGACTTTCCATTACTCTGGAGATCAGGTTGTGTGTCTGCCTGCTTTTATTAATCATTTATGGCAGTTGATTAAATGCCAACCTGTAGCTATTCTTTCATTTCTGCACTGCAGCACTCTATTGTTTTTAAGCAGCTTTCACATAAGAAATGAGGTTGAAGCAAAAATTAGATTGAATGACGCATGTGGGTTCACTACTACAAAGCTAAAAATACATTCAGTGACTGTTCATGGTGTCAGTATTAAATAAAATGTGAGTAACACATTTTCATTCAATATACAAGCTGATCTGTTTTGTCAACAGTAGGTAACTTGAGTACCTGGCTGGTTTCTTTGGCTGGAGCAGGGCTAACTGTGGCTTCACTCTTGACCGGAGGAAGGACAGGTGAAACACTCTGAGTAGAGGTGACGCTCTTCGATGGGGTTTCGCCTTTTTCCTCCTCCTCCTCCTCCTTCTCGTCTTCACTACTGTGGGCCGAGCTGGACTGAGAGTGAGCCTCGTCCTCAGAGGTCATGAACTGGTGATAGCGGCTCGGCACGGACAACTTCTTGGAAACATCGACATCACCATTGAGACGCTTTTGAGAGTCGTCCATCTGTCGGGGGAGGAATGCAGATTGTCAAAGAATGCAGAGTTTGAGTCTTACGAATAATATAATGTAAAATGAACAGGGCTGCTGGTTACAAAATCAACTTTAATCTGCAGACCTAAAAATGGAGGAGGGATCAGTTTGCGAATGTGTAGAAAAAGTGAGTATAAAACTGTTTCAAGAGTTCACAATCTTCACTAACTGATCCAATTAAACATAATATATTTTCCTACATTTACTGTAACAGTAATGAATGTGAGGAAGGCTGAAAATAGCAGCCCTGGTAGTTGAGTTAGAATTATAAAAACACTAGCTTCATCCATTATTCACACAGTAATCAGATCGGACCCTTGGGTAACACCAATGTACTCAAAACAAATAACACCGTACCTGACTAATGAGGCAAAAATTCCTCACTGCCAAACAAACACCGTCTCCTCCTGCCCTCTAGATGTCCTCAAGCCCCCTGTGCTGCACTGGTAGTTTATATTTAGTTGTAGAATTATCTAGTACTTACTGTAAAGGCTCGGGGAAGTGAGGTGAGGCGGGACGTCTGGGTCCCGAAGGGCCTTGGCGTGACAACTGAGGTTAGACGTGCGCTATCCGATCTCTGGTAGCTCCTGGGGAGGGAGGCAGAAACCCGAGACACCCCAGGAGGCTTCTGTTCCATTGAGCTGAGTTGTGGTTGTTGTTTGTAGAGAGAACCAGAGGAAGGGGCCTCAGCCTGTCTGCCCGACAATGGGCGCCTTGGCTCGGGCACCTTTTGCATGGAGCTAGAAGAGGAGGCAATGGTTGTGGTCTCCTCTGTCTTGACTGTGCTGGGGTGTTCTGAGACTAGACTCTTTAAAGGAGGTGCAGCTAAAGGAGACTGGGGTCTGTGGAAAGAGCTGCGGCTGGTGGGAGTGATGATGGTCGTGGCGTCGCTGCCTGCAGGACTGACCCTGTCAGCTTCCCGTGAGGTGGGAGGGGAAGCGGCCGTGTCAGTAGCTGGGGAAGCAACGGGGGGTTTGTCCTCTTTCAGAGAAGACTCAGGGGTTTCAGAGGAGTAGTAAGGAGTGTCAACAGTGTAGCTCCTGGGAGGAAGGGTTCGGGTACGTGGGGTAATGACAGGTTGATCAAATACGTCCTCGAAGTCGTCCAGGTAGGAGAGAGATTTGAGACGACCGCCAACACTGTCTGTTCCTTTCTTTTCTCTGTGGGCAAAACAGAGGAGGAGAAGGGGGATGGGATAGAGAGGTAAAGAGGGAAAAAAGTGGACAGTGATGGGTAAAAAAATAAAGACGAGTATGGAAAGCAAGCGATTTAGGCAGATGAAATGGACAAGTGACAGAGGAAAGAAGAGCACAGGTTGAAAAGAGGAGGGTAGAGAGAGGAGGGGGCAGGTGGTAAGCCATGATTAGATTACACTTTCACACTGACTGAAGGCACAATTACAGAGCGTCTCTTCATTCACTCCTGCACAAATAATCCTGCAGTCTCTGTTTAATGTGGCAAAACTTCTCATACACACCATCTGTTGTATTACCTTAGCAAAGGATCCTCCTTCGAGGGTTAAAAAAAAGTGTAACAGAGGAATAAATTCAGTGCGCATTGCTTTTTGGTAAAAACCAGAATCTGGTGAAATTCTCTAGCATTAAACCTAACAATACCATATTGCATAATCCTTCAAAAGTACCTGATCAGGTGTGTTTTCCCTTACCTCTCCTCTTGCATCTCCTTGAAGGTCCTGGACCTTCTGTTGCCGCCGTATGTGATCTGCTCTATCTTCTCTCTTTCCTCTTTCTTCTTCACTATATCAGAGTTGACACTCCTGCGTCGGTTCTTCCATTTGCTCAGGTCCTGCAGCAAAAGTAAGCCCAGATCACCTTATGCACCATTTTGTTACAATTCAGCTCAGATCTAAAACAGACTAGTTGTGTTGAATGGCAAACTGTACAGCTGAAGGGAGTGAAGTTGAGAAGGAGAGAAAAAGACACAAAAAAAGAAAGGGCTACGTTTGAAGGTGTTCTATTTGTGTGCTTTAGGCTCCTCCCGGCTCACCTCCCCTGTGTACTGGGGACTGTGTGACCTAAATGCTGCTTTAAGACTCCATTATTTTGCCATGACACCAATCAGACAGCTGACAGACAGACCACTGTGACAGCCAGTCATATACATGTGGATAACTTTTTATTACTCTTATTATATTCTTACATTTTTTGCCTAACAATGAGGACGTAATGGATCGCTGGTGTTTAAAATTGGAGCACCACTGCCCTTCGAAAATGATTTTCCAGGAATAACTTGCACCCCAAAGTCAATTTTATCTGGATAAAGCCTACTTATTTTCATTCTAGGGTCTCTGTCTTACATCATCTTTCTCTATTACATCATAACACCATTTCACATTAATTATATTATTAGTATTAACAGTATGTGGTGTTTCCTGTCATAAACACTGTGATTTGGAAATGAGGACAGTCCATAGCCAGAGGGCAGTGCTGCACCAATCAGTGTCTTCCTCTGTCTCTGGCTTCTATCTAAACAGCTCTCTTTCCACCCTGCGGCCACAGACTGCACCACAACACCTGCTCTCCTGATTGCCGCACAAATCCCCTAGATCATGTGCTCACCTCTCATGTCTGTGTTGGGAACCAAACTTCCTTCTGCCAGAGTCAGCTTGTCTTGATTCGCATAACAAGACTTGTGAGCGTTAGTGTGCTATACGTATACCAGTTGTACTCACGTCCTGCCACTTATCATCGCTGTCCTTTATCTGCTCACGATGCTTCTGCAGCTCTTCGTAGCGAACCTGCCGGATGATGGCGGGGTCAACTTGGATGTCGCTTGTTGATTTACTCCTGTGGAAAGAAAGAAAAAAAAGGTTGTTTTCTTTTTAAAAGTCACAGGGAATTAGCAGGAGGGGAGGGGATGTTTGGTTTACATATCCCGGCAGAAGCTTTACACAGACAAAAAAAGTTTAAATATGTATTCCACTCGTATGTATGCATGCACCATCTCTTACCACAGTGTGATATAAGGAGTATAAAAAAAAAACAATCTAAAATTCAAACCTCAAAATTGCACCTTCCAATATTTGTTGCTGATGCTGAAAATAAATGCCATTAGACCTCTGACCTGTAACCAAGTGTTAGTTTGCAAACACAGCACACAGGTCAACCACAGAGACCGCTGTGGAGTGATGTAAGCTCAGGAGGTTAGTAACATGTATCACAGCCCTTCCCATCATGCAAAAGAGCAAATTCACTCAAAGCTCGCAGCCTTTAGAAAAAATGCACTCTTTGTTTTCACTTACCTGGTAAGAGTTACACACCTGTCATATTGCTATCAGGGTGATAAGGCAAGTGCTCAGTCATAACTCTCACTGGGACAAGCTTCAGTTCAGGTAGATGACCCAGCGTATTGCTATTGTATGCATCTTTTCACTTTGTTGCTTTGTCAATAGAGCTTTGAGCAACAACACCCCCCTCCCTCCCAGCACCCTGAACTTGGCCCTGTGCCATACAATACTCTGTGTTGTGTGTCAGCATTTAGCAGCTAGAGGGTGAGAACAGCAGCACAAAAGCAGGGGGCAGCGAGGTGCAACTGTAAGAGGCCATAGCAAATGCAAACGTGCCACATTCCTGGGAGCCCGTATCAACTCACCCGTCGATACTCTGTCGCATTTGGCGCTGTCTAGGAAACCAGAAAGAACCACAGACAACAAAGTCACATTTTTGCAGAAGGGTCTCTGTCTGAGAGGGGTCTGATCCCCTGGTGATGGGTTCAGATGTACGTAATCCCAGCTAAAACATGACTCACTGACTGGTTTTTATTTTATACAGTGAAGAGATTAGAGTTTAATGTGCATATAAAATAGGCTTACAGCACATTATCACTTTTCCTTTCCCTGACATTTGGCTGGTGAGATGTGTAGACATGCGTCTTACTCTAAACAATGCTGCCTTTCTGGAGACTCTAGCATGATGTCACTGGAAACATGGCTTTACATATGGATGTGAAGTAAATCCAGATGGCCTTGACTCAGGTTAAATGGTTGCTTTGTGGGTGATTGTGTGCATCTGTTCATGTGCAAACACTGCAGTAGAGATTTGTGTTCAGGTTACTATGGAGTCCATAAGTCACGTCTTCTTTCAGAGCTGTGGGGAATTTCTTTGGGCTTTCATGTCGTCTCAACAGACAAAACTACATTTAATGTCCCTGCTTGGTGCTGTCAATGTGTTCAGGACGTTATGTTTGGATATTACTCAGGCTTGAACCTTTCCACACTTTCATGTTGCTGCACTTTGAGCTTTACATGTCAGTGCGAAGTTCCCTCTGCTGAGGAAAACAACCCTGTACTCTGTTAAGATCCATGTCACTGTAGGTGTTAGGTGAGGTCAACAAACGGCCAGTTGAATGCATTCCATCACAACATCATGAAGTCTCTTATTTTCTTTATTGAGTTTAAATATTTTTTCCATTCACAGGCAAACTCGGTCTGATAGGGAAACAAAACCAAAGATAAAATGCAGAGTTTTGGGTCTGTTTAACAGTGCTCATGGTGTACCAACTATTTCAGTTAATGATGTTGGAGATTTGTTCAAAAAATAAAAATAAAATCACACTTCAAAAACACAGCAGCAGTAGATTCAATTTACAGTCTGGCCATCCAATCAGCATTTACATACCATGTGTTTCTAAAGGTCAAATTAACCATATTGCCATCATGCAGAAGACCATAATCAATAGTCATATGATAGCGCTTTCATAGAGCCTTTCATTAAAAAAATTTCTCACTGGAAAAGGTAATAACAAACATTTAAAACAAGAAAAAGGTCTGTTGTTGCTTTCTCTCACTCAATACTCATGACTGACCCAGTGAATGCTGAAGGCTCCTATAAGTTTTCATAAAGAAGAACTTAATTGGATAGAACACCCATCTACAAGTTGCATCAACAAGCAGTCAAAACCACTTCACCATCAGACAGAAAATATTTCAAGACTGAAATGGCACTTATGAGTTTTCCCAGAAACAGTAAAAACACAACAAGATTGAAGAAAAAGGCTACAAAGTTAGGAGAAAAAAACAGGCACTGTTAAAGAAATCTGCTCTCACGACTTCAGAGCAGCCAGCCTCTCCACCATAAGCCTCTTTTTATATTTTAGCCGACTGGCTTCCCTGATAGCCTGCCATTTCTGCAGGTCACCTTCACTACAGGAAGACGGTACTGAGGGCCTCAGTTGATTGGCTAATGGGCCGCTCGGTGAGCTCGGGCTCTTCTCAGAACAAACTCCAAGTTTCCGGACGAGCATGTCATCTGTTTTAGGACGCATGTCCTTCTCAACCTGATTCTGTTTATTTGCTGCTGCCTCCTGAGTCAGAGGACATGGGGGGCACAGGAGTCTGGCCTTGAGATCAGGAGGCAGAGCCCACGGCTCTGGGATTGGCATTGGGGCGTAGTTGTCAGGAGCCCCTGAGAGTGGCCGTTGTTGCTGAGCCTGCTGGGTTTTCTCCTTACGATAAACCACATCGTCCTGCTCGATATCAGGGAAATCCTCATCCTGTGTGCCTCCATGGACGTGTCGCTGGGTGATGATGTTGAGCTGCGGCTCAGACGTGTAGAGACGACGGTGGGGGGACAGCTGAGTTTTCATCATGGCCAAGTCTGTGTTGGACTGGAAGGCCAGGGTTCGCCTGGCAAACATGTCATCATTCTCCAAGTCAGGGAAAATGCTCTCATAATCAAAGGGATCCGGGGGCTCCCGGGGGTCTTGGCGCCCCAGGAGGGGCCACCTCTCACATTTGACCAGTTTGGGACCTGAGGCGGGGTCCACTGGCGCGAACACCAGAGGGGGGGTCTCTAACAGAGGGGGCTGTATCTTGGGGAGCTGTGGGGGAGTGTGTGCTTGGATATGAGGACTGCAGGGTGGGCAAAAGGAGAGAAAAGGACAGAGAGGTGATGAGTGCATGCATGTGAACTGGATCAAAGAGCAAGAAAAGGAGGAAGAGATATATGAAGCAGTCATAGTGGTGATAGTTGATTCAAACAGATGTTGATCAAATCAGGATTTTACGATCACTCTGTCATGTAATAAAACTATGATGCTAGTTCCTGTAAATAAAGTATAGTCACTAGAATATGCTGTAATAAAAATAAGATAATGCTGACACACAGCCTATATTCTACTAAGGTCAGTGCAGGGAAACTGCTTTATAAAGACTGTTAGGGCAACCTTCAGTAGCTTGACACTATATTCTATCATTAGTATATTAGAAAGCAGCTCATTAGAAACTCAGCTCCAACCGGAGCCAATTATATTTCTCCTATAAAATCCGGATGTTCTAAAACATTCCTTCATTGTCACAATCATGCAGCTGTATCGACCTTTTCCCCACAACAAGGGTGGTGTGAGCCGAGGCATCATGTGTGTGGGAGTGAGAGGGAGAGGTGCCGGAGGGAGAGGGGGCGGAGGAGAGCCAAGGACTGATGTCACAGTCTGAATCATCTGACGAAGAGCCTGACTTCTTACGGCTACAGCCGAGGACAGCAGGTGGGACCAAGGACAAGGGACAGAGGCAGAGAGAAGGGAAAAGATAGGAGGCAGTGGTAGGGAAGAAGAAAGAAAAGTGAGTAGGAGGAATCTATACAGAAAATGCAGTGAATAACAGAACACCAAATTTTGAATCTCTGAATGGCATGCAATGATGATTTAAGGATAGAAAAATCCAATGTGTTTGGTAGAAAAGTAAGAAAAAATTGCGCAAGAAGTAGAGAATAAATAAGAAATCTATGACGTAGCTACTAGGAAAATAGTGATTTAAAGTATGTGTGTATATATGAGAGAAATCCATATTATGCTGGATTTGAATGCCCACACACACCTGAAGCCTTGCATCTTTTTGTACCAGGGTCTCCTCTGAGAGCCCATTTTGATCTTCTGTATGTGAACGTCTTCTTCGGGGGTCCAGAACTTTGGTAAGAACTTGTCATGAGACTCATTGCCAGTAGGCTGTGGTTTGATGCCCATCTTG
Organism: Dicentrarchus labrax; assembly: GCF_905237075.1. Taxonomy (NCBI): domain Eukaryota; kingdom Metazoa; phylum Chordata; class Actinopteri; family Moronidae; genus Dicentrarchus; species Dicentrarchus labrax. The sequence continues at coordinate 20,545,782 of NW_026136706.1, forward strand.
CGTGCGTAGAGATCATCTTGGACGGGGTCAGCATAGCCCTCCTCATCATCCTCGTCCTCAGAGTCACCGTATATTTCCCTGAACAGGCTGTCAGTGGAAACGACCCGCTGATGGTCCACCCTCACAGAGCTGTGCTGGGGGGGCAGCATTTCCCCACTGTTGATTCCGCTGCTGCTCAAGAGAGACAGCCAATCACACGTGTCAAAAGAATTTAACAGCAGCAGTAAAGCACGCCAGTCACACAAAGAGGAGCATGTTCCTCGAGCACAACAACCTCAAATGAGATGACGCAAGGATTAGCAAACCAATGCAAGCTCAAACTGTAAAAGGAGGCAAAAATTGATTTGAGGAGTTATGTTGCCACCTCAAATCACTCCTCCAAGCTCATACAATTCAGAAAGAGCAAATAAGGACGTGCTGCAGCTAAAATCTCAAAACAACTCAAACAGAAACCAACAAACTGAAGACATGTTAGAGGCAGCATACTACGACCAAAGATGTTGCTCATGGTTACAATTAACCATGCAAACCGAGGGTAAGAGAAGCGATCTAGTTTGTTCTCATCAGGCAGGCACATCAAAGTCACACTGTTGCTTCATATTCTCTGACCTGAGGAAGGTCACATTCTGCTGAGGGGCAAGATTGGGAGTCATAGTGACTTTAGGCCAGGGCCCCCCTCTACCCACAGACCCCCTTCCTGCTGACAGGGGACTGGTGGGCACGGCGAAGTTGGTGGGAGGGGCTGGGGAGGGGCTGTGGAAGCGTCTGCTGGCCAGGTCATCCAGAACAAGGTCAGGGTCCGGTCGATCTGCGTCCGAGTCACTGCCACTTTCATACTCATAGGCCCACTCTAGAGGAGCCACAGGCACGGCACTCTGGGAGGCTCCACTGGTGCCGTAGCAGTCAGAAGAAAGCCTTGTTTCACTGAGGTCGTCATTCCACAGCACAGCAAAATGAAACACAACCCCAGTACACACCACCATCGACCATTCGCAGACAACACAACAGTACCACAAACACGGATAGTGATGGGAGAGGTAATGGGAAACAAGGTAAGCTTTAGGCATTTGAAGCACAAAGTAAGGATTTGAGTATGAACACAACACTTCTGTATCACTTTGTGTTACACTGCTTTTAAGGAAGAAATAAAAGGATTAATAACTCCTTATTAATTAGCTGAGATGAGATACAACACCTTCAAACAGATTAAAGTGTTCAGTGCTGTGTGTATTATAACAGTACCTGGTGAGTGTGCCTTCATCCTCTGCGTATGTGGGGTTGGCCCAGCTGCGCCGACTGTCCTCATTGCGTTCAGCCCGCTTCTTCCTTAGTGGAGCAGGGACATAGCCTGAGGCTTTGTCTTTAGTGGGCAGGAACTGGTTAAACTGGGTGCTGGCCTTGGGTGTGATGGATACCGACCGGCGGTAACTGAGAGTGTCCTTGTTATCAGCCATCCTGAAGATAGAGTCTGCCTCAGTGTCACTGCAACAACCTGGAGCACAGGCAGATGAGGAGAGGAGGTGCAGGTAACGGGTGTTACACAGATTATGGGAAATGAAGAACGTAGGAGAAAAAAATTAAAGAGAGGAGAAAGCAGAGGTCTGATGAGGGTAATAAAGTAGAAAGGGGCAAAGGAGGTGAGAAGAGTAAGGGGAGTGTGTTGCGTACTCTGGCGTGACTTTGGAAGAGTAACAGAGGGTGGGGAAGGGAGGCCTCCTCATTTACAAGCTGGTGTGGATGGCTGTGGAATGTCTCACTGCCCTCTCTTACAGGGGGGACAACCACTCTGAGATCACCGACCAGCACTTCCCTCTCTCAAAGCATGCTTGTGACATGAAACAAGATCACAGACGGGCCTCAGCAGTGATATAAAATATCTCCTTCCTTGGGGACTCAAAGGGAATTTTCACTGAAAATATTCACTTTCAAAAGAGTACCACTAGATGGCAACAGGCATTTGTTTTCATAAATGGGAGGCAACTTTCTGGCTCTGATGTAGCATATCTTCCCCGTTCGCAAATATTTGAAGTTCCAGAAAGATGAACGTGATCATAAATATTCATGCAGAGGTGAAATTTGAGAAAGTTTGAACCCTGCCATCTCAAATGGCACAAAAAACGATCACAAAAATAGAAGAAAACATGCTCAATCCCCTTCAATGCTTAAGGTTGTCAGAAATGCAGACATGTCTGATTATGAATGTGTAGACACACATTCATATTGTGTTTGTGTATAGATATAAATGAGTCGTGTCCTACCCTCGCTGCTGCCTTTAAGAGTGGTGTCAGATGAGATGCTGTGGGGTCGAGAGCCCAAAGAGTCCAAGCTGTCCAGGGAGTCGTCTCTCTTGTGTCGGCCTCCGCCTCCGCCTTCTCCTCCTCCTCCTCCTCCTCCTCCTCTCAGATGGTAGAGTTCCTCTCGCTCTGAGTACCAGCTATCTCCAAAACCGCTGTCCCTGACGTTGCTGCCTTTCTCACTGGACGTTTCCTGCAGAGCCTTTCATACACACACAAACACACACAGTCAGATAATAGAGCGACAATTACAACACTGAGCTTCACTGTGTGTGTGGTACATGAGAGATCTCCCAGGTTGAGTGTGAAGTCTGTACTGTCTGGCCTCTCATTCCCGCAGACTCAGTTATTGTAAACATATACTCCTATACTGTCTATAAGGGGCTATGCATGCTGCAATTTAACTGGAATTACCTCATTGTTTTCTATTCACTTCCATCTCTGTCACAACAAACACTGCCATGTTCCACGTACCCTTGATGACTGTGTTTACAGCTTGAAGACAATGTTATTGCACATAAACACACAAGTAAACCCCAGGAGCCACTTTAACCAGCATGGCTACAGACAAGAAACAACTTGTCAGCCACTTTAAAAAGAAAATGATTTTCAGATCTGTAATCCACCGAATCCTACCAGACAATACAAGACAAAACAAAGTCCACAATCTAAACCCAGCCTAACCCTGCGCCACTGAACTTGGATTATCATAGCTAAACGTACAAGACGCGTGGTAACCAACTGCTATTACTGGAAATCCCTGTAGTCAGTTGAATTATAGACTCTCTGAACACCACCACCACCTATAAATCTATGTGAAAGGAAAGTGCCAAATTCAACACTAGTGGGGTGAGCAGAGGGGAGGCAACGGACTTCTTCAAGAAAAGAAGCAGCTATTTCGACACGCCAACTAACACGCGAACTGTGCCGTGCTGTAAACAAGATTAAAATAGCTGAGTCAAGGGATCAGGTCATTTATGACTTAATGTAGCTTTGGTTTTAGTGGCCAGCTATCTGAGGGCCCCTTGGCCTTTAACAGTCATTCTTCTGAACATAGTCGACATACCAGGGAGGATACAGAAATGCACTGGGCAGTGGCTGTAAAACAGGATTTCATTCATGCTATTTCTGGTTTCCACAAGAAAATTAAAGCAGATAGGACAGCTCAGAGTGCCCAATGGGATAATTACTCACTTAGAGAGTTTTACCTTGTATAGTGCTGTGCCCAATAATCCCTCGAATGCCTTAAAATTCAGGTAAGGTCCATCATAGAAGCGGTCACACTGAGCTCTTCTACCCAGCCAGTAAATGGTGATCAACACCTGGAGAGAAGAAAAAATAGCTTATTACACAAACCAAACATGCGTACATGCAGAAATGAATTATATACAGAGTACATCAGATCATAGTTATACATTTACTCTAACTGATGAATGTTCTGTGCAGTGCTAAATCAGGAGGTTGTTATGATAGTTGTAGCCCTACTCTGACACAAAGTAATATCCCCCAGTGCCATGCTCTGGTTTCCAGGCTCATCCAGAATACTCTGTTGTTGTTTGTGTGGGCATTAATAGGCTGCACAGGTAAATGTGCTGCACTAAAGCAAACAATCATTGCTACATCAACAATACTGGTCCCCTATTACACATGATGCGGCTCAAATTGAAATGTCAGCTTTTTGGTTTTATGTCACAGTTAGAACATTATTATTGTCGTAGTTGGAGTGTACAGCAGCCACATGCAGGGGAATAATGTAGGATGATCAAACATGACGAAGCTGCGATGAGAACTGCTATGGTTAATATTACATCTATGGTACAAACATTCCCTAAAAAAAGAGAGAGATTTGCACACTTACATCTCTTACTTTAATGACTTTGTGATTACTTGCAAGCAAAACCTTGGAATATACCTAAAATTGTGTCTGTGATTAATTATTATTTTGTGTTGCATGTTTCTTTATCACACTTCCTGTCTTCAGACCAACCACTGTCGACTCAAATTACATCACTTGAGGCAATTTATCAGATTTTGCATAGCTCCCTTTTTTTGTTCTTCCAAAAATAGGCAGTAGTTCTCATTCAAGGGATGCTGTTCTCCACTGACACCTGGACAGGATTGTCACTGAGGCTAAATCATGTTTTACATTTTATTATTGCTGAATGACAGGCCAACTAATCAAGTTCCACAGAAAAAGAAAATTGCTTATATGTTTCCACTCACATTTTTCAGCCTCCTGTTGGTCTCTTGATGCCTGTGAGAGCAGAAAACAGAGAGGTGTGTGTGTGTGAGAGAAAATTACAATAAAAGAACAGAGGGCATGCTTGTCAGGTCTCTGTGCTGGGCAGTGAAAGAGCTAGAAAGTGAGAGCACAATCCCGACTACTGCCAGCCCTTCACTCACTCTCACACAACAACAAAAAGGCTGAGAGAAAAAAAAAAACACATTTTAGAAAAATCATTGCAAGCAATAAAAGGTTATGTGTGTGTGTGTGTTTTCCACTAATCACAAAATCAAGCAGCTGTAAAAACACTTAGTAAACAGAAAGGGGTTTCTGATTTTAAATAATGATAAAAACAAACCGCTAATTTAACATCTGAATACCAAACAAGGCTTTAGTGTTGGTGCAACAAAGCCCTAAGCTTGCTACCCAAGTCATGCAAAATTTCAGTCATATTTCTGGATTTTGACAGTTGACCTGGCAGTCAGTAAATCACTTTCCCAGGATAATGTCAGCTCATTCTCGCTCCTGTGAAACCACACAAAGCTCACAGTTTCAACCTGCAAGCCTAATATTACCGTTTCCTTATGTACACTGTGTACCTGCCACCTAAGTTAACTGTAGTGTCTATTTGGAGAGGTCAATAAACAGTGATAAATGACTTCAGTAACCATAACGGTGACAGAGGAAGATATACAGTCCGCTTCACCCCCCCCCCCACCCACCCCCTTGTGCATGCTACACATTCCTGCTATCATGTGGTAACACAATAGTCACACATGCTTCGATACCAAAAGCCCTTGGATTTCTTACAGCCCCTTCCCAGCATGCAATGTAACCACTGAACCTGCTGATAATGTAAATGCATGTATGGCATTGACACCTAAGATGTCAATCAAACATGTTCAGTTTCAGAGCAAGGAGGCAAAATCTAACACATCTAACACACAAGTACAATCCTGAGGTGCTTAACGTGAGGATTTACATTTCTTTATATTTCTACTTCACTGCATTTCAGACAGAAATACCTATTTAAAGTGTATTTTTTATTTTATCAGACAGCTATGGTTACTTGCCACATTAGGATTTTACAATAAAAACATTATATAATAAAACACAATGAACTTTTATGTTATGGATGTCTGCGAGTTGTTAGCAGTCTATGAGTTGTAGCCTCTAAACTTCTCAGATGGTTTCAGTTAAGTTTACAGTATGGTTAGGCCCAAAGAGGAAAAGAGGTATTATTCAATATTGCACAGACAAAGCTAAGATTATAGAAAACTTATAGAAAACAAGTGAACCTTGTGGGGCATTCAGAGCAGCTGAATGCCCCACAAGGTTCACCAGCTAGTCGGTAACTATGTCTGTCTGCCGTTTGGTCCTGAGCAGGTATTTTCACTGAAAAATCTACCTGCTGTTGGCGAAAAAGACACTCCGAGAGCAGTGAGAGTGAACCAAAACAGTAAAGTTGTGGACTGAACAGCAAAAGAATGAGCTGAAACTTGCTATAAAGCCGAGAGGAACTGCAGATTCAGGTTCATCACTATGAGTGACCCTGTTCACATTCACAACAATATGAATTATTGCCACTTTAAGTATATTTTGCTGATAACGCTTCTGTACGTTCACTTTAGTAAAATTTTGAATGCAGAACATTTACTTGTAAAGGAGTTATTTTTACTTCTTGGTACTTTTACGCAAGTAAAGGATCTGAGTACTTCCACCACTGACAGCATTTAACTGGATTGAAAGCAGATCAACCTTCTCGCCAGTATGCGTCATCTCACACCAGGGGCCTCTAGCATGCGAATTTGCCAACGGTGAAAACTGAAATTGACGTTTATCCATTTGGCGTATTGCAGATTTATAGGCCCAATAAAAAAAGTCGGCTGAAAAAAATGCCCTCTTTTGTGTGGCTGGGAACATGGTTACAAAGTCTAAGATTATAGCAGTGGTAGCCAGGTCCAGGAAAAAGGAGCTGTATACCAAAACTACAACCACACCGCTTCTCGTAATGCTCATTTATGGCTAGTGGTGATTGTTGAACAGAGGAAAAAATACATAAGGGCTATTTCCAGGCCTCCAGAGCCTCGGGACATTGCTGTAGTCTCAGAATCAGCTGAGTGTTCATATGACTGAGCACAATCATCGACCAGACGTCATGCACAAGTTCTGCACAGAGAGTACTGGCCAGGAATAGCTTCTGTAAAGTAGAATTATCAGTTAAAATAATCACATTGCAATGCTGAAAGGAGAAGGAAGCCATCTGTGTTTGTGTATCTTTCGCACATGCGAGCAATGAAGGCAATATTCTGAACACCACATTCCACTTGAATTTAGCTAGAAATGTAATACATACAACGTCAAACAGAGGGCATTGGAATAAAATGTAGTGTTCTTTGTCTTGTGAAGATCTTTTGTTAGAGTCTTAAGTTTGTTTCTTATGTCACAGGTAAAAGAGTTTAAGAAATAAAAAGGTTCATAGTTCAGGGTCCTTAAACACAATGTACATGTTATACAGTAAAGAACTCTGACAGGAAACCCTCAAGCTTTACAAATTGACAGGATGCTCTCATTACTTCCACCAGCCAGTCATTTCAGCCATATATCTCAACCTCTGCCATCACCACTCTCTTGCTGAGGTCAAAGGGTGAGAGACTACCAACCCTCCACCACCCAGGGACATCCTTCTGCTTTTAACTTCCAATGGAAATGTAAAGACAATACTTGTGCAAGTTAGCCACTTACTGTATGTTAAACAATCATCAATAAATTCAATTCAACACAAGTGGACAAAACAGCTACACAATCAATCAACATCAGTTACGTAAGTTCTTGATACATTCATTATTAGACTAATCAAAACCACAAAAAACAGGTTTCTAATTGTTTAATTATAACTAATTGAGTTGTATCTTGTCAGATTGCTACAGAACTGCGTGACACTATTTTGTCAAAACATACAATTAATTTAATTTGACTTGAAGGAGAGTGTGTTCTGCCAATACAAACCACAGACAAAAAGAAATATATACAACCGAAGAAACATAAGCCACTATTCAAATGTTAGACAAATAACTTCTTAACATGAGCCAAAGTAAGCGATCTCTCCAATCCGGTTGATCGCTTCCCTGTGCGGCAACCAAAAAAATGCTTTTTAGAACTCTGGCAGGACAAAAATCTACAGGTGCAAGCTGTATGTAGACCGAGACCACAGGAGCTTCTAACAAGATCAAGCAAGCTCTGCTTCTTTGAGACAACAACATCCAAAAGCCTTAAATGAATGGGTGTGCATGTGTGATTAGAAGCATACCTGTGCAATGAAGATCACTTGCTCTGCAGCATTCAACATGTAACATCCTTCATCTATGTCGTTTCATTCTAATAAATACTTTAGATTTAAAGACACACCCAGACACATACATCAGGAGTCCTGAAAAACGTAGACACAAGGAGAGTCTGAATAGAGTAATCAGCTGTGGGTGAGACAGTGTCGGGCATCATGGTGTTGTACTTATCAGAGACACTGCTGCCTCTGTGAACAGGGTGAGGCTGGCATTTCACTCTCCGAGTCAGCTACAGAGCACAAATATAACCCTTGTGTTGGCCTTTTACAGCCAGGGCCGTGTCCATGGTGTAGAAACTTTATTGGCCTTTCACCATCATCACTCGTTTGGTTTCACAATCTGCCCACAGTTCATACAACACTGCAGAAAGAAGTGACGGCAGTGCCATATATTAAACTATGAAACCAGAGCAAAGTGAAGTGCCAGCTCAGTGAACCACACCCGAAATACTAACACACAGGGCACTTTGTTTGCCTCCTTAGCACTGTGCACTTTAAAGGAACATTTAGACTTGTCGCAGTAAGCTTTAAACTACATAAACAACTGTAAATACGTGGCTTGAGGTCCAACATATGTTGGTGTTAAATAAATTCTGATAACAAGCTGTGTAGTCAGTACAATTTGTCTGGGAAACAACACATTCCTTCAGGTAGTTCAAACATTTGGTTTGATCTAGAGCCAGGGATGCTATTGCATAATCCAAATCACATAATCACACCACATAGCCACTCCTCTTTATCTATTGTTCGGAAAGGGTCACTGACATTCCTGCGACAATGAGTTTTGATGTACCTGCCGATCTTCTGAAGTTTCCTTTTTTTCAGGTTTGAAGAGCAGTCAACCCTTGTCAATAATTTGCTTAATCAAACGGCGGCAACTAGCGAGACTTTGGACCCCTCTCAGCGGGGGATTTGTTCTGTCAGTTATTGGATTTCACAGACCAAAAGCTGGACGCGTAGCCTTTACTTTAGGTAATAATACTACACTGTAAAAGTACTCCATTACAAGTAAAAGTCCTGCATTTAAAGCTGCAGTAGGTAATTTTTTATAAAAATTATGATATTGTCATATTTGCCCGGTGGACCACACATTTAAAATTTCAGCAAATGTGACAAAAAATTTTTTATGTATTTTTAGTTACCTACTGCAGCTTTCAAATGTACTCAAGTAAAAGTACAGAAGTACTATCAACAAAATATACTTCAAACCGCCAATAACAGATTTTTTTTGGCCACTTGGGGGCAGTAGAAACAACTTGTAAACACACCACTGACATATCATCACCTTTTAAGTTGATATGGAGGACTTGTTAGCCAATGGTTGTTTATTTACACATCCAGCAATTACAGAGCAACATTATCATTCCTTTGGAGTTGTGTTTCTGGCCATCAGAATGCAAGTCCAATATTCACTCTCTTCTGCTTTGTTTTAACTCCTGAGGAAAATATCTGACTCTTTAGTTGCTATATGCTTCACTATGTTCACCAGCTCATCACTAACTGTGTCTGTCTGCACTTTGGTGCTGAGCAGATAGTGTATAGTGGGTCTTTAGAACTTTCTTTTGCTGAAAACAGCAAAAACAATGCTATGAGAGCAACAAGAGTAAACACAAATGGTAAAGTTATGGCTGGTCAGCCGAACAATGAGCTGAAGCACACTATAAAGCTCTGTAAAGCTGAGGGGAACTGCAGACTCTTTGTAGGTTTTATCACCAAGAGTGACCACTCATCTTTTCACATTGTCATTTAATACATTGTATTATTAAAAAAATAAAATAACATAAAATAAATAGATATAATAGCATATATACTTTTTTAATGTATCGGATTTAGGTGAATAATTTTAAGTTATTTCAAATATATTTTGAAAGCACAATGTTATTCACAACTAGTAACTATAGCTATCAAAAAACGTAGGATAGTAAAAAGTACAATACTTCCCTCTTAGATGCAGTGCAGTATAAAGTATATAGCTACTTGAGTAAATATACTTAGATACACTCACTACAACACTGCTCATAGCTTGTTCTCAAAGGCATCTGACTTTGAAAACATCTACAGTATATAAGATTCCACATGCTGTAATTCCTCTTATACTTACTATGTTATACAATGGGTATTCATGTGTCTTACACACTGAAATAAGCTGAATAAGCATAGGAGTCCCTCAGCACCTACAGTAAAACAGCACAGCGTGTACTGTTACAGTATAATGACTGCACATTCTTGGTCCCATTCACTGCAATTCCCACCTTTTATATCCTATTTAAGTAGCTATGTGACAAATTACACTTGTTAAAACATTCATAATGGTCAAGTGTAAAGTAATCAGAAGACATTTAGGATCATTAGGGAAAAACCTTCAAGTCCTAGCCTTTTATGTCAATTCAGAGGTGTGGCCCCAGTCCAACCTTCCCTTGATGCTACTGAATTTCCACATGGCAGCTAAGGGTATAAAGGAAGTGGCTGAAGTTAAATAGAGCTCTTTCGGATGCCATGATTCATCTGCAGAAATTCTCTCATTTCCTGGGCAGCTGTTAGAAACTGACAAAGTTGGTCTAAAGTAGCCAGAGAATCATAGCCTCTAATGATAAATCTGATTTGGTCTGGTCAGTATTACAGCTTCGGCTATTCGGAGTGTATTTTGAACTTTGTTACAATCAACAACACGTGGAAGATGTAAGAAAATCCTCCAGAATCTATCACTCAGCAGCACACTGTGCCATCTTATCTTATGTCCCATGTATATCTATTACAACAGTTTGTTATGGTATTTGACAATTTTGATACTGAATGTGTTTGTACCTGATAAACACCTTTATCAGAAAGACCTGTTTCACAACATAAGGAAATAGAGCAACATGCACTCTAGGTGGAGTTAAGGTGGATACTACAAGAACTGCAAAGCTCAAAGGTCAGATAGATGCCCAATAACCTTTTATGGCTGTCGTGACAACACAGACAAGTATGAATTAAACTGTGATATTTCTGCCAGCTAAGTGCCAAAGGAAAGACATTGGCCCTGCTAATAAATATATTTCAAACACAAACTATCAAGTTAACAAGAGGTTTATTTTTCATTGCACTTGTGTCGAATTTGTTTTTTAAATATTAATAGCTTGGGTGTGTAGCACCTTTAATACAAGTTAGAGCAGATTAGGGTGGCAACCAATGATTATTTTTTATTACCCATTAATCTGCCTTTGTACTGTCAAAAAATAATCAAAATTGCTCATCGCAATTTCAAAAGTCAAAGGTGACTTGTATAAATGCCTTGCTTACCCTGAAGCAACAGTAAAAGTAGAATAAAATAGAGGAAAATGACCTCACAATTGAGAAGCTGAAATCAGAATAGATGACAATTGAATGTGAAATGACTAATCGCTGCAGCTCTACTACATGTGCACACAAGGAGTTAAAGTTATACCTTTCTCTATAAAATGTAACAAAAATCATAAAATAAAAATAAACTAAAACATTAGAATGCGTAAAAGTTAAAAGACAATAAGAAACACTTAATTAACACTTAAAAAATCATATGTAATAGCTGAAGGTTTTGCTGAGAAAAACAGGAGGTGAAACCTACTGCACCAACAGGATAACAACCTTACTGCTGCTGAAACAGAGAACAGGGAAGCTGAGCAAAGCACCTGTCAGACTGGGTTAAAGGGAGTGGAGGTTGGACACACACCAGGAGAAAAGACAGCTGATAGAGACAACTTTCTCTCTCTCTGTGGCTCATTTGCCTAGGCTCTGATAAGCAGCAGAGAAATAAAACCATTGGTTGCTTGTCTGCAGCCTTCATTGGGATTATATATTCGGGTTAGTGTTTGTGTGCCATCTCTCTCTGTGTGTGAGTTAAAAATACTGAAGTTGGGGAACCACATAATTGTGCCCACAAACACAAATACCTCCACATTTTTCCTCTCATATAAAGCCAAAAGAACACCCAATGAAAATATGTTACATTTAAGAACAACAGTGACTGTAAGAAATGAGTTTGAAGAAGACAGTCCAATTCATCAGTACAGACTCAAGTACAAAATGCTTTAGCTGGAACAGTCGGAGCAGCTGCAGGTTCATCCAGAAACTGAGAATCTCTAACTGTTGAGCGCATTTCAGGGAAGCAATATTTACAATCTTTTCCTCTGAATGAACACATTCCCAGATACAGTGAAAAAACCACGACCACATGCAGGGGGGGAATGTAGTGGGAGGAGACGACACACTATTAAAAGCTCTTCTTCTGAGTCCTGATACCATTCCAATCTGTTTGTCAAAGTGACCCCTAGGTACTAAAAATAGTATAGTGACCCCGCCAGACCAAACCCCTGCACGCTACAGACATGGTTAGAGCTATGCCACAGCACACTCGGTTCCAACAGAACAGTGGGACTCGGATTTGATCCGGAGAAAAAAACAAAACTGTACTTCAAAATGGTTTATATGCAATCTTAAACATGCCATATGTTTTCTCTAATAAAGTTCAGTTGGTAAAATGTCCTTTTAAGTTACAAGTCAGCTTTCACTACATACATGTGGGTTTTCTGAACATCATTTTGAAACTAATTTACGGCCAAAATCATGGGAAACAGTTATGCAAGGGGGGTAATGTGATAACGCACTGAGCACAGGATCCATAAAAGAGTTATCTCTTGATTTATGACACTGAATCAGACATTTTGTGAATGATATTGACTTATCGCGGGGCCTCCTATCCTCTGATGTGGGGAGAGGGTGTGTCTTGATAAAAGGCAGGCAGATTTGTTTATTTAGTGTCCATATTCCTGCGTATGTACAGTACATCTGCCTTCCTACGTGTGTTTGTGATGACTGTGGTTTCGACACCATTGTCAATGCTACTGACGAATGGCTGACAGTGTCTTGGGTGGATCATGGGAAAAATTGTGGCAACATTTCATCCATGAAGGAACATCCAAACTGAGCGTAACTAACGAGACAACAGAAAGAACAGGAGTGCCGCTGGTATGCAGAATTTTGAAAAAGCTCACAACTTGACATCACCCTGGCATTATTTTGCCATCTAAAGTGATGTATTTGCTACTGAGGGCCTATCCACTTCAAGTTCAACAACCTGCGGGGACTGCTGCTAAAGCACTTTTCTTTGTGCTTGCACAGCAGTGCTGTATCACCACAGAGAGTGTGTCACAGTGGATGGACTGCGTTACCTCGCTCCCTCCTTAAGGCACACCTGTGTAAAAACTGAACAGGTTGTTCAACATACCACATACATCTCTGTCCAGCATGCAACTGACACAAGAGCAACTTTCTAAAAGTAAAAATAACAAACACTGTGGCAGTGGGTTCTACACACTATCAGACACTATCAGTGTAAGATGTATAACCTGTTCCTGACCATAAACAAGAACTTTCATTGCTAATGTTTTGTGCCTGAGGTTATGGTTTGCTGGACCTGCACCAAAGGGAAATTATTCAGACATGCTGGAGAGCATGTTCTTTGTTCTTCTTGCCTGTGTGGTTTCATCCATTTTTCCCTCCAACATATTTTAAAGAAACACATAAAGCTGTGCTTAAACAAGCACTTACTACTAACACAAATATACATGCACACTGAAAATAACATTGACCTTTTTTGAACCGCAGCTTGAATCATTCCTCACATGAGAAGACGTGCTCAGAGATACTGTATAGTGTCAAAGTTATATTCAATGTTAATATTTTATGTGTACGTTAAGCATTAAGCATAAATACAATCTGAGAATTAATTTAATCAAAGAAGAGTCACAGACATGAGTCACAGCTTACAAGAGGACCTCAATTCTGTGAATGGAAAGGACGGGTATCTAAATGTCACAGTAGTACCAGTATTTCACAAAGCTCACAAGATCAGAACTTACCTGACTGTAACTCTTGTGGATAAGTCCTGAAGGTCTCCAGGGTGAAAGAGCTGTGCTTCCTTTAGTCCAAGCTTCCCGCAGGCCTTGAGGAAGACGTTTAGGTTGTCCTGGACAAAGAACAAAGCAGGGATGAGGGTTGTCTACCTTCAGAGGCACAGAATAATCACTCAAGAATTCTCTGGCAGGGACACAGTCTACAACTCATTGCTTCCAAAGTTCATATCACCCGAGAACAGAGACGGACGGGGAGGAGCGTGTGTGTAGCAAATAAGAAGCGACCCAGAGCAGAACACACAAACACACATGGAGGGGGTAGAGGCTGCGTGACAGCAGCTGACTGACAGCAGCAAAGCTACCTGTGGGCTGGGTTAGGGTAGGAGCAAAACCAAAACCAGGAAGGATGACATCAGAGCTGTGCACAAGTCCCACCCAACCGGCCATGCGAGTGCAAAAGTGACACACGGGAACACAATGCCTGCTGCGGTCTCCTTCTTCTCACACCCTGAAACTGTCCCCTCCCCTCCCTGCCAAGCCCTTTCCTCGTGAATACCTGTGAAATCTGTGGGGCGGTGGAGTATTTTGGAGACATTCGGTTGCTATGAAACATGAGGTCGAGTGACAGAAACTGACAAATATTTTTCCTGAAGCAAGAGGACATGGGAGTGGAAGAATGGTTCCTCCTCCCCTATGTCAATCATTTCACGTTGCATAAAGTTAATATGTGTGCTCATGATTTGCACATATGCGTGAGGGTAATTCAAGATAGCAAATTGACATTCTGCTCTATAAATACACACACATCTCATGCATTTCAAACAAATCCTCAACCACAAAGACACCATTCCTTTCTGGGGTTATGACTTTTACAGTTGTAATCCCAGGTGTCTTGTTTGTAAGTCTGCACTTCCCATTGGGACAGCAGTGCTTAAGAGGGTTTCATGTAATGACACATGGCTTCAACATGGGTTGGAATAATTAAGGGGTAGCTAGTTCTATATTTAAATGGCAAACATGCTTATTAGCAAATGGTTGGAGAGAGCTGACCTCTCTGTGCGGGAATCCCTTGCTAACAGCTTTGCTTGTCCCTTAACGGCACTTTGCCAGACCCTACAGGTCACTGTCGGCCCCTACAGGCCAAGGATCATGCCCCCCTACAGTGCTTTGTCTGCAGGCACTGGGGCCACTCTTCATTCATTATAACACAAAAGAGATTTTCTCTTCTTCTTCTTTGACTTCTTAATAGACGTGATAATGTAATTTTCCAGATTGGTACAGAATAGGATTGAGTAACTGAGATCATTACATGGGTTTTGAATGGTAAGCTTTATCTTATAATTCTCTCTCATCATTTGACCACGTAACATAGTTCACATGTACATTTTTCAGTGACACAAAGTTTACGACTGTGTTAACCAATGCGTATAGTATGCACAGTCAGTACATACATCAGTGTGCATGACATCTTGCTTACCTCGACTTGCCTCAGCTTATCAGCTGACAACCCAGCAGTACTGTAGTAAAGACAACCTTTGTCGAATTCAAGACAAGGACTAGTCGAGTCAAAGTCAAGACCCAGTCTGAGTGAGAGTCAATACCAAGACGGAAACAAAACAATGCTTTTGCCATTGCCAGTGAGATATATTTGAGCAGCCAGGCATACGATAGCAAGTGACACTGATGTCCATTTTGAATTGAATTGAACTGAATGGATTTTTAATTAAACCAATGCCTGTTTTCTGAACAAGCATGCTTCAGTGGTTTTGTTTTGAAGGAGGAAGTTACTTCAGATAAACATATATTGTGGGACTCATTCAAGATCAACTAGAATATTAGGCGAGACCAAGTCTGAGACAAGTCCGACTGCAAATACCACCAAGTCCAAGACAAGCCCGAGACAATAAAAAAACACGTCTCAAGTTCGTTCTGAAGCACTACAGCACTGCACTACATGTTAGATATGATTCTAGCTCATCTGATACTTGATTTTTAGGCTGACAACAATATACATGTTTTTATGTTTATAAAATTTGATAACAATATATTGGCCGATAGTCATATATTTTTTACACTATCCTACATATACTGAGGAGAACTTTTTATAGTATAGTTAAAAACCTCAGTTGCTATTTCTGTACAGTAATTTCTTGTTACTTAGCAACATATACACTGATATGCTCTGCTGATATATCGGCCCAGATAAGCAGTCTAGCTCTAGATGTGAATCTTCTATTCTAAAAGAATTCAACCCATGAAAACATCTAAGCTTTACTGCTGCAATATAGCTTAAAAATTCCACAAAAGATCTTCCACTTTAGGCCCCGATCTTCCCCTCACCTTAAGCCAATGTAACCAAGGCCTATATGAAAAGATGATTAATATCACTGAGGTATGAATGTCATTTAACGTCAAAGAACATTATGAACACACTAAAAGCCCCTCTAAGAATTAGTCCCAGAACATGCAGAGATAATGATGTTGAAGGAATGTTATGCTGACTTGTGGCTGCACATAATCCGGTTAAATATGCTGTAACTATCCAGCAGCCTCTAATCCTCTCATGCAGACTTGAAGACCCCAATTCAAGCACTTCACACCAAGAAACGGAAAGGTTTGACTCATAAGGTGTCTGCTTTGGAATAAAAGAATATTCGGCCCCGCTGGTCACATTTTGGTCGCTCTATTTCTTCCACTGCATTCTTTGTCTAAGATAGGCATACGCTACAGTTACCCCGGACTGACCCTTGGCAGTGCTTCGAACATCGAGCAAAGCTATGGTTAAAATATCAGGCTACACATTTTCAACTCCTGAGACAATAAACGGAGAGGCAATGGAATACTTGAAATGTTGCCTTTCCTGAAACAGAATAAAAGACCTTCCTGTCCCAACAGTCAGATCCAGTCATAACATGAATCCATACAACACAAACACAGTAACAAAACATGGTCAAATGCCTGTCATTGCACAGATGATTACACACACATTTAGATGAGTAAAGACACCCTCAGGGCCATTCAAACTGTCTGTTTATCTCCTCCCGCTGCTACCTCAACTCACCAAGGAGTTGGTGTACGCAGGAACATCCAGCACCATGTCAATTACAGTGTATTTACGGTGGGCAGAGGCCGATGCAGTCATCTTTAACTTCGTCCTTCTGGATTCAGCCCAGTGGGCCTCAAATCCATGGCCCCCGCTCATGAAGCTGGCTGCCCCACCGCACAACCACTGGTAAAAGCAGAACCAGGCCTGAACTAGGGTGCCATGACCCAAACCCACAGCTCCCTCAGTGCTCAGCAACAGGCAGAGAAGTGTGCTGACATGGGAAACATTCCCTTGGACACAAGTGAAGCCAAAGAATAGGCTCGGGTCTGGAGCCAATGTTGCTAAATATTCCACAAAACCAGAGATTTCCGTTTTTTTCCCCCCTCTTCCCTCCCTGGGCTGTTTATTCTGCCAGAGCTGAAGCCTGGTATCGATTTTAGTGCTAAAATCTTTCAGATAACAAAACTATAACGACGACTAGGACCATTATGGTAGAAAATGTTCATATTTGAGTGTTAATGAGGTGTGTTTGCAAGGAGCCTTTTATTCAGCAGTGATTAAAGTTATACTGTATCTACATTACAAAAAAAGGCAGCCCTATCCGCTTTCCTCTTGTTCTTGTTCACTGTATTTTTCTTCCACATGTCATTTTGGAATTTAAACATACTAGAAAAGCAGCATTTTTCCAGTTTCTTCTTCTCTAACTCTATCTATACAGTGGAAATGGAAACATGCAATGATCACCACTGTGAGGAGACATTTAATGCTTAAATTATTTCACAATTTCAGAGAAAACAGCTGAATTCTAATTTCAAGCTCTTAAAGAGCAGATACGTGATGGAGCAATCTTAAAAAAACTACTTGACTACTTTAGGGTCAAAGTTATTCTCACAGCAGAGTGAGAGTGAGTAATGTTTGTTTGGAGAGCTCTCCACTTTTCTCCATGTGGTTGGCAGTAACTGATAGCCGCAGGCCAACCAGGAGCCTTTCGCATTTACTGGAGAATTTATGATCAGGTGGTTTCAGGTTTGTGTCCAAGTCTCGGAAATACCACACCGGTGCTACTGATGGAGGAGATACTTTACCTCATTACCTCAGCAGGTGCCTGGCCAGTTACATTAACCAACAGTCCAAAACAAACTGGCAGGGAATTTGATTTATGTCATAACACACATGATGGTACAGTGTTTGGGGCTGCAAATACTATGTTTACTGTTTACATCCAGCCTGAGTGCCAGTCTGTTTCTTCTACCGCAAACTTGTCATTGTCTTGCCAAACAGGTTGAGTGTTACTGAGCCCACCGACAGACTGCCTGGGTTAGGTTGGGGTTCTCTATAATTCCTCCAGACAGCTGGACTCAATTACTCCCACAAGAGAGAGCTTTGTGAGGGATGGGTCTAAGGTAGGGTTTTCAACCCTCTACTTCCCGAGCACTTGTGTGCAGACACTCCCAAAACATTTATTTCAACTGAGCCACTGTGGCCCAAAAGGCCTTGGCCACAGTCTGGTTAAATTTGAAGACACTGCCAAGGCCTAAAAAGGTGAAAAGATTGAGAAACACTCATTACTGATTACATAAAAACTAATTCTGCCCCCATCTGATCTCCCATCACTCAATCAAAAACCTAATAATCAGATGAGCACAAAGACTTTTTTGTCTTGAAGGATTTTGATTGAGCGAAGCCTCAAGCACGGCAGACATCATATTTAGGGTGCACTCAAATGCGGCCGGTGGCCTTTCAAGCAGCTCTACGTTCACTGAACTTATTAGCGTGGATGGATATGGGGAGCGACAAGTCACTGAGGCAAACACCTCTCTCTCATTGGCAGCCGTGGCTCAGACCTGTCACCAGTCAGCTCAACTGCTGCTGCTCCTCGCACTGCTCCCTCCCACACCTTAAACTCTCTACGGCAGACATTACTCCAACATGAAACACACAGCATTAGCAAGAGACAAAACGGTGTATGAGGAAAACTGTGATGAGCTGTTGAGGCTATGTGTCAAAATATCTATATGTACACACAACATGTTTACGTCTCACGTTTAAACTGAACACAAAGAGAAGACTTACCAGTCCGGCTATAGGTGTGGGCAGCCTGTTAACCCTCTTGATAATACCAGGCTTGATCTTGTTGATCAGACTGTGTGCAAAAGAAAGAGAGAGAGAGAGAACATCAGGGAAAGGCAGGGGGTAAGTGAAAGCACTCGGTCATTGGCTAGACTGGTCTAACTAGCACGGAATGAACAAAAAGTGTTGCAAAGTCTCGCCGTTGTGTGTTTACGACTTTGTTTAATGGTGGCCACCTGGCTTCAGTTTAGTAAATGGCCAGTGCTGCACCCTGATGTAAGCAAACCAGGTCCTCTGCTCCTAAAACATGCCCTCTTCTACCAAAACAACCCCAAACAAACCTGGAATCACCACATATCAGAAAGGCAGTGATGGTTTTTGACAGATGAAAATTAGTTATCCAAGTCCAAGATAATACACACACACACACACACACACACACACACACACACACACACACACACACACACACACACAAAATATGTAATATTATGATTAAGATTTTCTACTTGAGTAAAAGATGTAATACCTCAGTGTAAAAAAACTCCAAAGTCTTGAAATTACAAAAGTACAGATTGAAAAGATTGAAGTTGAAAAGTACAGAAGATTGATTTATCGTTTGGTCTATAAAACATAGAACACCACAAAACAGTGAAAGATGTCAGAATTCTCTAGTGCTCAAGGCATCTTCACCAAATGTCTCATTAGGTCCAATGAACAGTCCAACACCTAAAGATACTCCAGTTTCTATAATGTAAGACAAGAAACTGCAGTACATTCTCCCATTTGAGAAGCTGGAACAGTCAACTGTTTGGCATTTTTGCTTGAAGAAAATGACTCAAAAAAGAAATTGATTATCAGAATAGTAGCTGATTACATTTCTGAAGATCGACTAATTATTGCAGCTCTAACTCAAAGCATCAAAAGTAATAGGCCTTATACTGACATATATTACTAGATCGTTATTACGAATGCACTAGTAACAAGTAAACAGCATTTAATTACATAGTTGGTCAAACTAACTTTAACTAGTTATATACTGTGGGGGAGTCTATCCAACATGTTTTATATGTTGGTCATATGTTTTGTATATTAAATCTTAATGTGCAAATAAAAAATTTAAATATCTCACCCTTTTTTAAAGAAAGAAAGATATCTTGAAAACTCCACGAGACTACATAACTTGTTAAGGTGGATGTTTTGCAGAGTGTATCTTCAGCGGACCGACCAGGGGTGGAAGGCTTGAGGGGGGCAGGCAGTATAAGACTTTGCATAGGTTGACAATAGATGCACCGAAAGAATGCAAAAGGCATTTGGGTTAGTCATTTAGCAGTGAAACAATAGAAAGCTGTGATGATTTCATCAGATAACACACACTGTAAGCCAAGTAGGATATAACCATGTGTGTGACCCACACTAAACATTCCTTTCCAAGCAGTTGTGATAACCACGACACAATGGTAATGGACGCTTCTAGGTGAAAGCGATTTAATCTGTCTTCCTTTTCCTCATGCTGAGAAAACACGGACAGCTCTCTGAATGAAAGTGTCTCTGTTGTTCTCTGAGAGTGAGCAAACAGTGGAGTCAGGCTCAAATCAGCAGAATGAGGGGCTTCTTCTTTGAACTGATGCCAATAGAGGTTTGGAAGATTCTGCATGGCCTGCTGGTAATTACAGCTTCCTGCTGATTCGTGCAAATCACATCACTGTGTCCATCCACCAAGGCTGCCCACATAAACATGTATAAAGGGACATGATGCTAACCCTCTCTCTCTCACACACACACACACACACACACACACACACACACACACACACACACAAGCCACAACTCCACAACTCTAAGAAGAGCAGTTGGTGAATCAATGCAAAAGCCAATTCTATGCAGATAAATTTGTTCCTCTAACTCATCACAACTCTTGATGCACCCTGGGTTAATGAGAAAGCAGGGTGCACTGGCTCTCCCATGTGGTTTTAGCTGGAGGCTTTCCATTCACTACACGGCTTCTCACAGCTCTCATTAAAGTAAGGATGGCACTCTGCCCATCCACAGATCTGTAACATCTGTAAAGCAGGCAACACGACTCCTCCTGAAATAGATCACACTTCATATTCTTAGAAAAAGACAACAGAGGGCAGATCTGAAACTGTAAAATAACTACATAATGCAGCCTCTATTGTGCTGTCTCGAAAACACTGGCTCACTTTATGTAGCAGACAAACAAACAGTGGCCCGGCAGGGGGTCTGCCTGGGAAATATCAGTAACACTTACGTTGGAGTGCAGACCCAGAGGAGAGCAGAGAGATTCCATATGAATGAGTGGCTTAAGAGAGGTGCCTGGGAAAAGCAGAGTACTTACTCACACAACAGAACGCCATTCTCCAGTGCTGATCGGAAGTCGTTACTCCCAAATTTTTTCTTGGTTACTGCCTGGAAAAAAAAGGGATACAAAAACAGTGAGAAAACTAGCGAGAGGGGTTGGGTGAGGAGAGGAGGGGTGTGCGTGTGTTTGGTTGGGGAGGGTTGGAGAAGAAAGGTAGGATGTTGAGAACAGTAGCAGAGGAAGTCAGAGGTATTTCCTCCTGAGGTCCTGCAGTGTCTCTGGGACAGAGTTGAGCACAGTTCTTCAGGTATCGCTCAGGAGCGGCTCCGCTCTACTCACTTTAATGCTGAAAGCCGCTGGTAAACAGAAGAGCTGTGTTAAAACTGTATTGGAGCCAGGCTGCCAAAGCCACAAGGCTATGGGAGCATCTGGAGCGCTGTGTTAAAGCCTCATGCCTTTCCCATGATCTCAAACCACCACTGCAGGAACACCACAGTCATTATGCAGGCAAATGTGCATGACATGCAGCGTTACAAAGCACATATACAGTACACACATAAACAAACAACGGCCTTGATTTTAAACACACTATTCATCTGTTTTTTTTTTTTGTAAATTGCAGCCTTTCGAATACACAATATGTATCTCCTCTAAAAGACAATACTGTTATAATTTTCTTATGTTTTCACATGCAACTTTGTTCCATGCTGACGGCCACTCCTTAACACAGCTTCCCGTTCTGTTTTGTTGGAATATTTCCACCATCAACAACTAATCAGTACCTGAGCAACTGAGCACAACACACACACTTACGTTACATTAGAAAACAATTAGTGTCTACCAATTCTGCACAACCCTCTTTACTGGTTATTTTAATCTCCTTTTTTTAATCTGCATCTGGATGTGCATCAAAATACATCATTATGGAAATGTATAGATATAGATAGATAGCAAAAATACACAAAAATGTCTTGACATTTTTTCTAAACATCCTGGATCTGGATCCGTACCAAACACTAATCACTTCTTCTTTGGCCCATGGCCTAACTTTCCAACATATTTCACTGAAACCAGTTTTGGAGCTATCCTGCTAAATTATCCTCTAACAGTCAAACAAACAAACTAAGAGCTAATCTCATTGGCTGAGCTTACGACTACACTGGCAGCCGCCGTGATCATATTTCACTGCAGAGTTAGCTCGCTGTGGGAGGATGTGTATTATTTTATTTTAGACGATGATCATACTCGAAACAATGTGGTATTCATGACTGTATGGCTATTTAGGAGACTGCCATTTACTGTGCTGTTGAATTGTATTTCATCCTACTGACAGGATAGGTGTTTCTTTTATTTTGTCCACTTTATTCATATCAAATCAATGTCGGTAGGCTAAATAACATAATACCTCTCTGTATAATGCAGCAGTGTGCAACAGCACTGCAAACAACATTACTACAGAGCTGCTGAATTAGAATGCATTAGTTTAAGTTAGGTGTACCTAATAAACTGGCAACTGTGTGTTATCAACTACTGTATGAAAACACTGTAGCGCTACCAGCCTCACGTACTGCAATGTGTTTGATTTTAAGCCTGCGTGGATATTAATGAATTTAAATTACCGGTCTGAGCACTCATATTACACTGTATGTACATGAGTAAGTAAGACAGCTGGCATTAACCAAAGTGCACACACTCACACACAGAGCAAAACAAGTCGAACAGGTCTCACAAACCAAATTGTTCAGATGTGGCTTGTTTCAAGGCTTTCCCTTGAAAGGAAAAGGGACAAAAGCTGGGACAATTACTGACATAGTTAAGTACAGGCCATCACTTTGAGGAGGGCAGGAGAAACTGGAGCAATTAGACAGACTGACTGGCGGACACTATTATTATTTTCAAAGCCAGGTTACACCTCAGGCCACACCCTGGGTAACCAGAGACAGCCAATGCCTCAAATGCCCATCATTCCAAAAGAATTAGATCATATTGTAATAGATAAATAAGATTAAAGTTTTGACACAGTAGTTTTGTGCACTCTGTGACAAAGTGTTTGCACAATGTGATCGGGCTATTGTTGGGAAATGCTGGTTTTGTTTACTAAATATACGCAGATCTTGGCCTACTCCTCCTTCATTGACACAAATACAATCATAACCAGACACTGAGAACATAAAACAAGAACACACACACACACACAAACACACACACACACACAGAGCAAACAAACATTACAGTACTGTGTATAATCAGCCAGGCGCTGCAGTTGGCATATGCAATCCTGACCCCTACTGTTCTATGTATGTGGGGCCAGCAGCTAGGATTCATGTACAAACAAACAACAGAGGTGGAGAGCAACAACACAATGATTTGGATTCCCTGGTGCATACTTAAGGTGTTTGCTACTTTGATGTCCCCCCTTTGCCAAGATTACACACTATCTTATCAAAGTTACATCAGGCAAACGGAATGAATGGGATGATTAAGATATTATCTCCTAGTCCATGTGTGGAGGCCCTGGCGCTGAAGCTGGCACAAAGCTAGTTTTCTCTACTCCATCGTCATCATTAGAGGTATTAACTCCCCTCAGATCCAGCCTGCTGTGCCCTCTCTCTCTCCTGTTGAACCTGCCATGTGGGAAAATAACTCTAATCTGCAACAACATACCGCTACTCTGATTTAAC
This sequence comes from Dicentrarchus labrax, assembly GCF_905237075.1. Lineage (NCBI taxonomy): Eukaryota > Metazoa > Chordata > Actinopteri > Moronidae > Dicentrarchus > Dicentrarchus labrax. The sequence goes on from NW_026136706.1 coordinate 20,569,636, forward strand.
AGGGAGATTTAAGGCAGCGGCAGAGATTTCAAAAACAGCTTGCCTTCCTGCAAACCCACCCTCGCTCCCCTCAAGAATGTGCTGCTGAAAGTGTTGAAGAACTGGGTCTCACAACGACTTTTCCCCCCTCACATTAAAAGAGTGTGCTCAGAGTTCATTACGGGCTCTTGAAGTGTGCAGTGTGTGAAATAAACTCTTATTATTGCAGTGAACCAAGAATGGTGTCTTGGTAGAACACAAATAATAATAGGAATCGAGGAGTCTCTGGGTCCGTGACCACAGCTATTGTTTATTCATGGGACGCACTGAGGCAAATCAGTATTCAAGGTTTGTGTGGATGCAGCCCCCCCACCACTAATTGTTCCTAAAATTCTTTGTTCCTTCTGCAGAGGACAACAGCATGGGTCATCAGAGGGCAACCGGGACATTATCCAAAAGATTTCATGGATCCGACTCGAGAAAAATATACCACTGTGGAAACTATTAGTATGGACACCATCAACATATCAGAACGACAGAACTACATCAACATGTAAACGCAAGTGAATGGCTTCTTGTGTGAAGTCCCGCTTCACATGAGTACATCTGAATGCGTACATCGGCGTCCTAGTTTCTAATGGCTCTCTATCTAAACAGTCAATAACCCAGAACGCCACTGCAGCGAGGTGACTAATGACCGGTCCAGTCGCACAGCTCCTGGTATGAAAAACAACACAGCGACAAAGGTCACAGAAGGCAATTCATGAGTGTCGGGTGCAGCACCATAAGTTACTGAATAGATGCAGAAAAACAAACAAAAAATGAAATTCTAGGAAAAAACAATACAAAATAATTGTTAATTGCAATTTACTAAATGTACGATATCACCAAAAACCTTGTTTCCCCCAACATACTACACCAAAACTTAAAGGATTCTTGGAGTGGCTTCAATGTTACATGACAACAACTCGATAAGTAACAAACCTTCAAATAATCCTCAGGATTAAGTTACCTTTTATTGGCCGCTTCGTTCCCGAGCGTGTGAGGAACACAATACCGTCCCTTTCAACCAGACACATACAAACGCAGGGGGAGTCAAATCAAAACTAGAGCTGAAATCTTATACAGATTACAGCCTGTGTTGTTATACGACCTTAAAGCAGATCAATGGCTGTAGTGAAGCTCTGCCTAAAACCTGTTTAAAGAGGTATTCTAAGTATTCCGGGTAACACCTTCCTGAGTGGAGGCTCTTTGAGAAAACAACTGGTTGTCCATCACAACCTAAACAAAAGAGGTGACTGACAAAAACTGGCATCATGTGTCTGACACTATGATTGTGCTTTATTATTAACAACCTTTGCTTAAACCCAAACATATCAAAATGGAATAACCACGCACTAAACACAGATTATTAACTGCAAATTAACTCAGTGATTATTCACAACAGACGGCCATATGCATGCTCTTCTGACCTGTAGGTTGCATAAACACCGATGCTTGTTCTTGATTGTCATAACAGTCACACTTACAGCCTCTCTATTGAATTAACAAGGACTTCTATTATTCTGCTAGACCCTGTGGTTGTAGGACGCAGTGCCCTGTGCTGACAGCTGGCCAGCTCTGAGGGGGCTATGTTCACAGCCATGGCAGCTAATGCAGGAATGCGTCCATGTGACAGGCTCCAGACCATTTAGTCTACTTTTTAACAATACCACCAACCTCGCCATGCACACATGCCTCTGTTTAAAGTGCTGTGAAGCCAAGCAGCTTGTTAATCATTCCAATAGTCACAAAACTTTCTCTTTGAAGGGAAGTGTCTGCCCTGTGCCAGAACTTTGATTGCTATTGTATCTTCCCCTACGCCAAACCCCTCATACCTATCCTGTTAACACATCAGCCCTGTGGACTACACCTTTACCTATTCAACTTGTTCAGCTTCCTGCTCGGTCGCCCTAATCCTCCTGCCGCTGCCTGAGATCATGCCCCCACCACAGTCCACGAGCTGAGCCACTACAATGGGCCAGTGTGCAAGTGTGAGAGACACTGATGTCACATCACAAGCATTCAGACTCACCCCTCATGAAATTAGAACAATATTTGTTTAGTTACAGCCGCACAGCAGCTCCATGCCACCCCGCTGGGATGAGAATTTGCGAGATGAGGAAACATCATTTTACCCACTTGTAAAGAGAGAAGAAAGAATGAGAGTATGGCTGGAGGTTGGATGGAAACTTTAGATAATTTGACATTTTGGAAATAAAAAGGGACTGTTTTTGAAAGTGCTGCTGGATAGGGGTTTATGATGACAATTGCTTTTTCCCCCCTCAGAAAATGAATCACTCGTTCTCTGTTCTATATATTCCACATACAGACATCACCATAAACATTGCATTTTCCGTAGCGTGTGACTGCTCTTTTAGTTTTTGATTTGCTGAAAGAGCAATTTCAATATTCTGTGTAGGAGTATTACATTTCAAATCAACTGCCATAAACTATGTGGAAACCCCAAACCCTGTTGATTTATGAATCTGGGCTGATCTGTGTTTACATTACGTACAACAGCTTGGATCATACAAGTTTTTCTTAATTGCTCCACTGATTTTCCCACTACATGGTTTCAACTGACACGTCAAAGCCCTGGGAAACGTATGAGCGGGTCTAGGCAAGAGCTGACAAAGGAGGCAGTTAGCGAACAACAATAAAGAAGAACCTGTATTCTGAAGAGAGAGAGAGAGAGAGAGAGAGAGAGAGAGAGAGAGAGAGAGATAAGATACAGGGCATAGCTATAATGCCTGGGATAGTTTAAAGACTGATAGCATCTTACCAGCTAACTGAAACATGAGTTCAGTGAGGACACAGGCCTTCATGTATCTGCTGGTCCAGGTTACTATTATCTGAACCTTAAGGGTCAGGGAGCTGATCTGCTTTTCAGCCATAAAACCAAACAACATACATCTAAATGAGAGATGTACTGGAAGCTCAGCTTTATACCTTTACACCTAATAAGCTCATAACTTTCTTACATAAATCCAAAGTAGCCATTTTCTATCATATATGAACGTGAAGAAATCCACACATAACACCACTTTACTGATGTTCCATATGGTGATCACAAGTAGTTGGCAACTTTTTTCCAAACTATCTATGATTTCAAATGATAAAGTCCTGTCAGTAACTGTAGAGAAAGGCGCTGAGATAGTTTTAAAATGTTTTTTTTATTTTTATAACTCACCTCAATCCACCTCTGCGCCTCCAAGTAGGCTTCGTCGCAGCTGACGGCGGACTGTTCACGCCACTCCATCACACAAACTTATTATCCGAGCTGCACCGGCGGGCCAAATCGGTTCTAGTGACCCGCATTTAAAAAGTCCAGTGGCAGAAATGTGTGCCAGTTCAAACAAACACACAATGAACGCTCTGGGGGGAAAAAATAAACTCGTCAAGCAGTCAAGAAGAACTTGTAATCACATTCCTCACTCATGAAATATGCCTCCTATTGTTCTTTTCCACCAGCTCATCAGTGAATGAATGCAAGGTGTAACAGTAACGCATTCCCTTTGCATCACCTTGCTGCCGATGCTTACCTGTACCTGTTCATCCGACACACCTGTGGGTTGGTTTCTTTTCAGTATCTCCACGCACCGCTCGCTCTGCTCCACCTATGCAGCGATCCAACGAGTCTTCAAAGTGGACCTGGTCGAGGCACCGACAGGAGGGATTCTCTTTTCATCAAGTTTAAACTGCGTGAGTTGGGAGGCTGTGGTTTGGAGGGTTTCCAAAGTGCGGTCCGAGGACCACCCACGGGTCCACCCTGAGCTGCTTCTTTCAGGTGAACACTCCAGTTCGCTGTTTTTCAAGGCCTCGGGGGGATTATTTCGATCCCAGGTTTTTTTTTTCAATCTGCTGTCCGTACAGTGCACTGCAGCAGCCTAGGTATATAATATAATGCTACACAGAATCACTACAGGCAGCAGAATGGTCTCGCTTTGCTATTCCTCGGGACAAAATCTAAACAATTGGAAGTCCGTGGACTGCTGAGCACCACACTGATAAATGTCAAAAAGTTTTGAGTCCCTTGAAGGAGTTTGGGTCTCCTTTTAAAACCAATGTCTTTCCTACAACGACACGCAGCGGCGGCTCAGGTGCACTGCAGGGACCTGCTGCAAACTCTAACTCCATCAGTTGGTCCATTTATTGTAAGACAAGTACTGGAAGGCAAATATAGTAACTCTGAGATACTTGTACTTGAGCGTATTCTATATTCTACTCCACTACATTTAATTTTTTCATTTCATTACTCTTCTACATTTATTTGACAATTAGAGTTACTTTGCAGAGTCAAATAAAATGTATATCATCTTACAAAATATAATGCATTGTTATAGATTAAAATACCAAACAGTATATAGTATAGTCTAGACCTTGACCAGCAACCTTAAAACGCTGTTTACATGTTAATAGCTCAATGGTAATAATCCACAGATGTAATACACTGTATACTGTACTAATTTAAAAGAATGAAACGGGGCATTCTGCATAATGTGTACCATTACTTTTGATACTTTAATGATATTTTTCTGATAATGATCAAATACATTTTTGAACGTAGGACTGTGTGTGTTGGGAGTATACTTTCTATTCATGGTCTATGGTCCAACCAGGCGTAAAAACCCTTTTGGGTCACTCAGCAGCTTAAAATCACGTGGTTAAAAAGTAACCTAATAGTAATCTAAAGTGTGACAGATTTTACTTTCTCAGTCAGTGAAATATGGATTAACGAGGATTTTAATTTTAATATCAAAGTTGGATCACCTTAAAAGAGGTTTACCACAGTGATGGAGAAACATTAGCGGGATGAGTCAGTTACCTCTCCCTCATGGTTTCATTATACCAACAGGTACTGCAGACAAAAAGGAGAAAATTGGAGCTCCTGTATTGAGGGACATCCTTTACAGGCTTAGAGCATCTCACCATGAGAATATTTGTTTTCCACTGTGTTGATTCTGAGAAGCTTGACACTTATACAGTAAAGAGCAAACAAGCATCTGTCAATGTACAGAATCATTACAAAGAGGGGTTTAGATTGTGTAAAAACATATTTCAAACTTTATCTGAAGTGAATATAAGGCTTCAGTAGTCTGTGTTTGAAAAATCAAGTTATGTTACAAAGTTTGGGTTCCAAAATTCAAAAATTCCCTGTCATAGTATCTCTTTATCATAGCTTAGCAAGGAAACACTGTCCCGTGAAACAAAAAAGGGGGGAAAGATTTGATTAACTAATTAAAGCCTGATCAAGTTGAATACATCTGACAATAAACCTGACAAAGTGATTTACAGAAAGGTAAACAGATGTAAGATGTCTGTGTTAGAAAAAAGATCCACAAGAGAAATGTTTAATAAATTTGCCTTTTATTTGACAGAATCTTTGATTCTTATTACAAAAATGTAGGCACCTTCCACACTGAATTACAGTCTGCATTTTTCACTTGGCCTCACTTACAGGAGACCTTGTTTTTATTGATAAGCTTTTGGTAACATAATAACTGCATACAACGGCATTACGCCTATCCGTTTCTTTCGAAGCTATGACTGAAATGAAAGCCTTGGAAAACACGTTTCTTTAGCTTGTTCTGACCATGTTGTTAGACATATGATCAAAAACAAATCACTACATACTGTAATATTGAACCCAGAGTAAAAAAAGAGGTTGAGTTCCCTCAGTGACTTGGAACATTTGTTACATTTCTTTCTTCATTGAAAGCCAAACATGCCATGTAAACAAACGTCAGTGCAGTGTAGTTACCGAGATGTTTCAGCAGTGCAGAACTGTAAGATTTTGATCTTAACAAGGAATACTTTTAGTTGCACAACAGGACTTTAAATCTCTTCGAATTTCATCCAACTCGCAAGTGATGTATGACCACAAATGGAGCATTACTTTAGTATGATATCCCTGAAATTTTATTAATTTCACCACATTACTTTTTTACAAAAAAAAAAAAAAATCTAATTTTCCAATTATGTAAGCACTTGAGAATGTTTGGCAGTCATGTTTCCTTTGTTTTCTGGGGTCACAGGGGACTTTTCCTCAGTATGAATCTTTGGAGAGGGCAATGATGGTGAAACGAACCTCCTGAGGGTCACGAGCCATGAAGATCTTACAAACCTCTACAGCATCCTGCAGTGCAATCGAACAGGAAAATGATGAACTCCAACCCAGCTTGGGAAGATATTTTTGTGACAATATGTTTTATGTGACATCTTACCTCGAGGAAAGTATCTTCGGAAGTTTTTCCGTGGACAATAGGAAAAGGCTTACGGCCATCTAGGTTTACAGAAAAACAAGACAGTGTGCTTCAAATCACTGCTAAATGTGTAATTAAAGTAATTACCATGAATAATGTGACAAATACGTCAGCAGTGGTTAACTCACCCAGTTCATATAACTGTCCTCCAACATTCACAAAGGCTATAAAATGCAGATTGACTTTCTCATCTAAACTTGGGGCCTATAAACAGACAAGAAATAAACATTAAGTTCTATTGAGTCAGACACATTGTTTGAGATTGTGTATTAGACAAAGTTCAACAAAAAAACTTGGTGTTATCTTTGTCAGAAGCATCCTCAACACCACAAATCATCCAAAAGTCAATACAAACCTCGGTCTGTCCCTCCTGTGCACTGGATTCATGTGTGACACGAATACTCTGAAACAGGAAGTTGGAAAAGAAGCTAATAATTTGCAGTATAAACAGCGGTCCCCAGTACAATAGTTTTTTTGTTGTTTTTTTAACAGATCCTTTGGGTTGCCAAAACCTCAGGATTTGACGACCTGGGAATGAGACTCAACAATCAACTATCTGTCTCCAGAATGACTCTAAAAAGTCGACTAAACCCCCAAATACTTAGTGTTATTCTCTGACCTCTTCATCACCATATCCTTGAGCAAAGATTTTCTTTTCAGCGTTTTCTGTGTTTTACCAGTCTGTGGTGGCCAGCGTGCTCTTTTATGCTGTGGTTTGCTGGGGAGGAAGCAGCAAGAAGAGAGACGCTGGTCGACTGGTCAGACTGGTGAGGAGAGCTGGCTCAGTAGTGGGCAAAGAGCTGGACTCTCTGGTGACAGTGGCAGAAAGAGGGACCCTGGACAAACTGCTGTCCATACTGGACAACGCCCACCACCCTCTGCACAACACCTTCACCAGGCAGAGGAGTGTGTTCAGTGGCAGACTGCGGTCCCAGTCCAGCTCCACCAACAGACTCAAAAACTCTTTCGTCCCCCTGGCCATCAGACTGTACAACAGCTCTCAGTAAAGGCAGGGAGGACAATAGATAATAGACAATGGACAGTTTCTACCTGTATTTGCACTTCCATTTGCACTGTTTACTGTTTGCACTGTTTACAGTAGCTACTGTTAATTTTATATATATATATATATATGATATATATATATATATATATATATATATATATATATATATATATATATATATATATATATATATATATATATATATATATATATATATATATATATATATATATATATAAAATACTTTATATTTTATTCTATTCTTAAGGTTAGGGTTTTTAATTTTAGTTTAATGTATGTTTTGTATGCTACTGGATATTTGAATTTCCCTTGGGATAAATAAAGTATCTATCTATCTATCTATCTATCTATCTTCTTACCTCATCCTTTTCCAGGAACGTAGCTCTTTCCTCTGGGGTCATTTTAGAGGTTTGTTCGAGGAACTTCTTAAGAGCGGAATCAGTCTCTGAAGAGAAACGACAACATGCAGTAACATCTATAGAAAACTGTCTGCAAGCAAAAATGAGTTTGGATTTAGGGGTAGCTGACACATATGACACTGATACCATAACAAGAGATTATGTATTAGTAGTGTAGTGATTCTCATACAATTAACTCTACAATCATACAACCATGTAAACGTGGGAATCTTTCACTCCTCTATAACTGCATATGACGTGGGCATTATCAGTACATACCAAATTCCAGGTGTGCCTGGTTGTTTGCCACTGCATGAATTAATCCTATTGTTCCACAGGCATTTCCAATAGTTTGCTTAATGAAGTAGACGCCAGGAGAGACCTCCTGTGGCTGACCCTTGAGTTTCTCTTCCTCTTCTTGCTTGAATGTCTCATACTGGACAGAAGTAGAAGAGAAAATACATTTTTTTAAAACATTGTTATGTCATGGACGTGAGTTCATGGACATTAGGTTAATACATCTTAGACAAAACATGTTGAAGAAAAAAGTACCTTCTCTGTCACTGGGAACAGAAGTAGCACTGCACACACTGGTCTTGGTACCATGCTGAGAAGCTCTGGATCCAGTCCATATACATCTCCAAATTGCCAGGTTGGCTTCATACCCAAACAATTAACGAACTACAGAAAAGCTGAGAGTAAATATGTATGCATACAAATACATAAAGCTAACCAAACAACATCTGGCAAACAAGTTTAACTCAAAGTAAAGTTATGTGTAATAGCTCCTGATCAGAAACAGCGAACCCCCCCCCCCCCAGTTGAACTTCCTCTGCATTTATAGACTAAAGACTGTCTGAAACCATCTTTACATTATTAAAAGTGAACAGCAATTAGTCTGGTTATTAATCTGAGATTACATTAATAAGAATACTCAGAAGTCAGGTGTTACAGAAGAGCTCGTGGGCAGCTGCATGAAATGTGACTAAGCAAATAAATAAAGACAAGACAACTTTAAAACATATGGTCCTAGATATACCATTACAGCTACAAGCAATAACTCTGTTAATGCTGATGTCGAATTCCTCACGGCCTGTTTCCTTCCATTTTGTCTATGTGAGAGTAGTAACATGACATTATGTCGTAGCTTTTATTCTTTAATGATAACGTTACATTGGCTGGAGCAACGCAGCTGGGTAGGCCTTGTTCCTCTGCAAGTCGCTTTGCCTCTGCTTATTCAGGCCCAGCTGGTGTCAAAATAAATGAGAAGAAATACTCACCTTTGTCATGACCTAAAATTAAAAGACACAAATAAACATGTTATTCAAATTGCTGTTGGGTTTAGCAAAGCAGCTACACCGGCTTCACCTTTTGTTCTCTCTGCTAGCTACAAGTTAGCTAGCCCTCACATGCTGGTGAATGAATGACTTCGATAAAACAGTATAGTTTGAAAAGGATCACTAAAACGTACTTCTGGATTCGACTCCAGAGGCAACCAGCGTGGACAATCCATTTTGTAGTAACGTCAGTTGTTATTCTCCTTTCAACCGAGAGCTGAAACTGATTTTACAAAATCTGTTTGACAGCTGGAAATCACTTCCTCGTCTGTAAAGTGCACCTTGACATTTAGGTAATGCGTAGGGGTACATGCTTCTTCATAAACCATAAATACTCCACACACAGTACATTACGACATGAGTAGACACGTTACGTATATTGCTTACAACACTAGAGTATTTTGTATACCCTAAATAGTTGTGTCATGGCTCTTTATCTGCAAAATGAAGGCTTTTTGAATGTAAAACCCACACCTTCAGTCCAACAGTGGAACATTCCAGGGTCATGGGCGGGTTTCAGAGAGACAGAGTCCCAGTGGCTGATCCAGTGCAGATTCCAGTATGTCAGTGGTGGCCGTGTTTGTAGTCGGGTTTGGAAATCATTTTGCAATAATAATAAGAAGAAAAAGGAAAAGATACTTGCCTCATATGAAACGGTTAGGTTCTACGTTTGTACCCCTAACATATGACCTGGGGGCGCTGTTGCGCTTCTTAGGAGCCCCCCCCAAAAAAAAAAAACAAAAACAAAAAAACCCTCAAAGGCAGACTAAGGTATAAGTATGGCTGACATTGTAGATTTAATATTTATTTGAGCATGAACTTTTTTAAATTTCATTTTCGAGAATTTATAAAATAGATAAAATCATGAAGGAAAATATAATATTTTATTTTATATAACTAGTAGGAAGTAGGAACTGGGAACCTCAATAAACTGGACTGGTCCAACAACACAAAAGTCCTGTACAAGAAGGGCCAATGTCATTTTCATCTGCTGAGGAGACTGGGGTCCTTTGATGTGTGCAGGACACTGTTAAAATCATTCTACAACACTGTGGTGGCATCTGCAATCCTCTATGCAGTAGTCTGTTGGAGAGCTGGAAGCACAGACAGGGGCAGAAAGAGACTGAACAAACTGGTCAGGAGGGCTAGTTCTGTACTGGACTACCCTCTAGACTCCATAGAGGAGGTGAGTGAGAGGAGGATGTTGCACGATTTTAACAAACACAAGGTTTCCTGCACAAAAAGATTCAATGTTTAATTCACTGTTATTTGTATAGCGCCAATTCATAACAGCTTTTCAAATAGAGCAGGTCTAGACTGAACTCCTTATAACATTATAATGCACAACACCTCTCACCCCCTGCATGAGACTGTGGGGTTCCTGAGCAGCTCCTTCAGTAACAGACTGCTGCAACCTCAGTGTAAGAAGGAGCGTTACCCCAGGTCCTTTATTCCAACAGCTGTCCGACTTTTTAACTCAGCAACAACATAATGTAGCACTGTTTGTCTCTGTAACATCTGCCAACACTTATCACAATTTCTTACATGCACATTATTAATATTAGACCTGTACAATATATTCAGCCCTGTCTATAGTTTTTTTTGCCACTACCTCCTGCTGTGACCTGTGCAATGTTCCATATCATATCTGTATATACAAATCAGTATATAGTGTACATATAACTGTTATTCTGTTTTTCATATTTTCATTATATATATATTTAATTTTATTTTATTTTTTTTAATTTCTTATCTGTTGTGTTGTATCTGGATCAAGTGAAGTTCCCCAGCATGGGATCAATAAAGCCTATCCTTTCCTATAAAATGATTAAAGATGCTCTGCAGACATGTTTTATGACATATAAAAATACTCTTTACAAATGCATTCAATTACCTCATTAAAAATGTAGGATTTATGGGATTTAGATTTTCACTTAGACACAGACTCAAGGGCTCATGGATGTGGGATTGGGTAGGAGCTGATAGAAGCAAAGGTTGGTTTGTGTTGTTGTTCTGGTTATGTCTGTCTGTCAAATCAGAGACCAGTCCATTCTGACATTATAAATAAGGTCTACTTTACTGTCCACAATACTGGTATAACATCAATAAAAAGTGCTCCCTAAGGTAACCCTAAAACATATTTCAGGCACAGAAATTTACCTTGCTTTAAGCCCCTGTATTTGCATTATTCTGACCACACCTTCAACGTATTTTTTCATGTTTTTTACACATTTATTTGATCAACAGATCTACAGTAGAGGACCGCTGAGGTGCCCCATCCGGCTCAAGGTGCTCCATCACATGTGGTCTCTGTTGTCTATGTTCCACTTGGTGCAGCTGGAGAGACCAGAACTGTGGACGCTGTTGTTGTAGAGTCCGGCCAGTAGCTCTAATACATCTGTTGCAGGTGCCAGATGTTACCCACTGCAGTCTGTACATGAGGCCGCTGCATCAGGACTGTGTGTGAGATAGAGGGCTCCATCACACCTGTCTGCAAATATGGTCCCGGGTGGTCACATTTCATTGATGTTTAATCATATTTCTCATGAAAACACGCCAAGATCCATAGAAATGATGTCTTACCTTCAATGCTGGTGGAAGCCTTGCTCCTCTTCCTCACTCTCTTTTTGTCCTTCACAAAAACACATAAGACTGATATCAGCTGGCAAAAACAAGACTCTTTTCAGTGTTTCATCAGCTTTAGTACAGTAATGTAAATGTGTGAGTTGTATGTGAGCAGAGTGTACACACATAATTGTAGCTGGGTGACCAGTCAGGGTGTTGCTGTGAGTGAAGCAGTCTCTCTTTGTTTGCCTCTTTATAATATTTGGCTTGCTCCTCTTCTGACAGCGATTTCCACTGTGGACAGAAGATAACACGCTGTCAGCACACACATGATGCACAAACAGGAACATAAAACATATTAACACATGCATAATGTGTTAAGACCCACATTAATGAGTGCAGGCTCATGAAATGCTGGAAATTTTCACTTTAAGTTAAAAATCATGACAGTATGACTGCAGAAAACAATATTTAATAAAGACTGCCATGAGGTTTGTGCAATGTCTCGAACATATAGTGCAAACACACTTACTCTCTCCCCACTGTAGATCAATAAAGGCTTAAAGCTCTAACATCCATACTTCTTTGCAATCAGCGTAATTAAAATGAGACAGTATGGCATATCCAAGCAACATGCAGAAAATATAGAAAGACAAGAACCAGCTCACACAATGAGGCTTACGGAAAATAAGGTGAGTAGATGCCAGTATAAAGAGAATATTTCAGTGTGAAGGGCAAAAAATGTTTGGTGTGAGCAACTGGACTAATTATACGATTTCCCCTATCTGAATAGGCCTGGCTGTGTGAGACTATACGACTATAGAAGAAAAGGATGTTGATGAAGACCAAATCCAGAAAGAGGCAGTTCAGGCATTCAGTTAATGTTCACACTGCAGGCACAAGTAAGCCAAATCTGATTATTTTTTGCTCATACGTGACATACGTTTTTCATGACAGTGTGAACAGAACAAACCACACTGAATCTGATCCTTTTAATTAAAAAAATAATAAAAAATAATGAAAAATGCAGGTCTCAGTGTAGAACATTGATATCAGAATTTATGTGACTTTTATGTCACTTCAGGACTGTGACTCCTTCACACTGGAATCTGATTTGGGCCCAATTAAAAAGTAGTGTGAACAGCCAAACAAATACAATCTGATCTGAGCAATAAATCTGAATTGAGCGCTCAGGCTTGCAGTGTGTAAAAAAAAAACCCAATTACAAAAATAGAAATATGATATGTTAACACACTTTGTATTGATTTTGTTGCAATAGTGCACCATATCCATGTTTATGGATGGAAACTAAAGCTAAAGCTCATGTCATTTTCCTCACATGATGCATTTCAGGATCAACTTACTGTTTGATGATTGCCCCACCCCGCCTACCTAAGTGATCAATGAGTGCATGCAATTTTGTGGTTTCACAGCTAGGGCTCAGCAAAAAAATGAATAAATAAAAAGAATATCTATATAGGCTATAAGGGAGAGTGGGGTAAGATGGGCCATTTTTCATATTTAGGATCACTACATCAAGGCAATCATAGTTTTGTTGCTAACTAATATATCTGCATATACTTCAGGATGTTGTGCATTCCTTCAAAAAAACAGAATGAGTGTAAACATAACTGTCTCGTGGCTCAACTTACCCCGTGTATGGGGTAAGTAGAGCATAGGAGCGAGGTAAGTTGAGTCAAGTGAGAATGCCTTTAACAGCTGTGTTTCTGGAATATACACAGAATATGTTTTTGGATGCACTTATTGAGTGTATTTTGGCAGCAGCCACCGGCTCAACTTACCCCTGGCCAAATGGCTCAACTTACCCCAGAGCTACCATTTTGACTTTATTAGTCCACACAGCTAAAATGGTGCACTTTTATACTAGGTTTATGACCTCATGTTGTAGCTCATAGATACCACAATTGATGTATAAAACAAATTTAAAATGATCTATTTTGGTCTAAACACAATTCTCATGAAACTTATGATAGACTAAATTCACTTTCAAGAGTGAAAAATGAGTTTTTGGGAAATAAATATCTCACCACTTTACCCATGTGGTTCTCACATTCACAGACTCCATGAAATGATGCCTACCTCCTAAATATTTGGTCACATGATCAATGTTTTTTTTACCATTTCCTAGCAACAAGGGGTGGCTCACCTTACCCCACTCTCCCCTATATATTGTCACTGATCGGGCGAGAAAATAAACCCCGTATAGTTACATTGTCCAATTCAAACTTATGTCCCAATCAGCCTTAATTCACACTAATTATATAGGCTACTGTCAATAGTGGCGATAGGTCTGCCCAAGCAAGACTAAACGACTTTAATCGAAATGGACGTCTAAGACCAAATCCAGAAGGAGGCAGTAATGCAACAACCAAGACTGTTATAAAACCGTGAAGAAGCAGTGACACTCCCGTGCAGTAGGTGGCGGTATGCAGCTCTTACCATGGTTGCGCAAATAAATACAAACAACACTTTCAGCGATTCTTTGTCAAGAAGAGGAATAGTCTGTCAAAGAATTTGAAATTGCTCAGTTTGTCACTAAAGGGGTTTTGTAGTTAAAGAACTGTATTATTAACAACAATTATCAGTTGCGGAAGGGGTCTTAAAACCTGACAACACTAGAAAGTCGCAGCGTTGGCCGCACTGATACGGCGGTCTAATCTGCAGCCTGTTTAAGAGAGAAGATGCCAGCAGCAGAGGAATCACATGGTGGGTTTTAACTTCATGTAACGTTACTGTGTTTTCACCAGATTGTAGTTTGACCAGAGAGACGGATGGGATTTTGACAGTAGCTCTGCGGATACAGTATCCAAGCAACAGCCTTAGCTTAGCACGGTGGCTAGCAGGAGGTGTGTCGAAGGCTGTTTCCCTGTTGATATGTGCTTCCCTTTAACTTACCGAGGTTATATCTCAACCCATTATATCTCTCACCCCGACCATCGAGGGACGTCATTTTAACAGGAGGGTAAACAGTGTTGGAAGGGAGGAACAGACTACGACACACCGCCTAATCTATAGGTTAGCTGAAGTAGCTTGTTTTATGCTATAGTTAATTGTAAAGTTGTCACAGCACACGCATGTTGTATGTCAGGTCACCCACAGTAGGCAGCAGCAAGAAGTGATGTTTCCATTGGCAATATATGGATGTTTCACAGCTTTTGGAGTCCGATCTAGCCTGATCCAGATCACTGAATCACTGCTTACATTTATAAATATAAATGCATGTGGCAAAGAAGAAGATTTCTACCAGATCTCTTTCCATTCATTGGCTTACTTTATAAATATCTATTCATAAATTGTTTTGTGTTTCGGATATGTGCTGATTTGGTTTTCCTATATGTGATGTAATTAAGTCCAAACACTGCTGTATCATCAGCTTAATTCTTTTTTTTTTTTTGGGCTAACTTTCATATTCATAAGTGAAAATTTACAAAAGTTAAACCCTGCTTTGATTAAAAAAATAAACTCCACAATATGCGACCAAGTATTTTCTCTGACAATGTAAGCTACTTAAACTTATATACATATATAAACATGTGTTTATTATGGTACCCTCAAGATTTGTTTTGTCACCCTTTTCTTGTAATTGTATTATTTCATCTTTAATTTATACACTTTTTTTTATTAGATCTTGTTTTATGTTTTGCCCTGCTTATTACTCCCCCCAGCATCTTCTCTCCCTGTCCTGTATATGTGTTATAAATTGAATCAAGTTCTGAGAAAAAGGGAAATTAAAAAGATTTCTACTGAGCAAGGAGGTGCTATAATTGTCATAGTCAGACTCACATGACATGGTCAGTTGTGGGCATTTGGAGGAAAATATGGGAAACGTGATGAATGAATCACTTCTGTGCTTCAGGTGTCAGCAAAGTTGTGGACAACATTTGTAGGCTTTCTCCAGATCTGTTGGCTGAAGCAGTGAGTATGTTTATCTCTACTTGTATATAAACCCCATGAAGGCTGAAAACAAGTTATATTTCTACAAGACGGTAACTAGGGATACAGCATATTTCTTGATTAATATTTAAGTGTGTGGGTTAAGTGCTTAGAAGCGAAGCACTGCACAAGTTGCACTCTTCATGTTGTTATTGTTGGCCTGTAGTATTTGTTTTATTATCCCAGGCACAGAATTAATTTCTTTAAATTATAATTTAAACAAACATGCATTTTCACACAACCTCTTAGAATTGCAACACTGTGAGGTTGTTGTGGAGCAAACCTCAGTGGGATTAACAACTAGATGTTAAATACAATGTAATGGTGTTCATTGTTGCGCTATTAGCAGCCATACTCTGCACAAGTTGCACAGGATGTGGTGTGGTTGCCATAGAGGTTATAATGTAGTTCTGATAACTAATCTTATAATCTCCACAGTGTCAGCACATTCTGATGTATCTTCAAGGGCAGACTAAAGGAGTAGATTCAGCTGAAATTTCTGATGTGAGTCAATATTTCCTTCAAAATATTATTTAACTTATAGTAACCCATCTTCCCAAGTTCCTCTTTCATTACTTGTTTCGTTTTTCTTTTCTGGGCAGAGATTTCAGAGAGCTGGAGTCAGACTTGAGCATGAAACTCTACAGAACATTGTCAGATTTCTCTTGTTAACATTCAGGTATCTTTGATCCTTCTTCTTAATTATGAATGCAGCTTGTTAAAGTTTGATGACTGGTGGATGTGTCTACTTCCGTGTAGCCCAAGGATATTCCTTATGCAATTGATTGAGGCCTTCATGTTGATATGTTTGTCCAGTTTAATGTATATGCATGTTGATTCCAAACCCATAGCATAGGCTCCAGTTGTGTAATGGAGCTGTCACAGCTTTTATCCTGGGTTATGGGCCTGGCAGAAGTCTTGAATTATACATAAAGGAACACGTTGTTGTGTAAGGTGTGATAGTTAACATTTGTATCACCAGGTCAGCTGGGAAGAGCAACATCTCTGGTGATGACCTTGTGTCAAAGCTGGAAGAAGGCAGTAACAAGTGGTCCAAAGCTTCCCTTCAGGTGTTGCACAAGTTGTGGAGTGAACATGGTGCATTAGTCCATGCTCAGCAGGAGGTCCAGGCCATGCTCAGCATCAGCCAGGTACAACCAAATTGAATGCATTAAAGCAGTCTCACTTATTTTCTGATTATTTGAACACAGAATTTTGTCTATATTTTCAAGGCTGATGAGACTCACTGTGTCGATTTGCTGTATCTTTTTAGTTAGTGGACATGCAGTGGAAGCTTGGCATGGCAGTGAGCTCCGACACATGCCGATCTCTCAACTCCCCATATGTGTCTCTACTGCTGAAGATTGTTGAGCCCTCTGGACAGATTAGTCAGAGGTCTTTTGAGATGACCATTCCACAGTTCCAGGTCTGTATTTGTTGATGCAAATGTAGTGTTGTTGGTTTATTTTATTATTGGTTTGATTCTGAGATTCTTTTTTTCTGTCCTCTGCAGAACTTTCACAAGCAGTTTAAGGAGATGGCAGCTGTTATGGAGACTGTATGATGGTTGCAAGCACAAGTGCTTGTCGCAATTACACCCCCGTTTACATGTAACCAGCAAAAGAAGATTCTTACACAGCTTTTTGTCTGCTGTCCGATTGAAACTGTGGATACAAATTACTGCAAATGTCAATTTTTGGCTTTGCTTTGCACTTCCACTTTTTCACAGATTGCATATCAAGTTGTATAATAGTTTAATAGTTTAAAAAAACGTGTCTTCACTTTGAACATTGTACTTCCTCCCATCAACATATCGATATGAATATGATTTTATGTGCTGTACACCATGTTGCCAGGTTTTTAAGGACATCTAGCTAAAACGAATGCAACCTGGTTACAGTCCTGCAATAAATCCCAAAACCTTCATGATGGTTACAAAGTTTAGTTTTTGTTGGAACTGTTTTAGAGAAGTTTTAATTCAACTGTCTGATCATTTCAGAGGATGTAGTGTGTGGTGCTGTTGCACTGTATTGCAGAGAGGTGTTTCTGTTATTTAGCTTACACTTACTGACGTAAGTGGGGTGGACTAAATAATGAAAACGCCTGTCAGTGTAACACAATACAACTCAACAGCACCATCATGATGGTTTTAGGAATTTATTGCAGAACTGTTAGACTGCATTGGTTTTAGCTCGGTGTACCTAACAAACTGGCATCTGCAAAACCCTTACTAATATTCAAATCATGCCTCATTTGTTAGAAAATGTCTGACATTGATATGGCTTAGATAAATCATAGTTTGCACTAAACTTCTGTTTGCCTCTGGTTTTGCACTTTTAGACTTTACAGAATGAACAAACATTGCCACAGTGAACATAGTCTGTTACTTATGTTGTTGTATTTTTATCAAGGGTACGAGATTGTGATTAACTCTCTATACAACATCATGTACTATACTCTATAGTTTAAGTTAATGACTAGAATTGCATAGAAACTTTGCAGTAAATTTTTTGTGTCTTTACAGTCCTCATGCTTTTTTGTTAATATCTAAATTATGGAGACTCACTGTTGATGTTTGTTTTCCTTGGTGATGCTAAAATGCCTACTGTGTACCTCTGAGGAGGTCTTTGCCTTTTTTCTACTTTGGTCTCTCCACACATGGAGGCCATACAACAGTGATGCAATAAATAATTATTAAAAGTAAACCTTCATTGCATGGTTATTTGATCCCAACCTCAGCTCAGAGCAAAGCAAATAAAGTAAATGAAATTTTACACCAAATTAACTGAAGGTTGTAAATTAGTGTCAGTGTTTATTTTTGCAGGGACGTTGCACAATTAAAACTGATTGCACCAGAGTTAGCTCATGGCTAATTTGCATCTCTTTGTCCAAGACCAAAAACAACCACAGAACAGTAAACACATAAAAGTCCATTAGTGTGACAGTTTACCATCCAAGCACTATATGTAGAATCCAGGAGGGATAATTCAGACCTTCTTTTCGGTAGTGGTCCTAATCTAGTAGAATACAGTGCACTGGGTCCCAACTGGGGATCCCGACACATACTAGGGGTCCAGACACACAATAGGGGTCGTGAGGACTTCTTGATTTGAAGGGGTGTAACAAAACTTCTATACAGTTGATCTTTATCTCAGCATTAAATTCATTTCTGTGAGGAAAACTAAATGACATTTCTATTTTAAAAGTTTAGATTATTATCTCAGATATGAACTTTAAAAAAAACTCACAGGATAAGGGCGGAGTGAGGACCTGAACACAAGCTGTGTTCACAGAGCCTTCACTTTCTGCTCAACAGTCAGAACACATAATACAGAGAGATTTGTATAAAAAGTTCTGAAAATATCAGGAAAACTCATCTCTGATGCAAAATTCACAGGAAATAATCTACTTCACTCATTATACACAAACCTCCTGCAAATATTGTGTTCACTATTTGGGTTCATTTGTACAGTTTATCAGTTGCATTATGAATTGACTATTATATGAAATATCCATATGTGACTTAGTAAGGGGTTGTCAGTTTACTCAATGATAGAAAAAGATTGGGAAGCGGTGGTCTGCAGAAAACTTGAGGCGTACAATTTCATATTTTAACCTTAGATTTAAATAATTTCCATTTTCCCTGCCAGCATTGTAGACAGGCAATTCAATACAATGTCAGCAGTAGAAAATTTGCCAATGATTTCATCAAATTGAGGTCTGGGGCCTTGTGTGTGTCTATTTGGTGGCACAATCTAAAACTTAAGATGTGTACACACCACGTCCTCACCAGTAGTGTGGGCTTTGGTAGGCTGCAGAGCTCTAGAGGTTACTGCCTCAGTGATGAGGTTATATATGGCACAGGCACTATTTTTAGGATAGGTGGAGTGCTTGGAATTATGGCATTTGGTAGATGGGAACTCCTCTAGAGCAGAAAGCATATCAGATGTGATGACATCCATCCAGCACTATGAATCAGCACAGCCTGCTTGTAAACAGTTAGTTGTGATCTGCCTTTGCTGAAGTATTGCATATGTTTCATTGTGCTGCCAAAGTACAGCTTTTACTCTTTTTACCTGGGGAAGGTAAGTTGTTGGTAGGTGGGATTGCAACCAACAGAACTATGGGCCCGCAGCACTAGTGCCATGTGGTCTGCAAGCATTTTCCACACTACCATGGAAGAAGCTTTCCAGTTATTATGTACTTTTGAGGAGAAAGGTGGAGCTTCGCCCCTGTCACGTTTCTCACGGCGGCTGTGCCCTGCCCACTCCTCCAGCACATGGGATGGTTGGGCGGGTCGTCGACGCGCACAGCCGCTCCGCCTCCAAGGCGTTGTGGAAGAAAGGATCACAGACGGGAGAGACTGGCACTAAAAGGCGATAAACAAGCATCAGTGTATGCAGCCTATGTATTTTACAAGACCTCAGAGTTAGAAACATGCGACCGCGCCAGCTGTAACAGGATATCAGGGCTGGGACTGTGTTAATGCGCCGCCCTGGTTGTGCGCTCTGGAGCAACGTACAGCGCGTCAAAGAAAATCAGATTTCTCAGGGCGACTTGTGTTTACACAGGAGCCATCCAAAGCCACGTTTTAGCAAGCAAGCTTGGTTGGGACAGTACAGTGCAGGACTGTTTGCGTTTGACTCACTGCCCATGCAAACCGTGGAGGAACCGAGCAAGCAAGCAAACCACCAATACATGACCATATAAGTGATTTTACTTGAAATCCTTGACGGGAAACTGTCCGTCGGAGAGTGTATTATTTTTTTGGATGTCATGAAGTGTTGCAGCTGATCGGCAGGGGCGAGCACATGTGCATGTAGCTAATCGCTTCGTTGGAGGAAACAACTTTCACTATGGATGTGGACATGGAAACTGTTGCAAAGTAACCACAACTGCGCCTGGCCTCGGATCGCAGGGAATGGTACATCGGCATCATTTTTTAATAGTAATCTCTAGTCCCACATCGCTGTCAAGAAGCTTCGGCCGAAAGTCCGCTGGGTCGACATGGAGAGTCGGGATGATGAGAGGGAGAGCAGTCCTCCGAAGTCGGACAGGAAGTTCGCCTTGACGTACATCGGCTGGTCCTCGCTGGACAGGCGGACCACCCTACCCATGCTGCCGTGGCTGGTGGCTGAGATCCGCAGGAGGGGCGAGAGAGGCGACTGCGGCCCCGTGGTGCAGCCGAGAGAAGTTCAGCTGGTCCTCAACCCCCCTTTCGTCCGATGTGTCCCCTCCAGCAGCAACAACTCCTCAGTCTTTATATTCGAGCACAAAGCGCAGCTCGTCTCTCGCTTCATCCACAACAGCAATGACCTCACCTATTTCGCCTATCTCCTGCGGGGCCAGCCCGATAATCCCGAGTCCGAGATGTCCTGTCACGTCTTTAAGGCCTGCGACCCCAACCAGGTAGGCCTGTCCGAGTGTCAAAACATAGCTTTACATGACCCAACTGCAAATATACCTGGAGAAAGAGAGAAATGCACCTAATAGCATTGTAAGGAACCATGCAGGGTCAGTAATTCAATCACTCAAATATTATTGATTACTGTTATAGTTTTTAGTGACCTTTCTACAGTCCAGTTTAATCAATACCAACATCTCTCTGCAATGCTTTTATTCAAGTTCAAAAGTCCTGAGGACCTTTAACTATATACTACAGTGTCAGGGCTTACAGTGAGGCCCACCTGTTTACATGTTATGTTGGACTGACTCTAGCTTCAAATGTACACACAAGACAAAGGAATGTCCTGCAAAGCCTGAATTGAAATCTCCTTGAGGTGACAACTATGTCATTTAATCTCTCACACACAGTAGATTAGTCAGTGGTACAAACATGTTTGCTCTGGTATTAAGTATTTAGGCCACCAGTCAGTGGGAATGATAAACAGAGCACCCTGGATATTTTGGCAAAGTTAATCCATCTCCGTGCTTTTTCCTCTTCAGGGGATCAGACATCTCTCTGGTGCATGTAGTGTGACAACAACTCAACAGGCACAGTCTCGAGTCAGCAAATTTACATGCTGATCAGCATGCCACTCTTGAGTAATAAACTGAAATGTGGTCCAAAATCAGGAAGGTGGGAGTTTGAAAATCAATGTGCAGTCATGTTTTTCATACAGCCATACTGTATGTGTAAGGCACTGTGCTCAAGAGCCCACCCTAGTGGCACTCATGTGTGTCTGTGTGTTTGCAGGCCTGTTGGTGAGAGTTTGCAGTAGTGAATTAGTGTAATAAGTGTCTTTTTGTGTGTTTATATGTAAATCGTGTGGTCTGAGGTTGCGGCAACATGATTCTTTATCTGCTGTAGGCCAAGTCTTACACTTTTCATGTTATTCTTGTTTCCCCACTGAACAAGGAAACCCTCACAAATAATTTTCACAAAGAGATACCAGTTATGCTCACGTTTTTGCATTGATCTGAAATATGCCTGCGTTGTATCGTGTTTCCTGTGGTATGTGCAGGCCCTGGGCAGGCTGTTTGTCTGCTGGTGAAAGCTGAGAGTAGGGGAGGCAACAAGTTCGAGGCAGGCACACTTTCGAGGTGTCTGGCCTCCCTATTGGGATCCAAATGTTTGCAGCAGTCAGAGAGGCATCTTGAACATACCTCATTCAGCATTATTATGCAACAAAAACTGGTTTGGCAGCCAGCGAGCTAGCAGCATGTGCAAGGTGGACCATGTGGAATGTATGGGTTATTGTATCAGTACATTGCTGCCATGTACAAAACCGTGTTACAGTCATTGTTAATGATTATTTGCCAACACTGCCATTCTTATTGTGTGACTGTGGGTTTCTCTTAGTCCCAACTGAGTTTGAACTCTTTGCTTTGTTTTAGAGTGGCAGGCATGTTTTTTTCAAATCTATTCTTAGCTGTAGACATGATAAGGGTACATTGTGTAAAGCCTGAGGAAAGACCCCTGGCAGCAACCAATTGGATGTGAAAAGGAAAATTATGTCTTGAAGAACAGAGAAGCTTCACTCGCCTACACTTTACTAGATTTTGTATGTGTGGAAAAAACAAGAAGACATGCTTAAAAGCATAGTATGTACAAAGAAAGGGAATGTCTCATTACAAGTGTTCCTTTAGTTTGAAAGATCTAGTGCTTAAAATCAAGTTTGACTTCCTCGACTTGAAATACAGCTTCAGTCCTGCCGTAATGCATATGAGCTTCCAGCATTTAAGGCAAACTCAGTCATCCCTGGACTCTTGATTGGTGCATTCATGACAACAGGCTGTACGTAATATTTAGCCAGAATAATATCAAACGCCAAGTTAAACAAACACTGTCATTTGGAGTTTAATTGTAACATCGTACTTGGCTCAGAGTCTTGGATACTCATTTACTGATCTCACTAGTGTTGTGGCAGCATGCACCAATTTAGCACCGACTCAGCTCGGCTCTATTGTGCCGTTATAGTCTGAGCCTGCACAGTGTGAAACCACAGGCCGGTGGGTGTTCCACCTCTGCTCTGACTTGGAACTGGACCACAGTGGGATCTCTCACTGGGTGACCTTCTGCTGTCTCGTGGACGCTGTTCATCTTTCAGTGACATGTGGTGACAGCGGGACACACCCGTGAGCCAAGTCAGGGCAAAAGTGACATTCCCGACTGCACTTTAAAAGTCTAAACCAGTTTTTGGCAACTTCGGACTGTCATAAAACCAAGATGGGATGAAAAATAAGTTCTGTCCAACTGAACACTAGGTCTTATTTCATAACAGACATATTTTATTTCCATCTGTATTATGGAGTATCATGACAAACAAAAACAGACATGACGTTTTCCATTCTCTACTAGTTAGTTAATAGGCTTGTTGAGGCACTTAGCTTTGGTTAGCCAAGACAGGTGAGGTGACGTGATCACATTTCTTGCAAAATGAGAAACTAAAGAACATTGATTCTTATCTTGTTGTCATGAGATGATAATAATCTGCTCTGTTAACAATGCATTGGGAGCAAATTCCACTCATAAATCCAATATTATTTGATTCAAAACAGTGTACAGAATGATGAACAGGAAAGCAAAAGCCACTTTATTTCACTGCTATCTTGACAGATTGAGTCAGGATGTGAGCTTGTTGCCCTGTGTTAAGGTGACATAGGAGCCTTTGTCTTGCTTTGTTGTGAGTTGGGACATGAACCTTGTTTAACTACGATGCCCAGTTTGTCCTCAGGCAGATGGAAAAGCACTGGGAGGACGTCACAGCTGTGGTGAGGTGCAGCTACAAACACGTGACATCAGTAAGCCTGTAGAACCAATCCTTGCAGAGCCTTAGCCACACAAAGACAGATATGTTTAGTAAAGCAACAGTATTGAGCCAGGTTTGCACCTTAGATTGTATTAATGAGCAACAGATGTTTTTTCAGTTGCCTATGTTTCATAAGGCAGTTTCTGATTACATTTTTGTTCTTTTTTGTTCTTTCAACAGTTAAAATTGAAAGTAACTTTCCAAGAACTTACATTGATTACTTTGAACTTGAAACATGTGTAATCTTGCATTGCCTCTGATCTGACATGGGAAATTCTCTTCCATACCTCTGTCTCTGTTTCCATCCTTATCTTGTATTGACACAGTGATAACCTGTGTCCAATTAGGCCTGATTGCAGATGCTGTGAGCGTGTTGGGTCCTCACTGTTTCCCGGTAGTTTGGCTTAATGGTGCCGATAACGGCAACTGAACTATTTGCCAGCTACTATTTGATTGGATCTTATTAGGGCACTATTGTAGTGGGGTTTGACATTACATGAGCCACACACTGAGAGTGCTCGGGACTCTACCAGCTCAGAGGGTACAATCCTCGTGTTTGTTTTCTCCTAAGCTGTAAAGCTGCTGGTGTTCATGTAGGCAGGCTTTGGATCACCAGCAGTGTCACTGATATTGTTTGATAAAGCCAGGCAATGATGGGTGAAGGTTAGATGTAAAAAGACAGCTTGAAGAACCTTTTAGGAGTGGGAGGATATTTCCAGTGGAAAATACAAGTTTTTCCTCTATTGCGAGCGACTTTCTGCCTGTCTGTGCTCGTCTCCACCCAAGGAATGAGAACCTTTACTGACTCTGTATTGGGTTGACTACAAATAATTAATCAGATCAAATGGTGCTGTGGCGTTATCTTACTCATGTATAATCCAGCAGTTCTTTAAATGTTAAGTCGGCGCTGTCATTTTTTCCTCCGTGACGAAGCAGGACACAGGCCTGATTATGTGGTGGACCAGGCAGTGCAGCTGTGATTCTCAGCCGCCGAGGCCTCTGAATTACCTTGACCTAGTAGTGGCAGCACTGCTTTTACCAATGCTGAACTGCTTTTCCCCCCACAAAGGTAGCCAGTTTGATTTCACCCACTGTTTTTTCACACTTGGTAAATTATGGTGACATGTTTCAGGTTATATTTATGTGTAAACACTGGTCTCTGCCGTTACAGGTGTTGCTGTTATCTCAAAAAGATTCTTTCAAGGTTTCTGACAGTAAGAAAATCAATTACACAGGTCATAGTTTTGTTTGAGTGAAGAGACGCCTGAGTATGTATGACCAACCAGCCACCACCCACACCACCTGCCTTCTTCCTCATCTCAGTCAGTAGCCACGCACAGCCCTTGGGAAGGCACGCACTTAGAAAATGGGACTTTAAAATAGCTCATGTAACCACAGCAGCAATATGGCAGACAAGTATTTGATCTCTGTGTCTCATACTTAAAACCGGCCTCCCTGAAAAGCAGGGATAGACTTTGCCAGGATGTTTCATTTTATTCACAATCATTCCTTTCCTGTTTGCCTGCCCTCCTGCTTCTATCCTGTTCTGGTCACACCTCTGAAGTAAGCCTGGTGTCTTTTGTTATATAACTTCCCTCCCTAGTCTACATAATAAATATATTTGCTCAACAGCCAGCATGCAACTCTTATCAGATATGACAGGAGATGTGTGCAGTGTGTGGAGCCACTGTTTGTTTGAGGACTCATTGTTGCCTTAAACAGGGTATTTGGCTGACCTTGGCTGTGGTTCTACACGCTCTCGCTGCTGGAACTCGGAGGCTTTCAGTCCTGTTGTGTCTGCCAAAATTGTGAAAGTGTCTCAAGACTGAGGAGATGGATTGACATCAGATCCTCAAGTATTGCTTAAGAGTGTGCTTTGAAAGACTTGCATTTTCTGTCTTGACATGTTTTTTTTTTTTTTCTTCCTGGATACAAGTTGCCAAAGCAAATTTCCTTGCTGTTCCTGCAAGGTGCAAGTGCTTAACGCAGTGTGGAGCAGGAGCAGGCTCTGTCACCTTCTAGTCTCTGATTTCCTCCAGCACTGTTTTGTCTTCTGTCCTATGGAGTGTGGGTGTATCCTGGCTCGTCGCCTACTTCTCTTACTAATAGAGTGTTTGGTCTGTCTAGCCGTAGTTATTTCAAATCTTAGTCTATTTTTTTAGCCTTGAGTTATTTTAAGTCGCAACATGAAGTCAGGTCATCTTATTTGTTAATCAAAACAAGTTCTTTGAAGCAACAATCTGCTAAACATAGCTTTATTTGTCCTGGGTTGACAACAGTTTTTGCACATTTATGTCCAAAGCACATGCACTGATATGATGTGAGGGTTAATCACTGCACAGGTTATTTTAATTGGGCTGTATATTTTAATATTATAAAATGTATTGTCTTTTAGGGTTATTGCAGTTGATGTTATTGTTTCAGTCTCAGTTGTGTTGCTCGTGTTGTTCATGTGTAGGTGGAGCTGAAAACCGGCGTTTGGTTCCAGTTCATTTCCCTTTTTCCTTTTGTTCAGATTTTCCTTGTGAATGTCTTCCTGTTCATTATATCCCTTCGTTCTACTCTCCTTTCTTACAGGTCCCCGAGGTGATCAGCAGCATTCGCCAAGTGTCCAAATCAGCCCTAAAGGAAGACACCAAGCCAAAACAGGAAGCTGACGAGGCCTTCTACAACTCCCAGAAGTTTGAAGTGCTCTACTGTGGCAAGGTAGAAATGAACACATTCCTGGAACTGGAGTTTTTTTCATTTGACAAGGCAATTAAATTAATGGAGCCCAATTTTGAAAAAAAAAAATTATTTCAGGTGACAGTTCTGCACAAAAAGGCTCCACCCACCCTCGTCGATGACTGCATCGATAAGTTTCGTCAGCATGAGGTCGAGCGCAAGCGCCTGCGGCTGCTCAACGGTCAGCGAGGGTCCACAGAGAGTGCCCCTGTGGAGTTCCTCATCGGGGGAGAAGGAGACCCACTGTCCACTGTTCTGAATGAGGGTGTAGAAGACCCCGATGGCCCTGGAGTGGAGGACATAACCGGAGGTGGATCCTAATGCAGATTGCGAATTAGGATTAGTTGTTTTATTAAAATATTGTGCATGCAAAACCACAGTAAGAACAGAAGGTCAAAGCAGAATCTGCAAGTGGCTTTAATCAGATCTTTACAGCAGAGAATAAATGGTTTGCTAAACCCTGCACCCCTTAGTTACTGTTGCTACGCCTGTCAAGCTTTTTGTTCTTGCATGGCACATATTCTTGTTCACAATTATTACAGTGACAGATTTATCACTTGAAATGTGAACTAATAAAAGAATATTCATATTTTAAAAAATGTTTAGGTCTCCACCTGATTTTTGTTTCCAGCTAACTTGGGGTCTTTAATATGTAGATGATGTTAATATGATGTCGTACTACAAGACTGAGGCTAAACCTGCATGTCCCACCCAAAAGTCAGCATCCTCACCAGTAAATCATTCATGAAGAACATGTAATGCTAAATAAACAGTATTTCTAGTAGTATATATTATAATGTTTTTATAATGATATTCTTACTATTGTATTATATAATACAAACTTGCTGTACGTGTTTTAGGTAAAGGTCTGTCTAGCAGTGCCAGTCAGAGCAGCCTGCGAGGAGCGTTCCCCGAGTGCATCCTGGAGGATTCCGGATTTGAGGAGCCTCAGGAGTTTCGAACGCGTTGCAGCAGCCTGGCGGGGAGTTTGCAGAGGAAGCCGGGAGATGGCGTCATCATGGCACCCACGCGCCGCAGACACTCTAGTGCACCCAACCATGTTCAGCCATCTGACGCAGACAAGAACCGTACCATGCTCTTCCAGGTAGAATTCAATTTACTGAAGAAAAATGCTGTTAGTAATGGCGTGCTGTACTTTCGCTAATGTCTTGGTTTCAGGATGAGCTTAGAGGATAAGAGGTTTCTTATCTTTGTGTCCAGCAGACTGTAGATGCTTAGTCCGTTGGAAGAACACAGTGCTGAGGAGCTTTATCATAACAGCAACGTTCTCTCATTGTGCCTTAGTATGCACTCAAGTGCCTGGCCAGGACCAAGGGATGTATTATATTTGAATTACAGTCATACAACGTACAGTTGTGTGTGTTGTGTCAGTAATTTATACTCTTTGGATTTACTCCAAAATTGCAGTGGATGTTAGGTTTATGAGCAGAACTCTAAATATACTCCCATTGTCAGTGAGATGGATGGATGTTTCTTTTTCCCCACTCACTACCGCTAAGTCGTAATTTCTTTAGAAGAACTTGATTCCATCCGTCACACATGAAAATCAAACGCTTGCTTGCCTTGCACCGTTTGTCATTGTTTGTCACCCCTCTTTGCATTTAGTCCAGCCTCTGAGCCTCTTGCAAATCATTTTTATGTGCACATGGCTGGCAGTTATAATGTACAGACTAGCTCTGCCTTGTGTTACCGCTCCAGTTAAAGAGGCTGTAACTCCTGAGGAGAATGTGTGACTGCAGCGCTACCCCCGTGAAAACGTAAGGACGGCGCTTTATGAAACGCATGCCGGCTGCACAGTGAGCCAGCTGCCATTCCTGACGCACCATGCCCATTTCCTCATGAAGCTAATTTTAAAAACTAGAGCACCACGCTCAATATGATACTCCACATAGCAGTCAATTATGGGAAAAATCATTGGCGTGGACTTGTTGACCTTGATTTTGAGAGTGCGTGAGTGTGTTTACGTATGTCATTGAACGGGTCTCAGGATAGTTACAGCTCTTGTCACGAGGAGCTTGACACTGAGACACTTTGCCTCAAGTTATATCCGTGATCTACCTATAGTATACAGATATTATTATTGTTGTTTCATGAGTACTTTTTTCTGTATCTGTATGTATTCTTGCATGAATCTGTCCGACCATGATACGCTCTTGTGTTTCTCAGGTTGGGCGTTTTGAAGTAAACCTCATAAGTCCTGACAGTAAAACAGTGGTGCTGGAGAAGAACTTCAAAGATATCTCATCCTGCTGTCAGGTTGGTTTATTTTTACTTGCTGTATTTACACTAAAAGCCTCTCTCCTCTGTCCTTGCAGCGGTCCTATCCAGAGAATTAGCTCCGGATAATTTTGTGCATATCTTTTCTAGGCCTCTAATACATTACTGCCCTGTTTTGACAGTACAGCCGGCTTTTTATTTCCAATCCTTAATTTGATGGCGAATGACATCTTTATCATTTATGTAGAAATATGTTCTTTTTTTAACTGCCCGACGCAGTCCCATTTCTTTAAATAGACACGCTGCATAAAGATAATGCACTGTCTAGTGTGAGCCAAGTGTCCATTTCACTAATTTAATGGAAATTGGAAATGGAGAATGCCAAGAGCCATTATAGTGTCAGTGTGTGCTGTTCTTGGTTCCAGGCTTATCATTTGTATAGCTGAGCTGAATACAAAGACTTAAAAGTATTGTCTTCCCTTGCTGTGATTTATTCTAGTTTCCTGTTTGTCTTCACTTTGAAACAGGGCATCAAGCAGTGCGACCATTTTGGATTCATCTGTCGGGACCAATCAGAGCCTGGTCCCAGTCAGTATGTGTGCTATGTTTTCCAGTGTGCCAGTGAGTCCCTGGTGAGTCACACAAAATATGTAAATTAAAATGACTTCAGCTGAACTCAGTACCTTTATTTTAATCCCTACCAACCTCTTTGTGCGTGTGTGTGTGTGTGCGTGCTCATCTTGCCCCTACGTTTGTCTGTGTGTGTCAGGTGGATGAGGTGATGCTGACCCTGAAGCAGGCCTTCACTACAGCAGCAGCCTTACAGAGCAACAAGACCCAGGTCCAGCTCTGTGAAGCCTGCCCCATGCACGACCTGCACAAGCTCTGCGAGCGGATTGAAGGTAAACTCAGTCACACTCCAGCACCCCTCTCTGGCTTGACTCATAAATATATTGATGCATAGTCTGCTCTTTAGACTTGAAGCAACATAAAAGAGCCTTCTTATTTCCTCTTCTGTTTCCAGGTCTCTACCCACCCAGAGCAAAACTAGCCATCCAAAAATATCTCTCCCAGCTGACTGATAATGAGCAGGCTGAAATTTTTGAGCGAGTTCAAGTAAGGTTCAGCTCTGCTTAGAGAAAGCACACTTTATTATCTGCAAAATGACTCGCATAATAACAGTTTTTTTTGGTGATTGATCTCTTTGTATCCATGTCTGCAGAGACTGAAGCCTGGGTCAGACCAAGAGGAGAATGAGCTGGTGATTCTCCATCTAAGACAGCTCTGTGAAACCAAACAAAAGTCCCACCTCCACATCGGAGAGGCCCCTCAGGTAAATATTTTACCCTGCAGATAATGGGGAAAAACATCATCCAAAAAATATACTGCATAAATTGTATTCCTATGTGACAAGAGCAGAATGAGCCCTCACAAGTTCCAAGTTACAGATTGATTTATGAGGTTTTACTTTAACTTAACTAAAGAACTGAAGAAAGGACATTTTCACCCAAATCAAAATCGAGTGGTGTAGCATGAATGCCTAAAAAGTTTCCAAGGGCCTTTAACATCCTTGAAATGTGGGAAAAGTCCATTTACACCATAAAGCTTTCTGAAAAGTAAAGGATTTTATGCAGAGTAGCACGGATTTCAATGTGTCTCTGTGGACCTCTGTCTGAGAGGACTTCTTATCCTTTCTTTACTCCTAATGGCATTTGAAGCAGGACGAACAAGAGGAACCTGATTTTGTTTTCACAGATTATCTGTCTCATGTACTACTGTCAGGGCCTACTGCAGCTTTATATGTTAGGTCCATCACTTCCCATCTGGATACATAATGTTCCTGGGAAGAAGCTGGATATCAATTGACTCAGTGTTACATTCCATAAGTTTCTAATCTAACATTAAAGTATGACAGAGTTGTGGATAATTACTTTAGCATGATCTAGCCTGGGGGACTGTATGTTAAATATTACCATTCACGTGGCAGAAACCCAACAACAGACCCAGTGTTATTCTTGGCCAAGTGCTTTGCTGCTGTATGCCTGCACAGAGTTTGTATACAGTGACAGTCTCTGCAGTCACATTGCATTAATAGTTTCTGTGGTGATTAATTTTTCCTCGTGTCCATTGTTATCATCTGACAGAACGCAGCAAACAGCTCGTCGGCAGGAGACGGCGCAGCCACCAGCAGTCGCTTCAAACTTGATATTCTCAAGAATAAAGCACGCACCTCCCTCACCAGCTCTCTGGAGAATATCTTTGCAAGGGTGGGTCTGAGCAGAGAGGGTTTTTTTCTTAATTTTTTATAACACATGATCTTCATGCCCCCGCCTTTTATCTTTATTTAATTTCCTGCTGTTATTTTATCTGCCATTTTTTCTCTCCCTTTATCCGTGTCTCTTATTTCTCTGCCCCGGACAGAATATAGCCACTGTGCTGCATACCTTTATGTGTCTCACTGATCTCTCTTTGTATCAGCTCCTGTTTCTGTGTCATTATCATCCAGGGGATTTGGATTGACCCATATCTGCCAGTGAGACAGCAGAATAATTCCTTGGTAGAGGGATCCAGGCAATCTGAGACCTCTGCTGCCATCTGTTATCGTCTCAGAGACTTAGCTGAACAATGACACAGTTAACGTTATCAAGTCAGGAAATATTTGCCCTTGTTATTTCTTGCTGTTTATGTTTTTCGGAGTTGATGTTTTACTACCTTCTTGACAATACCAACTGCACACTTTGTCATTAACAGTTAGTACACTTTTTGAAAAACCTGTTTTTGCTTATTTGTTTTTATCCAATTTGTTGGTTGCTTCATATTGTATCACCACCTCTGTCACCAGGGTGCCAGCCGGATGCGGGGCCGCTTGGGGAGCATGGGAAGCATTAGCAGTTTTGAACGGGTAAGTGTCCCTGAGGGGGAAAACGAGAATTCCCAGAACTTCACTCAGGGGACTCTGGGAATTCACACTTTTTACCCAGTGGCTGTTAAAAGCATGTTATATTCCAGCAATGTCCTCAGAATAGTACAAGTGTGAAAAGCATGCTTTAACTTTCATCATTCTTAGTAGTTGGACACTGTCAACAGTTTTCTTCTCACATGGAGACATGATTCTGCACTGCCTTACTCCCACATAGTTTCATGATGAAGCTCCATTGGCCAAAGTAGGGAACAGTACAGCAGGGAGTGTGTTTACAGAGCGATCAGTGAACCATTTGGGGTTGTTGGCTCCACTGTGTTACTGCTGTGCAGAATGTGGAGTGAGTGTGTAATATAGTCCCTTTGACTCCCCGTCAGTCATGATGGAGTTAAGAGTACTCCACCGATTTAGCATTGCACTCCTTTAACATTGTTGGGCATTTAAAAGACAAGTATCAAAATCAATACAGCAGAACCACAGATGTCTTTTTTTTTTTTATTCAATACACACTTCTTCCTTGTCCAAACCTGGTGCCTACATTACCCACAATGCAACTAAACCGCCATTACTTGAGTTGGACATTCAGGTGTGTTATGCCAGTAGAGGCTAATAAAGAGTCGAGCTGCCAGCCTCAAGCAGAGATGAGTAGCGGATTACATAGCCCTGGTAACCTTACATCCACAACTTCAGATTTTTTTTTCTTAACATTTTTTAACTTATAGTTTTCAGACACAGCTGACATCAAGTGACATCACTCAGGCACTTTATCAAATTTCATGCAGCTCCGTCTGGAGCCACAAAAGGTTTTTACAAATTTTTTTTTTCACATATCCAGTAGCACTCCCCAAGAACTGTAAAAAGAATTTGATGTGTAAAATTGGTGGCTTGACCCTTTAAGGATGTGTTGCTCTTAAACACACAGAGATACTGAATAGACCTTTTTCTTAGCTGTCATATGACTTACTTTCTTACTTACTGCCTGTTGCATCAATCATGTCATGTTGGATTCATAGGAAAATTATTTACATCAGCCTTCAAGTGGCAGGTTGTGATGGGGGATTTTTTTCTGTGCTTTTTTGCTCTTACCTTTACTGAGACAACCCTACGTAAGAGGAGCAAGTTATTGTATTTTCATAAGCAACCTGTGTATCCTTAAGGCGTACTTAAGTGACATTGTTACACACATGTATATTCTGTATGTACAAGGGAAATCTGCCCCTTCAAGGCTCACCTGTGCCCCTCTTTGTTATTTTGAAGGTCAGAAGAATGTTGTTTGCTCTGTGATTAAGCGAGTAAGTAGTCATCTGGGTATTGTCTCAGGATGCCGATGTCCTAGCAAGCAGGAAATTCAAGCCAGGATGTCCATTTGTACGACTGCTGAGCCATGCTTCTCCTGGCTTCCTCTTCTTAGCCCTGACACAGCGCTGCACAAGTGTCTGATTCACTGAGTCACTTTATCTTATCAATGTTTCCTAAGATCTACAAATTGCAATCAAGCCACTCAGCTGACGGCATGATTTAGATGTGTGCAACAGACCTGTTCTGATCTTCAGTGACATTAGCAGTGCAAGGACTTTCAAGATAGTGACAGCAGTTCCATTAGACGTTCTTCCTCAAATGTCTCTGAATGTCTCCTGTCATGTCAGATCTTTAGAGAGGGAGGTCTCTAAAAGCATGATGGGAGGAGATTGGAGGGTTTCCATGTGCAGTTGAGCCACTGAGGTCCTCCCCACCAATAGTGTGTGATGCCATGAGTCACAGGACATTGACTATTAGAATACAATAGATGTGGGAGTTGTACAGCCTGGCATGAGGCGACACTGAATCCAAGGGTGTTGAGTGGAAAGTTGAACCTGGAGCGAGTCTTGCCATGGGGTTACGTCGGCTAGGTGAGTGTAGACCTGTAACTTGAGCAATTGAGGTGGTGTTTTATTTGGTTTTGGTGCTTTGCCTCTGTAATAGAGTTACTAGCTACGTGCAGTTTGACTTCAGAATGATTATTACCCTTTGAATTTTGCCTGCTTATACCCAGGTATAAGGATTTTTTCTGCACTATGTGTTAAGCTTGTCACCATTCTCTCATTGTTTCACCCTGGCACCCACAGTCAGATAAGCCCAACCATGCTAAATAAAATAAATCTATAAAATATCATAAATGCAGATTACTGTAAAAGTTTTACATATTCACTCACATCTTTCTCCCTTTCACATTTTGTCCCCTCCAGCAGGATGAGGAATCTCCTGGTCACTCCCCTCCAGGTTCCCCTCCCGCTTTTCCAGACGATGACCCGGAAACCGGCGTGCAGTTCCGTAGGCGTGCCCACACCTTCAGCCATCCACCTGTGAAGAAACGCATCTCCTTTGAGGGACAGCCGTCCAGCCAGGGCAAACAGGCTCCACTGCGCAGACAGCAGTCTGTTAACCCAGAACTGCTGCAGAGCAGGTAACCTAACTCTAAACTCATCAGTCTCTGCCTTCCTGTTTTGAACCTGTGGGGAACGATCAATGCAGAATATGCTTCTCTTTAGTAATGTTGCAGGTGTGGATGATTTGCAGTGAATCTTTTCTACAGAAGTGAGCTTTTGTGTTTTGTCTGAAGATATGGCTAATGCTAACTTTGCTCCGAAAATCAAAACCCTTTGCTTGTCTTTTAATCAGTTTAACACTGACTAAATATTTAGTTAACCTTTGATTTACACACAGACAATGTAATCTATTTGCAGCACTTTGATCAGTCCTGAAACTCTCCACCTCCTGCTCCACTGTCCTTGAACAATAACATCACAAGTTTCCTGTCACTGTTTTGATCGCTCATGAGTTCCTCTGTTTTTCTGTGGTCTGACCAGAAGCTCTTTCTTTTGTGTAATGTGTTTGTTTTGTTTTTTATTTGTGGGCATTTCGTGTTTGGCTCGCCCAGTCCCGTGGCTATCTCGAGAACGCGCAGTGTTTCGGAGAGCGAGTCCTCCTTCAGCCTCCCCTCCTCCTTCTCCGCCCCCACTTTCCTGAAAAGCATTTACCAGGGCTCACTGGGCTCCCTGAGTTCTCTGGCAGACAGTGGGAGCCTCAAGAGGTGAGAGGGGGGTGCTCAGGCAAAGCCCCCCCTGCTTTTAGACCTCAACGCATCAGCCAGGGACAGAGGGGATGAGATGTGTGGGAGGGACAGACTGTTTTTACTGGGATGGCATACGTGTTGGCTGTCCAAACCTTTTAACACCCAGCTCTTTTGTCCCTGTACTCTTTTCTATCCATAGCAATTTTTTATTGGTAAAATACTTTCCAGCAGTTTTTTTTCCCCATCGTCTCTGCAGCTGGACCCGCCCTCTTCCTGTTTCGCTCAGAAGTAGAAGGGGATGCTGATACACCCCTCTTTTGTTGTCTTTGCATGAACTTTAAGCTGTTTTGCGCAACAAAACTGTGTTTAACCTGGGTTTACAGCCTTTATAAACTGCACTTTAACACTTGTGCCATCGCCTTTTCTAACCAGTGCTGTTCATGATGCCTTAGGAACTCTAAGCATCATGCTGACTCAGTTCAGTCATGCACTTATTTTGAAAGGTTATTGTTACTGCTCAACTGCACTAATCAGTCAGCTAACTTTAGTATGGCCAAGAACAGAAAGCACACCACGGTGTGCTTGAGAGCCTCTGTATCCTCTCTGGCAGTGCTACCATGACAGACTCTACTAGGTGTCTGGATGGCAGAAAGTAAAGGTTAACATTTCCATTATGAATGAGATTCAGTGGAGCAGACCATTCTAAAATGGCATTTCCACTGGATGTTTTTCTCCTCTGACAGCAGTCCAATCCTCTGCACACTTGCATTGATGCAGCAAAACGAGGAAGAAAAGCTTTTCAGCACACGTTGAACCTGATGATGAAGGTCAAGCTGAAGCTTCGACCTGCTGGGTTTTAAGATCTGAATACGCCATATTTGCTTTAGCCGTTATACTATGAGATAACTTTACACCTGTGCTAGTGCTGTCTTTTCTATTACTTTCTTTATGATTCTACTGGCAGAGTAAGAGGTAATATATCACACATTTAATTTTAATCTGTTAAAGGGCAGATGTTAAGTATGCAGAACAGCTGAGAGGGTTAAAACATGTTCTCAGTGACATTTGTCTCAATAAAGGTCACTTCCTGTTTTTCACTATCCACATGATCAGATGGATGCTTGTGTGCTGACCAAGCTTATTGACTACTGTAGCTATCAAGTGATCCTTAATGAGTTACATAAAATGCCTTTTTCTTTAATGGAGAAAAAAATACAATTTCAACTTTAAACGATTCATCAATAACTCTCAGAACTCAGAACCTGAACTTCATTTTCACACTTGACAGCTTTGGTATATGCATACGTATGTGTGTATTCAAAGATTGAAATGAAAATTCACCCTGAATTTTCACTTGCAGAAGCGGTTGTCTTAAAAATAACCAAACAAACAAACAAACCTAAAAATATCCCAAAAAAATCATTGGTGACAGGATTTCAATGTAATTTGAACAAATACAATATGTCATATAATAAATGTGTAACATGAAAATTCACTGGTGCTCACGTACTGTGCTCGTATGTTAACACGAAAAAGCAGGTTAACCTCATTGCCCCCAATGTCTTTCCACGTGTGACCAAGCTCTTTATTTCCATTGTTTTGGTTCTGTTTGGGGACCTTTTTTTAGGATTTGTTTCAGCACTTACCAAGTTCACTACATTGTCTGCATTGTTGTGTTGGCAGGTGTGAATTTTAAGGCCTGGATATTATGACTTGATAAATGTGAACCTAATGAGTAACGTGAGGCAGTAAACATTTTTCAGGACCTGCAGCAGCTCAGTAACCACATTTTCTTCTCTACTAACAAAAGCAACTTCTTTTTCCAGAAAATGAACAAGCATGCATGGCCCTCAGCTGTGGCTGTTTTGCTGGCTGATGTTTGTTGTCATTTTAGTACTAATTGTGACCTACAACACCATGTTCTGCTTTATTAACATCGGGAATCAGTCAATGCCTGTATGTTATTCATCGATATGTTTAAGATTCACCTTGACCATTCCTCCATTTTCCATCAGCTCAGAGAGAAACTTGTATGTAATATTTCCTGTGTTGTTTCTGAGAGGAGAGGTTAGATTTATGTGTGTGTGTGTGTGTGTGTGTGTGTGTGTGTGTGTGTGTGTGTGTGTGTGTCTGTGTGTGTGTCTGTGTGTGTCTGTGTGTGTCTGTGTGTCTGCATTTGTAAAAGCTGCTGAAAGAGTGTTGGTGTAAGGTGATACATGACTCATCTATCGGGTGTCTGTGACGCGCCTGTCTTTTTTCGTAGCAATGGGGAAGGCAGGAAGAGGACCCTGTCTGGCTGCAGCAGTGACTCAGTGAGTGGAGGTCTCCCTCCGACCCCACGCAGGGTCTCCTGGAGACAGAAGATCTTTCTGAGGGTTGCGTCACCAATGAACAAGACATCTACATCCATGCAGCACCCAGGTCTGGTAATACAATGCCTCAAGCAGTTCAGGCGAGGCACAACATGACGCACATTGAATACGCTCTGAATAATCCACAAGTGCATAGGAAATGAATACAAGGCAGGGAGAACATTTGATTCTTGTGGCAAATAACTATTCTTAAACTCTCAGCTTTAAAATGACATGCCTATATGGGAAAAGCAGTAAGGAATGAAAGGAAAGAGGAATTTCTTAGCTTCATCTTTGTCAGATAAACACTGATAAAGGAGCTTGTGAAAGTGATCCTCCTCCCTGTTCTCATGGGCAGTTTTCTTACCTTAAGCATAATCTTATCTTACTCAAGGTAGCTTAAAAATTTAGCTAGAAGATTATTCCCAGATGCTCAGCATTAACAAGGCATGAAATATCTGGCTCTTTCTTCTGGCTTTCTTCACCAGCTAGTTGCTGACATTGTCTGTCTGCTGGTAAGTTAGCGTTCAGCAGCCTGCTGCGACTGGGGACAGGTTGATGAGAGCGGTGAGACTATTGAGACTTGACAACACAGTAAATATGCAAAATCCTCCTCCTCACACACAAAGCCCTCCATAACCAGACCCCTTCCTACCTCACTGACCTGCTCCACCGCCACAATCCACCCCGTAGCCTGTGCTCATCTGAAGCAAACCTCCTGACTCCACCACCCAGGACCAAGCACCGAACCTGGGGCGACAGAGCCTTCTCTGTATCTGCCCCCTCCCTCTGGAACTCTCTCCCCAAACAAATCCGTGACTGCACCGACCTTCCAGCAGTCAAATCAATGACAAAAACTCACCTTTTTAAAATTGCTTTTAATGTTTAGCTTAGTCCGATGTGTTTTTTAGTGTTTTACTATTCTATGTTGTTTTGCTGTTTTTATGTTATCTTTATGTAAAGTGTCTTTGAGTATCCAGAAAAGCGCTTAGAAATAAAATGTATTATTATTATTATTATTATTATTATTAAATATGCAATAAAATCAAAACAATAAGCTAAAAAAAGGGCTAGCAAAGCTCTGTAGAGCTGCAGAGTTGGGTGATAATTCTCTGTCCTCCAATCGTGGCAGACAACCCCTTTCATAGTACAAACAGTCATTAGATTCATTGTTCACAGAAAGAAATTTGGACTTAAAAATCTTTTTTCTACATGTACTTTGTATTGATGTGTTTGGATGTTGTGTTTTAGACCACTCTGATGGCAAGGAGCTGTTGCCTCTTTCTCCTCGTGCCTTTGACTCAAGTCTGGATCCGTTGGGGCGCCTGCTGCCGTCGGGGGAGAGGCCTAAGAGGACTGGAGCTGACTACCGGGCCCTCTGGAAGACTGCCATCCACCAGCAGATTCTACTGCTGCGCATGGAAAAGGAGAACCAGAGACTGGAGGGTGAGTTGCAGTTACTACTGTGCACACAAAGTATGATAATCACCCTGTAACAAATCCTTTCCCTGGACACATGAATGACAGATGTGAAGAACATGATGTCCGTAGTCTTGTTGCTGCTAGATCACTCAGTATTCTTTGATGTTTAGTGTATTTCTCTGCAGACACTGGTGGTGTTTATAATTTGTCACAGGGCTGTTCTTGTTCAAATCGGCTCACACTAGGTCTTATTGTGAAGGTTGTTAAGATATTTATTACAGTGGTAACTTCCTTTCCTGTCCCCTTTCTCACCTGTCATGAAAGTTTCACACGCAGTCCTCACCACGCACTTAAAGTCTTAACTGAAGCTTTATGAGTGTGGACAGGGATAGAAGTGCTCAGAGTTAGGTTAGGTTTATTTTGAGAGGTCAAATTTTGCCATCTTGGATTGAGATTCTGGAGCACAGCTATATACACACACATATGAACACATGCAGATACACAAATATAGATATACAAACACTCGGTAGGCTAAAGTCCATGTATGGGGGAAAAAACCAACAGTAACAGTTGAAATAACATTTGGAAATATCGCCCTCTATTGGCCCAGGTTATTCAGGGTGCATCCGAAAGCACACTTTCAGCACTCCTTCTTTCATCTCCTCCCCCTTACAAGCACTTGACTCTTAACAGGAAGTTAACAGGCAAGAGGAGGAATGGAGTGGAGAGGAGGAAGTAGAGACCCTTTGGGACAGTTAATTAACTTCTTCATTATCAAAAAAGCATCTTCCACACTTGGTAAATTATGTGTGCCATTTCTATGCATGCCCTAGCTCAAATAATGCACAAGAAAACAGCACAGAACATTACTGCGTTGGTCTCAGAGAAAAGGAGTGAAAGGGGAGAGATTGTTTTTCTTCCCTTGGGATGCATGTGTAGCGTTTATATTTCTATATTATACCAACACATCTCTTTCCCTTTTTTGTTACTATGACACCAATGCTGGTCTGAGGACCTAACTGTGAATAACCGTTTTCAATAGAAGGTAAGCGATATAAAGGGAGCCCCTGGGATCAAAGCAGATAGATGTTTTTTGCATGATTTCGGGTGTTTGTTATAGTATTCATTCAGTTCAGCCTCTTTTGTTTGCATGTTCAGCTACTCTCATACTTTATGCTGTTTTTTGTTTCTTTTGTCCTTGGTACCTCTCCCCACTATCTTGATGTAGCTTCTCCATGTTTCCAGCTTAATAACGATGGATCTTTGGTGTTAATGTGGGGTATTGTGGCCTGTGTTTACGTGGTAGGCTTTTCATGGTAACTGGTGACAAAAGGTGTTAGGGACTATATCTACCCTTGCTCTCAAATCTGACGTCTTTTAATCCGCTACATTGCTGTTTTATAAAAGCAAAATCAGAAGGGCTTATAAGTTCTTGATTTCCTCGTGCGACAAGAGAATCTTTTCTAATTTTCTTTCATCTCTTTTTGTTCTGATTGTGTTGTAGCGAGCCGAGATGAGCTGCACATCCGCAAGATGAAGCTGAACTACCAGGAAGTGGGCCAGTGCTCCAAAGATGCGCAGGCATTGTGGGAGAGAAAACTTACGGCCCCAGGCAGAACGACAGTCCCACAAGACAAGGAGGAGATTTATCGTGCACTCTGCCAAGGTGAGAGATCTGTGTGTGCGTGTGTATACATTTTTAATTTGAAGAAACTAAGAGAACGGGGTTGATATGTGTTGTATATCTATAATTCTTCATACACCGGTTCATGTGTGACGTTTTGGATGAACACATGTAGTCTCCGTCTTTATGTGCAGGTGTTCCCAAGAGCAGGCGTGGGGAGGTCTGGTTGCTCCTTTCCCATCAGCATCGGCTGCGTCACAGACTGCCCCAGCGTCAGCAGGCCCCGGACACCACCTACCATGACCTGCTCAAGCAGCTCACTGCACAGCAGCATGCTATTCTGGTGGATCTAGGTGTGCACACAATTGTAAAAAGGGCTTCCCACAGTCATGGAGAACAAAGAAAAGTCATGGATTTTGACTGTTTTATATTTTAGGCATGGGGAAATTATTCAGGGTACTGAATGTCAAAGAAGTTTTTAGGAATTTTTAGGACAGCTTTTAGTAGTATTATTAGTAGACCAAAAAAATAAATTACAACAAATTACAAAATTCTATGATTCTATATAAGAAACTATGCACATTTAGTAACTGTTTATATGTATTATTATTATTATTATCTGTGTCTCCCTGCTCAGGCCGGACCTTCCCCACCCACCAGTACTTCTCAGCCCAGCTGGGCGCAGGGCAGCTTTCCCTCTACAACCTCCTGAAAGCCTATTCTCTGCTGGATACAGAGGTACAGTACATACCGCAATCCTGTTTCCTTTCCCCCACAGTGCATCACTATAAGGCCATATGTTCATATTGTGTGCTCCCTTTTTTTGTGCGACACAGGTGGGCTACTGCCAGGGTATCAGCTTTGTGGCTGGAGTGTTGCTGCTGCACATGAGCGAAGAACAGGCCTTTGACATGCTGAAGTACCTCATGTATGACCTCGGCATCAGGCAACAGTACAGACCTGACATGGTCTCTCTGCAGGTCAGTACATGAATGTTACAATTACAATATGAGGAATGTGATTACTATGTGGTAACATTTTAGCTGCAGAAGCCTCTACATTTAATTCCTACAAGATTTAATTTAGGGCTCAACATCAGACGTGATTAGCACCAACATTCAATTTCCCAAAAATCTAATTAGAGCCAAATTACAGCTTTAACCCGATTGCTTAATAAAGTGGAACTGCAGAGAAAAACAGAACATTGAAGCCATGATGAATAGAATTTCAACTCTGGTGCCCCCCACTGTTAGTATCAAAAAAGACACTGTGATAGACAGCAATGCAAGCCAATACCTCCCTACACCTCCTCCAACTGATCTGACCAAGGCTTAGGACAAACTTAGGCTCATGATTGGAGCATTTCAGTTTGGAATAATAAAAGAGCTATAATCACTTAATACTTGCTTTAAATTTGAATGTTATGGTATATGTACAGTAGGTTTCCAACCTATTACAAACAGAATCTGAATTACAAACACACTGGACTGGTAAGGGTTATTAGTGAGCAAGAGCAAAGAGTGTGTGTCTCCACCTCCACTTCAAACCACACCTGTATGCCTGCTCTGTTAGCTTCAGTTAAACATCAGCTGACCTCACCGTGGTGGAAGCATCAGCAGGCGTGGTAATGTTTAATCTACATCAGGTAGCCATTTAGCCACGGAATTGCCTCTTTGGTTCTCTCTACACTGCAGTTCTGTGCGCTTTAGACAAATCCAAAGGTTGCAAAGACGGGAGGAATTTGTGCTGTTTTCTCTGTGCAGGGGTTCAGTAGGAGGAGGTAAAGATATTACTTATCTTCTTTGTAACGGCCAGGAAATTGTGAGACTGATAACAGTCTAATTTTAGCTTGAGCTAACTTCTGCTTCTCTTTTTTCAGTTGGCTGTGCATTTCACTGTAGCACTTGTCAGGATCACTGTAATACATTGTTAGGGAGTTTGTATTGCTGGTTAAATACTTGGCCATGATGCGTGTCTCAGCAAGTCTCTAAAACAACACTGGTAATACTTAAGGACTTCCCTGCTTGGGTAAAGGTTCATTTGCCAGCTAGTATTTCTTAGAATGCCCTGTAATACATTGTCTCCTGCAGATCCAGATATACCAGTTTGTTCTGGCTCAGCATGTTTTGACCTGTGTGTCTATTATCTGTTTGAATGTGTCTGTTTATGCCCCTGTGCACACTGTCTGTGTCATCACAGATTCAGATGTACCAGCTCTCCAGACTTTTACATGACTACCATCGTGAGTTGTACAATCACTTCGAGGAGCACGAGATCAGCCCGAGCCTCTACGCAGCGCCGTGGTTCCTCACTCTCTTCGCCTCACAGTTCCCCCTCAACTTTGTGTCCCGCATCTTTGGTATGTTTTTTGAATAGTGCCCTGTGTATGCTGACACACAAATGCTTATCAGCACAGTGCCATTTACAAAAGAGGATGACATTTAAATAGCCTCGTAATAATTACAGCTTGAAGGAAAAGTGTTTAAAGCATTAGTGTTTTTATTGCTGTTCCTGTGCTTTTTTCTTTCAGATTTTGTATTTGTCCAGGGGACCGGGGTGATCTTTAAAGTGGCCCTCTGTTTGCTGAGCAGCCATGAGGGGGAGATAGTGGAGTGTGACAGCTTTGAGAGCATTGTGGACTATCTGAAAACTACACTTCCAGCCCTCACTCTCACACAGATGGAGCAGACCATTGCAAAGGTACAGAATGGGAGGTTGAAATAGTATTAAAAACAGTCCCTATTGAGCTTCCGGATCCTTGTAATAATGAAAAATGTGTCATGTAGTTAAAGATCCAGTAAACCTTATTGGCACTGTCAATTCAGTTAGTCCACATCAGCCTGATATAATTCATACTTCCATGCCTTTAATGCACTCCATCTGTAGGTTTTTCATCAAATATCCACCATTCTAGCAATGCATTTTCCTGTAAGCCAAAGTGAGGTTTCTAGGAAACTGGTCAGTTTAAACCCGAAGTTGCACCTTACATAATAAAGGGGTGCAAGTACATAATGGTCTTACTTAGCAAAAATCGTGGAGTGCCTAGTGAACGCTCAGCTGTTTCTATAGACAATTACAACATACATATAACATTACAACCTTAGCAGTCAGGATTATGCCATGGCACTTTGTCATCACATCAACACGGTGCTGCACTTCTTATAAACCTGTCTAAAGCCTTAGATTCTCTTGAACATAATGTTTTACTAGAAAAACATTCTCTTGAGGTTGGTACAGGTGTCCCACAAGGGTTCTCTATTATTGTAATGTAAAATAATTGTAAGGTTATTTCAATGTTTATTGTATGCTCTTCTCTGAATCTGACCATCGTAAATATATAGTCTGCTTTTAATGCATTTCATATATCTCTTGTCTCTCTAAACATAAGCTTGTTTTAAATTCTATTCCCAAGGTCACTTATGAGTATCCAGCCTCTTGTCCCTGTCCATACTCCTCAAGGTTCTCAAATTGAAATTATTGAGTGCTATAAATACTTGTCTATCTGGCTGGATATTAGATTGATTAGATTAGTTTGCTAGTTGGAATACCATTGTACCATCTAAAATTCCCAATGTGAAACTAATATAACTTGTATGTGTGTGGTGTTTTTTTCCCCTATGTGCCTGTCCATATTTAAACTGTCTATGTTTATTTCTTAAATAGGTGTCTCTTGAAAAGGGATCATAATCTCAATGAGACTACCTATTTAAATAAAGGTTTAAATAAATCTGGAGATGAGAGCAGATGAAAACCACATCAAAAAAGCGTAATTTTTTGATTTATTGCAAATAAGACTTAACATTTTTATTGAATGTGTATTTGGAGCGTATTGTAGATGAATTATCTATTACAGTACCTCCAAGCAAAAATACTGTTGCTGTATATGTTTAGCCACAGTCACAAGAAACATACTTTCAGTCCCATTTAAATGTATAAGAACACTGTTGAAACGTTTACTTTAAACATTAAATTAACATTAAAGGACAAGGTTTGTGCCACTTAACTTCCAGCCCATATGTTCCTACTGTAAATATTTCACAGTTGCTCACAAATGTATACTTACTAAAAAGTTGATGGCATCTGTCTCACTGTGTAACCTGTTGTTTGCCAGGTAATGGAAATGGACATCACCAAGCAGCTGCATGCATACGAGGTGGAGTACCATGTCCTGCAGGATGAGATGTTAGATGCCGGACCGCTGCCTGATGACTCGGACCGGCTCGACAAACTAGAAAAGACGAATGTGCAGTTGAAGAAACAGAACATGGACCTGCTGGAAAAACTTCAGGTAAGGAAGACAACCAGACCACTCTTGTCATTTATTGCCTTTCATCCATATTAATATATTATTTTGATTTGAAACCACAGCAAATGCTCGGTATATAATTTCTAATGGTATTCATTATGTTAATGCTTGATCAATTGGAGGTATTTAAGTCATTGGTCAGTTTAATATAAAAGTCCTTTTGATGGATTGGTGAACGGCTCTGTCATATTTATTTAGAGATCCAGAGAGAGAAGTTGCAACTGATAGTGTCTTAGACTACCCATAGATGGCACTAAAACACAACTTAAAAACACAATGAAAATGAAAGCAAGACAAAGGGACTGAACACTATATGCTCTCCAAATACTCTTAAAACATTTTGATTAGTAGTTTGTGAATCTGTGCAGTAGGACTGCTGAAGTCACACCTGATGCTTCTCATACTAATGAGGATCAAAGAGCTGCTCTCACATCTGAACATTTTGTGGACTATGACCTATGGTATTGGATAACTGCATTTATTACAGCATTTGCCAAGTGAGTTACACTTGTTAAATGTGGATTATGGATTC
This sequence comes from Dicentrarchus labrax, assembly GCF_905237075.1. Taxonomy (NCBI): domain Eukaryota; kingdom Metazoa; phylum Chordata; class Actinopteri; family Moronidae; genus Dicentrarchus; species Dicentrarchus labrax. The sequence goes on from NW_026136706.1 coordinate 20,614,622, forward strand.
TGTATGAACTGCAATCCTATTTGTTTGCTATTTTGAGCTTTTGTGCTATGATCCTGGTACAAAATCACAGTAGTGCTGACTTCTAGTTGAGTTCTCACAATGTATAGCCTCTGTGCTTTTTGTTTACCCCCCTGTCCAAATGTATGTCATTGAACGTACCCTGTATTTACCGAGGTTCAATGTCTGCGTCCTCCAGGCTGCACGGCAGAAGATCCAGACGCTGGAGACAAGCGTAGAGAACTTCCTTTCTCGGGAGAGCAAAATGAAGCACATGATTCGCTCTCTGGAGCAGGAGAGGGCAGCTTACCAGAAGACCATTGAACGCATGCGCTCTTGCCTTCCCCCTGACGCCCTGACAGATGTGGAGATGACCCAGATCAAAACAGGACCCAACGGGAAAGCCAAAAATGCAGCCAAGAAGCCCTGATGGCAACCAGGGGGCTTGCTGCTCTGGGCAGACGCACAGGCAGACACTGAAGTGAACGAATGACGAGTACTCTAGTGGAAGGCTGCTGAGACCCACAGCTATTGTTGTACAGCTGCACAAGAGTAGCAGTGTTTTGTAAATGTGTGATGTCTGGACTTGAGACATGCAGACTGCTTGGGAAATATCTACGTGATATTTGTCAGCATATAATAGAGTGGTGGGAGGATGGTTTCAGTTATATTAGCAAACAGACTGTTCCGTCAGTGCATCAAAGCTGCTGTTCTGTCTCATCTGTTTCACTGCCAGTTTAAAGGTGAGATCAAGATGCAAAACATGCCTCCCTATTCAGATCTTTTTGGTAATCACAGGGGAATTTTCTAGATTGACACGAGTAAGAAATGTGTCTGCCTCTGCAAATCTCTTTGAACACTGCCTTGATTTATTTACTACCAGTCTCAGTAGCACCACAAAAGCATTGAACAGAAGGTGCCTGTTGGCAAACAATCCTTTGGACCTCAGGTTCAACTTATAGCCATTACCAGTGTATATGATCCTGGAGTTGATGCCCCATCATTTTTGTTGTTTTTGAACTTGTGTCTGTGATAGAAACTCTGCCTCAGAGTATTTGCATTGTTTTGTTTTTTCCTTTTATTCACTTGAATTTTTTGTGAATGTAATTTCCCTCCAAAGATCATCTGTTTTTCACATCAGAGACATTTGGGTGCACGTCTGCCATGTTAGGCTTTAAATTTCAGCATACATTTGTAGTATCTTGCTGCTCATCTCTCAGCACAGCACCACTGCCTTCACGTGAGACATCTTTAATAATTGCACTTGCTGCTTTTGAGGAGGAAGTGTTTCTTCCAAAGCTCAGGCAGGATGTGAGGTCGTCTGCCTTCTCAGTTTCCTGTGTGACTGACCGCGGTGTCGCCTCCTTTTAGCACCACATTCAGACACTGAAGCATAGTTCACGCTCCCCAGGAGGCACCGAAAAACAGACCTATGGTGGAGGAGTGATCTGAATGTACAGCACATGCTTCGGTTCTAAAAGTCAAGACATTTTTGTTTTTGTCAACTCGAGGTGTGACAAAACTAGCAACATTCTCTCTTCCTGTAGTTCTTGAATGTGGGACTACAAGCAACTAGTGTTGTTTGGCTCATGAGTTCAAGGCAACACGTATCTTCAGTTGCATCGCTGTTGGTCACACAGTCATTTTTTTGTTTGCAGTGAAACTCAAGTGTTTAGGTGAGGAGAGAAACTGCAACGAAAATAAGAACTTCGAAACCAGTCACTTTCCTTTTGAGTGGGGACGAGTCTCTCCTGTTACTGGGTAATATGTACGGTGTATGTACACACACACTCTCATACACACAAATTGTGCAGTGAACTGGCTGACTGTATGGGCAGACAGTTCAAATGAGTTGAAAGAGTGTCCCTGGCTTTCTCCTCTGTTTTGTTTTATCCCTCCTCCATGTCTGACTCACCATTGCCAGTTCTGATTGAAAGCAAAACAGTCCTGGGCTTTACTCCGCTTTCATAAAACACCCTTACATTAAACCCAAGGTGATGTCTATCATGAAAAAAGTACTTACTAAAAGTGTCTATCAGTCTTCCTGTCCTTGGTGACAAGTTGTGGTAACACAATTGTGGCTTTCAGTGTAAAGTTTTTATTCTCAAACTTTAGTCCAAGCTGACATATCCTTTGGCATACACTGCATTATCTTTATGTTTAGCATCCTGTGTATTTGCATAAACCCAGAGCACTTGACTACTTTTGCTAAGGAGCTACAGTAATTCACATAAAGTTGAATAGGTTGATAAATCGGGCTTGACGTTCCCTGTCATGGTGAAATCTTCTCTTAATTGAGATGACATTGTAAGGGTTTGCACCAAACGTCTCATAAATAATAGAGAAATAATGACCTCCAAACGGCAGGGATTCCAGATTAGAAAGTGAAACATATCGAACAACTCATTTTGAAGTCCTACACAGCTTTCCTGTCTCTCTTTGCCTCTTTTGCTTATCTGCAGTATTTGTGCATCATATAAATTGACTGTTGAACCAAAGATGTGGTTGCTTTTCAAAAATGAGTGAATGCAAATTGAATGAAGTCATCCAAAATGCTGTGATGTACTGTATGTTGAATGTGATAACTTTATGGTCACTACACCTTTTTAGCATTCTTCAGATTTGTACTAAACCAAAAGCTTGAAATGATACCCAATACTGGCAGTAAAAACTTGACACACTTGTTTACTCATCATTCTAAATGTATTCCTTTGTGCCAAAAGTTAATGATGGCCTTTATTCTCCATTAATCGGAGATATGAGATTTTGTGAATATCTAATGTTAAGCACATCCTCGTGGTCAGCGACACGTCCGTATTTTACATCAGGTGCTCTCTGTCCTGACTACTAAATAGTGCTTGTATCACTGTGTTTTAAAGAAAAACACTTAATAATAGATGGGTTGTTTTTCTGTCAAGATGAGGGCTACACAAAAGCAAAGAAACTGTCATGAATTCTTCAATAAACTTCACCTTGCCTTGTTTTCTGTCTACTCATGTCAGAATGTCTTTCCTGCTCAGTAAGCGCTCATAAAGAAATGATGTTCCTTTACTGCTCTACAAGGTAGCACTTCAAGTGCAGGACGTAGCCTCAAGCTGAAATGGTCTGTGTGTGTAGACGTATTATTGCGTAAAAGGCCAAGGTAGACTTCGACAGTTTTAGAGTCTATTTAAAGGCCTTTCAAGAGTTGTACTTTTGTTAGTGCCTTGGGCAAAGAGAACCACAGGTCTCCAGTGGGAAAAAAAAAAATCCTCTGTGAGATTGTACCCTTTACAATATATGTGAAGCATTCAACCCAGTGTACATTTATGAATTAGCTATAATGTAGTGAATTAAATAATATTCTTCACATGCTTGACTTCTGATGAAATATATACAAAAAATGTCAGTTTATTAAAATGAAATTAAGATATCAATTTTGCACACAGCTAAGTTTGTTTGATGAAACCACTTTGATGAAGATCAGTGATCAACCAGGGGAAAGTCACTACTATGTGTTGCAACTATGTGTAAAAATGAGCTATCCAGTGAGTTAGCAAGTCTAAACAGTAAGCTAAAAGTCATGGATAAATAGTGAAAAAGTTAAAGGTAATGAATAAATGGTTAAAAAAGATGGTCAAAAGTAATGAGTAAACGGCTTAAAGTAGGCTGTTTGTTAACTGTTTATGCAACAGATGGATACTTAAATAGATAGCTAAAAGTAATGGATAAACGATTGAAACATATAGCTAACGTGAAAAGTAATGGATAAATAGTGAAAAAGCTAAAAAATAGGCCTAATGAATAAATGGTTAAAATAAAGTAGTAAGTAGCTAAAAGTAGGCTACTGGGGAAATTTTAAATAGTGAACAAACAGTAATGGATGAATACTTAAAATGGATAGCTAGAAGTGATGGATGAACTGTTAAAATAGTTAGCTTTATTACTTTTAGTTTGCTATGGTTAAACTAGCAAACTAAAAGAAGTAGCAGAAACTGGTTGAAATGTCGTGCCATGTAGTATGAACGCAAACTAAACTGAAACAGTTCAGTTGGATATAAAGATTATTGAAACACTACTTTAATAGAATTTATCAATTACATCCAGTATTTTTGTTTTGTATTTGTGTATAATCACTTGAACAACTGTTGTGTTTTGTTACTTCAGCCAGTTTATCTACAGAGGGAGAGGGTCCTCTTCTACAGAGTTCGCTATGTTGAACCGCCATGTTTCTACAGTAGCCCAGAATGGGAAAAAAAACCCATACCGACTCTAGAATGGGCCTTTCTCTTCTTTCGCTTTGCAGCCACCATACTTCTCATGCACGCTTGGAAGGCGAGTGGTTCTCGTTTGGTTCCAGTCTGAAAATTCACTGCTAAATCCTACACAGGACCTTTTAAAAAAAACTATTCAGATGAACACTTGGAACATGCAAGGTGGTGTTGATGACATGTGAGTTAATCTGACTTTTGTGGTACATCAGACAAAAATGGTTGGGAACCACTGATATAGTTGCCTTCTTAGCCCTTTGTTCAATATTTAGTCTGTGAATATGAACCACAGTGAGAGCCCATCAACAGCTCCGTCAGCCAAGGAGGAGCTTTGAAAGATAGCAGCCATAAGACCAGTCATTGTTTTCCTAGGAGGGTCTTACCCAGAAAGGACTGTTGAGTGTTGCTCTGATCACCCTCTGCCAAGCCTGGAGCTTGTCACACATAAGACACACAAATGCCGCCAACCAGGAGCCTATCGCACACTAAACAAAAGGGGCCACATTCCTTACGTATTCCCACACGAGGTTACATCCTGCAGCAGGGGAAGAGTGGGATGCTGGGAGTCCACTGGGGATCGGCTGAGAACGACACTTCCTCTGCCGAAGGTCTTATCAGCTCTGTTTGTGTTTTTTTTCTTCCTCCGTCTTCATATCTGCATCTTTCAATCCATCTCTACCTCCCACTCCGCTTCCCGCTCTCCTTGTCCCTCCCATTGGAATTGTGAGGCTCAATATGAAGCTTTAATATTTACTGTTTTGTGGAGCTTACAGAAGATACAGCATTGCAGATGTCCAGACAGGTATTTCAGTGATTGACAGCCTGAAAACACAAAATAACAAGTATCAGTACTCAAACAGAAAGAACCACCGGTGTTTGACACACAACTATTGTTCTCAGACAGCTCTCTATAAGATATTTGCCTATGTGTGTGTGTCTTAAGGGCATTAGACCGCTTTCAGAAAGGAAAGCGTGAGCTGACAGTGTGAGCTGGTTGCAATGAAGGAGTGAAGGGGAAGAAGAGGGAGAGTGGAGGAGGAGGGAGAAGGTTAGGAAGGGTCCTCCTGCCTTATATGGGAATTCATACAGCTCTGCTTGTGGCGCAGCCCAAAAGCTGGAGTTGAATCAGTAGAAAACACTGGGCCACAGCCATCAGTACAAAGCATTACAGTTCAATATCTATTCAACGGCTCAACGTTTACTTTTCAGCAGGATTATATGCAATTCAAATCAATAATGTGGTCGAAGGCAAAAAGGCAAGCATTATACAACTGCAGAAATACATCAGCACTGTACAGTAAATCGCGGCACCAAGCTTAAAGTTGCAGACAGAGATGAGGAGTTGCTGAATTTAGAGGATGGAGATAAGGCTGATGGTCTGAAGGTGGAGAGGGAGAACAGCTGGAGGGGTGGGAGAGAGACTCAGGTGGGCTCAGTCTAGTCCAGAGAGAGGAGTTGGCTCCCCTGAGGCCAGGAACACACACACACACACACACACACACACACACACACACACACACACACACACACACACACACACACACACACACACACACACACATACACACATGCATTTCACCATGTCTCTTAGTTTAGCTGTGCCTTGATTTCTCTCCCCATCTTTCCCCCTCACCCCTCCTACTGATACACCGGCTGCTCCAGCTCTTTCAAAGCTCCTTCCTTGTCTTTTCCTTCTCTAAAGCTATTAAATAAATTCTTCACTATAGCAGCCCTGGATTCCAATCAGCTATCCACACTGCACAGGCATGCAAAAGTGTGCACCTAGACACACAGCACCACCACACTGACATGTTTTAGTTAGCACAGTGACAGATTTGCTTCCTACAGAGTGCTTTTCTCTCCCTGTACCTGTCATGGATGTAGCTGCCAGAGGGGCTTATGGTAAATGGCCAGAGCCAGGAACGGCAGACGAAATAGGCAATTGGGCAATAATGAAGCCACAGAAGAATCACCGAACTAAACACACACACACACACACACACACACACACACACACACACACACACACACACACACACACACACACACACACACACACACTTCCTATTCCCATGACTGGTCCAGTCCGTTTCTTTGGTTCCTTCCATCGAGACCAAGGTAGATCCATGAACACTGCCTGGAGAATCTTGTGATTAATAACACTCCTGTCATGTCTAAACCTTCTTCATCTTTTTCTTGACGAGAGCCACTATTCCTCTCCTCACCTCCTCCCCCAGCGGCCTGGCAGACACACTACTCAAAATCCCCTGGGGCCAACTGCAGCACATGCTGGGGAGTATCGCCCGGCTTACCTGATCCAATGCTTCATTCATCTGTGTAGCCTCTGGAGGCCTGAAAAACACACTCAGTATCTTTAGACGTACGCACACATGGGGATTGCAAATATATATGTATGTACACACACATGCACATGCTGCCCAAACCCTCTATTCCCTCTGGTTTCTATGCCGCATGGCCGTGCTCCCAAACATCTCAGGCCTGGCTGGTGCACACAAAATGTCTAAAAATAAGGCTAAAAAGGGGTGAGGTGAGGCTCAAACACTGTAAGTAACAAGAAGGTCTTATACAGGCCATTCTCCACCTGGAGATCCCCGACAAATGTGACTGTAGTCCCAGGTGACCGGAACGATCAGAGAAGAGACTTTGCGCCTGAGCCCCTTCTAATCACATTATCCAGTGGCTCTGCCTGGCCCACATCACCTCAGCAATGATTAAGACAAACACAGGCGAGAGAGGAGGAGAAAGAGACAGCGAGAGACACAAAGAGAGTGCTGGCAGGCTAGAAGGAGGGGGTGGTCAGACAGACAAGGAGTGAGTCAGACAGGCAGATATCCTCCTACATGTAGGTCCGTCCAATAAAAGTGCAAATAATATGTAAAGATCAAGTCCAGTATAGACCGTCTCTGAGCTGACTTTATCTGTTTGTGTATTCAGGGTTAAGCCCTGTCCGACCTGGGTGTATGATATCAGCGATAAGGGACTCAGGGTGTGAGGTGCGGTTGGAGAAGTACTTCTGACATCATTCAATGTGTGTACGTACATAATTTTCACAAGGCCACCAAGGGCACAAACACAAAGAGAAGGTGGTGAGCAGAGCCTGCATGTGTGTGACTCAGTGCACTCTGGACACATTCTGACGTCAGCCTCTGGAAACTCGATGAAAGTAAAGTGATTTGTCCATGCAGAGGCCGCCAGAGGTTTTAAGTGTTCACCATCACAAGCTCCTTTCTAAACCTAAGTCTCCCTGAGCATCGCAGGGATTTGTTCACGAAACTCCACAAGCTCAAGGCAGAGATGATAGGATCTGGTGATGCACAATTCTCCTCTCCCTTGTTCACTTTTTTTTTTCTTTTTGCCAGGCCACCCAGCTGTTCCTGCGAGCACATACTAACACACTGGGTTTTATTATGCTGATCTGACACTGCTGAAGTTGGGAGGGGAGACAGCTGTACTTGTGTGGCCCTGGGCGCACCCGTCATTAGTGCCAGCCTCACTCCACTCCTCCTCCATCCCTCCCTCGTTCCAGATCTCCCTCCCTCTCTCCCTCCCTTTCTCCTACATTGTTTCCAAAACAACGCCACACCCTTTTATAATATTTGCTGACCTAATTTCTGCCACTATTCCCACCTGTCCATCCGCCTTAACTAAGACACAGCACCCTCGCATGTCTTCACCTCCCCACTCTCTGCCATCAAGATGACATGAAAACAACCAGTATTGTGTTGGTAAAAGGCTGAGTGCTGTGTGCTTGCCACTCAAGATTTTCTTGAATAGATAATTTCCAAATTGATTCAAGCTGGGCTCACATCTAATGGTCTGTGTGGGCTCTAATGTGAACAGGAGATAATCAACACCCTGCGTTTCTGAGTTCTGTTTTTCCGTCATTTATATTTCTCTGACTGTCTCTTCCTACCCGTAACTTTTCATTGCCTTCCTTCGTTTTTCTCTCAGGAGCTCATCACCTGGTCCTTTTCACATAGCCTATTTCTACCCATTCCCTTCCGCCCCTGTACCTCTCTATTCCATTTCCTGTGATACTATCTGTGATACTTAGAGGTTGATTTCCCACTGTGCGTCATTAACCTTTTCTCTTGCCTCTTGGTTAAACCCAGCGAGTACATTCTGCTGTTCGAGACGGAGGAGACTTGGGGAACATGCTGCGCTCACTCGAGTGGTATGGGGATTTCACCAGCTATCATAACTACATCCTTATTAGCCCCTGGATTGATACCGTAATGGCACGTCTCTCTCTTAACATATACCAATATTTCCTTCTGCCTTGCTCTAGGTTACATAATTTCTCCCAAATTGATTGATTTTAGGTCTGTGTGCAGAAGAGATACTACAGAGGTGTCAAAGAAAATTACACTACATGATACAAATCTCACCTACTTGTTATCTGCCATGTGACATAATAACACCCATGGTAGACAATAATGCACATGCCATATTATCACAGTTGATGTAGTCAGATGATATGACCCAGTACAACTCTTTGCCGTTCATAAGATGTTTCATGCCTCTGGGGAGAGAGAAAGATAATCTTTGTGCATAAAATAAAGAGTCTGTCGACTTCCTCTAAAAGTGTGTTTAATCACAATGAGTGAGGTGTAATTAATGTTTCACTGGTGCGCTGTGTATGTGCAGTCGAGGACCGTGGGTGAGAGGATGTAGTGTGCGGTCTCTCTAACAAGCTCCCACTCACCCCAGTGGAGGCAGGCAGGGAAGGCTGGAGTGACTGCGAGGCTGTTAGAGCAAGTGGGTTGCGTTGGACGTGTCCATGTCTGTGTGTGTGTGTGTGTGTGTGTGTGTGTGTGTGTGTGTGTGTGTGTGAATCTGTGAGTGTGTGTTGTCAGTGATTGTGTGTTAGTGTGTGAAAAGTGTGCATGTGTGTCCTTTTGTGTGTGCTGTACTGGGATGTGGAAATTGAATGGAGCCTTTCAGTTCTACTGCTCGTCTCCCCGGGGGTGAGAGACTGGTTGCCATGGTTATCCTGGAATCCTGCCGCTAATGGGTGGGAGTTTGTGTAGCTCTGGCAACCTGGCCTGTCTAGGGTGGAATACGTGTGTGCAGTGTGTGCAGTGTGTGTGTGTGTGTGTGTGTGTGTGAATGTATGTATGTGTGTGTGTGTGTGTACCAGGGGGTGTGGTTGGGTGGAGGCAACATTCTAGGACACAGGAGGTCACATATGTGAGAACACAAGCTTCCATTCCTGTACGCTCCTGCACGTACAAACACAGACTCTTGTCATGTATAGATGTACTTTACTGTAGATATTCTGCGTGCAAAAATATCAAATGAAACCTCTGTGTCCTCTGACAATCTCTGTAAAGCTGTAAATCAATAGCACAGTACAGTTTCAATCTGAATTTATTGTGTCTCCCAAAAGCCATCCACCATTTCAAATATCTTTGATTTTACTCACCCTACAAAGTCAAATTACAAGCACGGTGGATATCATAATCATGTGGTGATGAAATAATCTTCTACTTTTACTACATTATTGCAAGTGTAAAACATAATGCAGTGAAATAGTTAAGCCCTGCTCTCCCGTCATCCCCATTACCATCCTTTTACCCTCAGGCGAGTGGGACTCTTAACTGGGCACAGAGACCCCACTGAACAGGAACACAGTGGATAGTGGATAATGAAAACCTCCACACAGAGTAGATTAGTGTAAGGAAAGATACATTCTCACTGTGTTTCCCTTGCTACACAATTTTAGATATGATTATAAACGCTTGTCCACAAAAGAGTTCCACCTCAAAAATACTTGCGCGCATCTAACAGTACATGCTAATTGGGATGTATTATTCAAATTGCATTATGAATTTGACATAGAACAATTTACTGATAGCAGCGAGGCTGGGCATGTACTATTGTGCAGAGAATATATGCCCATGATATGCAATGTGACCAGATAATCCTGGTTTTCCTATTCCCAGTGTTCTGGTAGAGGGGATCAGTCCCTGCTAGTCACACAGATGTCTTGGCTCCTGTTCCTGTTGGAAGACTGATCCATATGTTGCATGAACCCCTGTGGATTTAAAGGAACTTGGCTTAAGAATTTACTCTCCTCTATCCAGTCATTATGTATGGCCAATTCACTGTAGCCGGGAAACATTAGGAAAATGTTTCTCTTGTACAGCCTCCAACATGCATAAAAATAGAAAATAAAAGCAAATGCAATGTTGTGACTACCATCATGCAGGATACTTCCAGTGTGTGCTCTGGATGAGAGACCAAGGGCCTAGGGATTAAATCATCTGACAGGAAGCTTGCTGCTGACAAGTTTGATGTGGTTTGATTCATTTTTTGTATTGAGCCCCTTTCAGAGCATGGGCTGTGAAAAGTGCTAGATCCCCTCAAAATGCAGTGAGCACAGAGGCTGAAGAATGTGGGCCGGACTTGTGGTCAAACCCAGTAAGTCATGGGGGGTAGTAGGACCTTGTAGATCCACCCCTTGCTCCTTAGCCCAGATTTATGCCGAACAGTTATATAATTCAATAAACACTTGCAACTCTGTTGCTGAAGTCCAGCCACAAGCCATCCAACCCTCAGACAACCACATGATCAGCATTTTCACTTGTATTACTACTGACTAATTATAGAGCAATTGGAAAAGGAAGCTGGATAATATAAGACTGAAGGTGTATATTGTGTTATAAAACAAACAAATAGCTTTGAGCTTCCCCTATTTACTTTTAGATGACCCATGAACACTAACTCTGTCTATGTCCTGTTGAGTGAATATCTTATCTTCTTATGTAATACATTCTTTCCCACTGTGCTGCTACAGTACATGCAGGCAAAGAAGCAGTGACAGTAAACTTAATAGATTAGGAGTACTACAAAATACACCCACATCCATTTCCCAGCTTTCCCTTACCAAAATCCCAGAGACCTTCTAACCAGGTCACTATGAAAGTTTCTTCTAATCCTTTATTTTGCATGTTCCCCTCTCCCCTCCACAAGCCTTAGCCTTTTTTGAGATTTCCACTCACTAGCCCAGACAGCCTTAGCCTTGACTCTGGGCCACCCCATGCTCTCACTGTCCAACTATTTAACTAACCGCAGTGAAACAGCTTTAATTTCAGCTTACTGCTCAGCCTGGCTGAATGCAGCATCGCTTGGGGGTCTTTCTGGAAAGCCGTGGTATGGGGCCCAACAGGCCAGGCAGGCAGACAAGGGAGAACAACAGCCCTGTGCAGTTAGATCTCAGAGACCCCAGAGACACATACGTCAGTCAGAGCAGCCTCCCTCAGGAGTCGTTCAGTTAGTTATGGCTCCTTTAAATGCTTCTCTGCACCTCTGTGTGATACATGGAGGTGAGAGTTATTGGATAGCAAATAGTCAACGGCTTGATAAAACATTTATTAAAGATACATCTTTCAAGTGTATTGTCTGCTGAATTTCACATCGCATTCAATCACAATGTTTGGTTGCCCTGTTTGGGGTAATGCAGTTAAAATTACTATGGTAACAGACTTAAAAGGAAGATAACAAGACATGTGTTCAGAACTGTGGCCATCATTCTGATCATTAATGATGACATGACAAAGTGCAAGTGAATGCACAGAAAATATCTGTCATAATCTGCATTGTGAAACTGTGTAGTTGCACTTCTTGAAAGTATATTAGGAAGTAGTTTTCAATTAATTACTGTTGTTTTCACGTAAACTTAAAGGATAAGTTCAAAATTTCCAGAAATACGCATATTTGCTTTCTTGCCAAGAGTTAGATATGAAGATTGATACCACTCACAATTCTGTGTGATGAAACCCCACACCAGCACCTTGGTTTCTCAGCTAGGACCAGTGACTTCCTGAAGTATCTCCTGGTTGCTTGGCAACTGGCCCCAGCCAAGAAATTTGGTACTTGGTACTGGACAGAGCCAGGCTAGCTGTTAACCCTTGTTTTCAGTTTTTATGCTAAGCTATGCCCCTGGTTCCAGCCATATATTTATCATACAAACATGAGAGCGTATCTTCGAAAATATTAAACTTAATACCGGACTGAAAAGCAATGTTTCATTGCCCTCATTGAATGTTTGTAATCTGTTGCACCTCTGATGATGGGTGCAGTTGGGCGAGGTCAGAGGTTGCCTCTGTAGCACCTTAAACCAAAGACCACCTGGCCCAAAACCACCTAAGATAGATGTGACAGTGTACTGACACACCCTGGGGTATGCTTCTACATCACTGCAGTAGGGTGAAAAGCTAAACCACTGAAGGTCAGCAAAAACAAGATGTGTGTGCTTTTTGGATATTATCAACTTTATTTTTAAAGCACATCTGATAGATGGTCTAGTGAAATTGTTCTTAAGTAAATGTTACAGTATAGTAACAATATCAGATTGGTGGCCAAAACAAAACAAAAAACAGTGACAATAACCTAGGTTGTAAAAATCTTTACTTATCCTATATTTCAAGTTGTTAACAATGTATAAGGTAAACCAAAAAGTGAAGAGTCTATGTTCCAGCAAAGGTGGATGTGTGAGTGTATATTTTTGCTGACACAGTAGACTGTGGATTTGTCTGGATGAAGGGGAATACATTTATGGTTTTTGAGGAGTGAGGGCCCACACCAGCCACCCTAGGGTCTTGTTATCCTCTCCTATGCCTGTGCTCTTGGGGCGACTTTAATGAATACTCCTGCTCCAGCCCTCTTCTGGCTCCAGTCAGGCTATCTACAGGGCTTCCCCCCTCCTCCCTGACTGTGTCTGCCTGTACAGCAGAGCAGGTCCTTCTACAACAAGAAGGAAGACTAAGACAGAGACAGGCAAGGAGGCTAGGTGATCGAACTAAATAATTGATGTGCAGAGTTCACTCGGGAACACCTCAAGAGTTTGTCTGAACACGCTGACCACCGTATGTGCACTTGCTCCTGTACAGATTTGAAGGAGAAAGTGCTAAGATGGTGTATGTGTTAAAACTTTTGCCAGAATTATTTTTCTATTACCTACCTTGTATATAAATAAGAATAAACACAGATTTGCTCATTATAAAATTTCACTGATTACTAAGTATCAAACTGACACTAGAATCAGTTGAGAATATAAATGAATGTAAACAGCATGCTAAGGAGTGAAATCACTCCTGTTGCCTAGACTGGTAAGAGACACTAAGTGGCTCATATATGTACTACTGATAGGACCAAGCAACAAGTGCTGGGGTCCCTCCCATTACCTCATGGATAATGGGAGTTGACAGTGTAAAACTGCCAAGAAACATGAGGCATTAACATGAACGAAGAAATGTTTCAACACCATATCTCCCTTTTATGATAAAAAAGAATCTCAAAGGTTCTGTACACTGTAGGTGAACCGATGAGAGGAAACATTTATGAAGTCAAGTGAAAGGTGAAACAACAGCTTTCGGTAAATGTGATGTTATAGAATCTGTCATTGGTCAGTTTTTTCAACATTTTGAGGGCTAAAAATGACACATTGAAACTGGATCTCCATTTGATAAGACAAGCAAGAAAAATGTCTTTAGATATGACAGCATTGGGTATATGTAAGTTATATTAGTGTATGATTCCTGTTTTACTGTCTATTACAGTCTCAAAAGCACAAGTGAGCTTTTTCTTGTATTTTTAGGGCAAGGGTAACAGCGTAGTGTGTCTATATGTACAGTATGTGTCTTTGACTGTGGAGGAAGGATCAGAAAACTAACACCTCTGGAATGCCCCCTGCAGAGCGAGGACTTCAGGGTTGGATGTGTGTTTATGGGAGCGTTCTGGCAGGAAGAGGCAGGGACCCGGTCCAGAATAACGGAACAACAGTGGAATGTGGTACAGCAGGGAATATCCTGAGTCAAACACAAGGCAGTCCTGGGGTTTGAGGAGGAGCACTTTGTGGCAAGACTTTTATAAACTGCACTTTTATATTAGGATAGATGACACCCGACACACCATTCTCTTGTGCGGCTGACAACACAACATGGATGCCTGCAATCGTTTTCATTTGACTCTTTTCATTTCACACCACAACTAAATTAGAAGACCATGTCCCATGGAATATCTCTCAAACCTGTGACTCATTCACTGAAAATCTCTATCCAAATGTGAGAGCCTCAACTGTGGCGGTGTTGAAGTCACAGTGAATATGAAGTGTTAGTATTTCTCTTCAGGCTGTGCATTAGGCCGGATGCCACGCACCTTCGCCCACATGCCTCCCACGACCCAGAGCCCGTATATAGAGGGCAGAATCTGAGCCCAAGCTGCAAGCAGGCAGATAAAGACAATCTCATTGATGTAGGAGCAGCTCACTGGTAAAAAGAGACATCTCTGACACAACCCTGCTTGCGTTACCCTTGCTACAGAATCAGATTAACCACCGCAAGAATATTGTGCTAAGGCTTGAAGGCGTAGAGTCAGCTTTTACATACATATCAAGCAGTTATGGTGTATCTGTTTTTTTGAAAATGTGCGTGTACATGGCCATAAACCTGGTGGCTGTAGGGAAAGACCTTTAACTGAAACATTGACAAGCAACTCATTCCATCAATTCCTTCAGGAAGCATGTCTATACTTGTAATGACATAAATATGCACTGTGGATGCTGTGAATGACATATTCCACCCACAATGCAGTCTGCAAACTACACATCTTGATATTATGGTCTTTCTTATTCTAATGTGAAAACACAAGAATTTTCAAAGAAAGTTAAAATGCAAACCTGCACGTCTCTTTTGGTGAATTCAAGGGGCTTTTTTATCCTACCTGGTTAGCTCAGTCACGGTTTTCCTTGCGTCTGTGTAATCCACACGATGAACCTATCAACTCCACTGTACCACCCACATTACACCAAAGGACATTTGACAAACACCACCAACAATCCTGCTCTGTATTGCTCAACGCTAGACCTGCCTTCAGAAGTGTTCCACCTGCTTTGTCTGTTTGTTTATCATTTTTATTGTTAATTTCTTTCCATGAAGATTTGTGCAGAGTGTGATGAGCCATGGTGTGAGCTAGGGCTGGGCTGGCCAACTCCATGCTTTCTGGTATACTCTTTTTCTCCCCCTCTCACTCACAGTCTATTTCCTCTCACTCTCTTTGTCTTTGCTGTTTTCTCTTGCTCTGCCTCTGCCAGACCTCTACTTTACACTCCCCCTCCTCCCTGAAACCAACTCCTTGGCAACCAGTTGCAGCGTCTCCCAGAAAGGTAGACAACCTCCCTGTGGTGCCACAGCAACCCAATGCAACATCAGACAGTGAGGCATGCTACATTATTAACCAGAAACAGCCAAGAGGGGCTGTCGAGGACGGGATCGCGGACATGAGTGAGAGAGTGAGAGAAAGAGAATGGGGGGGGGGTAGTTGTAGTCCCAAACTGCTGGTTGTTGCAGTATAAACTTCAGAGGGGAAACAACACTTTCAGCTTTGACTGGACATGCATACGAGGACAGAGTAACATATCTGGACGCTGTGTAGAAAGACAGAGAGAGAGAGAGAGAGAGAGAGAGAGAAATTTTGGAGCGGTTACATTCAGCCAAACCCACAGGGGGATCAATAAGGAACATCTGGGTCTGGGGTGGACAGGGCGGCTTTTGTTTGCAGGCAGTACATTGGCCTGACACCTCACCCAGATTCTCTCTGGGTTTCTAAATGGGGGGAGGGAGGGAGAAATTGCCTGGGTGTGCAATCAGGGAGGGAAAGGTGTTTGCTTTTCTGCAGGCAAAATCTGTCTGTTCCAAGGCCAAAGGATATATACCAATGGTGCTTATACCATCGTATTTGTGAGAAAATTGGTTCTATTTTTAGATAAAAATCATACTTTCTATTTTCAACTAATATAATTAGATAGTGATTCAGGTCTGAACAGCTGTGTGTTGGGCTTGGTGATACATTAAATTAATATCAAAATCGTAATTTCTTCAAAATGCTAAATCTGTGTGATATCAGAAGTCAAGCTGTCTAATTGATGTCCATTACACTGGATCCTATAATGGGAGGTACAAATTGTGACAAATGACATATCACAGCGCAGCTAGTACTCTAGCACTGTGCACTGTGTTTCAGAAATATTTGGGGAGAAGTCTGAGTGTAAAGTGACATTAAACACAAAGTATACCTGATCCTGATGGGAATGTGAGTTACAGTTAGAAAATTATTAATAAAGTTATTATATTAATTCCTCATGATGGCGCTAGAGAAAAAGTCAGAGGTTTACAAAATTCATCAGGATTAATCCTCTGGGGACCATGAATGACATATTTCAGTCTGGACATTCTGTCATTCCCAGAGCGATGCTGCTAATGTGGCTAAAAACTAAATGTTAGGATTTTTTAATAATAGACAATAAAATATCAAAAGCATTACCAAACCCTTTTACTAAGGCAACCTTTCTAAGCTAAAACAACAACCATATAGTTTAAAATCATATAGTTTGGTAGCTGGAGTGAACAATGATGTTGGAAGAGACCAGGGGTTAACCCGTTAGGGAGCTCCAGGGCAAAACTGAGCTGCTGGCCCCTATTGGCCCCCGACTTCTCCACACTCTCTCTCTGTGCATTTTAAAAGTGTGTTGTTACCTTTAAGCACACACCAGGTATAGTGTACACTGCCAACTACACAGTGCAGCCTCAGCACTATTTTGCCCAGACCCCCAGAAACGAACCAGTAGTTATGTTCTGGAACACAACCCTGCATCACCTGTGTCCGAAATCACACCCTACTGAATATATAATGCACTACATCTACCCTCCTAGTGAAATCTATGCACTATAAATACCCTACAGTGGAACTATATATGTGTGTATGTATCACGCATGCGTTTTATAGATCTAAAAAATTGTTGTGTGACTCGACACCTATCAGTGAGGATCATTTACTGCTCACTGCTGAGTGTTGAGTATATATCAAGCAGGAAATAGTGAATGAGTGACCAAGGGAGTGATTTTGGACACAGCTTGTGTGTTAGTTACTTTGTGGTAATTTGATTAGACACATTTATTTATTTATTTATTTATCGTATTTAATTTGTTTAATTTTGACACATCAGTGGTTACTACACAACAGGGCGTTATGATTGGGTAAAAATACAGGAGCTGCCTTAAATGCTTTAATGGTGTATATTCCCAAACAAAATTAGTCAAATTACTAGAACATAATTGGCAAACAATGTAGGCCCCGGAGGGTCTGAGGCCCCAGGGCCATTATCTGCTTTACCTGGCTTGTATTTCAGTCTTTGTACAGACAACAACAAGAATGCCACCTACAGATATTCAAACTCCAGCATAAAATCAAGAGTAAAAACATCATTATCTGTAGGGTTTAACTAATCAGTAAGACACACTGTCAAATTATTACAACTATTCTGTAGTTCAATAACAAACGGAAAAAAACTATTAAGTGGGATAAAGAGGTTGTTAACGACACAAACAACAAATCTATTAACTTTATGAATTTATTTACATGCTTCATAGTTGACCAAAAATCACAAATAGTTGCAAAGTACATCTTTCAGTAAAGGTCTGAATATGATATGAAGAAATGATGAAAGGATTTCTCTATTGTATTAGTAGTACCCTTGACTGTGCTGAACTGCAGAGCTCCACAGAGTCACGGCGACAAAAGAGAAACATCATTTATTCTTCATAAGGTAGTTGAGTCTCTGGCAGCCTACCCTGCTTCATGTTCCTGGAGATGAATGTACTTTCCTCAGTCTGCTCTGCAGTTTGAACAAGGGGAAATACACAAATGTTGAAATGGGGAGACAGACAGACAGACAGACAGACAGAGAGAGAGCACAAATAAAGGCAGGGGCGGACTGAAATGGAAAAAAGTGGATGAGATGAGAGAGGGGCTGAAGTGGATAGAGAGGGGAAAACTAAAAAACAGAGAGAAAGAGAGTTGGAGGGTGGTTTACTCAGAAGAGGGGGGGTAGTGGAGGAGAGAGGAGAGGTAATGAGGCCAGTGACTGGCTTTACACCTCGTCTCTGTGGAAACTAATTGGGAGAGAGCTGGAGGGCACTAATTTGAGCACTCTGCTGGGTAAATGTAGTGCAACGAACTATGAAGGGTAAATCAATGTACTACCTCTCCCTACACCTCGCTTTCTCTCTTTCTCCACCTTATACCCCCCCCCCCCCCCCTCCCATTATTGTTTCCTAATAAAATTCCATTGGCTTCAGCTATGCTTGTGGGCATAAAGGTATCGACCTGGGTAGACATCATGCGTGCTGATGAGGTACAGCTCACCGGAGAGGAGTTCAGCTAGTTAGCCGGCAAAAAAATAAAAAATACTGAATCATCAGGACTTGAGATCTAATCGGCACAGTAAGGTGCCTGCATGTGGCATTGTTCCTACTGAGCTCAGCTTTACTGTGCACACTGTAAGTTTGTAGCGCTGTATGATCAGCCAGTGTATCGGTCCGGAGATACATTTTCTTCCCACAGCAGCTCAGTATCAGAGGGATGTAATGATCGAAACACAGTGATGCTTACTTGGAATGTATTATGTACGGCATGTGTGTGTTCTCTCCCAGGGCGGTATGCTGTCTGATGGGAGAAACAGAATGTATAGTTACCCCCTGTAGTGAGCCCAAGGGTGGCTGAGCAAGGAGCCAGAATTTGGGAGGTCTTAAGGGGAATTATCCTCACCCTTAGGCCCAGGGATATAGCAGGCTTTTTATCCTCACATAAGAGAGTAGCCCTGCTCTCATCGACATACACAGTGAGATTCGACAATGCTGAGAGAGAAAAAGGGAATCAAAGAATGAACTATGTGCTTTAAAAGAAAAAGAAGTTTGAGTGCTTGCCTATTCGGATACAGTAGTTCTGATTTGAAGGCTATGTATATAATAGGCTTATTTGTCAGTTCTTGCTAATATGAAAGTTGCTTCCTGTGAGTGAGAATGCACTACACAGAGTGATTATATGTGTTTGTCTAACTCCACCTTTCACTGTGGCACTTGGAGGATGCTGATCTGCTCTGTTCAGCGCCATCTGCCCCCCTCTCTCTGTGACTGTGCCTTGCAGCTCGGCCCCCTGGGAAATAGCTGTGGATAAGTTATTCAATTAGAGGGGCATTATTGGCCCGCTCTCTCGGAGGACAGAGCTGATGATGCTGTGATTATACCGCTCTGCATTCCTTTATGGCTCGGCACCCCCTGTCTGCGTGTGCACTCTTCTGTGTGTGTGTGTGTGTGTGTGTGTGTGTGTGTGTGTGTGTGTGTGTGTGTGTGTGCTGAGACTTCTACACGTACACACTTTTGCAGTGTGTTAGTGCAAATCAACAAATAATGTTTTTAGGGTGAATGGATGTGGAGAGGAGGTGGAGAGGGTTAAAAATAGGGGTCTATCAGAGATGCTTGGGTGATTTCAAATGAGCCCGTCTAAGTTTCAATTGAAATACACACTCACACAACACATATGGGCTGACCACGCATCGTCTTGGAGAGGATGGAGACGTGCCCCCTTCTGAGTGACTAATCAGTGTGAGATGGAGAGTCTGAACAACTCCCACTAGCTTTCAATTATCAGTTCATTTTAAAGTCTGCCTTTATTGCAGAAGAGAGCTAACTTACATTAACTTGTTCACATACAATGAACTGTATCACGATTTCTTGATAATAGTTCCCCTTTGACCATGAGTTTTAAAAATTCATACTGGTGTCAGGAGGTTTCTTTTTGTCACCAAAATATTGGGCCGGACAGAAACAACACCGCTTGAGACAAAGAAATGGAAGGAGGGACATCTCAGCAGACCAACACAGAGGCCCACACACCCAAATCCAAACACATTCCCTCTCTGCGGACCAGTGAGGTGGTCTTTAAAGTGCTGCCATGATGGGTCTGCCCTATCTGCCCAGTGCAGACCCACAGATGCCCTCCCGGGGGGACAGGCTAGAGGGGAGCAGGGCAGCGGGCCTGGAGCCTCATCTGCTTTGCCCAGAATACAAATAGGTCAGTGTGTGGTGGGAGAGGAGGGGCACAGGGAGGAACATACATACACACACACACACACACACACACACACACACACACACACACACACACACACACACACACACACACTGACCATGAACAAGAAGGGGTCCTGCCAGCTGAATTCCTCCATTGGCCATGATGGGAAGGGCCATCTGGTATCAATGTGGGGAAGTCAAGCAAGCTTGTGAGAGCACACACATTCACACCCACAATCCCCCCACACCCACACGCCCACACACACCCCACACACACACACACACACACACACACACACACACACACACACACACACACACACACACACACACTGCAGACATAATTTTGGATCTCTAAGAGATTGGAGACGGCACCTGAACATCATGTCAGTGACTTCTCATTCAGAGTGTTCAATAGTCCAACACTGTGTCACTTTTAACACCATTCGACTTAGACACGCTGAGCATGCAGCTGTCTGCTGCTTGACTAATGCAAGCATCATGTCCACTTGATGAAAACATCCTTGTAATGATGTAATGCAATTACATCTGCATTTTTGCATGTTTTTGGTAATTATTCATGAACTGCCTTTAAAACCATAAAACTGTCAAAAAGGTTTCTTAAAATTGTACACATTATAAAGGACCAAACTTACTGTAATTCAAGCCAATTCATTGTCAGTGCATTTATACTGTATTTCAAGTGAGATTATTATTATTAGAATGTTAGTCTACATAAATGTATTACAGCTTTTTCAACAATAAAACTTTCTGAGAAAGAAACCTGGAACTAGTTACCTTTACAAAGATGCCCAACCCCCTTCCAAACACCCCTGGACAATGTTTAATCCCTGTTTTGACCCCGCTTTTATGACCGCAGTTTAATTTAACTTTTGCAGCACTCTGCTCAATCTTTCAGATTTCTCCTGTTTTGGAAATTCCTGGAAGTAAGAAAAACTTTAGCTGGGGTAAAAATAGACATTGTTTGGCTGTGATGTAATCCTGTGGCTGTATTCTAAAGTTTTCTCTCTGCTGCTGGTGTAGGCTCAATGTATCGCTGAAAAGGGAAACTGATTTATTTTGGCTTAATATCAAAACCCCAGCCTGATGAGGGAAGGCTTGCACAGAGTAAATCAAGTAGAAAATAAGCAGGGTTGAATTATTTTCAAAAGCCAGCATGCCATTAAGCCGGAGCAGGCCCGTGGCAGCAGCTCATGAAAAGAAAACATTTCTGGGTTTTCCATCATACAGTTTCTTGTTCTTAATATCAGCACCTCTTCGAAGATACATAAACTTTCAGAAGGACACCAAGAGCTTTACATCAGTCTGCGGCAGAAGTGTATAGAAACACGCCATAAAAAGTGTGCAAGACCCCTGCTGTACAGTATATCTGCCAGAGGCAATGTATGAGCAAATGAGTTGAAGAGGTCTGGTTAAGCACTACTGTTCATGTACTGTGTGCTGATGTTTCAGACACTAAGCTACAAGTTGCAGAGATGGATCTGGAAATGAACCTTCAAAATCACATTAACAGCGAGCTTGGAACAAGGAATTGATTTGTCTCCCAGACATTCACGTCCTCTCACAGAGATGCGCGCAGCAATTGAAATTATTACGACTTGAGCCTTCCCTACTGCACTGGTATTAGCAAGATAAGTTCTGCACCATGGCTCGCAAATATCTCAAGCATCCCTGTCTCCACCCACCACAGTCTTATGTCTGGAAAAAAATCATTTGTTGTGCAGCAATCTGCGTCTTTTTGATTAACACCCCCATTCTACTTCCTTGGCGTGCCCCCGCCTCACCTCTCTTTCTTCCTCCTTCTCCCTCTACGCACATCCATCTCTATGATTATTTAAACGGGTGCCAGAAAAACACTGTGACCCGTCTAATTTGGGCTGTGTGAGAGCGTAGAGAGGAGAGAGGGGCCCTGCGATTTTCCACACTCCCTTTTACCGAGCGGGGAAGTGGCGGGTGAGAGAGAAGCTGTTGCCATGGCTACCTGCTGGCAGCTTCTGTCCTTGTGTTTGGAGAGCACTGGCTGTTCCCTCTCTACCCAACGCCTGGGAGGGAGTGGAGGGAGGTGAGGGGGAGGAAGGAGGTGAGGAGTCGGGGAGAGTCTGGGAGGGGTCGAGCTGCCAAAGGGGAACAACACGAGGTCTCGCCGCCACAAAACCAAAGGGCTGCTGGCTGGGAAAAGAGCAACAAAAGAGCAACACTGAGGGCTCTGGTGTCTGATCAATCCCTGCTCCACACACACACACACACACACACACACACACCACACACACCAGCGCTGATGACAGGTTTGACAGCAGTGGGGGGATGCGGAGGAGTGGCAGTGGATAATTGCTTCATTGCTGCCATACAATTCAGGTGTCTCCATTGCCCTGTGAGGAGGCTTATCTCTTAGCCACTGCTCACTATGTCTTCTGGTTAAAACTCAGAGCAACGTAGAGCAACCCACCAAGATCGATACTGTCATCATCACACCTTTACAGGTTTGGTTCAAGTTTGGTTCTGCCACTGATGCCATGGTGGACCTTCAACCGCATAGGTGTCATGGTGTTTCATTTTCACTTGGTGGTTTTGCTGATGTTTCGATTGCATCCTTTCCCTGGTATTCCTTGCAGCACTTCTTGTATGCACATAAGTGACTCAGGTATTTCAGGATGGCTTCGGTGTCACAGGCTCCACCCAGGGTCTAGCCATCCAGTAAGATGATCTGGGTAATGGATAGCTATGGAATGGACATAATACGGAGCAAGCAGTTTTGAAACACACAGGTCTCCTTGTTACTTTCCTAGCTACCCTTTCATCCTCTTAAGCTCAGGAGCTATAGTTACTTTGTCAGCTAATCCAAACTATTTCTCTCTCTTTGTGCCTTTTCTTTTGTCTTACCTTATTTGCAGAGTAAAACATGTGAGAGGCTCGCTATAGGCACCCCTTCCTCAAATGTGTCCCTATGTCTATCAGCGTTTGCTTGTTCGTGACTTTATTGTGTGTCTCTGTATTGGTGTTAAAGTTCATTCTAGGAGTGTGTGTGTTTGTGTGTGTGTGTGTATTCAAGAGCTTTGCGGTTGCTATTAGACACAGCATGCTGAGGCCCTGGTGGTCATGCTGAAGCGTACCCCTCCCCGCCCCCGCTCCCCCCACCCTGGCAGGAGGCTGACCTTGGCAGGGCCTGACAGAGAGCTGGCCTGGAGGGGGATCCACGGAGCTCCACGCCAGCCCACTGAGCCAACCCACTGAGCCAACCCACTCAGTCTGTGCAGGTGTACTGACGCCTGGACAAACACACGCACACACATACACACATGCATGCAAAGCCGCTAGACCAGGGGAGGCCCCCTAAGCAAGCAGATGTCCTAACGCTCCATTTCTCTGTGTTACCTTTTCTTCTGGATTTCTCTTGGTCACTCTTTTTATTTCCATGTTATTGCCTAATTTAAGTTATTTCTCTCTTTTATCTCCTTTTCATTTGTCACTACTGTATTCTTGGCTTCTACCACACTTGCAGCCCAGTCTTCAGTTACTGTAAAGGTAAATATAGTAAAAAATAAATGTGGCTGAATCATACTTGTCAAAGACCATGTAGTACTACATATTTGGAATCTATCAGTTGATGACAGATGCACATGAATAAATAGATGTATAAATGTATGTATGAAACAATAATTTACGCCTTATAGCTCTCTTCATTATTATAATATCCATGTAGAAGAATACTGAATGAATCTGCTTCCATGTCCAAACCCTTAGTTGGCACCATTCACTGTGGTAATTCAGCAATCTGTTGAAACAAATCATCAAAGTAAAATCAAATAACTTCAAAGTCCCAATTGCATTGCATCATATTAAAAGTGGCACCTCTGAATTAGCCACAGCACTGGAAAAAACACATCTTATATGAAAAAGGACAAAAGGAAATCCTTACAATTCATTCAAACCCAAACATGTTTGCATTGTGCTACTTTATCAGTAAGTAAAAGGTAAGGGTCATTATCCTCAATCATGCATAGTTTGTTGTGGACACACTACAGCCCATTTCCTGTTAATTATTGAAGGAAGACCTTTATGAATTAATAAAAAGCTATGGTCATGGAAAATCTGTCAAGCAGGAATGATATGGAAATACATAAGAAAGTATAACAGAGATAACAATGTGGACTATTCACAGAATAAAGAATTATGATACAACTAACAAATAAAAAATATGATCACATAAACTATTTGCAGGATTAAGATACTGTCTGATGCAAAAAAAACACTTTTCCCACTCCCTGATGAAGTTGATGAAGTCTTCGGCTCCAGTCAAAAAATTACTTTTCTTATTGTTGCCTCACTTGAATGTTTTACCTTCACTATGCAGACTTCAGGAAGGCTTCTTTCACATTTACTGAAGGGGCAAAGTTTCTCTGTGCTGTGCTCTGTCCTGTCACAGAAAGAGATGCCATGACATGCATCATTCCCCAAAGTTTTTGTCAAAAGATAGAAGATATTGTGCATGACAGGCGGGCAGACAGACGCACAGGCTTGGGCCAATCCATTGTGCTTCTCAGATTTCATTCTGGAGCACAAAAAACCCTGAGTTGTGAGGCTGAGAGCAAGCGTTTCTCATTTTGTGTATGTGGCCCTATTGTGTTGGGCACTGGGAAGACAGTGGGACTGCGGTGGATAAAGAGAAGCTCCAGAGGTGAGCACTTTATTTTCTTGAAAGCAGGGCTTGAATATATTTATTTTCTTGTCCATCCTACTTTCAAGGTTTCATATTGATTCTTCACTCTTTTCTCACAGCCACATCATTATATTTTTTTTATTTCTGTCCCCTGATTTTTTTGTTGTTGTACTCTTTCATTCAAATTTCAATTCAATTTCCATTTAAATCCTATGTGTGTCCTCTTTTTTTCAAAGGGAAAGAAAATTAAAGGAATGGTATACAACATGTGATTTTAGTGCACACGTATTGATTAAAGTGATATCCACTAACTCAACCAACAATAGAAGAAAATGTCCTGTTTCTTGAGTGTCCCCCCCCCCCCCATTCCCACTCCCTCGCTCCCGCCCTCTTGATTGTGCAGTAACAGGTTGTGTTTAGCTTCTCTGCTCCCTACTTCCTCGTCTGGCGTGTCTGTTCTTTCAGTCCAGAGTCTAAAGTTCAGCCAGAGACAACAGGAAGGGAGCATCACATCTCTCCCTCACATTATTTCACAACACACACATGCATTTTTCAAACGAGTAAAGGATTCCTTTGCACAGTAAGAATGCTCGCCCCCTCAGTGTAGAAATTTTGTAGTGTGTGACTAAATGGTGAATGGTGTTACAATAATTTGATGAGATTGGGTCAGATGATGCAAGGGAGAAATGTGTAATGATAATGCTCTTCTTGATGCCTCACAGCCTATTATGCCGCTCCACAAATGATCCCCCCAGACACCCACACCGTCTTTGAACTGCTCCCACCCCAGGGTGACGCATTAGCAACCTATCTGGAGTTGGCACAGCCTTGGGAGAGGTGCTTGTATCTCAGGTGTTTGATAAGCCCTATTGGGGGCATCGGGATGAAGCTGGAAGCCCCAGCCCCCAACCCCCTTCAGACACCTCCTTTCCCATGCTTGCTCCATTCCTCCTCTGACCCCTCCCCCGTGTCCCTCAGACCATCTCCCATCATCCTCTCTCATTCTTCCTCCTCTTCTTACTCTCCTCCAACGGATCTCTGCAGCTTCCTCCCCCCCTTTTCCGTCCACACTCCTCCCTCCTCCACCTCCCTCGAAGCGCCTGTTTGTGCTCCACTCTGCCTGCCTTCCTTCAACACATGCCAGGACTCCTGGGGCACCAGTTACACAGCGAGGATTTCATTTGAGAGAGCTCCTCAGGACGTCATTATAAGGATCATCAGTGGGCCTTATGGCTGATGTTACATTAGTGTTCCATCACACACAGAGCCTTCAAAGTGCCTGTTAACTAGCCAATCCTCTCATCACGAAAATCTGAATTTTTCTCTGAGATTAAGTAATGTCATATTAATCTATAATTGACCATTGTCATGTGTAAATGCACTTGAGTCCATGAGATGAATAAACATATGTCCGTAATTTGAAGTTCCTGTGGTTTTTGCAATTGTCCAGCATTCTGCAGATTCACTGATTGATTGAGAAAACAGGTAATTGGATAGCAGGTATGTCAGATTATGCTGAGGAGAGACTGACAGTGGTGGAAGTTTGTTTTGCAACCAAAACAACACGTTGCATTACTTCATGTGCCACAATGTGCCCAGACTTGATATTCTCACACAGCTTCAGTTTCATGTCACCTTCTGTTCGTCAGCAATATGTCACATTATTGTCAGATTATTTTCTTTTCACTCTATGTGCATCTCTTCCACTACATGTTCATGGTAAATTTCTTTTGTTTTCAACATGTTCCTCTTTACATAGTATAATCATTTCTAAGAGGAGTCACACTGAATGTCATCTCGTTATGGAAGGATTTCTGTACAGACCATTCCAGTACTAAAAAAAAATAAAGCAAGCATTTATCGGTGTCTGCTCAACAGCAGTTCAATTTTGTTCCAAGTCCAGCTCTGTCAGTGCATTTTTCCCCCACCCTAAGAGCTGTTCTTACTGTGTGATTGGTTGGTAGCTGGCTGGGTATTGTAGTAGGTGTCATGGAAACCACACACAAAAAAAGCTTTTTTGGAGCTTTACTGACTGAGGAATTGTGTAACACAGCCTTATTTCACCCCTGTTCGATAAGAATAGAAGTGAAACTGTCAAGTATATTGGCATCAGCTATAACATAGTTTTTAAAATGTATTCAAACATATCATATTTAGATTATGATATGTAAAATGATTGCCCATCATAAAACACCAAATGCTCTTATAGAACACTAAATGCTTTAAAAAAAACCTTGAACACCCTTAATAGCCAAACAGTTTTGTCGTCTGCATCTATATCCCATTAGAATTTACACCTCGGCCAGATCATCCCTCCTCTCCATTATTCTATCCATCCATTCATTCAACCAACCCCTCTTCCCATTGGACACCTAGAGCCCCTCCTATCCAAGCAGCCACAAAATACACTTCTTAATTCACCCACTTACAATCATCCAACCATCCCTCTATCCAGCCTATCCAACCTTATTAATCTGGTCCTCCATCCCTTTCGTTCCATCCTCTCGTCTCCACCCAACCATTTTATCCTCCATTCATTGCAAACAGAAGACATACAGTATCTGAAGTGAAACAGAATGAATATTAAGTGGGTAGCAGTTGGACCAGGCTCACTGTACTAGTGTCTTTTTTTTTCTCCCTCTCTGCCTCTCTCTATCATCTCTGCCTCTCTCAATCATGCTTCTCCAGCTCCATGATAAAGAGTGGTATGAGCTCCATCAGCCATGCAGATGAGTCCTGCTTCCTTTACCTTAATTAGAGCTCTCAGGGGACTGGCTGTGGGCGCTGAGCAGCATCAGCATCAGCCTCTCATACCACAGAGATACCTTTCATCAAGCCCGAGAACACCAGGATGAAAACTGACATGTGCACAGTGGCTCGGGCTCAGTACAGAAGATAATTTAAAAGCAGTCATTATAAGGAAATGTTCCTGCATGTTATTCAAGGCTGGTCACTTAAACAGCAGGCAGAAATGTGGCATTTCACTGTAGGAACAGAAACTAAAAGCCAGCCAGAGGTATTATTCATACAAATATCTGGTGAGAATTGTGGAGTTTGGCCGGCTAGAGCTGAAACGATAAGTAGATTTATTGATTAGTCGATTAACATAAAATCAAGCTGCAATTTCAATGATTTTTTATGGCAAAAATGCCAATTTGCCGATTTTTTAAGACCTCTTTGAAGGTAAACTGAAAATCTTTGGGTTTTGGACTGTGGCAAACAAAACAAGCAAACTGAATAAACCAACTTTGATGCAGTATTTATTTATTTATTTATGTATTTATTAATCCATATTAAAAATAATAACAGGATGTTAATGAACATTTTCTATTACTGTTGTTAATACAGAAAAAAAAGTATGATAAATATGTTATAATGATTAAAAGACATGTTATCTTATTCATTATTTATGTATTATTTTCTCAATTAATCGATAAATCATCAGAAAAATTTTCTAGAGCCTAATATTTTAAAAACATTTCAATCTAAACAACTAATCTAAAATCCAAAAGCTTGAACCTTCACATTTTATACATATTTGCTTTAAAAAGGAATTAAAGGACTAATCAATAATCAAAATAGTATCCAACGGAACTACTAATGGATTACTCAAGTCATTGTCTCAGCTCTACTGAAAATAAATTACGTTTTAAAATGACTTAATTAAACTATTTAGACAATTTATCAATATTTACAGTAACTATTTAACGGAAACATCCCATTATTACTACATGTGTATTTAGTAAAGAGGGATAAACAATTATGAAAGTATTCATTCCTTTACGAATAAACTAATATCTAGTTGTAAATCAGAGTTAAAATAATGTCCCCGTACACCTTGCCCTCTCCGTCCCCTTTAAACGGGGAGGCGCTCCGGTGCTCACCCCCAGCCCGGGGCTCTCCGCTGCGCTCCGGGAGGGGTAGAGAGGGAGTTCGGGCTGGCTGAGAGCGGACGCGTCGGAAACCTCCCCGGAGGGGCCCCGTGTAATTCGATGCATGCTGTTAAAGCTTAGAGTATATTGTCTTCCCTTTGCTTATGAAGCCTCCACCCACCGGCCCACCCTACATTTAGCGGATCATGTGACTCGGGGTAAGTCATTTGCAAGTACAACAGTTCTCTGTGCGCTCCCATTCATTTCCTGAGAACTGCCTGAGCTGAGCAGCTGAGAGGCAGAAGGGGAGGGAGCTGCTCACTCACATACACTCACACTCACTCACTCACACACTCACACACCACACACACACACACACACACACACACGCACATTATCACACACACGTACATACACGCAGAGTGAGAGGAGAGAAGAGGAGAGGAGAGGGCGAGGAGGAGAGGAGACAGAAAGGACTGTAGAAAGGAAAACAGTCTCCTAGTCTCCACGGCTCTGCAGCTTCTGACAAGGTCTGTGCATTTCTTTCGTCCTGTTCCTCTGCTGGCTGCTGCTGTGTGCTTCATTTGTCACGTTGCTGGGCTTTGTGCTTGTGTTCTGTGCGTCTCGTTCAGCTGTCATTTCTCTGTCAAAGCAGATGACAGCTCTGATCACCTATGGCATTGTGTTTGGTGTCTGTCAGTGAGGGGGACAACAAGAAGACCCTGCATGGTGCTGACTGGACATGTAACACCTTTCCTCGATGTAAATTCAGGAGCTGTCATTGACAAGAGAGAAGAAAACTGATAATACACTGACTGACCGTGAGCATGAGCAGCATCCTGACTTTTACAATGCCGGCACCAGTTGTGAAATCTTTTATGTCTCACTTATTTTCCTCTAAAGCAACTTCAGAACGCATCAGCTGAGCAGTGTTGTACAATGATACTGACTGAACGTCTTGGTGGGGAATTAGAGTGTGAAGTGAGACAGCACCGCACTAAACTCTCTCAGCACTTCTCGCTGGAAAAAAGTTTGCTGCTCTGAGTTTTATGCATGCCTTAAGAGAGTTGTGAGTGTGTGTGTTTGTGTGTGTGTGTGTGTGTGTGTGTGTGTGTGTGTGGGTGTACAACGTTGTGCTGTGTGTGTGTGTGTGAGACAGGCTTGTTTGCCCACTGTTTCCTACTGTAGCAGCTTAGAGACAGAGAAACGAGGCTGTTAGCAACGGGTTAAACATTAGGAGGCTCGGGTAGCCGAGGAAGGACACTGGGGGGGGGAGGTGTGTGTGTGTTGGTGTGTGTGTGTGTGTGTGGGGAGTGTTGCAGGGGTGGTGTCTTGGATGTCATCGGCAGCGCTCTCACTTCCAGGGTAATAGTCATTGGTATTGATGGGTGGCTGTCACAGAGGCAGAGAGCCACCAGGTTGGGGAGAGTGGCCGGGGGCTGGCCCTTGGCTGTTATTTTCAATTACAGGGGACTGTGGGGCAGAGCTGACAGCAAAGGCATTTGTACATCCAGCATGGGGGAGGAGGAGGGTGTGTGTTGGGGGTGGGCGGGGGGGTGTGGAGTGGGTGGCGAGAGGAGGGGAGGGCGGGGAGCAAGAGAGAGCAGGAGAGAGGGAGAGGAGTGGGAGGGGGGATGAGACTCTGGCCTCTGCTCCTGGGTTTGATGTGGAAACTGAGCACTGACCTCTGTGACTTTACCCCCGCGTTGTGGAGAGGCCCTGCCTTGCCTTTAACTGTGTGACAGCGGCAGGGTGGGTGTTTGTGTGTGTGTGTTTTAATTGGGGGGGTCTCATCCACACACATAAAATCGAAATAGAAAAAGAGGGGGGGTTGAGTCATGTGTGTGTGGATGAGACCCCCTGCAGCTCACGGATGTTCAGCGAGTGAGATTAGTGCCCATTTAAACTCTCACTTAAATCCATTTACAAAGGGGCCTTCTCCCTGTGCATGAATAATCAGGCTGATATTACCACACATGTAGAGAAGAGAATCACAATGGAAGAAGAATCATATTGGAGCTCTGAAACAGAAAACATACAAATATTTGACAACCAAATCAGTGAAGCTTGTCATCAGGAGAGGGTGATATTAGCTGAAAATATTAATGAATAATCTGTCTTCTGCAGGATATTCTTGGAGTAACGACATTCATGATAAAACGCTGAGGAATACAACATTGAACCACACGTCTGTGCTGTGGTCGAGGTGTCATAGTCAGCACTAGACGGTGTAGCTGCTATTCAGGGCTGAATCTTTAAACTGAACAGACTATATTGAATTATCGTTGTCACTTAACAAATCAGTAGCTTTTAGCAGTGGAGCTCCTCTCACAGGTGATTGAAAGCATTGTTGTCAACTCATTGGTGCTACACAGTATGTGAGTTCCTTGTGAAAAGCATATTGAAAGACCACGAAAGCCACAAGTCTGTGTCTGCTGAGCCGTTCACCTTATAAAGAATGCTTCTAATTTTGTACTGACCTAAAATAAACAGCTTGAACCAACAACAGTCTGTACCTTCCACTGAGCTGAAGATGGTCTTAATCAGCAGTGAATATCACGGCGCAATGAACATGTGATGTATTCACTTACTGACGTACGTATATACTACAATTCAGTCGGATAATGATGTGATTGGTTAGCTTGGAAATGTAATAAATTACTGTCAGTGACTACGAAACAATTTAAATCAGCAAAATGTTCCGTAATTTCTGCCTCTGGCTGTTACGGTCTTGAAAAGCATTTTTCCATCGTCTTGCACTGTATGTGATATGGAGTATGTCTGCTCAATAATTCAAACAAGCCCTCCAAATAAAAAAAACAAAATACGTTGTTTGTCCATGCTGATGATATTATTGGTCAGTACCTAAAAGTTAAGGTAAACGTTTGTTTAGGCTTTGGCGCAAAAATATCTTGCAACAGTTGGATTAGAAATTACTGTCATTAAGGTTAGAGGGACCTTTGGCATCAGGATTAGAATTAGAAGAAGTACTAGGTTAAGGTTAGGAAACAATCATGGTCATCCTTAGACTTTAAGCAAACAGCAGTCTCATAGTCAAAGAGGTACTTCAGCTTGAGATGGTGAAATACATTTGTTTTATTGTCCTCTTTCCTGTTATTTTAACATTAAAAACAATCATGAGGAACAACCCTAGTTATTTTACCCCACAGCTGCTACTGCCACTGATTCCTTCGATGGCTCAACCCCCCACTCATGACACGGTCCAAGGGTTTATGATAGAGATCGGTGCATGTGGAGGGACTCAATTAAAAAGCCAATCACCAACGGATAGACTCTATCTGTCCATCAACACCAGTCTGCCCTGTACATTTAATTGTGCGGCAGGATTCCCCCACTAAAGGCATCATCTGTCTGCCACAGATCGCCTGTTGGCGGATTGAATCTTTCAGGAAGAAGTGGTGTGCTCTGGTATGCGCAGTCTTACAACATGTAGGCTTGCTGTCTTATTCATGGAGATGTGAAATTCCCCGTATTACCCCTAATCAGCTGGGTTAACTGCTGGCATATTGACTGACTGCTGTATCATTGATCCAGTTGGGTGTTATGGAGTGTATTGCCATTGATTGCAGATAGACTGCAGTGCACTATACGGCTGGATTAATTTGGGTACCTGACTGTAAGCCAAGGCCAAAGAGGAATGAGGTAGGTTATAGAGATTTGGTATGCCCAAGGTGCGATGTGGGATATCCTGTGGCCCCTGGTCATAGAGATGGTGGTATGGCTGTGATTTTCAGCCACAGGAGACGCAAAGACCCTGAAACACATATGCAACGACACACACACACACCCACAGGCTCTTACAATAGACTAGCATGTCAAGGGCATGCATGTGCAATGTGTGAGACAGACTGCACCCAAATAGATGGGTGACTTTGTGTATTGATAGATGTACCTACCCACAAAAGTAAATCGACGGGACAAAAAGGTCATGGATGGAAACCGTCAACATCCAAAACATCAGCTGTTGTTTTGCAGTTGTTTCATTCTGACTAGCTAGTAGATAGCTAGCTTCCCGTGCGTGAAAGAAGACTAATATTAGTAGGTGATGGCTGTGAGCTCCCCGTGCTGTTATTTCACCACGTCAGAAGATGACAAAATGTTCTCTCCCTTTGCGAATTCTCCTGTGGATTCAGCCTTTGACCCCAGTGTCCAGCCCACGTTTGTTTACCAAAATTGAGTTAAGGGTGTACATGGAGTGCTGGAACGTGTGTGTTTTTGTGACTGTGTGTGTGTGTGTGTGTGTGTGTGTGTGTGAGAGAGAGAGAGAGAGAGAGAGAGAGAGAGAGAGAGAGAGAGAGAGAGAGCACGGAAAGTATTGTGCAACAGCCAGTGACTCTGAGGTTGATAGTCTAAATAGTGAACACAAACAGAAAGAACTACAATCTAACATGGTTGATTGCAGTGTGGCAAAACCAATGTGACTATTTTTTTTGCTGCATTGTTCTGTTGAATAGTACTTATAAGGAGTCTATTGTTGTTTGAAGCCTGGAGCAACCAAGCTTATCTTTTGACAGAAAGAAAAACGGCCATCAAACAACAAACAGACTTGAGGGAGGCAGATGTATGTAGCCTGACCAGCACATTGATCCACGTTTTTTTTCTCTTTTTTTCTAGTAATGACACCATCTCTAGAGTAGCACACTCAGTGCTTACTGGAAGTGACTCATTTAGCAAGGCCCCAGACTCTGATTTAAGGTTTCTCGATATGTTTCCATGGCTAGGATGGAAAGGCATGTCAATGGAAGGCCTGTCTATCTGTGGTGATGTTTCCCCTTTCAACCCTGTGTGTGTGTTTTGCTATAGCCAAATATGGTCAGTGAACAGGAGGAAGGAGAAGAGGAAGGAAGCCAAGAAAAGAGGATGGAAGGGCATTCAAAGTCAGCATTTTCAGGGTGTTTTGGACCACTTTTTGAACTGGTTTTACAGGAAGAGTTTCCCTTTACAGAATCTTTGGGGAACTGCATCTCTCTAGCTTCAGTGCAGATGGTTTCTGCAGACCTGCATAAGGATGCTGCATGGATCACTGTGAAATGTGTTTCCAGTTGTACTGTAGGTCAACTGTTAGGAAAGGTAATTATGCACACAACATGTGGAATCCATTTGGGGTGCCTGTGGCATTCCACAGGCTCTTTGGCTTTACGCAACCGAATGTAGGCTCATGCAATGGACCATAACTCCTATCAATTAGCTGCTTCAACCAGGTATCGGCACGGCACAGCATCAGTTGAAAAAGAGAGGAAAAATAATCGAAGTAAAGGCGTGAGTAGATGAGTAATAGAGGTAAACACAGCTGCTGGCTTTTATTGAGTGGTGTTGGAGAGCTGGAATGGGTCAAACCAAGAGGAAAACTCATGAGCGCAAAAATAACTGCGCGCACATTTGATGTAACAAGTGTCAGTGTGTTGGAATGTTTTGGTTGGTCCGTTATTGTCTGTTTCCATGTGCAGTACTTTGGGCTGGATTTGGTCGTGTCAGCACAAAGTGAGGTTAGATAGGGTAGGCGCTTCGTGATGCTGCGTCAAGACAATTCTGCAAGACCATTAAGTACTAATGCATGTGTGCTGGTATGTTTGTGTATATGCCTGCACACATAGCTTGTATGACAAGAGATAGCGAGTGAGAAAAAAAGGGCACAGGGAGAAAATGAAAAAAATACAAGAGCGTGTGTTTAAGCTGATATTATTTCTATGTGACTTGTTTACAGTAGATACAGTGGATGAGTCAATGTATTGGTGCCTGTGCATGCTTGCATTGTACAATTATTGTAAAACATCTAGGTCGATCTTTGAGAGTGCATGTGAGTGCACATGTGCCGTGATGCATGCAGTAGACAAGCTATTGTGAGTAGTATGTACACAGGGCATATGCTGGGGGAAGGGGGATCGCTCACACACACATTCAGAAATACATGTTGTAAGACAAGCGCGCACATACACACATATCAGAGCCTAGGGGGATATAAGGTAGTAGCCTACTCAAAGAACCCCCCATTAGGGCAGGAGTGTACTGTCATCCCTTGGGGAGGGGAGGAAAAGAGAGAGTATGTGGGTGGTTGTTGGTGGTGGTGGTGGTGGTGAGAAGGATGCAGGTTATTGTTAGGGCCTGAGACGAGAGCGGGATTTCACTCTGACCCTCTGCTCCAGCACATAGAAAGCCGCTATAACCTTCGCATGAGGGGGAGCAATGACTGGTTCACTTGCTTATACCTTCACAATATGTTGTTATGGGGGTTTATTCTTAACACAGACTGTCCACAATATTTCTACAGTATTTATTTATTTATTTTTTTTTATATGTTTTGTGGTGGTTTCCTTACACTGTAGCTATCAAAGCATTCATAAGAAAATAATCACAGGGCTTTCCAGTATTTTATTTACTGTGAATTCTGTACAGGACTGTGCCCACGATGCACCTCTGTCAGTTTGAGATGATTATGAAGTACTGCAGTGTGGTCACCTCAGCCTAGGACCTGTGCACTGAGAGTAAATAAGAGACGAGAACAGAGTCACTGAGTGCATTTTTTATTGATTCACTGGAGCTAACCTCTTTCTCTCTTTCTCCCTCACTCTCATGCACACATACAGTATCGCCCTACAGTGGGTAAACTTCACCATTAACATGCAAAGAATATTGCAGTATCTTCCTGAAAGGTTGAGCCAGTTACTCCTTAAGCTTATCCAGGTTTGCTCTGCTCCACCTCCCCCTCCTGTGGTACAAGTGAGGTTTTTGTGTCAGAGGCTATTTTAGATGCACAGCCACTGACCCTACTGCATTTACTGAGGTGTGTGTGTGTGTGTGTGTGTGTGTGTGTGTGTGTGTGTGTGTGTGTGTGTGTGTGAAGGGTGTTCTAGAGAGGTCACCTGATTATGTTGAAGCAAGAAGACCTCATACTGTATTGAGTCTTAAGGAGCTGTTTTGTGGCATCTGTTTGTGGTTTCTTCAGCGCCAAACTCAATCCAGCCCTCAGACAGAATATTTAACTTATTCTTTCTCGTGATTACATCAAAATGATCTTCAATTGGACATAAACTGTCTGAAATGGTGTCACAAATTGCTTTGACTTCTAAGCTGAAGCTCACTTGAGTAATGCCACCTCACTTTAGCGCTGTCACGGTCACAGCTTGTTTAGCTGTTTCTCTGCTGCATTTGAGGCACATGATGCAAGAGGATGTCAGACTCTTCTGTTTACCTCTCTCTGGAGCACTGTGGAGGAGTGTGTGTGAGTGTGTGCATTTGTGTGTGTTTTTGGTGTGTGCACACTGTAGGTGTGTGTGGGTGGCTGTTTGTGTTGAATGGGCATCTTTTTTCTTCTTTCATGAGCAGAGCAGCAATATTGAGAGACGGAGTTATGTGTGTGTGTGTGTGTGTGTGTGTGTGTGTGTGTGTGTGTGTGTGTGTTTGTGTGTGTGTGTGTGTGTGTGTGTGTGTCTCTTAATCTAAGATAAATATGGTTCATTGTGGGTGCAGGCAGAGGTCACAAGGTTTGTGTGTGTGGTAGCCAGATTGTAGAACAGAGCAGGGGCTCAGGAAGTCAACTTTATAAGAAGTGCGTTTGGCACACAGACGGAGACGCAGACAAACCAGACAGTGGCCGACTCTTATTTTCGCTCTGAGTGTTTCCTCTCAGAATAAGTAGCTTCTTCATTTCCCACAGTTTCACTGGCGGAGGTGGGGAGCTTTCACAAAGAGAAAAAGCCACAAAAAACATTACAAAATTCACAAAAGATTTCCCTTTTGTCCTATTAAAAATTTATATTTTAGACAGGCTAATAAAGAAATGCAAGGTGTTGAGTTTTTTATCCTCAAATTCCACATTTTAAAGAGACACTCGAGGCATATCTGGTTAA
Organism: Dicentrarchus labrax; assembly: GCF_905237075.1. Taxonomy (NCBI): domain Eukaryota; kingdom Metazoa; phylum Chordata; class Actinopteri; family Moronidae; genus Dicentrarchus; species Dicentrarchus labrax. The sequence goes on from NW_026136706.1 coordinate 20,651,219, forward strand.
AGCATTATTACTGACACAACTTAAATTTGCTGTCATCTGCTTGGATTAAATGAGTGTGTCTGGGCTGACTTTTAAACTGTGTCACAATGACAGTATATGAGATTCTTTCATTGTTGTTTTTAGCTGTGTTTTCGGCTACTGTTTGAGCACATTCTATTAAAAACTGTACATTTGTTTTCTTGAGTAAACATACTGAGACAGTTGTGGTGCTGTATGTAGTGTCCACTCAGCAAAGTGTTCCTACAAATTATTTTGGTGTGTGTGTGTGTGTGTGTCTGTGTGTGCTAGTGAAGGCAGTGGACTTGAGCTGCATCCGGCGACCTCATCCCCCTCATCCCGACAGGATTACTGACACAGGATCCCCCTGCCCCTGGCAGAAATAGCAAGGACCCAAGGGCAATCCACCAGAATATGGGAACTTCCGTGGGCCTTGCTAGTGTGCAAATGTGTGTTGTTTGTGTGTGTGTTTGTGTGTGTGTTGTCTGTGTATTTACATGGGTATCAACTCTCTATAAATGGAGCTGGTTTCCTCCCAGGTGCTGAGCTTGTTGGCTCAGGCAAGAACATGAGTTCACAGCTCTCTCTCTCTCTCCCCCTCTCCCTCCCCCCCTCTCTCTCTCTCTCTCTCTCTCTCTCTCTCTCTCTCGCACACACACAACCCCCTGCCCCCCATTTTACCTATTTCTTCAGTCATTGCTCCTGCTTTATACAGAGAATTTACTGTACACTAGACTGTATACCATATATGAAGAAACATTTTTGTATGAGATGTGAACAGGAACTTACATAATGAGGTCATTGTGCAGGGGTAAAAAAATTTGGCACTCTAAATTTCCACATACAGATACTGTTTCACACTCCCTGAACCCAGGTTCATTTAACCTTACATTGAACCCAGTCTGCATTGTGCAAACTTTACTTTTCTGATTAAATAACTTGCTGTCATAAAATAGACCATTTAAAACTATAAAAGGTCTGTAATCTGTGAAGAGTCTGTTTTCCTGACATGGTCAAATGTACATTTTGTGTTCTAGATTTTCTCAAAGCTGGGTTTCACCACAATGGAACTTGATTTGTATTCTGACATATGGATCAATCAGATCAATATTCAGCCTTTGCAACCTCCATTCAGCCTGTGCAAATTCATTTAGTGTCCATCTTTGCGGCTCTGTCAGCCTATTCTCCTCCGTGTAGTTGGTTCTATTTTTTTTCCCCATACGTGGCATTTTTTTGACAAGCATTTGTCGATAATACCCTCCCTCACAGCCAGCTTTAGGAGTGCTCATGCAAAGGCATATTTCATTAAGTGATGAGTCTTTGAGTATTTTGTTGTTGGTGGCAGGCTTTTTAAACTATCCTTTATTGTGTGTTTATCATGCTGTTGAGGAAACGCAACCATTGGAGGGTTTTTTGAATTGGAGGCTACACGTCTGAGTGCAGCAGGGAGCCCAGTCATTCATGTACGTCACATCAAATTCAACAACAAGTGAAGATCGGATAGTATCAGACAGATAGAGGATGACATTCACTTTAAATTGATGGGACCTGATAAGCTCCTCAAGTTTTGCCTGTATGTCCCAGAGATGAAAACATCCAACACACAAGAAGTGTATTCTGTCTAATAATAGCGGTGTTCATGAAGAAGGCTGTTTTTTCCCTCTGTGGAACTGATTTATTCCCAGAGGAAAGGGGCAGGGTGTTTTGAGGTAAAGTGCATCAGTTGAGTGCATCTCTAAGGGGTTTTTAACCCTAAAGGGAACTTTTTTCTCTTTTTTCGAAGGGTAGTGTGGTTTGATACCATTGTGCTCGTCGGAGGTTAGAGAAGTCCACGCTTCTATGAGCAGCGAGGTAGCAGCACTCTGCTCTCTTGAGCCCCGTTCAAAAATGTCCCAGAAGCATCCAAAAGACTTCGCCTGCTGCTCCTGCCAAGGAAAATACGGCTTATGAAATGGAAATTCTGAGACCATTCACAGAGTGCCAGGAATGATTAGAAAAAAAGACTATGTCCATCTGAGTACATCCAGGAGAGAAGTCTGAGGGAAAACACACATCCCCACCTTGCTCACACAGACACACACATAACAAACAGCATCAGCACTGTTTATGTGGAATGTGCTGTTTGGGGTTAGAAAGTCATTAAAGGGAAACTCCACCGATTTTATACATAACGGTCATTTAACTAGTCATGGGTATTACTACTCACCTTGTGAAAACAGTTATGTGCCCTCTGTGGGTCTGGAGGGAGTTTTGTCAGGTCTGACAAAATAAGCCCTGATGATATCATCAGAGGTTGGAGAAAAAATTATGAGATGGAGGGGGTGTAACAAAAATAAAAGGTTGCATTTTGGGAAATGTAGGATCCAATGAGGATCCAAAACAGAAGTTTGATGTATCTCTTGTGAGTGCAAAATAGGAATTAATAAAATTTAGAGGTCATCTCTAGTTTTTGTCTGAACAGAGGAAGAAAACACCCTATCAGCCATTTTTCACTTCCTCCTCTTAAAGAGTAACTCTGCATTAGCTCTTGTGTGGAGGAGAAGCATTACAGCACTCAGATACATACAGCAGTAACTACATACTGTGCAATTTAAGAAAAAAGGGTTTGACATTTACTTTATCAAAATGTGTAGTATACAAGTATACAAGTTGTAAAACCTTAACTTTATGCAATTTTGCCCCACCTATGTTTGGACAATCTGGTAATCCAAAAGCAATCTAAGCAAGCTTTTAGCAGGACCTGTTTAACTGTTGTTACTTTTTTCTTCTCTGTTATAAGCCTGCATTTATTGCCTTATTAATCTGGTATAACAAGCGTAATTAATAAGATATTTCGAACATTCATACATTTTTTTAATAGCAGGAAGCAGGTCAGAAAAAGTTAGTAAATTAGCTTCTGCTAGGCTAACTGTGGCTGCACTCCAGCTGGTTTCACAGTTCCTACAAATATAACATGCTTTTTTATGGTGTTGGCTACTATTTTTCATACAGTAAAACAGATGTCAAAAAGTCAGATTCCAGTTTTGACTAAATATGCAGTTTTTGTGTTTTGTCTTTATAGGGCAGCACTGACCTCTGTGGGTTTAAGGTTCTAGTCTGTTGAACCTTTGACCACACCAAGCATGGCTGTTTTTCTTGGTGCAGTTACTCTTTAAGCTGTAACTCTGCAGGGGACTATGTGAATGGGCTCTCAAGACCAGAATGAGGCCAACGAGATGAGGTCATGAACAGACACAGCTTAACATGAAGCAGACCGAGGTTGAGATCGAAAATCAGCCCTGATTCAGCTGTGGCTCTATTGTGTCTACACTGCTACCAAAGAAGATATGAATGATTTCTACTAAACTTATTAGACCTTCACTTTCCAGGGTCTACACAAGTGCCACTCAACCAATTCTGTTTTTCTAGCAAACATTTTCTTTGTAATGTTTCTAATAAGCATGTTGTAGTCAGCTCACTACTTTTCTAAAATTTGCTTTACTGAGTGTCTCAAGAGAGAGGAAGCGGAGGAGTATGCTGGTGAGCTAGCAGTTGTAGGCTGGTTATCAGGCCAATGTGTCACATTGGGGTGTCCAGGGGCACAGAAGAGGGAAGTGAGTCGTGGCAAAGAGGCCAACGGCACACAATAGGCCAAACACAGGAAATGCTCATCTCACATCACCTACAGCTCTGTCCTTTTGTGCATTTGCACATACAACACTAGTGAATCAGTTGTTTTTGATTTGCTGCATTTTGAAATGTTTTTCCTCTGTTTCCCTCTCTCGCTTTCTCTTCTTCTTTCTCTCTTCTCTTTGGTAGAGGACCGGGTGGGAGGGGGGTCTGTTGGCATTCTTGCACCGTGTGCTTTGCGCTCGACCGGGCCTTGGCTGGGGTCCATATCCCCTCTCTACCCTCTCTCGCTTCTCTGACTCCCACCCCTCCTCCTCCCCACTAAACACCCTTCCCCCCCCTCAACCTCTTCAACTCCCCTTGGTTGCTTCCCTAACCACGGCTCCTGCCAGCAACTCTGTACTCTTCAACAAGCCCCTCACCCTCGCTCACTTCTCTTGCTATCACCTTCCCTAACACTTCCTCATGTATCTCCCATAATTCATTGCCCCCCCACCTTTTCCATCTCTCTTCCATTCCTGCCCGTGGCAGCAGGTCCAGCCTCTGTGACACAGATGCACCCAGTTGCTCTGGGCGCTCGACATGGGAACAAGGCATTGGCGAGGCCGTCTGTTACAGTGTGTTTCAGGGTGTGTGCTGTTTGTGTGTATGTGTGCAAGTATGCGCACATGAGAGAGAGAGAGAGAGAGAGAGAGAGAGAGAGAGAGAGAGATGAGAGAGAAAACAGAGATGAGTACACAGAACCAGATACTAAATCTGGTTTCATGGGTTTGTTTAAGCTTAACTTTAACTTTAACAAAAAAATGTGTTCCATTGTTGTGTGAGCAAACACCCAGAGGCAGTGTTAATCAGGATCCGTCTTCACTTTCACATTTGTTGGGAGAACATGAACTCACAGCACAGGTAAGATTAAGCTAAAGGGCATGAATGAATGAGCCAGAGACCTGCTCTCACTGATTGGTTTTGTTTTTTGGGTTTTTGTGGTGCATGTGTATGTGTGGACCTCTACAAATGTGTGTATAGGCGTGGATGTCACTAGTAAATGAGGTCAGCGTTTCGTCTAAGAAGGTCAGAGGCTTTCTAGAGAAGTTTGTCACCTCTAATTGATCCAGGTAGTCTGTTCAGGGTTGGTTTCCCGGGGCTTTATCCTTCCACTCCAGCTAGCTGCTATTGCCCCCATCAGCACAGAGCTGATAGCCATCAGCGAACTTGGAGATAGCGAACCTGAGATCATAGACGCGGCTATGTGGTGGGAGTTTCAGTTCATACATCGAAATGCATTAACAGATGCACAAACAGAAAAGCCGACTCAGAAATATATATATTTCAAGCATTTTTGCTGTTAGGACTGGCCTCAATCTTCACCTGCTCCCTTTACCTTTTTTTTATATTCTAGGGATTTTGGTGGGGACAGGAGGGCGGGCGGGTAGGGAAGAGAAATGAGATGCCTCAACACTCCACTGCCCTCCTCTCTCCATCCAACTCCCCCACACACCTGGGATGGCCATTTCATTTCAGAGTGCAGCAAATGGAAAGGTGATCTTAATCTACCCTGTTTCCCTCTAACCCCCCTCCCTCTCTCCATCTCCCACACACAGAGCCTCATACCGCTGATGGACAGCATGCTGCTGGTTGCCTAAGCCTGCCGCCGGCAGACCAAATTTAGTGATAGAGAATACTGGGTACACATTGGTTTATTACCTTGAGCAAATTCTCTTCATTTCAAACTCAATCTTCATATTGTTATCTTTTCGGTTTGCGATCCTGAAGTAGTAACTGGCAGACGTGATCCTTTCATGGGAGCAAAAGCAGTTGACAGTTGACTTTGTATTTCGACATGACTTCTTCGATACACAGCGTCCCTCTGTTAGCTCATTACTCACTGTTAGGTCTCTCTCACTGCTGTTAGCTCTTTAATCATTACAGTCACAAGCAGAGGAATGCAATGTCTATTGATTTCCTATGAATAGCCTGCTGCAGGCCAGTTCATTAGGAAGGGGATCACAAACTACTGGATTAACTTGGGAAAGGTTGTTGCTTTCAAGAAATGTTCTGACTATGTGTATGTGCACATTTAGCATAGGGAGCAAATAAGTTTGGATGATGTAAACTTTTCTGAGGCTCCCAAAAGAAGGTTTTTGAAAAAGCGATTTTATCTTCTTCTGAAAAAGATTTTCAGAAAATGCCTGAATGCCGGACTGATGGTCATCTTGAGGAAAACAAACCTCACTTTCTGCCTCTCTTGGTGCACTCCTCTCTCTTTTTCTCTTTAACACATGGCTTGAGGCTGGACTGAGGCTGCAGCTCCACCCGCCCAGCCGTTACTATGGCAACGCTATCTGGGCCTACCAAGACCTGAAGCCGAAGGACATCCTGGACAACAATACAATAGCAGCACAGCCAGGGTACCTGAGGGACTTAGACCTGAGAGGCGAGATCTGGGGGGTTGCAGATTGAGAGAGTAAATCCTCCCTCTTTCTCTACCTCCCTCACACACAAACATAGTCAGGATTAGCCTCTCCCTTTAGAATTTAAGAGGTAGTGGAACAATACGTGGCATTACATTTTTAAATTAAAGTTTTCTGTGGCAATTTCTTTTATTGAAATCTGTAAAAAGAAATGTTTTTGAATCTTTTTGAATTTTTCTGGTGAGTGAAAGCAAATCGGGATGTGGTGTTACATCTGAGATGGTCAGCATAGTTAAATGATCAGGGAAGCAGCTGCAGAGAAAGGGTATATGTCATTCATGATTGGCTGAGCTTTTTTTTCCCTCCGCACCAGAGTGGTCATGATGGCCGCGGCACTGCTCATTGCAAGGATTGGGCCACACATCCTGCTGCTGGTGCCAGCAGTGGAGAGTAATAGAGATGTTTAGAGTCTATTTGCCGTGCTTGCATTCCTCCATGTACTGCTGCTAAAATAATAAGAGGGAGGGTTACCTCAGGTCGGCCCCAGCTGAGGGATACGGAACATGCATTGTTGTCATTGGCTCCATCTGAGTATCCCTCTTAAAGCCACAGCGCGGAGCTGAGGAGCCGGGGCACTGCTGCCCTCTTTGCAGAGGCACAGTGCTCAGAGGCAACAGAGGGAAGGGTGAATGTATAGATGTACTAAGTGTGTTTTTGTGTGTGTTTGCATGTGTGTAAATGTTGTGCTCATCATGAGTGTAAAATAATATCTTAAGAAGTGTGAAGCATATCAAAATTTCACTTTTTCATTTCCAAGCATCAATAATTGTTTTATTATATCAGTGGTTAGAGAGGAAATATTGTCTGGTTGTCATTGCTGTTAAGTAACTGCATATCAAAGCAAGTGTTTGTATTCCATTGAAGTGTTAAGAGGATTTTATTCTGCGTTATGAAGTGTTATTAGCCCTGCAGCAGCCCACCAGGCAATTGAAAATCTTTATTATGGAGCCGAGAGAGTCATGCTGTGCACTGACTGAGTTTACACAGTTTGTGTGCATCTTTTGTCTGTCAGCTTCTGATGGTTTTGAAACATGAATCCGTGTCTATTTAAAATGTGTTTATTTCTCAGTGGGTGCACAACATTGTAGATGTGCATGTGTGAATAACTGAGTGTGGGACCTGCTTAGTCATGCTAAAACACCCGTCTTACACCTCCTCTGTATCCCTTCACAGGCAGCCTAAGAAACAGGATGTTAATGCTTGACGGAATGCCTGCAGTCCGAGTCAAAGCTGAGCCCCTGGAATCGGAACAAGGGGTAAGAGAGCAGTTGTTTTCCAGACAATTCCCTTTTTTTTCCTCTGCTTTCCCTACTCTCTGTCTTTCCTCCTCCCGGCAATGGGCCCGATAATCACTCCCAGGCCTAAGCAAGTGAGTGAGTGAGTGTGGGGGCTCGGAGGAGTGGTCGGAGAGCATGGTAGTAAGCAGGAAGAGGAGAAGAACCAAGAGGAGGAGGAGAGTCACAGCTGGAGCAGGAATGCATTGGGGTGTTTCGGGGAGGTGACTGGGGCCAACCGAGACTGTGTGCTGGCTGAGGGCAGATGTAGTCGTTGCTCCGGGGAGGAGGGTCACATGGGAAACTTTAAATCTTATCTATCTCTGTCTGTTCTGGCCCCTTTACGTCTCTCAATTTCCCTTCATCCTCCTCCCATACCCTTTTCTGTCACACGTGAATAATCTCTCTGTCTTGCACACATACGCAAATACACACAGACAAATACACCACACTGTACTCTTCCTCTTCAAACACTGTCACAGCTCCATCTCTTCCTCTAGTGCCTCTACTCTCTTGCAGTGCGCTCTGTCACCTTTTTGTTTCCTTCACTCCACAATATGAATTTATCACAGAGACGAAGTTAACTGTCTCTCCAGGAATGGTGAGCTTTAATTGTTATATGTTTTTGTTTTTAATGTTGTTTTTAAAAGGCTACATTGTACCATTCAATCTAATTTTTCAGTATTATGTTCAATTAGACCGTGTATATTGACCATGTTAGGAATAATGGACTTACCTCATGCAGGGCTTTCATGGCCCACATACAGTATCAGTGCTCTCTGGTCCAACATACCTAGAAATAAAGTGGTCTTGTTATGGAGAAGCTGTTGCTAGGTTACAAGGGCTTTGTGTTGCTGCCACAGCTGTGTGTGCAGCGGGTGCAGGCCACTTAATATTTGTAATCATGATGAATTAGTGTTCAGTTATTATTGATTTCCATTCATAACATATCTATAATATCTTGCCCCCTAATATATCACCAAGAGCACTTTGTGGGAGAAGAGCAAAATAGTTTCTGTTGAGACGAACCCGAGAGTATTAGCCCATGATGGATGAGAAAAATAGCGGCTGCTGATAATAACCCATCAGGTTACCTCAAGTCTTGTAGAGAATTGTTTGGTGTGTAGGTGCTTTGTATTGATAGAATTGGATCTGTCACTGCACATCTAAGGACTTGACAAAGAGGCAGCAGGTGGTTAGTTTCTGGGTGTCCTGCGCTCAGCTGTGGCTCAAGGGTTTGAGAACTGTGCTCCTGCGTACCTACCTAAAACCCGAGGTTTGAAGTCACTCTCCATACGTGTAGTGATGTCAGTCACAGACAGGATGTGAGCGCCGCAGCCCACACGGCTTTGAAGTGCACTGAGATCCAATCTCACCCTAACAGACTGTGCTTCCCTTTAGACGGCAGACAGACAGTTTAGGCTGCTGCAGAAATGTGGTCTTCATTTGGGTGGCGGGGGGCCAAGGGCTTGCTGGAAATGGTCTGCCTCGTTAGACAATTCGCCCGCAAGGGGCTGGAAAATCTGCCCTGCTAACCAGTATCCCCTAATAAAGACAATGGCATGTGGACAGAGGCAGGCAGGCGGGTCGAGCATATCTTTATATGTGTGTCAGCGTGTGTGAGTATGTGTAGGTTTGAGCGCGTACATGTGTTTGTATCTGTCAAAATGAAAGTGGGGGTGGCTTAAGTTTTCCATTTGGGCTAGTTTAGATTTAGTCTGAGAACCTAACCCCAAAATGCAAATAGCTTTTCTGTTTTCACTTTGGTGTATCACTAAACACTCCTTTTTGACCTTTCCACACAAGTGTATATGTGTTCCCCTTTTTTACATGGAAGCCACACCGGCTTACCAGGTTATTAGCAACTGACTGTCATCATCATGATCACTCATCCAACAAACAGAAAGGCTTCAAAGAGCGTGAGCTGCACAGAATGCAGATATTTTTTTTATACAAATGAATCACCCATCTTCAATCGAGTTCACTCAGGTGCTTTGCCACAACATTCTTGGTCGCCTGTCACTTTTTCAAAGCTCAAATGAATTCAAGTGAACATGTAATTTGTTCAGATTCATTTGAACCCAACCCATGTTGCTGAAATGGACTGAACTGAGCTGAAATGGAAAATTGGCGTTGTTCCGGTGATTTGCAGTGGCCCGCTGCTTCACTTAATTGACAAGCTGACATTACTGTAGGGCAGCTGCCTTTTAAAGTAGCAAACAAGCCACCCCCCCCCCCCGTTCTTGATTTTTACATCTGTGTTAAATCCCAAACTCTTCCTCATATTACTCCTCCTGCATATTAATCATTTTGGTGCCATGATTAACTGTTCAGAACAGCTTTCACCAACCATAACCTTGTATACTGATGGGGCAACAGGACAAGCAATGGGTTAGAGAGAACCTAGAGTACAAAAAGGTGAATTTTGAATATTATTGAGCGGATTACAGATCAAGTAATTATTGTTTGTCCCACATTTGAATCATGGCTAAACGTTTGATTAAAACACGATAGCTTTATTGGGTATCATCAGTGGCTATAGTTAGCTAATGTTAGCTGCTAACTTAGAGTCCTCTTGTGCTGCCTTTGCGCTATGTTTATTTAAATCATAGCAGAACATTTCAGTGATTTTTATCACAAAGGCAACACTGCATTACTCAAGGTGATGTTTGATGTCTTGTGCTAGACTAAGTCAGTCAGGTTGTCTAATGATAACATCTACAAGACTATCTTGGGTGCTATTATTTCTTTATCTCTTGTGGTCAAAGTAGCTGCTGTTCAGCGGAAGTTACATAGACAGCGAGGCACATGAGTCATTGATTTTTGATGTGTGATAATACCTCAGTTTAAGGGGTCACGTGTCATCTAGTACCAATTGTTATGTTCTCCTCTAGATATTTGATATTGCTCATTATCTAACACATACATTTATACTGACACATCTGCAATAAGTGAATATTGGCCGCTGGCTTTAATTCAGAATTCAGTTACATGAGCAGGTGTGTATATATTTGCCACAATAGCTTTAAATATGGCACAGACAATCAGTGTTTGGGTCTGGGACAACATATCTGTTTTTGAACCATAAAATATTACTGAGCGGCTTTCAGATTACACTTGTGGTTGGCACATATATATTTTTTTCAGCTTCCTCTTTAAATTCTGTCTTATTTCATTTGCAGGGAGAACTGGCAATACTGCAGAACTTTAAGTAGCCAACTAGACACACTAAGAGCCCTTACTGAGAAAGACAAGATTTCCAAAACAGAGAGAGATCAGCCTCAATGGGTCTAATGACTTCAAAGCCTTCGGGCAGTATAGCTCCAGGCAGTCCATGACACTCACATCCTATACAGAACATGCAAACAGAGATGTCACGTGCAAAAGCAGCTGAATTATAGCCTGAGGGTCTGTCAGGAAAGGCTACGTTGGGTTGATGTAGGAGTTGATGCAAGAGAAGCACAGGCATTTGACATCACAAACGTACATATTGTCAATTAAGTTATATTTCTTTTGAAATGTTTTTCAAGGTAAAGCTGTGTAGCAGCAACTAAAGGTGGATAATTAGATACAGCCAGGAACAAAATCAAATACAAAATTTAGATAGCCAGAGGAAAGGATCTTTTGGTTAATAGAGACAACACTATAGACTCTGAAGCAGCACTTTATTTTAAGTCCCCCTGTTTAGAATTTATAAGCACTACATAAACATTTCATAAATAGTTTATGATAATACACTAATGAATAATGGTGAGCAGGTATCAGTGTTAATGTGTTTGTGAACTCTTCCTCCTGTAGGCAATCATAAGTGGAAGCCCCCAGGATAATGCATGAAAATAAAGTAATGAATGAATAATAAAACCCTGCTGCAATAACATAGAATATGCCTTCGTAGTAGAAGTTATAATTCTTAATAACTAAGGTATATTATTAAGTACTTAACTGTCTTTATAGCAAGGTAGCAGGGCACAACTACATCATAAACCATTAATAAATGTTTGTTTACCTCTTATAAATGTTACAGAGGGGGACTTAAAGTAAAGTGTCACCAGCTCTGGTCAACAGTGACTCTGATTAACTGAAAGGAAATCTGTTGCTATGACTTTTGAGCATTTGGATGTTGTAAGACTAATAGTGAGCACAATTCATTATTTATTTATATGAGTCTCCACCCAGCAGAGTTATAACTTAACAGTCACCGTAGGGACATGACTCAGCTTTATGAGTGGACAAAACAACTCTACAATGGGCATTTGCAACTCAAAAATGGAGCTCTGATCAATTCAGGCAGCATCAGCTGATTTCCATCAGCTGCTTCATTCATGCTTTACCATCAGTGGCTCATTCATTAGCTGTGCGGCTACCAGCTGACTTCTAAGATCCAATCATATCCTTAAAGGTGTACAGCATAGCCATTAAAACCTGACACCTCTCATTCTCAAGACCCTCATGCCAATGCCATTTGCTGCTGCAGCCTCCTCCTGTTGTGTTGAAGCTTTTGACCTTGCTATCTGATAGTTATGTATGTAATGTCTTTATTAAGGGGTGTTAGTTCCCCCAGCAGAATTCTCATTGTCACTTGGATATTCTGATAGCTCCCTCAAAGAGCAGTGACCTTTCTGACAAATGTAACTTTATAACTATTTGCTATAAATGGTCAATTCCTTGAGGGAAGTGCGTCTGACTGAGCTGTACGACTAGAAAGAGTTTCCACGAAGGAGCCATGCTGATTTCTTCACCACAGCACAACAAAAATAAACATCTAATTATTTTCCCAAAAATGCCAAAATTGTGTAAAAACCCCACTAAAAATGCTTTGTGGGTGGGATGACCATAATGTGCCATTATGCACAGATAATGTCAAGACCTGACACCACTGACCCTGAGCTGAACCCCACCAGGGTCCAGGGGTCATCTGAGGGCATTTTTCATAGGGTTAGGGTTTGTTTTCCAACTGAGGAGGAGTTACGTGGGGGGGAAGCACATTTGATTCATGGGGTCGTAACATTTCCTGTAGGCCGAAAACGAGTATACAAGTCTGGAGTAAAAATAGTAAGGCTACTACATAAAAGAACACACAGTCACACACACACACAAACACACACTACTCAGAAAAATTCGTAATTCACCACAGACCCACTCTCAGCCAGCATTACATAAGGGGAAAGAAATGTGAGTCTCAAAAACAAAAGCGAGGATGAAAATCCATGGGGCAGAGCATTTTTCATATCTGCTGCAGCTGCGATTGGGGTGCGAGTTTGTGTTTTTCCCTTAACTTTAATGAGATTTTCCTGTACGATTAGTAAAAATCCTGGATGTGCTCGCTCCCTGATGGCCCTAACTGTGACTCAGCCTCTGAAAAACTCCACTGTGAGGATCAACACTGCTCACCACACACTCCCCTCCCACATTGAACATAGTCAGTCTAGATCTGCTACATCACATGTAACGTGGCTCATTTGACATTATAACAAAAATTGCGTTATCAAAGAAGGTCCGAAGTATGGGAGTCCAGGGGAAACAAATAGCTAGTAGCAGGGTGAGTGTCGTTTTTCAACTGTGTATGTTCTTCATTATCTTTTCCAAGTAAACAGGTTCCTGAAACTCGTGCGGACAGATGGAGTGGTTGTGTTACAGTCTGCTTGGTGTTAAGTGAAAGATGTGTTGAGGGATACACTGAGCCACCAGCGTTGGCCTTAGGAGGCCCATCGCTGAGAGACAGAGAGAGACGGTCAGGAAATTGAGCCCATATGATGTTTTTCCACCGTCACAAAGGAGATTTAGGAGAGATACAAGGGGGAGCCAAGAGAGCTACGATTCTGTGGGAGTGATGGAAAACAGGAGGAAAAGAGTGAGAGAGCAACCCACGCCAAGACAAAAAAGAGAGAGAGTGTGTACGGAGAAAGGAGGCGAGTGAGAGAGACGCTATCTTTACTCCCCTGCGTTTCATCTGCGTATGACATCATACTCACGGGAGGAGTTGAATGCTTGAATGAACATGAGAAAATGAACTGCTCCTTTCTCAATAAATGTCACTGCATTTATATTTATGACATATCTCTATCATGCCGTATTCCTGGAGCTAAATACCGCCACAAAAACAATCATCGTTGTCCTGAATTCATGTATCACTTTCTGGCCATAAATAGATTAATTGTATACAGATTGTTGCACTTACTTCTTTCTTCCCTGTTTATGTGTGGCAGCACAGTGCATTTCTAAGGCATTCAAATGATAAAAAATTAATCAGTGGAGAAAAAATCTAACATCCATTCTTCTTTCACTCCCACAGTCACCTAAAGTGCGCCCTTATTCTGCGATGGACGGCGTCCCCTTCTTCCTCACGAGAGTTAAAGACGAACCTCCAGAAGACCTGCTCGCCCAAGATCTGCACTTCCACACGCAGACCGAGCCCGTCGACCTGTCAATCAACAAACCCCGCCCCTTCTCTTCATCAACCACCCCTACCACCACCTCATCATCCTCCCCTCTCAGATCTGCTTTCTCCCCGTCTTCTTTATCGTCGTCATCCTCCTCCTCCTCCTCCTCCTCCTCCTCCTCCTCCTCCTCCTCTCCATCGGTTATCACCTCAGCCTCATCGTTGCTCTCGCCAGGCCCTCTGGTTGCCCCCGGAAGCGGGGTGAGAGGTCAGCCGTATTTGCACATCCTGCACTCTGTGCCGCCGCCTCCATCCAGCCCTCTGAGCCTGCAGGGAGCAGGAAAGCTGGCCAGCCATGTTCACCGCATCCCAGTTGTGGTACAGTCACTGCCTCTCATGTACACCACTGCCGTTCGATCACCCTCCAGCCTCAACAATGCCATCATGCTACCTCTGCTGGATGAGGTCAAAAAACAGGGCAAAGGTGAGAACATGCTCCCCGAATTTACTCCATATTTGTATGGCTTGTGGGATATTATATTGAACTTCTTTCATCAATCCGAGTTAGGAACACTGTCATTTCAAAGCAGCAGCAGCAGTTATTTAAGCATTAATGGAATTGTAAAGCAACTGCTGATGCATTGTAACTATGCTGCTGCTTCATGGTTATATTAGTTTTACATAGAAACAGAAGCTACTGAAAAACTATAAATCAATTTTCTTATGAAAAGTATTCACCTAAATCAATTGGGTTGAATATTTTCCATTGTCAGTTGTCGACCATCTCAAAATAATGAAAAGCCAAATATTTCCATAGGAAACCTGAAAAATGGTCCGTTTATGATTAGGCTGTTATCTGACTCAGAAAACAAGGGATGACAAACACAGGTTCATCAGGCAATGAAGAAGTAGCTGCAATACCTGCAGTATGTGATATGGCTTGAGATATCCCAATGACAAGCTTTTTATTATGGTATATTTATCTGCCCACATGTCCTACTGTCTTCAGTCAAAGAACTTACAGACAATGCTGTGAAAGCTGAGATTGTGTGTACGTTCTTTTAGAGACAGACCCTCAGGTGATAATGTTCAGAGTGAAGACGAGGTTTACAAGTTGAAAGGCTCTCCCGTCTTTAACTGACAGAGATTTTGCTTGGCGGTCTTAAATAGCCTCTGGTGCAGGTAAACAGGGCCACACCTGTTACCTTTTCTTTCTATCAAAAAGCAGATATCTGGGTCAGTTTTGAGTACTATACTTTGCCTGCCTGGCCTAGACTGTGTAATTGGCTTTCTCTCTGGGTGTGGTTTTACTGCCAACCACTGGGAGTGAGCCTACAGTAGGTGTTTCTGTCCAGCTCTGAGGCGCACACAGGGCAACTTGTTGGTTGTAAAAGAGGTTGCTTCTTGTCACTCCCTGCAGGATGGACAGACACACTTAACTCACAGCAGTGCATGTACTGTACTGTACGTACAAGCAAACAAATAGAGATGTGTAATTAGAGCATGTGCTCAGACAGACACTTGGCCGGCTGGGTGGGGTGGTCCCCTTAGAGATGGGCGTTTTAAACTTTGGATGTCTGCTCCCAAGGAGAGGAGAGAAAAGGAGGAAGCACAGGAAAAACAAGACTTGCATAAGAGGGTGTGGATGGATATTGAAGATCATGCACGCACACATATACACATCAGTCCAACATCAGCTCTGCCCAGCTCCGAAGGCACCAAGCACAAAGGAAATGGGGTGAATGAGTGCTGAATGTTGGGTGGGGTGGATACAGTCACTTTTAATGAGATAGCAACCAGTAGACAAACAGAACACTTAACTATTTATTGCACTTAATGTGAGTTATCGGTAATGAGAAGATTTACATACAAATTCCCACAGTCAAAGTCACATGAAATAAGTGCTACAAGATGTCATATTTCTGAGTTTTACCTTTTAAGTGTCATTATTGGTTGATGGCCGGAAAAATAAGTTGTCAACATCAGGGGAGTCATTAAATTAAAGCCCATTCCCCCCGTATAAAGTTTAATGTGAGGGTCAAGAGCCTGCATCTCCTTGCCTGACTTGATACAAACCCAACAACCATGTGCAATGATGCAAGTCTCTGTCATACTGAAGCTTTCAACATAGATTCAAAAACACTTGCACTGCACACACACTTCCACTCACCCTCATGCACACACACACACACACACACACACACACACACACACACACACACACACACACACACACACACACACACACAGGTTGGCCATCCTCTCTAAGAGAGGGCGGGTACCCTTCCTTTCACTGCTGTCTCCCTGTCTCCGGCAGGAGGTTGCCATGGAAACAGGGCTTGACTGGAAACAACAGGAGAGAAAGAAAGAAATCCGGTGCTCTGCCCACCTCTCCACCACTCCTCCTTTGTGTCCCTCGCTCAAAATACCCCTCTCCGACACACGATGCATTTCGAACTAATTACAGGTTTTCCATAGGGTAGGCGAGCTGGTGACCACTCTGCATGTTTTAGTCTACGTCAACAGTTAGAAACCTTTAAAAGCGAAGGCTCAGCCAGACTTACAGTATTATTTCTGCCCCCCACCCCCCAGCAATAACACCATGTCTGTTCCTAACTGTAGACCCTTATTATGGGCCATTATGGCCACAGTCTCGGCTGAGAGGGCAGAGGGGGTGAAGTCCTGATAGCTTATAAAAGCACCAGGCTAACAGTAACTGGGGATGTTACAGAATTCAGTGGAAAGTGTATCACAATATATTTCGTGTTTGCGAGGATTACATCGTCAGAATAAAGAATAGTTATTGTTAGCCACGCAGTTCCCAAGTTGTGTATTCTTGCATTTCTTTTGCATGTTTTTCTAAATTACTATATAACCTAATCAGGGTTTAACTGAGTGGATTTCCTGGAACTTTTCTATGACAAGCATTCTCTGGCAGGTTTTTATTATTTTTTTTTTTTACATGCATCTCTTGAGCTATCCAGGATGTACGCAGCCAGTGTCCATGGAGACAGAGATGACAGAATGGCTGCAGGCTCTGGCAATATATCCAATGAGTTGTTCAGGGGAGAAGTTGTCACAACTTGTGGAATAGATGTTACTTTGTCATGCAGCTCAAAAGACACGGACCCCTGTGCTCATTGGCTCAGAGGGCCAATGGCTAATAGCATGCTGGCCAGTAAAATGTTTGACGTGTTTTTTCTTGGCTACTGTGCAAAAGGGAAGAATCAAAGATGGGACAAAGCCAGCTTGCTAATTATCAGGATGTTCTGTGAAGAGAATACGGCAGCGAATGGATGGATTTAGACTTTTGAGTTGTCTTCAGGCCTTTTATGTGAAAGTTTGTCATTACCATGAATATGATTCTCTGTCAGTTGCACATGCAGAGGAACTGAGAGTGCTCAGCAGAGTGGCCCTCATACATGTACACATACTTTTAACTTGGACACACACACACACACACACACACACACACACACACACACACACACACACACACACTTAACAACAAATGCACAAATGTTCCCACTGACTCCCTTGTCTGTGTCCCGTCCTCGCAGCACACACAGACCCCAACGGCCTGTCGCCAAGGCAGATCAAAAGTGACAGCGATGACGACGACCTGCCAAACGTGACCTTGGACAGTGTTAATGAGACTGGCTCCACTGCGCTGTCTATAGCCCGCGCCGTACAAGAGTGAGTATCATGATCTGTGCATGTGTGTGGGATATGTTGAATCTCTAAACTGATTTTCTTTCTCCCCTATTGGCCCTTACGGCTCTAAAGAAATCTTTGTATCTCTTTGTCTTAAGCTGTTATTTCTGTGCTGTCATGTCACAGGAAGGTGTTTGGGAGGGATTACTCTGAAATGTGATCAGTTACTGCATACAAATTAAATGACATTTTTTTGTAATTATTATATATATTGGTAGAGTGATTTTTTTAATATATCTGATCTGATTACATAATCCCGATTACATGCAATCAGTTACTACCCAACACTGATTTCATGTTTATTCAAATAAATGCTTTATCGCACCTTGTAATTACTCACCAGCCATATAGAAGAAAAACAACATGAAGGCAGCATAAAATGTCACGTCTATTTGAAACAGTTTAATAATAGAGGGCATTTTTTGAGAAAAAATATTCTAAGATCTTAGACTACATGTATAGGCACATCACTATAAGACAAGATAGATAAAAGGGATCCTTCATTGATCCCACGTAGGGGAAATTCAAATTGGCACAGCTGTACATGGGAATATAGTGCAAAGACTAAAGAAAGAGAATAAAATAAAATAGAATAAAATAAAGTGTTATAAAATAAAAAGTACAAAATGTATACACTGGGTGAGTGTAGTGCACAGTGTAGAAATAACTGCTACATGGGTGCAGTGCTAATAGTCACTTTTCCCCCTGCCATTAGCCATTGTTTATCAAGCTTCAAATATAAAGAACATTCCAAATTTGAAGGAGGAATGGCTATTTGAGGAGGGATTATAAAAATTAACAACATCAAAGTTTTAGAAAGTTTGTATAAACTGTACAAATTGAAAAAGTACAACGCACATTAAGCTGAAACATCAGAGCTCTCACATGGCATTACAGAGTTCAAAGTACAGGGATTTAAAATGTTTTCCCTGACATTACGCATTGTTAGTCACCCTGTTTGAGAGCATTATTTATATATAAACCAATTGTAAAACCTAGTGTTGTGCATATCTGTGTGATTTTGTAACTGCTCTTGCACATTTGGATGTATCTGCGTGGGTGTGTGCATCTATATACCTGACTGCATATGGCTCAGACATACTTTATGGCCTGTTCGGCCTATAGACATTGCAACTCCTGTGGTGCCAGTCCATCTGTGTTGAATGAAAAGACTTCCCTCTCCAGTGGATGACAGCTTACCAGTATCCTGATCAGAAACAGGAAATCAGACACAGAGAAACATTTGGCTTGCCCCTGCCCTCCTCCCCCTGCTGCCCGTAAAACCAGAACAGTCATAACTAGCCGCCTGGCCAGACTCAAGTTAATGCCCATAGGACTTTTATTTAGACTAACTGTAAGGAAAGTATTCCAAGACTCTGTGAGAATCCTGCTAATGATGAAGCAACATTAACAAGGCTGAGGCTGACGGTAGCCCAGTCCCAGCTGGCTGTGTTTTGGTGGTAACAGTCCACTTTACGGAGCTGACATTGTGTGCAAGACACTGTATTGTATTGTTTGTGTACTTCTACCTGTGTGAACATCTACAGTAACGAAACTAAAGAGAGTTGTTGTGGTAGCACTGTGCAACACATTGTGGTAGAAACTAGTTCTCTGGCTGTGCTTGTTCAGTGGTACAACTAGAGGTTGCCATGTTTCAGGCAAGACACACTCTCACACTCACACAGACACAGACACTCACTGGAGGACTCAGGTTTCGATGCAGGTTATTGAAAGGGACAGGCGTGCCCCTGAGTGCCACACGTGGGCACCGGGTGGTCAGAGGAGAACA
Organism: Dicentrarchus labrax; assembly: GCF_905237075.1. Taxonomy (NCBI): domain Eukaryota; kingdom Metazoa; phylum Chordata; class Actinopteri; family Moronidae; genus Dicentrarchus; species Dicentrarchus labrax. The sequence continues at coordinate 20,670,449 of NW_026136706.1, forward strand.
GGGGTTGGCAGGATCCAACCTTTCACTGCCCAAGCTTTCACTATGGAGAGAAATCACCAGCCAGGCTTAGCGATGCCCTGCCAGGGCCTGCCCACACACTCACTTCTCTGTGTGCAAAGTGCAGACTGTGCTGTGTGGAAAACTGTGCTCCTGTGTGCGTGCTGTGTATGTGAAAAAGTATGCGTGCACGTCCGTAAGTATTAATCCTCCAGTGTGTGTGTTTGTACTGTGTGCATGCACGTGTTTCTGTTTCTGCACAGTGGACAGAACAGCTGGTTCCAGAAGGAGGTCAGCCATTGTCAACAGGAACACAGACTTGCATGTTTGTCTGTGAAAAACAAAGCAGTCTGTAGTCTTCTTGAGTTACACGCCGATTTGGGCACATCGAGGAAGAATGTGCATTCTGTATTGACACAACACATGCGCTCTGAGGACATCTGCACTGCAACAGAAGCTGATGGCACTTCTTTGAAATATATCAGTCCGTTGTGTCGCTGTATTTCTTTTCTTTTCATTTAAACGGGTGCAGTGTGAGTGTAGAAAGAACTGCTTTATGTAATTTAGTAGCCACATTTACACAAGCAGTCATCCAGAGAGCGTCAGAGAAGAGAAGTGTAAGGGCGGAGGATGGGAGTGCCTGCAGCTTCCAATCCAGGTATCCATATATAAATAAATGAGTGAAAGGAGAGAGTGAGATAGAAAGACAGAGTGGGTGTGTGTGTGTGTGTGTGTGTGTGTGTGTGTGTGTGTGTGTGTGTGTGTGTGTGTGTGTGTGTCATGTGCTTCTTGGGCAGCCTCCTCCATATTCATGCGTTTCCCTGGGGACGGGTGGATAGGCTATTGTGGGAGAGTACGAGTGAAAGAGAGGAAGACAGTTGGAGAGAGAGAGCAGAGAGGGAGAGAAGGTGTGTGTGTGTGTGTGTGTGTGTGTGTGTGTGTGTGTGTGTGTGTGTTTGGGTTTAGGGGCTTGTTTTGGAAGGGTTGTCTCTGCTGAAGTCTGGCTGGTCCCCAAGGACCTGGGGGCCACGGAGCAGAGCAGGTGGAGGGAGGGGAGGGGTAGTGTCCTCGGACAGGTACAGGAATGCCCAGTGGGCAGTCTTCCAGTGCGCACACACATAGTCACACACACTCCCTTTCCTGTTTTCTTGATAAATCCACTATTACTGCAGGTCCGTTTGAGAACATGTAGCTCTGTTGCTGTGTTGAACCAGCTCGTTGTCATGACCTTGTTTCCTATGAGAAGTTAAAAAAAACATGTATTGTGCTTTCATTGTGGGAAACCCCTGTTACAGGTGACACACATACACAACCTCCCTTGCTGTTTCTCTTCGTGTCATGCTCGCGCAGAGCAGCGGATAAAGAGATGGGAAAAAAAGGGGAAACAAAGGAACCAAAACAGAGGTCAACTCTGTTTGAAATCGCTCTCAGCTGTACTTCCTATTTCTCTCTGCTGCTTTTGGAGACACAAACAGACACATTCACACAGCCGGGACGTGGTGGTGACACAGGGTTCAAGGCAGTGTGAGTTTGCCACTGGGCTTACATGAGAACATACAACAAAGTACTTCTCACAACACAGCTAGGATTCATATAGCAAGAGATGAGACATAAAGATATATTGTTTAGGCCAATAAATACACCCTATTCATAACTTTGTATGTACTTGTTTTGTCACATTTTTGTGTCATTAATTGAGAAAGCTATTAGTTACAGCTATTAATTACACATAAGAATACATTAAGTGTGAACCAGTCCGTCTCTGGTTGGACATTGTTGATTTTGCTGGTTTAAACCTGCCAGTTGAAACAAGTGTAAGCAGAAGTGATCTTGTGATACTATGGATTTACACATACAGTAAGCCTTCTGGTATAAATAGCAACTAAACACATATCTTTCAGGAGCTAAGTAGAATAGACCAGCAGTGGTGAAATCTTCTCTGCCCACAGAGAGGCATGAAAATCCTTCAGCTACAGTTAAAACATTTTTTTTTTTTACGAACAAGGACATGACAAGAACAACATGGTAAAACTTGAAATTGATGCTTGTATTTAGGGCTGCAACTAATCATTTTAATTGTTAATTAACCCTGTTATCTTTTTGACTATTTAGTATGTCAGAAATTCAAAAAAGCAGAAAATTTGGCATTGGCAAAGCTGAAATCAGCAAATGTTTGGCAGTATTTTCTTGATAAATGACTTAAACAGTAAATAGATTATTGAAATAATTGGTCAGTCTTCTGTCGGCTGACTAGCTGATTAGTCAGCAGTTGTTCAGATTAAAAGTTATTGCTATACTTCTTTATTTTAACTTGTTTGTGTATATTTTAATGCTTAAATTGTATTTTCTCTATGAGTTCTGATCACAGGGATCCTTAAAAAACCCTGTGTGTTTCTGTAAGGACTGAATCAGTAGCACGTCTCATATTGTGAAATTACCCAGAATGGATTAAACCTAAAAACCTGTCACTGTGCTGTTGAGACGGAGTAGTGACGATGACAGCAGCAGCGGAGAAGCAGTTGTTGCACATGAAATGAATTATTTTATTACGAGTAATGAGTCGTCGTTCGTTCTTTGTTTTAGAAGCTGTTGTACTCAGACCTTCCCAAATTATATCATAATCATGGAGTCACTTGGTGGATGAAGTCAGAATGTAAACATCCGCCTCATCTGCTAGATGTCTGAGCTCAGACTGTTTCCACTGTTAATCCTGCCTCTCCTCTTCACTACCCTGAACTCACACACACACACACACACACATTCAAACGCACACACAGTTAGATTATTAGATGGCCTTTTAATCTTAGCAATCCTTTCTTATGAAAATGTACCGTTTCCCCTTTATGAATAAACTTATGTCTAAATGTTCAGTTTTGACATCACATTGCAGCACGATATTTTCTGAACTTAAACACACACTGTGGAGAGAGAGAGAGAGAGAGAGAGAGAGAGAGAGAGAGAGAGAGAGAGAGAGTCTACTTCATATCTGACCCGTGTGCTCATTTCCTGTACAGCTTCAGATTGGCTGTACGCCAAGAGCAACAGGTGATCTGTATATATGTGTGTTTTTTCTGTATTTCTGTTTATTTGTGTTGCCTGTGTGTACGTGTGTTAATCTGAGTCTGCGTCTGACAAAATCATGCTTCGGTGAAACACAGAGAGACAGGAAGTAGGTTGTGTGTGGTGGAGACAGTTCACTGGAGGGCCCGTCTGGCAGCCCCTGCTCCTCTTTCAAATCCCTCTAACACGACAGAAGCTGTTCCTTTCAAACTCTTCCCTCCTTCCTTCTTTAGCCCCTTCACCCCCCTCTTACCTGTTTCACAATATCCACAGCAGAGACTCTGGGACCTGAAAGAAAAGCAACTGCGCTCTAGCACTGCTGACAGTTAAATATATCCCACAGATCTTACTCCTCCCCTCTAGTAAACAGAGATGTTCTTGTTTTCTGTCTCTGCTGTATCCTTTTCTTCCTTGCCCATTTGTTGTGTGTGCAGCAGTCATGTGTTTATCGCTGTGTGAAAGGTGCTCGCTGTTTCACACTCGACAATCACTGTTGAGACATGGGCCACTGACCATCTACCACAATCCTACCCTCTTTTTGTTCATTTCTCTCTCTCTCTGTGTGTGTGTGTGTGTGTGTGTGTGTACGTACAGCATTATATTCAGAGAAGTGATGATTCAGATATATCACAGAAGTACACTGCAAATACTCACACAGGCACTTCAATGCAAGAGCACACACACATACTTTGCTACTGGGTTTCACTGTGATAAATTATATAATCAACTGTGATATTGATTAGTTATTGGAGAGGAAATGTCATGCCAAAGTGTATCGATGACAGAAATAACTCAGTCATTAACCCCACTGAACAACATTGAAAAATAAGACTGCTTTATTCGTCCACCTTTGATTGATGAAAGTATTGAAGCAATAGGAATACCAGCCTTCTTACCTCATCTGCTGCCTCAGACTTTCTGGACAGCAGTGTTGCACTGCCACCTGCTGGCAAAGATACTGTTTTATTACCTTACATGGCAATTCTCTGTATTATATACTAATATTTATAGTATATTGTTTTTGCAGTTGGTATCTAATGAATACAAAAAATTTACATACCTAACGGTTTTAAAAATTATATATTGTCAAAGTCAGTTACAGTTTTTACATGCATTTCTCTACACTTTCAAGTTTCAAGTTCACTTTCAAAACTCTTCACACAGGTTACCAACATGCAGCTCAGCACAAAAGTTAATCTCACATCCAAAATACACAAATGCATCTAAACACCTCTTAAACAATCAATTCAATGACCTACAAATAACTGTAGTGTGGCTCAGAAAAACAGCAAGCTTGAACACAAAACTCCCAGGCAGACAGGTTAAAATAGACATTCACATTTACACATCATTACAGTCAATGAACAGGCGGAGGTCAGAACCAGGTCGGCAATCAGAAAAGGGAAACTTATCAAGAAATGGATCAGGCAGTGCGTCAGGCAGAACAAAGGCTAGAATGTTGGAGCGGATGCAAACTAGACAATCTGGCAAAGGCATGGTGGAAATGGGTTGGTATATATACTGCAAGACTAATAAGGGAAATGAGGAACAGGTGAGCAGGTGGGAGGGGGTGGTCAGGTGATGGGAATGGCATGACAGGCGGTTACTGGAGGGCAGGAGGGAGTGTTAGAGTTACTGTAGTATGGCAGGGAAAGGAGAGCAGAAGAGGTCAAAAGTCCAGCAGCACTTGTAGTATATAGACCAACTTTATTGTTAGACCAACAAGTTTTGACTTGTGAACACATTAGAAACAATATTTAAATAAGGTAGGGTCCGACCCTGTTTAAATGTTATTTGTAATGTGTTTCATGATGAATCTGATGAAGGCCACAAGTTAAAATGTGTAAAATTCCAAGTGATGCTGGAGTTTTGGCCTCTTGGACTTTTCCCCCCCTTCTCCATGCACCTTGAAAGTAAGTGAAGTTGTGCCAGAAACCCATGATCTGCTTCTACAGGGAAAAGAGAGCAGACAACAGAAGGAATAAAGAAGCAGTACTTTTTATTTTTGCATAAATCAAAATTCCATTACAATAAAAAAGCCATCTTTTTAATGCATGGGTTATCTCACAGTATAACAATGTGAAATGCTGCAATGACACTGCCAATTAAACTCCACAAAGAGACAGTGAAATGGGTTTTTTTTTGCCGCCATGCGCAGCTCCTTAGTTTTGTTTGCACATTGCAGTGTGTGAGAACAGTGTCTATCAACAGCACATTCAGGAATTTTTTCTTTTTCTTTTAAATATGCATAATGAGTCTTTTCGGCATATTTTATTTTGTTGCTTTTTCAGTATAAACCCACTACAAACTGAAAACTTAGTGCGCCCCATATTGTTGTGCAAGGTCATCGTCACAGTCTAATAATACTTTTATTCTCCTGTTGCAGTTCCATGTCCCCGTTCAGTATTGACAGCATACGGCGCCCCCGGAGGTCAGAGTCACCAGATTCCAAAAAGAGAAGAATCCACAGATGTGACTTCGAGGGCTGCAATAAGGTGTACACCAAAAGCTCCCATTTAAAAGCACACCGGAGGACGCATACAGGTCAGTAGGTCTGAGTGTGTTTGTTTTATGTTGACTTGTTTGTGTTACCCAGTGCCATGGGCTCGGAAACGTGTAATCTAGGTAATATTGTGCCATGGCTGCAAGGAAAACCACCTTAGAGTCTGAGTCACTCTGAACAACTGATAAAGTCAAATTTTAATAAACAGGTTAATGCCACATACAGAGTAAGAGCAAAGCAATTTGAGCAACAAACCACAAAACAAGAAAAAAGACAAAAAGTGCACATAATTCATTCTAAATGTGGAAATAAATAATTAGCATAGGTAGATGTAGGCATTGGAGAAATCAATGTAGGACTGTATTCTGGACTGTAATCACTTAACTTATTTTGTAAAGAAACACTTTTATTTATTGCATCACAGTCACATCCCTGTTATTCATTTTGGAATCTATATTATTTCCACATGTCCGGTTTAAGTTTTGTTTTTTAGGGGGGGATACGACAGACTGACTGGAAAGATGCTGGCTCCCCCTTGTCCCCTTGTTCAAAATAAAAGCCATGTGAGGATATTCAGAATTATCCCGATTACCCCAATTTTTTTTATCACAATACGCAATATTATTGTATATTGTACCGTCATGTAGTTTGAGTGGAAGACAAAAGTCAGTCATGGAAAATTAGCCAGACCTAAATCCAAATAGGCACAAAACCAAAACCAGACGTCAATAAAGAATCCTTAAAGCTGAACTTAAACCTGAGACCATGGTCACGAGAAACCCATTAAAGTTGTCTGACTTATTATGATACTGACAGAAATGTATGTTTATTTGTAAGGAGTGCTTAAAAAATGACCCCCTTAACTTCTAGGATCGTCCATATTATTGGTCGGTCAAACCTCAAACCTAAACTTGTGTATATTTATACATATTATACACATATTTATAGTAGTAAAGACTACTGATATAAGACATCACAGTTCATTATTAACTGTGTTCAACTGCTCTTATAAAACATTACACATGTGTTATGTACTGCAGGTATAAATATATATACAAAAGTTTAGGTTTGAGGTTTGACCGACCAATAATATGGACGATCCAAGGCATTATATATGATCACAATACATTTGAAGGGTAGGCATCTCAGTTTCTCATAATAACCTACTTACGAACATGACGGGGCTTTCTGTAACCATAATGGAGATGAAGATCGTGGTAGTGACTGCCGTGAAGACTTCCTGATGGCTCATTGTGTGCTTTAAGTAGAAGCTCTAGATGGATGATATTGACACAACCATCATACCACGTATCACACTGGATACAGCCAAATGGAATATGATCACATGTTGCTGTGTGACATCATGATGACCTGTGCAAGTGTGTAAGCATGAGCAGCACTGTATAGAGAAGCACGCCATTACTTAACTTAAAAACTGTATGTGATTAATTTTTCATAGTGAAATTGTGAAATTAACTTTCTTACATTTACAAATGTTGAAGCTGACAGGATGTATTATAGCATGTGCTCGTTCTGTTTCATGGTGAACAAGATAGTACTTAAGGGAAAAGAAGTCTTCTTTTGTTTACAGTAAACGAGAATGATGAAACAATATTGCCACTACAGCAGACAGCGCACACTTGTTTGTTGTCTAGCATCATCACCACAGGCTGCAGTTGCAAATTCCTTTTTTCTGAGATGTTTTACCATAGCTAACCATTTTGAGTCAGCATTCATTTTTGCAAAAGTACCATTATTGTTATGAGGTAACAAGTGCAGACTTTTCGGGGCGCCCGGATAGTTCAGTCATGCTGCAGCGGCCATGGGTTCGAGTCTGACCTGTTGCCCTTTGCTACATGTCATCCCCTCTCTCTCTCTCTACCCCCTTTCCTCTCTATCTTCAGCTATGTAATGAAGGGAAAGGGCCAAAGTGCAGACTTTTCAAAGCAACCTTAATTGTATTACTATGCAGTGATAATAACAATTAGGGATGCACTGAAATGAAAATTCTTGGCCGAAACTGAAAACCAAAAATGAGGAAACCAAGGCTGAAAACCGAAACCGAAACACCAAAAGAAATTATTATGCCAATTATTAGTACCATTGCATTTATGGCTATGACTGTACTAACCTCACTAAAATCAAGGCATTGCAATTCAAAGAATGAATCAATTACAAAAGTATGAAAATATTTATTTAGCACTGACATTACAACAGTGCACAATATAAAATAAAATAAAATTCAAAATAAAATGTTTAACTTTAACGGAATGAATGAATGAATGAATAAATGAATGAATGAATAATGAGAATAATAATCAGCCTACGAAATGCCACATCCTCTACGACAGAGAATGGCTGATCATCTAAGGCAATGAATTCCATAATTTTTTGTGTAATGCCCTTTGCCTTGGCACCATCACTGGAAAACTTTCTTGCCTTTTCAAAAACGTCCGCCACAGACAGAGTGGGCGTGCTCGGATTGATTTTCCTTCTCTGTGCCACATTCTTCTCATATTCAGAATGGCAATCAGGATGTTTGGATTTCAGGTGATAAATTAAACCCGACGTGGAGAAACTCTTTGCAGATGCACCCCCTCTTGAAATTTCAGCATTACACGTTTTGCGAATCGCTATCTGTGGGTCTTACTCAGATATATTGAAATATGTCCACACCGCAGACATGTTGGCGGTTTTTGTTTGCGTCATCACAACTTTCTGTTTCGGCCGTGTTGTTTCGGTGATAAAAGTATTTCCGAAGATTTTCGGTGGCCGAATATTCGGTGCATCCCTATTAACAATTTAAGACTTGATGTTCACTGTGAACACTCTCACACACACAACTCAAGCAAGTTTCAAGAGTCCGCTAATCCAAAAATCAAACAAAAAAAAAAAAAATCTGTAGCATGCATTGAAAAATGGTCAGCAAAATTTTAGGTATACATGCGCCTGTACTTTACTTAACAAATACAAAGAGGTTTCAGCTCCTTACTTGCCTAGTGTGTGTGCAAGTAAGCGGCAAAAACGTTAACAAACACTGGTGTGGTCTTTAAACAACCTCTGTCTATTATGGCAACAGAAAGCACCAAAATGTTTGTACGACTTTATGGGCTTTCATGGACAATAGATAGTTATTTATAGAAAAGCGATTGTGATATCTGACCTTCTAAAAATATTCTGATCATACAAAACCATATGATTGTTTTAGTAAGATAATATAATATGCCATAAAGGCTTTCAGCTAGTCTTATTATATCTCACAGAATGTTACCAACCTTTTTAAGGCTAAAGTATGGCCACAAGCTGAGTAGGTCTAAATATGTAAAGTAGCCAGTGACAGGACTGTACCTGTTATCTGTGATCTACAAGCTATTGACAGTGCATTGTGTTCTTCCTATCCAGGGGAAAAGCCATACAAATGCACCTGGGACGGCTGCACGTGGAAGTTTGCCCGCTCTGATGAGCTGACGAGGCATTACAGAAAACACACGGGGGTGAAGCCCTTCAAGTGCGCAGACTGTGACCGCAGCTTCTCCAGATCTGACCACTTGGCCCTGCACCGACGGAGACACATGCTGGTGTGAATCAGACGGAGAGAGATAAAGAGAGAGAGAGAGAGAGATCAATGGGACACACACACAGGCAGCCGGGGGAGCGGGATCTCCCTATGAATGTTTTTCAGCTGGCCTGGATGCGCGCACACACACACACACACACACGCACAATAGACACACACGAACACACACACTCTCATCCGTCGTAAGGAGAGAAGATGGAAAGGTCCACAGAGCTTGTGGAGCATAAAACAGGGTCACTTCTGGATCCTCTTTGGGTTGGAAGGAATGGACGGCAGGATCTGTTATTGTCATTGTTTGGAGTATAATAGGGAACTGTCTTTTACAGCACTGTTTGTAAATGTTTCACTTTGATTTTTAAGATGAACTCGCACTCTTTATTTGGACAAAAACATATATATAATGCAATCGCAGCTGTCTCTTTTTGGTATCTTTCTTTTCATCATTGTTTTAAATGGCTGCTTTTCCAGCATTCATAATGTGAAAGACCCCATTGTATGGAATGGATTTCCTGTGTGATTAGAAAAGAAGTTGATCACAGGAAAAGGACATGGGCCTATTTGGAGTTACAGGCAGTATTGTTGCACCGTGCCTCCCTGTGAGTCGGATTTGTGACCAGCAGAGAGAGCCATTTCACCATGGTTCCCTTTGTCTGCTGGAGCCTGCTGTCATATCCGAGGCATGCCATATAGAAGCTAAAAGAGGGCTGGACTTTCACTTTTCTCATAGCCAGCAAACAAGAAAAGAAATGAACTCAAATAGCCACAACCTGAATGGATCAACCTCATCAACACGTCATTACTCTTTCCAATATTCATTGCTTTATTTCAAACAATGAAAACTGGACATGCATATCATCGCACCAGCAAAGGCACACACACCGTTTATGACCCGCTCACAGGGCCGGATCTCATCAGTGCTATTCTTTATGTTGAGCCTCTTGAAAGCATTTTCTTAAAAAAAAAAATCTTTGGTGGATTTTGTGCTGTGATTAGCAATCAGTAAAGTGCAATCTTAAAGGATAAATATACTTTCAGTATGACAACGTTTTGTTTTATTGAATCTTGCTTTTTTTTTTTTTTATGCCTGCTTATTGCTTATGTTTGACTCAGAAAAATACAACCCCTCATGTACAGTGAACTTTGAAACAATCAGAGGAGATATCCAGTATGTGAAAAAAAAAAAAAATAGTGGCACCTTACAGACTTAGCTCTCATTCTGTCTTGTTCTATCTGTTTTTATTATTCAGCTCTGTCTTCTCAGCTGGGTTTGACAGTGAAAGGAATTTGCCTTGTGGTTTTGCACAGCAGCACTTGACCATAAGCTGAAACTGACATCGGCTGCAGTGTTACAGGGATAGCGTGGTTACCTGATGTACAATACAGAAGAGCAATACATACAGAACAAAGTGACGAGAAGGAACGTCAGCCTCCTCTTTGTTCTGTTTGCTGATGTCAGTAATACCAGAGGAGAAGTTTCTAACTGGGCCAACTCCTCACTCTGTACCACGACTCCCTCTGTTGATTGATTTGTAGCTCCAGCACAAGGCTCTAATCCGACGTGTCGCAGTCAGTGCGTTACTCCGAATCTTTTCGTTTTGTTTTATTTTGTTTGTCTCAAATAGAGACATTCACTTGAAATATCCTCACCTCAGACCAGATATTTGTTAAGATTATTATCTGATGTACCTGCAATTTGGCTATATAAAATGCTGACAGATGGAGGAATCACATTATGCATACATTTATAGCACATATATAAAAAATACATACACATGTACATACATGAATACATTATGTATGTACAGTCAGACTACACTTTATGGGCAGTTACTGGCAAAGAAAAATCTCTTGGAGAACATTACTTATTCTTGATTACTAAATTCAATTAATGTATATTTTTACAGTCATAATAACAGACACTTTTGTAGGTATTTCCAATGCTCTCCATGCTGTGTACGACCTGCAGACATAAACTCAGAGTTTCAGGCCAACCCATTTTATTTGATAGTGCTGCTAAATGCATTTATTGGACCGGAGCCAGTAAAAAGAAATGGTAACCTTTCTGATAATAGCACCTTGAAAACAATACACTCATACACACACAGACACACACCTGCACATTTACATTCCTCGCTCTCAGCAATGTAGCCAAATCCAGGAGGTAATCGCCATACATGCACCCCAATGTATGTGACACCCCCTCAATGTAACGGAGTAATTGAAATTATTATTTATGTATATTGTTTGCGCACATGTCATTATGCCCAGTTGTATTATCATTTTGGCAAAAGCATATCAGCACCTTGTTTTGTTTATTAGTATGATTTTCATATTATTTTATTTCAGATGTCAATTTATAAACAAATAATCATCATATTTTATTATCCATATAATGTATGAGAACATTTTATTATTGAGGGGCACTTCATCATTGCATATAACTTTTTTTTCTTCTGTAAAAAGGATCTTTTGAAATGTTGTAATATATGTGATAGTGAAGATAAAACTTATTACAAAGTTCTACAGCCTGTATATACATTGGAAAAATAGGGCTTTTGATTAGTAGATGCAGGAAATACATTTATACATGTAAAGTCTTTTTCAGAGACTGTAATTTATCTAATTTGATATACAGTAAAATGGGGCTAATGGTATTCATCATGTAAATTATCATATGTGATGTTATATAACAGTTTGCTTTCTTTAGTTTGTGGTTAAATAAGTTCATGATCAAATCATTTTTATTCCCAAGGCTGAACCAGTGTTTGCTATAATCAACAAATTATTTATATACATTGACCGTATTAAGGTACTTGATTCCCTGTGTTGCTATTTTGCTATACCCGGACAAGAAATTATATTGATCAAGCACATATCAACAACACGTGTACTCTCATATTCAGTATATGACGTTGCATGCCTTAATACACCAGTTTTTGCTAAATTCAATTAGACTTGAATATGGTGTCTCCACAGGACAGGGTGTATTATATTTCCCTTCAGCATCTCTTTCCTCATTTTAAAGCATAATTTTGTAACGGTAACCAGGGTCAAAGTTATGCAATAATAATGAATAGTGCCTCATATTGCAAACTTGTAATATCAGCTGCTCTGTGCAGAGTTTAGATTTCAACATGTGTGCTCAAATTAATAAATTTTCAATTTTGGAAAAAGCACAGACAACATTATGCAAGTCGGACCTCTAATGTTTCACTTTCTTTTCGCACTGAGCCTTATGCCATTGTGTCAAATGCAGCATCCACCCATAACACTTTCACAGGCTGTTTATAGCTCGCGTTATTACTTTGCTTGCAATAAGTCACTTCCTCTAAGGGGAACAAAACTGAGTTACAAAGGCCTCTTGATGTTTCAGCTTCATCACATGAACTCAACATAGTGACTCCATGGAAGATAATGAGGAATCTTACCCACAGGGGGACAAAAATGCTGTGGCTGGGATTCCGGCTGTAGAGTGACGCCTTTGTTAATGAATACTGAACTTACACTTCTCTATCAGTTCAATATCTATTTTACTTTCTGTGTAACATCTGCTTTTGAGTTCCTGGTTTTGAAAATTTAAGTAGTGAAGCCAATGCCTTTGTTTCGAGTTTGCTGATATTACGTACAGTAATCGTTGTTCCTGTATTTATGTAAAGTGAGTGTAGTGTAAATATATTCAGATCTTTTCATTCTTACCGTAAAAAAAAAAAAAAAAATGTGATATTGCTCAGCATTGCTTCAAAAAGGGAGATTCTGCTCATGGAATTCCACATCTGTAAAAGAAATTTTTAATCCTGATATTTTTCAAAATCTTCAAGAACAGGTGTCCTTTTTTTTTTCTGTTACACTTTTCTTTTCTCAAAGAGTTGTTTAAGTATCCAGTCAGTGTTTTGCCTTTTTCTCTGTATTTTTCATATGGATGGAGCTGTGAAATTAAAAATAAGTTCAAACATATACATGTATATCAATATGAATGGAGGCATGAAGGTTAATAAAGTTGCATTTTGTATGTAACACACTGGTATGGAGCTAGTTGCTATCTACGACTGAGATGGATGGTATGCGGTTTCGATGTCATGGAGACATCTGAGCACTGTACTCACATTCTCTGGCATTCAGAAACCTAATCTTGGTATTAGGGAAGGCATTTTAAATTATAGGTGATATACAGTACAGTAGCCTGTACACAGAGTACATCTGATATATATAATCTTTAGTACCTCACTCACATATTTAAATATCAATGTGAAACATTGTGTAACTCTGTGTAATACAATGTTACTTTGTTATTATCTAATACCATCAGAGAGTGATATTTAAAGACCTGGTGTGTTTTAACACAACATGTAGTGAATACAGTTTCTGAGAACAGGTTGAACTTAAAAGAAAACGCCCAGTACATCCTGTGCAGCACTCCATTATAACTGGATCTGGATGAATGTTTCTGTCTGCCAGCAAAAGGATTCAGATGATTACAATAACAAGGTTTCAATTCCCACTCCACAAAAGCATCTCGGTGTGCAGTATATCGCATGCGTGATTTATCACTCACAAGAACCTATGGGCTATACTGTACAAGCAAAGTACAGAGCAAAGAAGCTAAAAGCAAATAAGAGTGATATATTGTAAGAATCCTCCTGGCGAAGAAGGACAGGCTCAGACAGCTTCTCTTGGCACATTTTGTCAGCAGCACCTCTGCTATGACTCATGTCACTTTCCAATAATTAAAAACAAGATTTCCCGTGTAGTATTCTTGTTTTATTTTCACTACTTAGAATTGTTAATAAAAACAAGTGCATTAGGTGTGTGCTCCCGAATAATTACTCAGTACTTAAGCCAAAGCATGTGTGGCTGCTCTACGAATAACATGAGCAATAAAGGCAATCTAACAGTGGGAGATGTGAAGAAAGAATAACATTTGTGGACCAATTTGGAATTTAAAATTGAAAATTTTGCACATAAATATGTTCAGTTGTTGTTTCCTCTTTTCAAGTGGCTGTCTGTCAGTGCCCCTTCATTTAGAATCAGAACATACTTTTAAATGGTAAATGGACCTGTACTTGTATAGCGCCTTTCAAGTCTTCCGACCACTCAAAGCGCTATAAATCTATTTATAACATTTTGAACTTGCAACTTTACATCTGTGTAAAAAACAACAACTTTTTAATAGAGCCCTGCTATTTTCATACAAAATGCAAACATTGTAATAACTCTAGTCGACATCAATACAACCTGTGTTGACCTTTAACAACAAACTGTGGATGGATATAACAGATATAATAGACCTCTAGTGTGCGTAAGAAACTTTTACTAACAGAAGATCCACATAGTGGTCACCTACGATTTAAAAGCCTAATGTATATGAAACACACATGGATAATGTAAAAAAAAAAAAAGTTTTGCATTTAACAATATTTTAAAAATCACACGTCAACATATTCAACACAAAACCTTTATTTGCACTGTGAGGTTCACAAATTTGATCAATTTAGACTACGTCTTCATGTTATTAAGCTATGACAAATGTCAAAATATTTGTGTGTATATATATATTTTAAAAGTATTGCAACAATTCACTGGCACATACTCTACTGAGCTGCTATCTTGCCTGTGATGACAGTGTACACTGTAACAGTATTCTATAATTTGATCCTTCTTAGACTTTGCAAAAAAGAAAATTACAAATAAAAATAAACAGTCTCTGCAATTTAAAAAAAAGTTTAAAATCTTTATACACCTGAAAACAATCAATGGATTGTATCCTTAAACAGTAGATACAAAATATATACACAATAACAAATTAAAGAGACTTTAAAAATCAATTTTGTTTAACCTGACTCAAATTATAAAGAAACTTGGTCATAAATAGAGAGAGAGAGGAGGCGGTAGAATCATTTTAGCAGAGTAGAGTACCTGATAAAAGAACATCGTCCCAATGGAGCAGCTTTATCCAAACAAAGCAGCTAAAGGCACTTTCAAAAGGTGTTTGAATTCGTGGATAGTAGTCAAAGAAACCAAAAGCTTACACAGATGTTCAGACTGGCAGGTGCTCAGTCTAAATCTAGAAAAAAAATCTCAAGCTCACATACATCACTTTGAAACCACTTATAAAGACAAATCATCAGTAATATGATAATGTAATCCTGTTATAAGATACCGTTCAAAAGTCAGGATGAACGAGTCTCCATTCGTCCATCACAACAACTTCCAGGAGAAAGAAAAATAACCCTGACCTGCTGCTGAAATGTCATGTGCTCAAAGCTTCTCGAAATTTTTGTTTGAGCGCTTCTCTTATGCCATCGTACGTGTCAAATGAGATATTGCTGAAGTTAACATGGGACAAATCAAAATAAGTTAAACGTTTTAAAATGAAATAAAATCATGTGGTATTCATAGAAGGCCTGAAATCGAAAATGCACCGTTTTGATTTATCTTTGCACCTGCCTGAAAGACATTTAACATCTATGTTACAATACAGGGGCATAAATATAGAACATTCATAGCGCTGTCTAAATGACTATAATTAATCCCCATTATCTTCCTTTTATTTCAGGGTTATGAGTAAATATAGATTTTGTTGTAACTGAAGTAACCTATAAATCTGGCAGTGTAAAAGTCATGCTGTAAGCACCGCACTCACCACGTGGCTTGCAAACAGTGCTCATCCCAATATTTATTCCTCCTACTGCATCTTTTAGTAAATCCACAACTTGTTCACGTACTTTAACTTCAACTAACTCCTGTTACTGTCTATATTACGCATAAACACACTTTGTCCTGCTGGCTAAAACAACACATCCTTTGACCTTCCAGTTCATAGCAACACTATATCTGCACTTACAGTATGGCAGTTTGTCATTTAGGTTAATTAAATAAATGGCCATAAATGACATCATGTGATCTGTACAAAGAAGAACTTGAAAGTTAAATATTGATATTTGACCTTTTTTTAGGTACTTTGCAGTAAAACAAAATCTGGAAATATGACCGTGAAAATAAAGGCTAAAAAAGGTTTAAATTTTATTTCATTATTTGGCTAATTACACCTTTGTAACTGTCCCCCAATACTGGGACATACATGTGGAAATAAAATAAGGCAACGGTAATATTTTATCTTTTTACAATAAAAGAAACACATACTTGTGGGCCAGCACTGCTAAGAACATCTCCACTGGGGAGTGAGTGGAATAGCCCATAGTTTTTAATTTGTTTGTTTGGTTGTTCCATATTTAAAGTCCATGTTTACTGGAGAGAAAAAGAAAAAAAAATTGACTTATTTGCAAGAAGAGGGCTTCTAGCTCTGGTGTCTCTTCATGTGCAGGGCCAGGTGATCGGAGCGGGAGAAACAGCGGTTACACACACTGCACTGGAAAGGCTTCGCCCCGGTGTGTTTCCTAAAATGGCGAGTCAGCTCATCAGAACGGGCGAAACGCCACTCACATCCCTCCCAGGAGCACTGGTACGGCTTCTCTCCTTCAGAAAGACAAAAAAATGAGAAAATTAAGCTATGGCAGACAGACAACACACATTTGGATACACAGCTCTCCATCAGTAACATTTCTTAAAAGTATGGAACATTTCTAAACACCTCAAATTACTGATAAATGATGAGGAGCTTTGATGATGAAAAATCTGATACTTTTTCTTACGCAAGTGGCTGTGAGCCATAAATCACAGCATGTCCTGTCTTTTCCCCTGCCCCCTTTATGAGAGCTGCAGGGTTTATGTGATTTGACAGCAGTGAAATGTGGGCCAGGTCTGTCAGCAGACAGAATGCATCTGCATGCCAAGTACATTTTTCTGCGTGGCAACATCACCACTTTCACCCCAAAATAACAACAACTCAAAACATTTTACCTGTGTGTGTCCGTAGATGGGCTTTTAAATGAGAAGACTTGGTGTACACTTTCTTGCACCCTAAAGAAAAAAAGAGAGCTCATTAAGACCACAATACTGTCCTCTCGCTTTGACATGGCCTAAAAATAAAAACAACACTCACCTGGGACATCACAGTGGTGGATCCGCCGTCTCTCCAGATCAGGATTATTCCTTCTGTTGTTCTTAAATAGAGCCGACTGGCCCAACACTGGGGACATCGGGCCGACACCTGGCGTTGTCTGAACTGGTGTCAGGGTCGGACGCTGGACTGGCACAGGACCTGGGCTTTGGACTAATCTGACATTGGAATGCTGGTCTGGGTTTTGGATTGGAGCTACACTAGAAGTCTGCCCTGGATCAATGGGATTGTGGGTCTGAAAAGTTAACTTGGAGGCGATGCTGGCTTCATAGGAGGGAGGTGGGGATAGATTTTGGAGGAGCTCCTTCCCCCTGTCTGGACTTGAGGGCTCAGAGTTCGGCGGAGAAGGTGGCAAATAGGTTGGTCTCTGCTGGTGGCCGAAGTGTCGGAAACATTCATTCTGAGGGCTGCTTGTGGGTTTGGCAGAATTCTGCGCTGGGCCTACGTGGACGTTCCCCATAGGAAGACTTAACGGGGCCATGGGGATGGAGTTCAGCTGCGAACCATGAACAAGCTGCTCCAAGTCAGAGTTCAAAAGCTGGAACAGGGGAACATCCTGGAAATCTGGCACTTCCTGCTTGATGAAAAAGCCACCACTGGCAGTATCGGATGCACCGAAAACACCTGGGTATTCTGGGAGTGCTGGTGGCGCTCCGTTGCCCTGACAGGTGGGGTGCATCAGAGAGTGTGACGGCTCTGTTTTGATCTGTCTCATAGTCCTGCAGAGACCGGGGTGCAGGTATGTGACGTCAGGAAGGAGCAGGCTCATGTTGACGCTGTAAGGAGAGGCGAAGTCTTCGGTGAAAGGCGGCTCTAGCATCAGAGCGCTGTCCCTGCACAACATTTTGGAGTTTACTACGTCCTGCGGGTGCATAGACAGGTAGCTGTCCATGTCTGATTTACCCTGGAAGACAAAAAGAGAAGGAAAAGGTAAAGTTGTGTCTGTTTATAATAGCTAATTGATTCAGACTCATGGGTGCATGATCGCTGACATTGCAAAAGCAGCAAGATAGATGCACATCCAGCATTGGATTTATCAGGGACCCTGAACGCCTCAGTAGTAAAACACTGATTCCAATGCCCCCCAAAAAAGACCTGCTGCTGAATGAAAACCACTACCAGAATGCCCCACTGCTCTCCACTGACACTGAAGCATCACAAAATAACAAAACTAATTGCTGTGAACACATTTGGGGCCTGCACTTGTGTACACACACTGCCACATCAAAAGACGCCACCACCACTACAACCCCCCCTTTACAAGCAGCAGACGCCCTTCTGAAAGCGCTCTAGCCATAAGCTGTTTGGAAATACATGGCTGAAATTAGAACATCCAGTTGCTCTGCAGCGCCATGCGTCTCTTTCCTCGCAAGTTTGCTGGAGCGGGGGTGCAACGTTTCACATCCCGGCAGCCGTGCCCGGCCGCTCGGGATTCAAACCCTCTGCTCAGTGAATGTCAGCATCAGTGCGGACCAATTTCAGTCACGTGTGACTGTGAATATTGTAGCAAACAAACATGCAGGCCTACCAACAATATTAGGCATACATATTTAAATGAAAACAGCCAGATCAGCAACATACAGTCTCTCTACGTCAAACCAGCAGGTATCCGTAAACAGTATGATGCTCTGAGGTAGATGCAAAAGAAGAAGAAGGGAGCAAAAAAAAATCCCTTACCAAATTATGATCATGAAAAGAGGAAGTTCCCGGGATGGCATCCTTCGCGATACAGAGCACTTGTCCATGATCTTCACCTCTCCGACCGTCGGCTGTCAGCGGCGCGGTGGCGGTTTTATGGAGAATCTGCGCGTCCTGCCCCGGAGCAACCCAAACATTATTCCTCACGGCAGCGGCCATAAAAGCAAGAGGTACTGTCTAACTATCCGAAATCTCTCACAAATAAATTAAGCATAGGTATTCTTTTGTTTCGAAACAATCTGTGCGCGCAAAAAGAGCCAGCTGTCAAACGTTCATTCTCCCTATTTTTGCGCTGGCTCGTCAAATTACGCAACTGACGGTGGAATCAGCGCGTCCGCAGGGCGGGGCTGAACTTGTACAAAATAAACAGGACAAGCAGGCGATCAGGATACGCCTAATGTAATGAATACTGTGGTTGTGTGATGAGGTGAAATGGCTGAGGGTGGAAATAACACTAAACGCGTGGGGGATAAAGAGGCAATTGAGGAAGGTGAACGGTGTCAAGTAATTGAGCAGTTTATCCACAGACTTGAGAGTAGAGAGACAGTGATCAGTGCAGTATTCTCCAGGATCATGTTCAACAGTGCCTTCTTTAACTCTCATATGACTTGTGATTTGAGGGTCAAATGCTGAGCTGGGTTTGAAAAGTAAAACTTGAATTCAATCCAGATTGTTTAGAAATGTCATTACTAAGGTTGATTCAGGCATTTTTAGACCTCTTAAGACCCCCCTGCACTGATGGGTTATCAGTGTCTCACCTGCCTCCACACTGAATCAAGTTAGTACAATTTTCCTCTCAGTTTTTTTTAATGCTGTTTTCGGATTTTCTACAGAGCCTCCAGCACGCTTGGGTCCTGGTCTGGCATGTTAAAAACGCCACTGCAGTGCAGCTGTCTGTCAGGACTGCATACTTGATGCCAACATTCCTGAGCCAGCAGTGAAGCCTGCACACATATACTGGCAGCGGATGTTTCCATCAAAATAGCTCAGCATTTCACTCAAATGCACCGTGTGTCATACTTAGATTCAGCAGTGATGGATCGTAGTGAACCTGCCTGCAGTTGTCATGACTTAGCCCTATAATGAACCAATGAAACTGCAAATGTGGCATTCATGTACTTATTTTTACCCTTTTCTTGTGACCTTGTAGGAACTTTGACATGTTGCTTTCTGCCTTTTTTTTTTTAGTTATTTACATCCTTGATTATACTCTGAATTTCTGGCTCAGCAATGACAAAAGAATCAGTAACCCAACCTCCAGCCCTCTTGAGATCACAGTGACAGCAGCTTTATACTTCAGCTTAAGAAAACAGAACTCACTTGACAAGGTTTTGTTTTTTTCCCACACAGGTGTATGGGGTATTGCACCATGTTCGATGATTTTGCCAGTGCAACATGCTGGAACTGGAAACACAGGTATGCCACAACGTTGGCACAGACGTACACAAGGCTTAGACGCATTACAATATAAGAAAAGAAATCAGTGTGTGCAAAAGGATTTTTTTTTTATGTGACATTTACTGCCACTCCTATTCATGTTTTTCTTCAGGCAGTTTCTGTCGTCTTATTAAAATGTTGTAACTGCACCCACTGTAAGCTTGACTGAACACGTTTTAAATGTTAGTATCTCTGAGGTTAGAAAGAGTCATACGTGAAACGTAAACATATTGAAACAAGCTGCTGATACAAGGCCTCTCAGTAGTGTGAAATATTTCCTTCCTCAGAACATTTTTTTAATCTTATGGCCTTCTCCTGACTCACTGAAATTTGTTCTATTTGTTTGAATTATGATCTAATTTTGCTTAAATGACGTATTTACTTAATTTACTTTAACCCTCTGTTACTGTGTTATCTTTGTTTTGCTGTAAAGCACTTTGTAAAGTTATTATCATTATTAATATTATCGGATATTGTTTTGTTCCTATTTAATTTATTTTGATTGTGTAATGAAGTTGTTAAGGATGCCACACAAAGTACTTAAATAATCAGAATGAGTGTCCACCAAGAAAATGCTCACATATTCCTATTTTTCATGATGCAGTTAAAAAAAAAAAAAAAAAGAAAATCAGAAAAATATTCAAATGACTGCTGATCATCCAATTAGGAGCTGACTGATCGCCTGTCATGTGCTGCTGACCTTTCAAAGTGCAATCTAAATCCATGGATGTCTCAGCTCCAAGAGGAGCAACTGTCATTCTTGGCCGTGGCTCTTCCTGTACAGCGAATGTGAGCCGAGCCCTCCTCCATATCCCCCGTATTAAAACCTCACAATATGCCCAACAACTGCACAGCGGAGGAGAGGGAATGCACGGTATGTGCTTACAGCATCACAACTCCTCTCTCCTCTCACATGGACTAATATGGCCAAGCCAAGAGGGGATGGGACAATAAACGCATGTAGCACATTGCTTCTGTAAGCACACTGTGTGTGGTTTTTTTATTTTATTTTGAAAGGCCAAAATAACTTTCAATATGCAGATCAGATTATTTGCTGTGCTTTGTTTGTGGAACTATGACTAATAGCATGTTTATTTATGTGCAGCAATCCTATCTTTGTTTGTCTCTTAATAATCTTAAATGTTATGGCATTCAGTGTAACACAAGAAATACAAACAAATCTAATGCTCTATATATAGTCTGTCTTGCAGCAGGTGCTTGGCACTCCCACCAGAGGGCAATGGTCAGCTGCAGTGGAACTTCACTTGTGCATTTATGTACTGTCGCTTTGTACAACTGAACCATCAAAGTACCACTGTTAATGCATTCCACTTTTATATTGTGTATAATTACTTTATATAGCCAGCGAGTGGAAACAGAAATGTGGGGATTTTTTATGCAATCATTTGACACTTTTATTAAGCGCTACTAAGACTTTTTTGTTGTTGTAAGAAAGTGTTTTTGATGACACATACAAGGTAATTTGAAAACTGATTATTTTCATTATAAATTAAAATCTTGGCATATGTATTCATACAAGGACGCTTCATACTTATTTTGTTTGACTTTCTATATTCTCTTTAAAACCTCCAGTGTAGGCACTCAGAATTGTAATTTATTTGATGTCAGCTTTACAAAGCCTGCCCTTGAAAAAATAGAATCAATAATTTCTTCTTTGGCTTTATTATTTCGTCTCAAGTTTGGCTGTGTTACAAGCTTGGCTTGTTGACTCTGTACAGCATTTATCTGATCTGACACAGTTTCATTAGGCATTAGTAATCATTTTCATAGCACACAACATTAGAGTACTCCTGTTTGTAAAACAGCAGATGAGGCTAATGCCGTCCTCTGGGGAGAAATTCAATATAATTCGTTAATTAAATGGAATAATTTAATTACAGTAACTTAGAAAGCATTCATCAATATAATTGTTTCTGGAGCCACCATTATAATTGAGGTTTAAGTGAAAACAAGTCCGTTTCTAATGTTGGTAATGTGCTGACATAGTTCTCCCACCCTCCATTTGTTCCTCTCTCTGATCTTCCACCATGCCGTTTCTCCACAGTGTTTTCGTTTGATAGCCAGCCATACCACATCAGCAAGACCAAAACATTTATTACAGCCATTTAATTTAACCTCTCTACAGGCACGGACAAGAAGACAGAGATGATAGCACAGCCGCACTGAAAGACTCTCGCTGTTCAGCTTCTAATCTGATCCTCTCTGTTGCCCTTTCATAAAGACACCAGAGTATTACCCTGACTCCAAACATACCTCTGCCATTTAAACTGTCTTGGATTTCACCATAAGACGACCAAATAGAGTCCAATTCACTCTTCAGGGCTGAAATAATAAAACATAATTTTAGTCTAATCTGCCTAAAGAATGTCCTCTGTTTGAAGTTGACAGTGCTCTATCTTCTGGGAGGAATAATTGCCTTTTGAGTACAGCAGGAGAGGCCACTGAGGTAAGCCTGTCGAGGGTCTGCACCTTACAGGTGTGCCCTTGGACAGACAACCTCCTCGTTGTTCTAAAGAGAGTGGGAGAGAGATGGGGGGGGGGAAGCCAGCCTGAAAGAATTCATCTGCCAGTTGAAACTTTACAAGGCACCGGCATTGCAGCACCACTCTGCATTCTCAGATCACTGTGTGGCCAAAGTGAAGCGAACAAAGACACACTGATCTGTGGTAATTCCTCCTGTCTGATGCAGCTGACAAATTCTTGTCATTAGAGTTTTATCATTTTTGTTGGACAGGTTTTGTGGAATTGACCTGGTTGTAATCTGTTTGATTTGGACAACTGCATTCAGTGACAAAGTTACTGACAGTTATTGTCTGGAAAAATGTAAACGACACTCCTCGTATAGTGCAGCCTTTGTGTGCGTACAGAAGCACGTTTCAATACATCAGCCCAGTTTGCCTACATGGCTATTGAAATCCTGTGTGGCCATTGATTATGAAGTCAAACATTAATTTCCCAATCATTCTGGTTAAAGTGTAGCTACTTATCAGCGATACGAGGTAGTTCTTTTTGAAACCTTCTTTCTAAGACAAACTGAATCTCTGCTTCATTTGACAAACTTCTCTCTGCTTTTTAATGGGGCCTATTAATTGAGCTGAGAAATCTGTCCCTTTCTGAACATGGCATTGAAAGCTGCTGAACAGCTGTCCCAGCTCTGGAGAATCATATGGAAGAATGCATTATC
This sequence comes from Dicentrarchus labrax, assembly GCF_905237075.1. Taxonomy (NCBI): domain Eukaryota; kingdom Metazoa; phylum Chordata; class Actinopteri; family Moronidae; genus Dicentrarchus; species Dicentrarchus labrax. The sequence goes on from NW_026136706.1 coordinate 20,693,943, forward strand.
GGCCTTGTTTGAATATTCCCTTAGATTTGGAATAATCAGGCAGCTATTCAGCAGTGAGATGGCCACGCACAGATGCCAAAGCACAGCTGAGGGGAGCACAACGGTGTAATGCCACACAAACACACACACACACACACACAGAACCAACGGCGTGAAAAACGTGAATAATGCAGGTGTGCTTTATTTCTGTATAGTGTGCTTATCATACATAATAGCAAAGACGCTTTCTTTCAGTCCTTTTATCTCCCTTTTTTTTCTTCTTTCTTCTTGCCTCGTTCAAGGTGATCCTAGCTTTGCATATGGCTGATTAATCTTATTGCACAGTAGCTAACATTGATCACAGAAATGATTAGAAATGCATTAGTCAGCAAACTGTTTGGAGTGGTTGGGTTTAAGTGCTAGTGCCAAGCCATTTTCCATAGGTGTCCATGTTTTTAATTTTGTTATATAGAATTTTGCAAATGGATGCATGCATGCCGCCCAAATACAGCATCAAAGCTTTAATGCTTACAGACATAATTTAATCTGCTAGATGGCAGGCCTGATGGACTGTGTAGAGAAGGCATCCCTGCTAAATTCATTATGCTAAAAGTTGCTAGATCTCACTAGCTGATGAGAGAGCGAGACAGAGCAGCATAACCTGTGTTCAGATTTTGTGCTGTATAAGAAATCCTGGCTCGCGTTGCAATGTTGATGAAAGCAGACTCTCCTTCATTGGAGGGTTTTTTTTTTTTTTTTAATTACTGTCACCAAGTTAAAAAAGTTAATGGTTCACCGTAACTGTAATTCAATATTTTATTTCAAATGTTTGGTTTCGCTTTGCCAGCACACAAATAAACTAATGCATAGTAATCCAGTCACATGCAGTAGTTAACCCAACTATTGTGTGACGGTGCTACTCAAGAGGTAATGTGTTTAAAAAGTGACACTGCCACCTAGTGAATCAACTTAATATGATGAAAGTAACATTCACAAGTACACGCAACAGGGATATCCATGTGCTTTGGGAAAAGTGCAGTTGCTTAGTTCCTACAAAAGTTTAATTTCTTCATGTCAACACATGTCTTGAAAGCATTCTTCATTTTCCCCTGACCTCACTGACTTCAGCCCCTCCTCCTCACTCACGGCTCAGATGCCTCCTTTAATCATTAAACAAAGTCAGTCTTTATTCATAGAATTTCTTTTCTTCTGATTTCAGAGGTAATGCAAGTTCAAGTTCACTCAAAATGCCTTTTAGCTTTTATATTTACTGTACTTTGGTATATAAGAACACCCGCACCAAAGCTACTCTAAGCTGGGTTCATTACAACAACGTACTTTGCAGAGATCATAAGCATACCGGGAATGTGAGCAAAATTAATTATTTATACGATTATTTTACAAAACAGGAAAATGTGGAAAACAACAACAGCAAAAAGAATGGACATACAAAATATGGCATATTAAAAGTGACAAAATTTGAATTTAAAAAGGAAATCCTCAATCACACTGCTTAAATAAAAAGGTCTGTACAATTTTCAAAACAACAATCAATGCGCTTGATTACTTAGCAAAGGGACACCTTTACAATTAAAAAGCATGGCATCCTTTCAACAGCAGAGGTGCAACTCATAAGGGTCCCACCAAGACAACTCTTGCCACATGTTCAACACTCCCTATTAAAAACCTGGGGAAATTAATGAGCTTCCATTGGCACCCTCACAACAAAGGGATCTATAAAGCAGCCTTAATGTTCTCAGGGAAACTTTACTCTTCAGTAGTTCCCAATCAACCGGTAGCAGCAGATTTTGTTTTATTTCCCTTGTAACCTACAACGGGAGCTAAAAATGCTACTCACTGCATCTTTACATAAATGTTATCCTTGATTGAAATTGCTCGAAGCTCATTTTTAATCAAAGATTTGTCAATAATTAACCATGTTGGGTTGTCAAAATCTAAATATAATGTATATCTGTAAATAACAGCTGAGCAGTGTACTTTCAAAAATCTATAACTGTGTGAAATATTGGCAAACAACATTTTTTCTTATTTATTCACAGTTCTACTAAAAGAGTAATAAAAAAAACCCACAAATGGTGTACATGGACAACAAAACCCTCTCATGTTGTGAGCATTGATTTGTACTTTATACCTGCTTGTACACAATTAAGAACACTTAGAAATCAAAGAGCGCAGAGGTTTGCAGAAAGGTATTAATTAGAACTTTATTTATGCAGATGCTTTGTAAATTTGCATAAAAAGCAATTCCACAGATGGGTTTATGGCAGTAATGACTGTTCCAGTCTGCAATAAAACATCTGCTTAATCACAACAGAGACAGTCAATGGCTGCTGTGAAAACAGGCTGTCCAAGTACATCTCAAAGAAAGTAGTACTGAGGTGAGGAGATGGTGTGGACGGGTTAGGAAAAAATAGTAAAGAGATTTATGGAAAAACCTGTTCAAAAGCAGCGTTAGTTAAAAGAGACACACGTCTCCCAAACATTTGCTGTTGGTACTTTGAGCACTCTGATGTTGAGAAAAATACCCTTATCGTGTTGGCAGAACAATCCACTTACTGTGTCTAAGAGAAGAGAGAGTTTCGTTCCAAGTCAAGCCAAGTCTTTGTCTGTGTTTGCCAACTATTTTGAAAATATTCCACTTTGTGTCTCTTTAATCCACGAGAGCCACACACAGATACAAGTTTGTGCACAAACACACACATACATACACACACAGCAGTGTGGCTGCAAGGTCACTCCAAGTATTGATAAATCACCCAGCTGTGATTCCCTCCTGACAGCTCAAACTAACATCAAGCTGGATGGGGGAGAACAAAAGACCATCAAGCGGCCCTTTTCCTGACACTTTTATTCAATCACGGCCAGATTGCTTACGACAGCACCAGCAGCTGTTTCGTCTTCATCTTTCCCCATTTGATAAAGCGTGTCAAGTCATATTTCTGTAAGTACTTCACCTCACCCCATACTGTGCAGATCCGCAGCGATTCGGCATATGCACATTCCACATGAGGGGATCGTCAAATGGGTCAGGGAGTAATGACACCCCTCTGAAGGTCGCAGCACACTGGCGTGGGGGGTGGGAGCAGGTAGGTGGGTGGAGGGGAGGGTGAGGGTGGGGGGGCGACGACAAAGCAACAAGCTGAAGGTCAAAGATAAGAACAGCCGCAGAGATATCTAAGATAGCCAGCAGAAATTAAACAATGAGGGAAAGGCAGTGGGGCTTTGATTGTGTGATTGTGTTGTTTAAGAGAGGGGGGGTGTTGTTGGTGCTTGGGATTGTTATTTTGGGATCACCATCCCATTCTGTTGACCTTGTTCCTCATGGGATGGAGGTCTGTGATAGGATGGAGAAATATTGCAGATGTCTATTGTTTGTTTGTGGTCAGACATCAGCCCACACACAGAAATGAGATTTCCATTTCGCAACGGCCTTTTAATGTTTACATTTAGATTGCCTTTACAGGCCCTGTTTTCCTGTGCGAGTGTCCGATAACAATTACAGGTGTTTGAATTTATTGTAGGGAGGATGAACGGCATGTTTGAAAATAATGATTGCATCCAAGTGTGAAGTACTGCTCTCGCAGCTCTGATTATTTTCATGCGATCATTTGAGATCATTAAGTGTTGTACCTACAGTAAGGTCCTATCCTTGTCACCTACTTTATGTAGCGACAACCTGCACAAAGCTTTCACTTGCACACGTTCTACAACATTTTAAAAATGATCAGAATGAATAAAAAAATACAGCTACAACCATTTGTATCTCCTGCTTTCACTTGTGCCAAACAGAAATAGCTTTACCTGACTGGACGATCTCGCTCTATCAAACTTCCATCATACATCATTAGAACAAGAGTCGCAACACTAGAACCTAAAGTATAGCACTTGAAAACTGTGTCACTGGAAAGACAGAGTAACACACCTGTTCAAGTCACATCTGAAATATGTCTCAGGATCACCTCTTCAGCATCTTTTGTCGGGGGGGGGGGCTAGCTATTTTGGCCAGAGTGAATGCCCACAAGCTCCGTGGAAAGAGAGACATGTAAATCAGGTGGAATGTAGGAGACGCTCGTATCAAAAATGGGACAGCTCACTCCACTCAGACTTGGCCTGGCTCCCAGGAATGCAGTTAGCTAGCACACAATCACTGCCTATTCACGGTGGCACAGCTGCTGTGGACATATGTTCCCCACCAAAGGAGGAGGACATCAACCAGGCACACCTTGAACAGGTTAGCAGATGAATGGCGTTCAGTCCTTTGACAGTCTGCCCTCGTCTCGTTGTATTTTCCCTTGCTCAACAAATAAGTTCCTCTCCAGTGTGGCCTAAACTTTTCCCATACATTCATCCATGACAAACCGAGGGCATGGAACATGACAGTAGCAATATTGTTTTGTGATTGTATGTTGGATAACGCAAATCAGTGATAATTTCACTTCTGTAAATAAATATCTGAAATCCGCGACGTTGCTCAATCATTTGGAGTGTCTCAGAAGGACAATGAAGCTCAAGGAACAGTAATAAGGAACATTAATAGTTAAAACGCATACAAAGACTTTTTTTCCCCAGCCCTCAGCAAATGACCATATGTGAGAGAAAAGATTACATTTATTCATAGCTGTCTTTCATCAAGAAGCTTAAAACCCAAACTTCGAATGTAACCCCAAATTATATGCATATTGAGCTGACCTCTTTCACCCTTTTTCTTAAAGCCATGGAGGAGGTGTGATATGCAAAAACCGGCAGATCCTTCAGCTCATCATTTAGACGATTTCAGCACTTTTGGTTTTCTAGCCGTCCAAGGGTGATCACGCTAGTCACTAATAGATAAAGAAAAGGGCTCCACCATTAGCATGGAGGTCATATGTGTAATGTAAAAACTCTCAAACCTTGCTGTCATTGCAGTCAGAGAAAAAAAACAATGTGACTTACACTTGAAATTCATTTGATGCAATGTCAAACACTCTGAATCGTGAGGCAGAGAAAGCACTAGATAACTGCAATCCATTCTCACATTATCCATTGTTAACACTCACGCTTTTGTCACCCATCTCTGCAGCTATGACCTATTAGCTTTAGTGAAGTGCTCTGGGGCCACAGAGCCATGTGAAGGTTGTTCACCCATCCAACAGGGCCATTTACAGGAGAGAGACCCCAGAGCCGAGCCGCAGCAGTCCTCTAATGACTCTATCAGCTACACTGATGGGAGCAAATGGCACCCAGAGATTTCAACACATTCCCTGAGCATGCATTACATTTGCTCTCCTTATTTTCGTTATTGTTTTGTAATGGTAATGCATAAGCATGCTTGTAAGGACATTGCAAAATATGGGAAATTACACCATAGCCATATCAGAAATATTCAGCAACACACACACACACACACACACACACACACACACACACACACACACACACACACACACACAGCATGTTTACTTTAAGTTAGTTATCGTATGATGCCACTGCCATCTTAAACTGCTAACACATCTTCAAATGATCTTTTAGCTCTTTAACCTAAATAGAACCCCAGTATAATTATTGTGATTTCCAAGGGAAGCAGGGTTGATCTTGCACCTCAATCCAACAATTACAGGAAACTATGTGTAAGATAAAAACAGAATATGTGCTTCCCTTTGTGAGAGATGGTGCGAAGTCACAGGAGTATTCATTAAGGCCTTTGTGTCCTGTTTGAAATAGTGCTGTTAAAGGCTTTGGCTGTGGGCATCTCTCTGGAAGAGATATAATGATCCTCCAATTAGAGACAGAATCATGAGACCTGTTTATTAGTTCTAATTCATCTCCTCATTGTGCTGAGCATATCAAATACCATAGAGGAAAAAAAAATCAACAATTTGCCCACCATAATTACAGATCTATTAATAGTTTCACAACAATGACAAGCAAAGCTATTCACATCATTTTCTATAGTCAAGAACAATACCGCAGCACTGTCAATGTATCCATTAAAGCCTGCATTTATACCAGCTCAGTGACATCTCGCATTTCAAAGACGACTCTGAGCCTCTTCAGATAAATTACACTTTTTCATTAGCCAGGATGGTTTTGGTATTATTAATTCTAAATGGATTTTCAGACACCTCTCTACATTTGTAGCTTATCATACAATAGCAGGCTTTTGTGGCTGTAAAGGTATTTTCCATTAAGAACAAGAAGATGAAAAAAAAAAACAACCTGCAACGCATTGTTGCAGTTTCTGTTTCAGGCGTCTCAAGGTAGAAAAGGATACAATATAGTAAAATAACAAAGGAGGATCCTGATACCCAACTTGAAATACATGAGTTAACATTCCACAAACATGGAGACGGTTGTCCTAACTCCACAGATCACCCTAACACTTAAGATTTCTGTGGTTTCATTCATTCCAAAAGATGATAAATTAACACAAAAACATAACATTCTTGATTAGGTACAATATGATGATCTATAGTAGGCCTACAAACTACTACAGTTTGTAGAACTAACTATTTAGCATTAGGCCTACATCAAAGTCTACAAAGGTAGTGTATGTACAGTATCTCCTATAATAACTTAAGCAGTGGGTCTGAGCTCCATCATATACTTATAGTTGTCCATCTTTCCAAAATACTCATTTAAAAAAAATCTTATGTAAACTTTTAGCCTGCACTACTTATAAATCCCCAATTACATTTTTTTTTTCAACCTTTCACTAAATTTAAATAATTTTGTATAATCCCTGTTTACACAATGCTTCCTTTCAAAGGTACAACAGTGTTGTTTGTTTTACAATATAGGCTGCAGTATATCATGGTACAAGGCCAATGTATGATGGCATTGGGCACGGTACTGTAAATAATAGACCATGACACAGGGCAGGTTACTGGTCATAGTGAAAAAATGATGTTATATAGTAATGGCCAAGGCACAAACACCGCCATGATACAGCACTGTCACTCAGTAGCCTGCTATGCGTCCATTAGCAGCACAGTTCTACATAAGCCACTGTGTGTTTGTGCTTAAATAACACAATGCCATTGTACAGTGTACAGTATTTTAAGTGTAGGTCCATTACCATACATACATTTCTCCAGGCCATGGTGAGTTGTGGCAGCAGTGCGAGTTATTGAACCAAATGGCGCACAGGTTACTGCAGCAGGTACACTGAGTGACTGTGTGTTTGCTGGCCTTTATTTTGAGCTGTGTCAGTACTTGCCCTCTCTGTTGACCTGCTAACCATCGGCGGACCACTCATGCACGAGCCAGCAGCAGCTCGTGCGGCCATCACGAACACGAGCAGTTCACGGAAGTGCGCAAGAAGGATGCGCGACTGCGAGCGTGGTAAGCTGATTCCATGTAATTAATGGTCCATCCAAATCTTACTGCTGGAAAACGTTGGCATAAAAACTTCAACCTGTATGAAAAAATATTCCCATTGAGAACAGAGTAAAAGCTCGGCCATTAATGCTGCCACCAAAACAAAGAGAGACTGCCAATATTAGCTGAGATAGCGTTAGCTTCAAAGGGTTAGCTGCGGAAAGTTAGCTACCATTTAACTTAAGAGATAAAAGTGTGATGTTAATAATGCTGGGTGGATAAAGTTCACCTAATCTGTAGTGAAATGGCTGATACTGTTTGTAATACTTTATTAGGCAAGGGTACCAACATTGTTAGGAGTTCATTAAGTTGTCAGACTTGAGTAATGTAAGGAGTTGAATATTATAAACCTAAAATTGCATTGTTTTTTTTTTTTTTCAGGTGATGGCCTAATGTATGTCCTCTTGACTTCCACAAGGACTGACTTTCCCACTCACCATTATGGTATGTAGTGTTAGATGATATACAAAGATATACATAAATTCACTGTTCACATTTGTTTCCCCTGTTCGTCACTGGTCAGAAAAGGCAGCATCACACTAATGTTTGGGAACATGACAGATTATTCTTGTTATATAATAAAAGCTACTGGTTTTGCTGTTTGATAAGATGCAAAGACGATGTAATAAAAGGTTGGCCAAATTTAAATATATCCATTTTGCGGTCATAATATTTTACAGTTATTAACCAGAAAATTTACATACATACACCCTGTAAAAAAAAAAAAAAAAAATTGTTGCGACTGTGGCAGGGATGTGTTGATTCACCTTTATGGCTCATGATACTTTATTGGATGATTATATTTTCACTGCATGAGTTGACACAACCTCACCATCGACTCCTTCACAACATCACAGGTGCTACTTTGCTTTGGGGAAAGTAACTTAATTCAGGGTCTAGAGATAGTTATTGCAACCAATATTGCTGAGATACAGAGTGACCTGTTAATAGTTTTTTAGTGATAGAGTGCCATGATATTGTTGATCTATGGAAATAGATGGTAATGGCACACCCATGATGGTACTACTTTACTTTAAAATGTACAGGTGTACTGGTTCAATTTTTCTCACAACAGTAGTTTTTCTATTTGATGTTAGACTAGAATTTACAAAACTCAATTTTTATGCATTTTTTAAAATCAGATTTTGTCAAGTAATACATTTTATAGTGAATCACATGAATTCAAATTAGCTTAAGCTCATATTCCTCTTTATTTATCCATGTTTTACTGGTTTTGAATTAAATGTGTAGGACTATTATGGGTTTAGTTGCCACACCCACCGCAAAATTCATGTCATATAAAGGAAGGGAAGGATACCGAGTTATGGCTTTACAATAACCAGAAGCTAAACATTGACATGCTCATGGGCAGTTAGTGCTACTGTTGTTTACTGTATGTCATTCATTCACAGCCATTTTCATTTTGCCTAGATAAATGTTTTTCCCTTGTGTCTAACGGTCTACTAATGATGGACAACACATCTGTTCTAGTTCCATTTATATTTTGTGGACTTGCTATGGTGGACTGTTTTTCTTTAGTTTGTTTGTTTTTGTTTTTTAAGTATTTTTGGGGGCTTTTATTGCTTTTGATTGATATAGAAAGGAAAGGGGAGGGGGAGAGAGAGAGAGAGAGAGAGAGAGAGAGAGAGAGAGAGAGAGAGAGAGAGAGTGAGTCGAGATGACATGCTGCAAAGGGCCACAGGTCAGAATTAAACCCATGACCGCTGCAGCAAGGACCCAGTCCCGGCACATGGGACACCAGGTCCACCAGGTCCACCAAGTGAGCGACCAGGGCACCCCTGGTAGAAAGTTTTAAATGCTAAAAGGACTTCGTTATATTTTCATTCCCTTTGCTGGAGTTAACACTTAAGTGTATGTGCATTACAGTTTAGTTTGAGATATGGATAATACCGTCAACCTAATGGGACAACATGCTTTGAATTTGCAGGGTTTGGGATCTGAGCAAAGTGGCTGCATCGCCTTCTCAGTGCAGTCCATTCACTCCTCCTGGCTCGAGAATGTTGGCAAGCTGCTCCGATCCCCCAAAATGATGTGACAAGTTGACCTCAAGTCAAGGTAACACTCATTAACAGATAACATAAGTTCATAGTTATTAACTTTAGAGAGCAGCAATGCCAGTATTGCAGATTTGATACTGTATTCAGTACAGCAATCAAACCCCAACTCAACTGTCATGTGCGTTTAACGTTTCCTTAAGAAGAATCTTTGCTGCCACTATGACAAATTGTACAACCCATGACAGTAGATGCAGGGACTGCTGCCAGCTTTTGGGGAAAAAGCTCTGCGGACCTCACCAGCACATCAGTTTCATATGGTGCTGGCATCCTCTTCAACTCCATCATATTACCAGCCAGAATGAGGCCACTGTGTTGGCAGTGTGGAGAAAATGCGAGGTTGTCTTACCAGTAAAGTTGAACCTGGCCCAACTCTTGCCACAACACAATGCAACATCATCCTGCAGTGTAACTTGAACGGGGTAATTCTAAGGTTTACCTTGTGATTGAGTTGTAAAATCCAGTCTCATACTGTTATAAATGTTTTGGCATCTGATAAGCCTTCAAACTCATCGATCTATTACTGAAATTGGGCTTTCTGGATTGTGTTTCCCTTCCATTGATTTGCCGTTTTATATTAGTTTATACAATATAAGGGGCTTGAGAGACAGATTGACCCATAAACAACATAGCTCTTTACATTTTCCATGAGTTTGGGGGAACTGCATCAAATTCAGCAGATCACGTCACCTGTAATAATATTGTATATATTGTTTCAGCACTAACACACTCAAGGAAACAGCCTTTTCATTTGTTCCATTCTTGTTAGTTTTTCCAGGCAGTTTCTACTGTGGAGCATACATTAATCTACTTTAATACATAAGATGTATTAAAATAGTAAGAATAAAATATTCAGCTATAGGCATGCTGGATTGTGACTTTTGGTGGGTTTTGATGCCATTACAAAGCATCTTAACCTGAATTCAGTGTTGCAGTGGCATTTTTACACATTCATATTTTGGTAATAAAAGTTAATTATTAATTGGTAAGATTAATTATTCTCACTTACTCTCACAATGTGCCCACCATAAATGTGTTAGGGTAAATAAGGATAAACAAATACTGATAAAGAGAAATCATGTGTTCACAAGGCATCTAAGTGAGATAGACTGAAGCCCTGCTGTCTGTTGGGACAGGGCAGCTCTACTTTGGACAAATTAATCTCCAGTAAAGATGACTTAGATCAACTTTGAAAAACACTAAGATGAAAACCCATAAAATGATTACGAACGGCGGCCAGAATGACAAGTATTATCAACAAAAATTAATCAGGTGCATCTTTTCATGAACTCAATTAATAATGTGCAACAACGGGGTCTTTTTTCCCTGGAATGAAAATTAATTAGCAGGGGAAGGTCACTCGGAGATGCTGACATCACTCATCAGGCCGCTGTGGCAGTTCTAATTATTTGTCTTCCAGGCTTGGCTGATCAAAAATTATTGCCATACCTGAGCAACATTTAGAAAAAAAGCTTTGTTTAAAGCGCTTTTAATTAGACCTGCTATTTGATTAATGCCGTGTAAGCGCTCAGGATCGGCCCTCTTATCAGCATTTCTGACAAGTTTGCTGGGTATTGTTGTGTGAAAGACATTTTACTGACACTAACCGACTGTTTAGAATCTAATTCGTTCACTTTAGTTGCAATTAAAAAGCTATTTACTGCGAGAGCACTTGTTGATATTGATATAGATGTTGTAAACTTTGACAAAGCACTCTGTATTTATACTTGAAATAAATGTGGCATTAAGTGCTAGTAAGTAAATAAACTAGCATTATATGGATTAGACTTAATAAAGAGTGTAGTTTGCAACAACCTGCAATGTCACACAGAAACTGTGGAATGATCACTTAAGTTGCTCCCTGCACATTCTTGGAGAGAGCAAGTGCAGCTCTATGTTCGCACAATTTATTGCTTTTTTGTCAGCCATAATTAATAACAAAAGACAAAGGTCACACCAAGCCAACATGATTACCTAACCTCTGCCTGATAACATATCTAGCCACTGCTGGGCCCCTTGGTCACATAGAACACTTGTCACAAAGCAACGTTACGATCAAGACTTTACCAAGCTCCTGCGTTTTTTTCCTCAGAGTTATTGTGTTGACTCGTTGCCTGAACTATCTTCAACCCTTACTACATCAATTCACATTACCTGCAAATTAGCAAAGTTCTACTTTCAAGCTCACAGTACATTTGATCCAAATAGACTCTAAATGCCATTTCTGTTCCTATTAACCTACGGATCGGTGTGGCAGATATTTTCATGAGGTTGCTGGGGAAAAAACACGAGGCTAATGGCTTGGTTGTGACAGCGCTATTCATGATGATTTATGATTCTGTGTTTAAGTTGATTACTCCACTGCTGACTCGGAATACTATTTCAATTAGTGCACTGAAGGTCACTCCACGAAATCCCTCCATAATCTATTCCTATTAACACTAATGCGCCGAGTATCCATATCTGTTCACCCTTGTTGATTCAAATCATCCCCACTCCTAACGGCCAGCTTGTTTACCAGTTTACTGGTTCGGACGTATCCTAGATGGTAATTTTCTCTCCTCCGTGTATCATTAATGTCTTCAGTCTTGACACATGGCTAGGAGGGACATCTCAATAGAGCTTGGGTGCATTTTTATTGCTTTTATTATTTCTAATTTGTTTTACAGATCAAGTGATATTTATGCTGAATGAAATTGATCCTGAAAGCCCTATAGGCAAACGTGGTAATATTGTGAGGTTAGAAAGCAACAACCTCCTATTACTTGTCATCATGAGAACCAAAATAGCCTCGGCGTGATCAAAATTTTAGAGGTCTAAATTAATTTTACATCACTTTCATTCATACTCCCACTCACCCATGCAGAGGAGGAAATTAGCTACCTGTATTTAATCTAATATGTTCCCACTGTAAGCGCTGGTGGACATGATAGACTTAATCAGTTCACACTGAATCAGAAAGCTCACCAGACAGTGCTTAGCGATGAACAATGTATTAAGTTTCAAAGACAGGGGTCTGGGAGTTTGCCACCAAGAATGGAGGCACACTTTATTTTACAGGATACATTACTCTCGCAATACAAAATGACCTCATCGTCTTTAGTTGTTCTGATTGCAGCTAAGGCAAGATATTAATCAGAAATTGGCAACAAATTTACTATTAAAAGTTTATTGCATATTTGCCGGTTAAACTTTAATGTTTCTAGTTTGGATTAGCAGCAAAACATTTTTATTGCATTTTAAATAAGCAGACAGAAATCTGTAATGAAAAAGGTCAAAACTACCGGCGAACAGCTCTTATCAGCCACAACAAGCCTCTAGGCCCGAGGACAGGAAACATCCTTTTTTTGAGAGAAGGGTAAAAGTGCTGACATTGTCACCAGTTGATGGGACTCTATCCAAGGGATAGGTGAAAACACTTGGGCACAGTGACATCAATTTTCAAGATGATTTAACTCCATGCTCCTGTGTTGGAGGAAAGAAACTTCAGACCCCTGATTTACCTCCGATGACAGCCATGCGGCCCCCGAAACAATGTTTCCAAGGCTACTAGCGAATGACGAGTGGTCACGTCTGTACAGCCGTCCCCATTGGTTTGATTTATGTGACCGGGATCCAATAAAAATGGCAATCAAATCAACCCAGCCACTTTACAGGTAGAGGGCTGTCTGATTGAGTTGTCGAAGGCATGGCTGAGGCTCAGAATGATTATGCTAGGAAACGGAGAGGGGTCCATCTCTCCGCACCCAACAAGGACACCATACATCTCCCCATGCAGCTTTCCTACTCCACTGTGAAATGTATCCAAAATAACTGCACACCTACTGCTCGCCTGCCTCCCCTCTCTGAAGGTTATTTGTCGTCTGAAGGACTCTCCCTGTCAGAGTATGATGAATACCATGTACACAGACAAGAGCAGCGTCAGGTCCAGGATTAGCCGGAAAACTCACTGATCTGTGAATAACCTAAAAAAGAGGAGCTGAAGATTAGCAATGATGCTTTTAGGAATGATCCATCAAACTCAACTACCTCAGTCACTCAAATGAATCATCTCACTTGATTCTTTAACCCAGGCGAAGTGCGAGTGACTGCCGCACTACCTGCAGGTCACAGAGATCATTTTGAGGATGTTTATTAAATCAGTGCTATCAATTTTCTTACTGATCATCTTTTATCTGTCCTGTCCTTGGGGATGAGTCAAGCGCACAATGATGTTAAAGGTTGCGGTATTCAACTTATGGCTTTTCCATTCAACCTCCAGAGCTCCGCAGGCAATATTGAATTACAGCCATTGCCATAACGTACAAATTGATACCTGAAATACGCCCCATATTGAGAGGGCCTGTCACTGAAGTTAACTCACTTCTGTTAACAGAGCTACCGTACAAAGCAGGACAAAAAAATTAGCAAACAATAATCATGTGAACTATTTGCCTTGGCTTTGAACTAATGACAACTTAGGCAGGCCTGTTTACTGTGCATGAGGAAGCACACATTCAGGAAGTAAATTGGATCAAAGTACAAGCAGCTGCTTAAGTACTTACTCGCTTCGATAAGCAGAGTGAAATCACCATCATTGTTGCATTAGAGTGACTTGCTTCAGTCACCGCCAGGAAAGCAGACAGGAAGAGGAGAGGGGTGCTGATAGTATACCAGCTCCATGTGTCATGAAGGAGCCGCTGGCTAACAGCCAGCCTGGAAGAGAACAATTGAACATCACTGTAGAGTCTTTTTGTGTTGGAAACACAATCACCTTGTTAGAGAACAGAATGCATTGTACAACAGGTACAAACACATCCTCTGGCATAATAGTCAAGCACGTGGAATTTAACCAAATCAGTCCACACATTTCCAAACACACATTTATAAGAAAGGTTTCGTTTTGTTTGTTTTCCTTTTGGTTTGTAACAGTTCATAGAAAAGTAGGCTACTACAAAAGTCAACAGAATACAAATTTAAAACATGGAATAAGCTTGTCAGCTATCATAAGCAAACAAGCCAGCAAACAATAGCATAGATATGAACCAAATGCCCTTTTAATATCTTCTTTTTAAGGGTCAAGGCAGAGAGTGAAAACAAAAATTCTTTGATCCAAAGGATCTGAGATGACATCATCTTAAGTTTCCACTGAACTCTGAAGACCTTTCCTCTCCAGCAGAAAGGACACAAGGAAAGTTCAAGGATTGAGCAAGTCAGTTGGACTAACATGCCATGGAACAGGAAATAGCCATTCATTGATTTTGTGTGTGTCCAGAAAGATCAATTTTATTCTTCCTTTGTTTTCAGACTACAATGCACTAAAGCTCCTGCAGCAGCAGGATGTGTTTCGTACAAACGCGGTCCAAATGAAGCTATAAATCAAGTGTTGGAGCAGAAACACATAATGTCATCCCCCATAGACCACATACTGTACAGTACTCCACCTCAAACTCCTCCAGTCTGCTTTCATTCTGTCTGTACAAACAGCCTTACAACGTCAGACAATCTAATTATTATAACTGTCAAAATATCAAAACTATTAAAACTGCTCAGAAAATGTAGCATGATGCAGATTTATTTTATTTGCCTATGTATTCTAAACACCTCATGAAGAAGTTAGTCATGGTTTGATTATGTTGTATTACGTTCGCTCTTTTATGACTGTTATCTGCCTCAACATCAGTCTGTTGTTATGCAGTTTGCTGATTAAGTGTGTGTGCACATGTGCACGTATGCGTGCGTGCATAAACTGACACTTCTTTAATTGTATTGCACTTGTGATATCTGGTGCTGGAGTTAACTCGTAAAAGTGAAGTCTCAAGCAGATTCCCAGCGTCTGCCTATTTAAGATTCATAGAAAAGACCATCCACCCCAATCAATATCTACTTGAGATTTAAGTTGCATTATGTGTCCCCTTCACAGGCATGATTTAAAACATCAGCACAAAGTATTCTTAATTTTATTGCCTGCCGTAAATTAAAATTAATGATGCTGACATCCACAATTAACAATGAAAAATGCAGATTCTTATAATTACTTTAGCAGTAATATTGTTTTCAGCCCAGGCTCAAGGTGCTCCTCATATGCTCCTCAACATTCAGTAAAACACAAAAAGACAGCTTCATTACATTTTATTTGCTATAGGAAACAAAAAAAGGGTCTAACAAAAATCCACAGCTCATTTGGGAATATCTCGCCATGCATAATTAAGCAAATTTGATTGGAATTAAGCATGACTTCTTTTGGTTGGGTTTTAATGAATGCAAATCAGGCATCTACATCCCTAAGATTAATTTCAGCCAATTAAAAAACAAAGCTTGTTGGAAAGTGTAAAAGTGTTCAAAGCAGGGCAGCAAAGCAGTTTCTCTCTCCCTCTCCCATTCCCTCTCTCTCCTCATCTCATCTTCATAACTTGCACTCAGGAGAATCCCCCCCTCAACTTTGATCATTAGCATGAAGTTACAGGCAAACAGTATGAATTCAAATGTGGCAGAAATGCACTGCCAAGATCCTTATGCCTTCTTAATCTCAAAGTTGCACCCCTTAATAGTTTCTTTACACAATTATTGTTTGAGTACTTCCGTTTTAACACTGACAGGACAGTTAGGATATGCCTCTGTCATAAAGTATCCGCAAACATAAATCAAAATATCCTCAAATATTGATACAATGTGCTAATGTGTCGCTTGTGATGCAAAGGCAAACTTTAGAGCGTTAAAGATGTCATTGTTCCGGGTTTTGACAGGACAAAATATGACAATTATTCTGCATTAGTTTGCCCACAATAATGTTAGCACAACCTGAAATCAACCTTTATCAGTGTTCAAGAGCATTCAATCCATCTGACTTAAGCACTCAGGAGGACTCATCGTGGTATTTTCCATGTGAAGGCACCATTGCACACCAGACCAGTGACAAATAACGCAGCTCACACCAATAACAAATGTCAGTGTCAAGCAGTGTCTATGGCTTATGTAGGTGTTAGTCTCATTATGACAGCCTTACATTACCCTCCATCTTAAATGTTACAGTGTGCTGTTTTTGCGCCTTTTCAAGCAGCGCACAACAGCACTGAGTAAATCCTGATTATTTGGAGAGTCAGACGTAAACGCTAATAATTGAGGGCACACAGGCACCTTCGGGCTAATGCTAATCTGCCTGCACATTGCTTGGAGAACGCCGTGTACATTGATTTGATCTCTCACATCAAAAGACAAACAGTGGTGCAAGTCAGCACATCCCCAGTCAATGTCATTCCTTGAAGTGATTCCCCCACACGTGCATCTTCATGGGCCTAGGGAGGGAGGGAGGGAATAGAGAATTAGGCAATCAGATCTATTGGCATTTCTTTAAAGGAGATTCATGGTGGGAGGACAGAGGAAACGTGTGGAAAAGTGGTTCCCCATTCACCTGCTAGCCAGAGCCAGTTCTGAGAGGCTTGCTGTGTTTAGATTGCATTAATCCCTCTGTCTCTACCTGTTACAGAGCTTTCATTAATGTTGTCTTTTAACATCAAGTCTCCTGCAGAGTGGGGAATAAGTGGAGAGTTCTCAGAACTCTGCAGAAAGTTCAAAGCGCCACAAGAAACCCTTTATGTGTTCCCTTAATCATTCAAAAACCCATCCTAGTATGCCACTTGCGTAGCTCCTCCATATGACGAGAAGAATTAATATTTGGCCTCTGATGCATTCTTTTTGAAAGAATAAAGGAATGTGAAGGAAAAAGCATTATCTATTCAAGGAGCGCAGGGAATACTGGCTGTGTCTCAGTTCTGTTGTAGCTGCTGCGTCTCATTTTGTCTGTGGCAGATCACAGGGCTGCAGACTGGTATGTTTCTGAGGGAGAAAGAGAGAGTGGGAAATTGTTCTGTTTTATTAGAACCCGGTGGGAGAGTTTTGTAGAGGCAAGCATGCCATTGAGCCTATTTGCATCATGCTAGCAGTGAATAGATATGATAATATTGTGATACTTTGGAATCACTCCCACAAAAGTAGTTTATGTGATGATTTTTATGTGGCGAGAGCCTCTGACAGAACCCCTCATGATATCAGAGAGTCCCGACTGCAGTTTTATACTCATTTATTTGTACCGTAAACATTACAGCTACACCTTTTAGACTACAACTTATGATCACCACTTCAATGTGAAAGACTTGTCAAAATATAAGCCAGCATAATTATTATTTCAGTTCTGTTCTCTATCATTTGTTCTGTTCCGCGTCTTAGTATTTTTGTCTGTTAGTCCTCCGCTGTGTTAATGTATTAACTGTGATGCCTTAGGCTTTTCATTTCATTCAGTAAAGCCTCATTGCTATAGAGTTGGCCTTATGCTTACTTTATGCACCAAGGATCACATATTCAAGTTCACTAGAGCAGACCTACGCGCCTTTTGAAGCATTTGGACCGCGTTATTATGAAAGTATAGTGTTCGTACATTTGTAACTGCAATTGCAACTCAGCCATCAGTGTAAAATTTGCTATTCTTAGTTTGCTGAATGCAACGAGACAGAGAGAGGGAAAAATGTGTGTACCCTTTATTTTCACACATAATAACACAACAGAGATTATTATTCAGGGGGCAAAACCAGTGAAAGGCTATTCAGTGCATTTGTTTCAGACTGTCCTACTAAAAAACTGAAAACTGGAGTAATTTGCACAAAGCCTTTAAACGTTCTGTGCATTCAGCGCTGGCTTCTAAAAGCCTTTTAATTAATTTTCGTTAAATTGCATTGAACTATTTAAAAAGAGGGTACTGTGGAAAAAGTCTGTGTGCTAGGTGTAGGGCTAAATTGTGTGGAGTGAAGAGATGTTACTGAGAGATGGGAAGCCCAAGGGACAAGCAGGAGGACAATGCTGTCTCTTGGGAGAATTTTATGCTGCTGAAGTGAATTTGAATACATAAAGGAGAACTCGGGTAAAAGGAAAGGGGGGTACAACATAGCCTGTGTTCTCCTGGTCCCTTGTGTGGGAAAAGAGGCAGATTACCCTAAGTTTTTTTTTTCCTATTCTGGCCCTATTTTCAATTACTAATTTAGCATTTTAAGGTCTGCATTAGTGCAATGAGTACAATACCAAAAGAATTGCAAATGTTGCGTCCACACATCACACTTTCAAAATCAAATCATAGTCAAATGTGCTGCTCTTAAATGGTAGTCAGTTTATAAATAGAAATTCTAATTTCTAATGAAAGTATCCACTCCCAATTCACAGATGTGTTACAGATACAATGCACTGCAGTGAAAGGGGTTGCACAGATTTATTGATTCCACTAAAGAAGTTACATTTTTCCGCCTAGTTAGTTCTCTGTCAGCTAGATAGCTCAAAACTTCAACAGTTTTGAGCTAAATCTGATGGGCAGACTGGCCTTGTCCCAAGAAGCGAATGATGAAATTCTGTTAGTGTTCCGGATCTAGGATTTCCTGATACAGCTGTAAAACCAGATCTCAAACATTAAAGGATTTGTTTGCAATGTCATTAAAATGACTTGAATCATGATTTCAATGATAGCATTAGAAGAGCTTCGCACCGTCCATGTGTCAGAAGTGTTCTTTAGCAAAAACCGTTATCTCAGTATTTATTTATATATTCATTTGTGTGCACTCTCAGTCAAACCAGTGCTGGGTTAATCATTTTAACCATATCTTTAATCTGCAAATGAACTCTTCATGTAGAAACTGAACTGGGATGTTTTCTGTGATTACTTCTTCAGTAAAAAAGAACATACACTGCAAGATTACTCAACACAAAAAAAACTAAAAAGAAAGCAACATATTCGTATCAGCACATTTTCCTGCTCAGGCAGGCAACACCCTGCACATTCTCCCTTCTTAGTTTTCCTGTTTGGTCTGCCCTCTTTACTTTGTCCCTTATCTAAGCATCATTCATTCCTCCTCCGTGATCCTGCACTTGGCTGTGGTCTGCGTGGCTTGGCACCCTCCCATTCCTCCTCTACCCCACTAAAGACACTGCTCTGCACTGTTCTTTGTCTTCAACTAAAAGCAGAGGGGCTGGGGTGTGTGAGTGCATTACTTGTTGATATGCAGCAGCCTCACCTGTTTGCAGTACACCTTGCCATAATGTCTTTCTGCATCTTGATCTGCTGCTTTGTGCGGCTTATAGTAAAACTAGGACATCAACAATAGAGAATTTGTTGTGAAAATCTTGTATTAAGGTTACATTATATGTAAAGTTTTTTCTAAATAAAATGTGTGTTTTTTTTGGTCTTTTTATAAATTGTGTAAGCACTGCGAAAGTTGATCAGTGTTTCTCAGAGTCCATGGGTCCTAGCTGGTCCTTGATGAGCTAGATCCAAGGGGATCCCAAGGTAAATGAGTAATCTTTTATAACGATATCATACACTACAGTAAAGTCAAAGCAACTCTAAGAATGGCTTTCACACTTTGAAAGGTATCAGTAACAAAAATCTTTCTTTGTAAATTAAAGGCCAAATGCATCTATTTTAGGATCATTGACCTGAAAACATCTGTGAGACATGCAGAGGCATGTAACAGCAAGCATGAACTAGGTTTGCAGTTGATGTGTTCTATGTTCCTGTAGAGGTCACTGTTGTGTGGTGCCTTTATGTCAGATTGGAATACTATCAGCAGCCCTAATGCCTTCCTTTTTGAAGTCTGCAGCAAGTACTGTGACATTGAAATAGACTAGACTAGAAGTGAATGTGAGCAAGAGAAGAATTACAAAGTTAATTTTGTTTGCAAAGCCATAATGTCTAGTACAAACAACAATGTTTTAAAGGGAAAAGTTTGTTGATGCTTAATCTGTACAATGATGAACAGTAATTATTTTTTTGTGCCGGTGTTAATCATGCTGTACCAGTAGTAAGTTAATTTGGACCAAATAAAGAATCTTTTGTACATATGTCTGAAGACGTCTTAGAATTGTAGGATTATTCCCTCTCTGGAAGAAACACATTATGTTAATCACAAAATCCCCATATTTGTGTATCTGGGAGATGATTATGAGTGGGCTTTATTACCAAGAACACAAATTAGATACTATGAATGAGTTCATCCCAAGCATTTGTATGTGCCATTTAACTCTGAAATCCTTGTTTATTAAACTCCAATTGCACATATGAATCAACTCTTTGGCATTAATCATGAAGTACAAGGGCCCAGATGGTACAATCTTAGCCAAGCTTGAATTAATACGAAAGGTTGAATCGCTGCATCGAGATCCTCTCAAGGACCTTTGAAGAATGACATGAATAATCATTGTTGTTGGATGCATAGTTTATTAAGTCAGCAGAGCATAGTGACCTACTGCAAACTGAGAGATATTATAGCACATGGTGCTGCCCTGCCTAGACTTTTTGATGTATTACAGCTTGGATACTAAAATGAAGAATGACTTCTTGTACTAACTCGTAATATAAAATTTTACTATCATATCATGCACCATAATATCAGTATCATATGGTGATCATGATAACTAAACATAAACATGACCGCTGTGACATACTGATAATGGTTACACATCACTGATTCCTTCTACTGTTACAGCCTGTTGATGCTGTTGGATTGGTGAGAAGCCTCTATTTAGCTTGGCTCAGATAACCTTAGTCATTTGAACTTTTGGTGTTCATGTTAATGACACAATGATCCGGTATACTGGATTGATATCAGGGCTGATACTGACCTTAACCAACTGGGTGTTGGCCCGACACGAGGGACCTACATTAAATACTTTTTTTGTCAGTGTCGTTATAGAAGTGGAACAGTCTTTTAATCAAATCTTTTAGAACAATGTAATTCAAATTTACACAAACCTAAAGGACCAGTGTGTAGGATTTAGTGTCATCTAGCAGTGTAGTTGCAGATTACAACCCCCTCGCCTCAACCCCCCGTTCCAACCATGTTGGAGAAACTACGGTGGCTGCAAAACGGGCAAAAAACGCAAAAGGCCAGCCAGTGTTTGGTTGGTCCGTTCTGGGCTACTGTAGAGGTATGGAGGTTCAACTCTGTAGAGGAGGACCTGCTCCCTCTGTAGATAAAAACTACACATTCTAAGCTAACGAAAAAAAAAATTTTCTTGTCAGGTGATTATACACTAATGAAAACATACATCTGAGTATTATATTCTATTTCTGCCAGCAGCTCCTCTTAAATGTCGCACACTGGACCTTCAACCTGCAATAGCTAAGAAATTAAGTGTAGTTACAGCCTTGTGTTACTTTACATGCTAAATAATATAGCCAAAAAATTAGTTCCACACCGTTAGCAATACATATTATGAAAACACTGGTATTGGATCAGGGCAAAGACCTTGGTTGGAAATAAGTATCGGGAGAGAAAAACTAGCGTTAGTGGTTCATAATGTAGCACAAGATTGCTTGCGCTAATTCATAGATCTTGATATGCAGCCTTGTAGCAATCAGTGATAACTAAGACAACAGATTAATGTCTTAGAGTACAATCAGCAAAAGGTCAGCCTGACACTACTGATATGTTATTCTCAATAGTAATCACTGTAATATTTTTATTTTATTATGTTTTTTGGGTTTTTTTAATCTGTAGTGTTACCATGAATTATTCAGTGCATCTTATAGCAATACCATTCAATAATAAGAAGGAAAGAGGAAAGGGTGCAGTAGAAGAATCAGTGGTCAACAGAATGGACTAACAAACAAGAGTAAAACTGCAAAACATGTGTGTTTACTATTTAAGTGCAATTACACTTCACCTGAACATATAGAAAACTGTGTAGGATTACAACTTATTACATGAATATATATCCCGTCACTGTCTTTCGTTCCCTACAAAAACAGTCCTCCTCCACTTTAATGTGACCTCACACTTAATGTATTCCAGCTTAGCTGATTTCCTGATTCTAAAGGACATTGCATCTCATTTCTTGTCACTTGTCTCCTAAATTCCTAAAGGTACAATTAGCATTTTGTTTGACGAAATGTTGAAAGGTTCATAGATTGATATTTGCAAAAATGTAGCAGGGTGTTTTTTTTCCCAAATGCTAATTCTGACATTTATTAACTTTTATTACAGATACTCTGTTTATGGATTGTAAAACTCTGCATAGATTTAATGGGAATAAAGTAAAATTACAATGTTTAAACACAATCAGTGTGGCAAACCAGCAAGTGTGTAATTTAGTGTGGTGTGGCAATGAAATGTTTTACGGGCCTTGATTTATGTCCTGTGCATGGCATTTCTAATGAGAGAGACCAACATTGCAGTGCGCCTGTGTTCCAGGAAACTACATTTACAGCAGATCTTTTTTCTCAAGAGTGTTTTTCCCCTGTGAAATAATGTCAGCACTTTCCCACCTTCAAAGTCCTTTTGTTTCCAGATCTATTAACAATTCTAATTGTACAGGAACACTTGTTAAGTAAGGCTGGTAAATAAAGCAGGAAACGCATTATTTCCTTTTAGTGCAGATTAAAGGTACAGCTATGCTGGGTTGAAACACATTAATGAGGTTTTAAATAAAAATGCTGGCAGGGAATTTACACCGCTGACTGGTTTAACTGCAGTAAGCAGTTGATTTTCCTTGATGTTAAAGGGGAACATTATTTCACCCACTAATGAAAAATACATCTTTCCACCCTCCTATCTGTTAATTAACATGTTTGTGTTAAGGGATTTTCAAAAAGGGATACAATCGCTTTCAATCTGATTAAAGTAAGTGATACATAATAGGGAGGTTGTTTTCCTTGGGTCCTTCTGTTAATTGAATAGCTTTGTATGACTTGGAATGTTTTTTCTAGTCACAACAGTTTCCCTGGACCTAGCTGCTCGCGATGCCCCTATCTTAATTACGGATCATACTCCAAATGTGGTTCAATTTCCTCAGCAGGACAGTTTCTGTTAACTGCTATTTTTAAGGCCAATAACAACGTCAAAGCTAGGGATGATTAAAGCAATTAAAGTTTCCCTTTGTTTTCTAAGCACAGCGAGATAGGCCTGCCTGTTTGTACAGCATTTATTAAACATTTACTAAATGGAATTGAATCTGTCATCGATGAAGTTTTCTGAGACAATTACCTTTTAGCATGGCAAACACTGTTTCACTCAGCTAACGTCTCACAGCTTATGGCTGTGATTAGCC
The DNA here is from genome assembly GCF_905237075.1 of Dicentrarchus labrax. Lineage (NCBI taxonomy): Eukaryota > Metazoa > Chordata > Actinopteri > Moronidae > Dicentrarchus > Dicentrarchus labrax. Next base: position 20,717,438 of record NW_026136706.1, read on the forward strand.
ATTTGATTTCATCAAGCCAAACTAAAATCCTCCAGCAGAGAGAGGGAGAGAGAGAGGGAGGGAGGGAGAGAGAGAAGAGAGAGAGAGAGAGGGGTTTAAATATAATTTTACCATCGGAATTTCTCAATTAGCATACCACATTTTCTCCATTAGATAAACTGCCTTTAGAGAGCTGGCTGGTTTAATCTGTTTAATGTCCGTGTAAACTATAATCTCTTGATTCTAAAAAGAAATCCCTTCAGGACATCATTCGCATACACTCTTCATAAGACAGTTTTTGAAAGACATGATCGAGTGCAGCTTTTAAAGAAGGATTGAACAGTGATGGTTGTTATGCCTATCATGCTTTTCTTTCCTGTGGCACGTGGATTGTGCAAGTTGCAGTTTCACTTGCTTGAGTTTAGCTAATCATTAGTAATTACGCTTTTACAAGCTTGTCCTTGCTTGACTGTCCCTAGAACATACAGTATGGCTGCTTTTTAGATTGTTCCAATAGTTTATAGGTTTATGTGGGTACTCAGTGTTATGGAAGAGCCTGTTGTCATATGTTACATTAAGTCACTCCTCTTGAAAGATGGCAGTTGCCGTTCCCTGGAAGAGATATCACCACGTGACGTGATACATGAATCAAACTTTGATCTCAGATTGAATCCGAAGTGTATCAGACTGTGTGTACACGTACATCACTGCCAATCATAGCAGCGCTGGGCTGTTAGTCTGTATGGATATAGAAATCAGGATTTGTTGTTATCCTATTGAACGATGAGCAGAGAGAAATCAGAGTGTTTACATGCATATCATTGCCTTCCATCATACACTGCAGGCTGTATGAATTAGGGCCTGCAAACACAGCCTCATTCTCCTTGCATCACGCCAAGAGTCACTCCATTGATTACCCTTCCCCGCTCCCAGGAAATGGCTCATGCATCTCGTGTACATTATAACAAATGTTCTCTTTGCATTACAATTGAATTGTGATTGTTATGTTCAATCAATGGGGAAAGGTCACGGGATCGCTCCTGCCAGCGCTTTAATGGAGAAGTCGATGAGGATTCATTTTAATCACTGCGGCTGTGGCAGAATGAGCACAACACTGAGAGACTGTCAATGGCCCGGTAATTACCGCTGTTTATACAGGTTTCTGCTTTAGCAATTTAGATATCCACAAATCTCTCTGTTTCTTGCACCCCAGTTATATTGGAAGCCACGTGGCATCAAATGAAGTACTGTAGTATGTGGGCCGTGACTACTCTAATTGTGGGACTATCGGTGAGGCTGGCTCTTTGAAAATGAAGTGAGCTCCATTTGCTCCTCTTTTGAGCAGTTACATTACCAGAAAGCTGTTACATGCTTTACATACTTTGTGTGGAGGAGCATTTTATTAGCTCAGCTGAACCCAAGTCCTGCCTGTAACAGTTGTATATAAGATTTTGTGTGCACATCACTTACATTTACAGTGCACATCTGTCCAGGTTAACTCTACTGTAAGTGTGCAAATAGCTACTGGTACTAAATGAACTTATTCTATAATGCCATTGCTCTTTAAGAAATTGTGTTTGCATACATAAGATGAGAAACTTAAAAGCACAGCTAATGTAGACTTCATTTCCCAGAATTCTTGTGAAATGCGGATTCGGTCTTCCTCTTTTGACTTTTCTAACTTTATTCAGTTTTCTTTGATGTATGCTTCCCTTTGGGCACGTTAGTCAATGTCTGTTGTTTTTAAATAATAACGCTTTACACATAATTTGACTTGAGTTTAACTTTGTACATAAAACATGACCATAAAACTGCTCCAAAGTACTTGGCAAATTATATACAAGTGATAACTCTGAAGCAGAAATGCAATTTTATGTAGACTAGAGCTCCAACTAATGATTATTTTTTATTAATTAAAAATACACATCAAATGTTCCAGTCCAGTCCAGGGTGATGTTTTCAGATGACTGGAGTCCAATACCCAAAGAGATTCAATTTGCAATGATATAAAAACAGCAAAATAGCTGATTCATTGAGTTTTTGTATAGAAATGACCTGACACATTTATCAAGATAGTATTACATATGGATTTATGTCATAATCCACTGTCAGTGACATTTTGAATTGTGGCTGAAAAGTTAGTGGTCCTGATCAGAAGAATACAGAGAACTAAACAATCAATAGGTTGATGTTATGAAAGAAGTCCCTTAACTGTTAACTAGTAACTAAAATGTGGCCAGTAGATGTAGAATATTATCACACACCCTCCACCATCAGCGTGCTCTCTGACATCTCCCCTTCACCCCAAGTGGCATGTTTGTGTTGGACGGCGTCTAAGAATAGATGAGGTCAAAGCAGTGTAACCTTGGAGAAACAAATATTCATGATCAATAAGTGCTTTATTCCAAGCATCTAAATGATTCTTATGTCTGAAGCCTCCCTCCCCCATGCAGAAAAGCAGTTTGAAGATTTATGCAGACTAGGTAAAAGGACATTTTAAAAGACTACACAGTATCACTGCTTTCAAATGTCATGTAATCATAGGTTAGGGGGGAGTGCTGGGCACAGAGAGCTAAGTGATGTTACAGATAATGAATTGCCTCTGAAATATAATACATCGTGAGTATGATTCTTTGTTCCAAGCTCTGTACACCAACTCTGTTCAATTAAAGTTATTTATCTCTCTTGTTTTTTAAGTTCATCAATTATATTGTGATACACTTAATGTCCATAAGAGGATGATGTATGATTGGTCTAATTATTTCTTATTCACCATGCTTTCTAAAGCATATCAATTTTGTTAATACCATGTAATTAAAACACGTCAGTGCGCTACAAGTTGCTGGCTGTATTAATGACTATGAAAATTATTTTAATTAAATAGCCAATTATAGAAAAATCCTAACCATGAGAATTGACATTTAAATGAATTCAATTTAAATTGCTTTTCAACATTGTTTTATCAAAGCTTTATGGGGTGAATAAATTATCACATCAAACAATATACTGTGTCATTGATCATACACAAGTCTTGTCCCATATCCATACATTTTGAAACACTTTCCTGATGCCATACATCATACTTGGTGATTACATTTTGACGTAGTCATTTGTTTACCGCAATCTCATCCACATGTACTGTACTTCTGTGTACTTTTAGGAAAACTCTGTTAACTGTTTATGTTACCTAGATGACCAAATATTTAGTTGCCCTGGAAACTTCATTCATGGTACAAATTTCCAACTATTTTTGCAAGGACAATCTGAAACTACCAAGTCTTAGTTCTATATGAAATATATAACATAGAATGTTTTTCCTCACAAGTAAACAGTTTTCATAGTAAGCCGTTTCCTTTCAAGAAAGATTCCCATACAAGATTTTTACATGCAGTAATGATTTAGCATTTTTGCTGAATTACATCAACAAAGTTTTGTGGTGTAGCGTACAGCCCCAGTATACAGACTTTATTTTTGTGTTGTGCTGTGTTTTCATAACTGGGGTCAGACACATGCAGCCCACCCAGTCTGTTGAAAGGCCTTTGTATCTCAAACATCATACATATCCTGTGGTGCCTCTTAATACCTATTAGGCTACTCAAGCTCATATATTTTCCTTTTTTTCCTGCATAATGTTAATGAAAGTCATTTTTCAGACATTACAAGCACAATGATTTGCAGTTAACCCATGCAAACAAGAGAAATAGTGGGCAAACTGTTGTGACATTCATTGTATATAATGAAATCTTAATATGGTGCATATTTAAGTGAAAGGTTAGCAACATAAAGGGCAAATGGATTGCCTTGCAATGAATTTTAAGCAGCTATTGATTTTACACTACAAGCTACCTCTTTCCCTGAATGATAATTTTGAAATGGCATACTGCTTATCTTAAAGCTGATCTGACACAACAGGACAACAGGAATACACAGAATATTAAGGCAAATGCAGACTGTGATAAGCAATACTCTTCTTGATGTGCACTACACTCGTTCCACCTAATGGAAAGACATGGTAACTTCTGATGCACTCTCCAAAATACAACTAATACAAATACATCTAACAGCCAACCTTGATAAAACTGTGCAAAACTGTCAAACTAAGAAAACCGAGACTTTCACTTTCATTTATGTGTCTCAAGACAGACTTGCTATTTGGAAATCAAATATAATCTAATGAGCGCCACTAAAGTGGAGAAAGGATTCTGTTACAGTTGTACTGAGTGAAAACAATTTTTAAACATCATTTCAATTTCTGCAAAACTACAAACAATGTTCCCGCAAATTGATAAGTCCACTTACAGTTTCCTGCCGTACCTTAAAAAAAAAAAAAAAAAAACACACATAAAAGCAAAGTGTTCTGTTACTGCTCCTAGTTAACATATCAAAATCCTAATTTTAATAGGGTGCAATCTGTTAACGAGTTGTCTAAATTAGCATAATCCAGCTGCATGTTTCACTCTTACAAAAACTGAATTGGTAAGAAAGGCAGGAAGAAAGGCGCTGTAAGTCATGATGGGCCACAGTGGTTGAATACAGCAGTTACTGTACATGGATTAACTTGACCTTACGCCCTGATACAGTTCTGCATTTCTCCCCCCTCTCTGCCTTTATCCTTCTCCCCTGTACTGTCTGAGACTGAGAGAAAGTTTGAGAGCTCATGTTGTAGCTGGGTAAAGCTTGCTTCAGTGAAAAGTTCAACACTTGAACAAACTGGTGTTCTGCCTGGAGGTTTGCCAGTATGTGTGCGGTGGCTTGAGTTGACACTGCAACACCGTGCAAGACACCCGAAAAATAAACAGTTACCATTTTAATGGTTAGTGTTTAAAGAGTTTAAGGGTTTAATTTAGTATTTTGTAAGTGCTCTCACACCACCTCACATTCTTAAATGTATTTGGCTCTGGCAATAGGAATGTTTTGGTTGGTTTCTCTCTTCACCTATAGCAAATTGGAGTTAATTAAAAACTTTTAACACTGTTGCCATAGGACACAGTTTGACATGTTCACTGGCTCGCCTGTAATTCTTACATAATAAAGTAATAGTTATCATGGGTATTGAACTTAAAATGGACAGTAAGTTGAAAACAACTACAGACATGAAGCACTTGCATATGTAGGGTGACATAACTGCCACAGATTAGTGACTTCTGTCAAACTTTAATTAGTAACTGTAACTTTTATATGTGTGCACCACACTGTAATCTAAATGGTGTTTTAGTTTGCATACAAAAACACCCCTCATATTGTGTCAGGCTGTCTCTTCATACAAAAACCTATAGCCTCTTTGGCTGTGTAAATACAATAATCAGGGAGGACCAATTAAATGAGACATATTTTCCTTTCTCACAGATAGGTTGTACCTTGGACAGTGACTCATACTGACATGCCCAGTCAGAAAATATGACAAATAGGCAATGGCAACAGAATCAAAGTTTAAAAAAAAAAAAAAGTATTGCAGTTTTAATGCATAAACGACAGTAAAAAAAAATATATGTTTGCAATATGCTTTTTAACAGTTGCAGGATGGAAGGAAAAACAAAGTGCAGGTTCTCTTAAACATTTTAGTACTTAAACTGATCAGCTCTCACTAAGACCCCTGTGATGCAGTGGGCTTGCATACTGTTGGATAGCAGGTGTAACACGTTTGGCTGTTGGAACCAGAAATAACTGTTAACTGATATTTCAGATACACCTTGAGAGTGCACGTTTTTTTTTTTAGACCAAAAAAAAAACAACCCTCATGCAGATTCGTCCAAGATTATCCGATATAACCGGATCTCTCTCGCGTGAAATAAACAATGCAACATTTGAACAGACCTGCAACATTTCAGTGGTTAGCTCAAGACCAGTTATCTGTTCTTCAAAGGCTTCCACTGTCCCCTAGCTCCTCCCTCTCTGTACCGTGTGACAACAACAACTCATCCACAGAGCGGAGCTGCACTTTTCAGCTCATTTTCCTCCTGTCATTCCTCCTCCTATCTTTGATCATTGTCCCGCCGCTCAGCCCCCCCAAAAACCCTCACTCAGCACGCCTTTTTTCGGCAGCTCTTTTTACTTCCCAACTTATCTGAGGAGCTAAACTCTCGTGGATTCTTTCATTTAGGGGTGTCTCGGCAGGCTGGGTTTTATACTTTGAACTTCGGCTACTCTCTTCCCCTCCTGTAGGTGACCATGGCCGTACCGGCTGCTCTGATCCCACCAACTCCTCTTATCCCGCCGCCTCCGATCTCGACTCCCTCCGCGACGACGTCTCCGCCGTCGACAACTTCATCACCGTCTCCATCCCTGGCCCCCCCATCCGGACCTGGACAGAACCTGTTCAGATCAGAGCTCCTCGGCACCGGCAGCCCGGGCATCCCGACCGCGGGTCTACCCCCCAGCAAACCCGTGTACTCGACCCCGTCGCCTGTTGAAAACATACCGCAAAACAATGAGTGTAAGATGGTCGAGTTGCGCGGTGCCAAAGTGGCTTCTTTCACCGTGGACGGCTGCGAGCTCATCTGCCTTCCTCAGGCTTTCGACCTGTTCCTGAAGCACCTGGTCGGTGGACTGCACACGGTCTACACCAAGCTGAAGCGACTGGAGATCACGCCGGTGGTGTGCAATGTGGAGCAGGTCCGCATCCTCAGAGGGCTCGGCGCCATCCAACCCGGGGTGAACCGCTGTAAACTCATCTCCAGAAAGGACTTCGAGACTCTGTACAACGACTGCACCAATGCGAGGTTAGTGGAGAGCTCTGTGCGGCATTTTGGTTTTAAATGTCTTTACGGACAGCCGTGCGTAAAGGCGCGGGAGCAAGGAAGGGGGAGACATTTTTCCTTTTTTTATAAAACAAGTGGTTCGAGCGATGCGATGAACCTGTCAGCCGTATTTTATTTAATACTTGCTCGGTATAGATTGTGTAACGTGTGAGGATATGCGTGAGCCCAGGCAATGTGCTCGCAGTCGTCCGTTGGACGGGAAGAGGCCAGCGCGCAACATCAGTGAAAAAGTTCAGTGAAAGTTTTTTAACACGTGCAGGGCAAAGCTGTGCCATGATGGATAGCCTGTCTGCTTCAGAACAAATGAATCGATAATGTAGGCTACACCTCGCCTGAGTTTTCACAGGGCTGTTGAATAAACTTCAGGTGTAGAGCTTCCACTGCAAACACAATTTTAAAAACAAGAGGCCAGTCATCTTTTATGAGCCGTGCTTTACTGTAATTCCTCTTAATTTAAGGAAACTTTGAGATCAACTTTATTTCTAAATGACTGGAGTAAAAGTAGGTTATGCCTTGTTATATGCCCTTGCTACAGGGGGAATACAATTTCAATTATGATAACTTTGATTTTTTTAGAAAGTAAACAAGACAAACCCAGATTATTATAATTAGATGACATGGAATATTTTTTGTATTAATTGTTCTCTTAGTATTGACAGCCAGTACATTTCCTAAGGAGGTTACAGTACACTCACGGCTCCTTTTGAAAAAGTGTGTTTGAAGACAGTTTTTTTTTTTCAGACTGTAAACGCTAGGGATAATTGTCACACACACATATGAGAATGTGTGTTAATCAACCTTGATTTCTATTAAACAAGGAAATTAATATATAGAGTGAGTGAGGTGAACAACAGCATGTGAAAATTAATGCATTAACCTATATATACAAATCAAATATTTTGAACTTTATATGTTTTAATATGGAGTGATTTAAGTGGGGATCAATATTTGATTAAAAGCCATTTTTGCTGTCCTGTTGCTCCTAGCTTTGATGTATCGCTCAGTCTCACAGGATGGTTCAGCCTGGTCAAATTTACCATCTTACCTGTCACTATGATTGATTCCATATTGATCTCCTACCCAGAAATGAGCTGGAAATGCAAATATGATGGAAAGGCTCACATCAGTGGGGGATAGCAATAAACACTTTGAGTCACTTGGTTATCTCAAGTTTAAAAGCACACAGCCTTTTGGAAAAGAATTATAGTGTGAGGAAATTATAGTGTGAGATTAAACTAACTTTTAAATGCATGCTTAATATCAAAAACCTGCGTGAAAATAAACAACACTCAACAAACATGCACACACACAGAAGTGGCTGTGCAGACATATTATATATGTATATTATGCACGTTTAAGATCTTTATTTAAGGAGAGGTTGACTACATTGTGACACTCAAAGCATTGCTTCATCTGCAAATTGCATTAGGCAAGGTCAGAAAATGCCAAATCAAATTACATTTTGAGGAAGGATATTATTACAATGAAACATTTCTTCTGAAGCTTATTTTCTTGTGTAGTTTATTTATTTCAATTTTTAGTAGCCTACAGTTTTTCATATCAGTAAACACAGTTCCTCTTCTCTTCATGCTTGCTTCAAAACAGTCAGCCCATACAATATTTGCAGCTAATAAATATGCTTCAGCTCCATATTTCCATTGCAGTAGCAATCGTCTCAACAACTCACCTGTGCACTTTGGTGCTTAAGCATCATTTACATAAAGCATCAAGGGAGCAGAACACCCCCCCCCCCCTCTCTATAGAGAAAGACATATCGTGCGGTGATCCTCCTCTCAAGCCTGGCGTGGGGCTTCAGGTGACAAAGTATGTGGTTGAACTCTCCGGGTTGTCAATGGGGGGATGGCCAGCGATGGGGTTAAAGGATAATGCAGTGCCTCGCGTCGCTTTAATGACGCTAAAGTGCTGGGCTATTACGGGCACATGGACAGGACTGTAATTGTCTCTGAAAGCAGCCAGGTACTCCCGGTGCTGGGTTGAAATCAATCACTCAGACCCGGCCTGCCCGCCTGCCTGCCCCATTTGGAGAATTACATCATGGAACACTGAGGCATCCGCTGGATAAAAGGCTTCTGTTACTTAGAAAGAGTTGATTTTATTTGCAGGGATGTGTGCTTTACACCGTCTGTCATTGAATTGCTGCTGACAAAATGATCAGTCTGAGTAAACAGGACACAGGTTGCCCTGTAGGTGAAAAAGAGTTCCCTCTCCAAAGTCGATGTCCCGTTTTGCACAGACTTACTGTCAGTGAAAAAGTATCTGAGTTCACCGGTTAACCCGCTCAGGTTACACAACAACAGGCTGCTGCCTGAGACAGTTTAGCTTTTCATCTCGCCCTATTACCACAATGTCACTACTCTTTTTATACAGGGGCAGAGTGGTAACAATGAAGTGAATAATACTCCTGTACAATGGGTCTTACTATTTCACATGCTGTTTTTTTCCCTCCCACGGCCTATTGTGTTAAAACAACACTACTCTCATTTTGCACACAGTGTGAATGTGAATAGCATCACAGAGCACCGCTGCATCCCGCTGTTTTAGTTTTGATGTGGACACAAACAAGCTCCAACCAAATTGTTCCCTACTATGCTTACTTTTGCATAACACTTTTTGCACACATTAAATGCTGTTCAGATAGCTCGTGTAGGTTTCCTTTGGCATTGTGGTGATGAATTTAAAAAATCAGTATAATGGAAAATTCCTTTTTACATACTTCACAGAGTGTTTGAACTATGTGTCCTCTGCCTAATAAGTGACACAGTATTTTAGTAATTATTGTTCATCTTTAATGATACTAGGAATATAGTCATTCTTGACCCCTTCATTTTCTTAAGGACTCTCGTGCCAGATTAGCAGTGTTCACTCTCGCTCCCAGTCTGATCCAGGTTCAGTAATCTCCCCTACATTATGACTCTAGCCCTCCAGGAGCCCTCCAGGAACCCCCTGCTCCAGCTACTTGTTTTCCTTTTCATTTTCCCTGTGGTGGGATGGAAAAGGTTCTTATTGCTTTGTGACACTTGAACTCTCTGAAAGGTTATTATAACACAGGGGGCGGTGCAGAGATATCGCATATCTCTCATTGGTCTGCTTTGTGGAGGGAGGCTATCCGATGCTGGGGCGCAGAAATGCAGCAGTTAATTGACAATCATTGTCTACCCTTGAAGGTTAACCACACGCCCCAGACAGTGTCCCACCACTGGGAATGGGACGGCTTTTCACTTACATGCCCTTCTTAAATAGATTTTCCCCGGCTTGCTTCAGTCAAACAGATCTTACTCTGAAATGTTACGAGTGACAGGTCGCAGTGCAACAACTTTTTCCCTAACAGATATATTTAATTGATACTGATATGACAGAGAGCTTTATGAGAGCTATCACCTCTTTTGTTCCTATTTCAAGAGTGTTTATGCCTAAACACACATATTTGCAAATGACGGTAATTGTTTTGTTTAGCGCTCAGTGTGAGCTGCCACCGAGGGTGCCAGCTTGTCTCTCTCCCTCCTCTCCTCTGCTGAGCTCTCTTATAATATATTTGTTTTCTACAAGGCACGGATGTGTTTACAGGTACTCAGGGGAGATTTCTGGATTCCATTCAAATCATTCCCAGTCAGAGTGGGTGCTAAGATACCCGTCACCCAGCAACCACATCCAAGAGGGAGCCTGGGCGATAATAACTTCAAAAACAGAGTGACAGATGCCTGATTAGAGAGAGAGAGAGAGAGAGAGAGAGAGAGAGAGAGAGAGAGAGAGAATGGTATACAAAGCTGTTTAAAATCCAAATCTATTCAAGTACTTTCTTGAAAGTCAAATTGGTCCTCATATTGTGTGTTGTTCCTTTATTGAAGGGAAAAAAAACATTTTAAGGTCTCTCTCTTTTTTTTTTTTTTTTTACATTTTTAATCCTTCAGTGGGGCTCTGCTAAATTTGATTAGGTACAGTACATGTGCTCAAGTCAACTGTGCAGTTGGCAGATGGCGGCAAGGTGTTTTTTTTTTGCAAACAAATAGTCTCCTTGAAAATCAGAATTGCTTTATTGACTTGACATTCATTCAGCTGGAACAAGTGCAAATTAAAACATTTTTTAGAAAAATCCACAGACTAGCTCAGTTGACAAAAGTAACATACATTTTTCTTCATTTCTTTTAAGATCCATTTTTTTTGTAGCTAACAATGAAGCTGAGCCAAGACTGGAAACCACAGATTTCTCTTGTTAAAGAGGCTTTGTTTGACACTGTCTAATGTCATTTGTGGATTTAGAGGCTATTTGCATGGCAAAGAGGCCTGTATTGTTAATTTGCCTGTTGGATGCATTAGTTGTCCAAGCTCCTATCTTATTTGCATGCCTTTACTGGATCCGCAACAGCAATTGAATTACCAATTAATTCTTCTACCAAATGAAATGGTTTAGAATTACACATCGACATCAAGTCTTTCCACACTGATCAGTGTATTAAAATGACCCATTTTTATTATGTTCACCAAGCATAAAGGGGTTTTAGCTTTGATTTTTATAGACAACAGACCTAAGCGGTTTAAAATCTATCTGTCAATATGACTTATCTAGCATATTAAACTAGATTTGTTAACAGTGATTTTACCTGATGATTTTACACTTGAGACTGATTGCCTGACAGGCCAGCAATAGATTTTGGGTCACTCTGATTTCTGTTCTCCTCTTTCCCCAGCCAGAGCTCCCTTGCTTGTCTTTACTCACGGGCTCCTTCACATTACAGCACATTTAGGGAGCATGGCGGAAGTCACTGACGCTCGTACCAGGATGTTAAATGCTACTGACAGAAGTTAGAGGGAGCAGATGAGATTTCCTGATTGGAGAAGGAATGCAGGCCCTTGCCTGGCTCTGTCTAATATGGTCACATAGAGAAATTGATTTTCCTCAGAAATTAATTAATTTTTCATATAGCCCAAAGCTGGAGTTTAAAAAAGAGTGCACACTTGCTGGTTTCCTATTTTCCCCCTTTTTTAAAGAATTATTGCCTAATCATATTAATACTTTTGCCCCAAGGATGAAAAGATAATTGTACAAATGCATTTGGAAATATGTATCACTGAGTATTTATGATTAAATTATGCAAATAACTCCGCTCCCATCCTTCGTGGGCCCAGATTGTCTAATTAGGATTGATATGGCGAATAGATGTTGGGGAATCTGAATACAAGCATGTCCAAAGAGCAGAAAATTGAAAATGACAAGGCTGGAATCCTTAAAAAGTGTGTAGGTTTTTTTTCCCCCCTCTCTGTCTAATTCAGCGTAACTGTATCAGGAGTTAATTTTCCCCAGCTTCATTTCTCGTCTGAGCTGACAGGAAAAGGAATCCATCAGGGAAGCAATCTCTGATGGGATTCCACAAATTTCCTCCACTTGTTTTTTCTCCCCCTCTTCATTTTCGTGGAGGCTATCAGGGATGAATCTTCTCCTGAGTAAACATGCAGATGTTATTCCTCCAGTGTCAATGTTTTTGGAGCTCTCTACTCAATACAAAGTACTCCTCTTAATAATTGAAGTATATTAAGAAAGGAATGTCATCCAACAAAAAGCCCTTTGTACTTTTGGAATTTCGGTGAAGTAATGCACATCATATTATGATAGCACAGCTTTTTCCCCCTTATTTTACTGAAAGTTAGGAAACAGTACGCAGATGCACCTCTCTTTTTATAAGGAGAATATTTGTCCAGCATCTTGCTATTGATATGACATCTTGTCTCAAGTTTAATATGACAGCGTTATGAGTTAGCTATTATGTGTTTATGGCAGGTGGTTGCAGAGTTGATGCATGCAAAGACTCAATTTGCTCAACACCAAAATAATCAAATATATCAAATTGTATTTCAAAATGTCTTCGGTATATTGCAGCATATTCCTATTTAATAAATCCCACACTAGAATTATGTCATTTCAAATTCTAGTTCAGTGTGCCCAAACACGGACAGACAAACAAGACACTGTGCATTGACACTAGTTTGAGCCAACAGTTACATGTAATTTGACAACAGCCGTGTTCCTCGCCGGGCTCAGTGGTACATCACAGAGAAGAAATCAGGGAGGAAATGACATGGGTTTCCACTCTCTCTTCTTCTGTTGTTAGCTTCAGATGAACGGCACAGCACAGGAACGGCTCCAGTGCCTCCAACAGTATCTATTAAAGGGCTGATTGTTATCTAATCTTTACCTGGCGCTAGCTGGAAAAGCCCTGAAGCTAATGACACTTGAGACTAGCAGCACATTCTATGGTGGTTCAAAGCATCTGCTCAGTCAATACCTTCTGATGAAAAACTAAGAAAACGGCCCCACAGCTATTTATGTGAAGTCTGAATTCACTTAAACACCAGAAACACTTTATGCAGTCAATTTGTTGCATTGAATTATAACTAACAATGTGCATAAAATGAGTTACTGTTGAGCCAGCAGGCTAGACACTAAACTGCTCTCTTGTGTCTGGGTTTGGAGCTTCAGAGACTCTGGTGTTCAATTCAGGTTTGAGAGTGTGTCTAAAAAAGAATTTTAAATGTAATGTAGAATGTAAATAAATGATTTAAATTAAATATAAACTAAACTAGCATGAGTAAACAATTATGATGACAATAATGCCGATGTCAAAGTAAGTGATTCATATTTAATTTACTCTTAGCAACATGCCTCTTTCCACTTTCACACATATTTTGTACGTTCAGGGCACTGTAATGTCATAAATGCCAAATTACCAATTTAGATTGTTCTGTTAATACATTTATAGGTCATATCTAGATGATAGGTCTAGCAACAGCCTTGGACACTGATCAGCAGATTGTTCCAGATCTGTCTTTCAAGTGATGAAAAAGATCACTATAACCTTGCTAAATCTGCTCAATCAAAATCCCGTCATTAATCTTAAGGTCATCGTCAGCTGAATATTTCTTAAATTAGAAAATCTAGAAAAAAGTAAGTGTCCCCACTGTCAAATACAAAAAAAAAGAAATAATTTTTTTATTAAGTGATATATTAGCTTTTTTACAACCTGATCCAGTACTTATCTTCTTACAAAATCCAGGTTCAAAATAAAAAAAGAATACAACCGTTAAAGACCAAAGGTTGTGTCTGTGCTGTGTTTGAATGTATTATTTGTACAGTAGTGCTATTTTCAATACAGAATCATTTCAACTGTCAGCAGTTCAAAGTGAACGAGGCAGCTCGTTCAGTGTACTGTAAAACAATAAGGTCTGCAATTTTGGCCGTTATCCATAGAGATAGCCACACCCAGAGCTGCTTCCTGACGGCACTGCACACCTGTAGAGGTTATGAGCGGGGTATCAATATCACCAGGTCAACACATTTTCATCTAACACTGACATCTCTCTTTGCCTTTCTCTCTCTCTCTCTCTCTCTCTCTCTCTCTCTCTCTCTCTCTCGCTCTCTCTCTCTCTATCTGCTTCTGTCTCCCTCCCTCTAAGCCTAGTGAGAATATTGGTGGGAGTCTTTATTGGTTGCAGTGCTTGGGTTTCTCTCCTCGTAGACTCAAATGTCACCGTCTCCCTGATGTTTCTTTAAAATCGCCTGTGCCACCACTTGCTGTGGCGCCCGGCTATTATTACCCTCCTCTTAAAGAGTGACAGTTGGGTCCTCTGAGATGTGACACAAACCTCCGTGGATGGAGCTGTAGTGCTGTGTCAAGCCAATGCTCCCAGCCAATCAGATAGCACGAAATAGACCACTGTACACCTGGTATGCTATGAGGTTAGCAGGAAAGTCAGGAGCTGCTTCACTGCAGTTCGGTTTCACACGTTAAAACAAGACTTCTGCTTGCACCTAAGATTAAAAAAAAAAAATCTGAATCATAGATTAAAGTAAAGTTTGTGTTTTAAATGTGATCTTGAGGCGTCAAACTCAGCCTATGCTAATGCCTTGAAAGCAATGTGTTGTTACAGTTACTTGTGCATGTTCCTAGTAAATCCATAGTAGTGTAGAAAATACAGTGAGACATGTTCTCTATGGAAATAAACATGGTTATGATAATAAAGCAGCCCTTGGCTGAAATGTCCACATACATTAACCCTCTGTAACTTTCACATGAGGAGCGTCTGAGTGTGTTTGCTTGTGTGCAAGTGTGTGTGAGATGCTCAGTGAGAGACAGTGTGTGTGTGTGTGTGTGTGTGTGTGTGTGAGGGAGAGAGAGAGAGAGAGAGAGAGATAGTGTGAAAGAGAGAGAGACTCCCTCGCACTACTTCACATATGAATGGTCTTGTGTGAAAAGGAGGATGAATTGAGTCAAGCTGACATAGCATGCCAATAAGCTTTGTCTCATTTCCAATGCTGTATTCATTTGTGCCACAGAGAGATTTATTGCATGATTGACAATTATGAGAGGGTGACCTAGTTCTTTGTGATGGAACAAAAATGGTTTTCATCAGTTGCCTTTGCTGTCTTTTGCATTGTGTGTGTGTATGTGACGCTCCCTGGTAAAGAATAGGGATAGCCTCCGTGCACTGAAATACTTTCCCCCCCTCCAACTATTGAAACTCATGCGTTTTTCTAGTAATGGCTTCATATATTTTGCATAGAATCACATCATCCACTATGTCTGTTCCACAGCAGAAAAAATGAATTTCCTACCCCATTAAGCAATGTGAGCTGTCCAAATGGATCACGTTAAAGTGACATTTTTACGAATGCTCTTCAATCTCTAACTTTGGTGTGGAAATAAAAAGAAACGGAAGTAATTCCGCCATCTGTAAAAAAAAATTATATATATATATATATATATATATATATATATATATATATATATATATATATATCCAGCATACAGTAGGCCACTTTTTTATCCCTACTTACTGTACTGTATTACTGGCTGTATTATTGTTGTAACCTGATCACCCAAATCACAAATACACTCTTTTACTGTTGTGACTGTCAGTAAAGAGCTTCATTTGTGCATTACATTTCCTGATTCCTTTATGGTTCACTCTACCTGTCTATTAGCTGTGTGTTTTCTGTGTGTGTGTGTGTGTGTGTGTGTGTGTGTGTGTGTGTGTGTGTGTGTGTGTGCACCCAGTCAAGCTTAGATTACTACGACTGTGAGGAGGAAGTCTCTGCACCTCCTGGGACTCCTGCTTGACTGGCCCCACAAATGATACAAGCCAGGGTTTAGTTGGGAGTTAATATCCTGCAAAATTGTCCTGCACAGCCTCGGCAGAATGTGGATGATTAAATGACACAAGCATATCAAAAACATTTTTCTCAGACTAGTGGCTGTTAAGTGTTGCGCCGGTGCAGCCCGTCTCCCAAGGTTACTATTAAAAAGAAAGGAATATTCAGTGGGAAGTGGGTGTCATTGAGCGTTGATTGTGTGTCTGTGTGTGTCTGTGTGTCTGTGTGTCTGTGTGTGTGTGTGTGTGTGTGTGTGTGTGTGTTTTTTGCACGTGTTCACCTGTACTGAGCGTGTGCGTGAATGCTTCCGATGTTTTGTGTAATGCCCTGTTTGAGTGGTAATAATATCTCAATAGGATTCCAGGGTCTCATTGAAAGGTTTGGTAGAAGGTTGAGAGGACATATGCTAATTGTGCCTGAGAAGACTCGTCTCTCAGAAACACATCCCACTAGAGTTTTCCTTGTACACTGGATGCCAGACTTCCCCCAGTGACAAAAAGAAAGGCTTGAGGCTCCAAAGCGATCCATTTTATCCTTTCTTTTTCAAAGGATGCAATGCTTTGTTTTAACCTCTGCAGGAAAGGAGATGAAAGGCAGTGTAATAAAGCCAAAAGGTCTTTCTGTAGTTATCAAATGGCCTTTCACTCCTGACCTTTAAGATGCCACAGTAGGAACTGGAGACAATGCTAGAAATACAGATCGGATTTCAGAGATCAAACATCTCTTTGTATAGTTTACTTGCATGTAGAAAAAAGAACAACCTTTCACAGCCCATCATTTGAACATAGGAAAAATAAAACCAGAAAATATTTGCAAAAGAATGAACTGCCTTGTCAGCGCCTGCACAGATCAAACACTATAAAGTTAAAGTAATGCAGCAACGGATACATTTGAGTTCCGAGGCACTTCTTTATTTCTTCCTTTATCTGATGTGCTCTTGCCACAGCAATGAGCTTTGTATGAGGGCATTCATAAGCATCTGGGACATGGCTCTTGAAGGTGTGTGTGTGTGTGTGTGTGTGTGTGTGTGATGTATGTGAGTGCACATGCATTTACAGTACTGTTTGCCCTGCTCTTTGTATTATATGTCATTGACATATAATACAAACCTTTTCACACAACTATGCCGTTTGCTGCTGTTGCATATTAGACGGGCTAATTTTATTTCAATTGATGCTGTCCTGAAAGCCTTTAACAATGCATAATTAGAAAAAAACAAACCAAAGAATGGTAAAGCTTTAGATGAAATTGATGTGTGACTGTGAGCTCTCCACTGTACTTCTATTAAAAGCATTTGGTTAAAGTTTCTGAGCTGTACGTACTGTACTCTGGAGTCTTAAAGGCTCAATTTACACATATAATCATTTTGCATTAATGTGGCTACTGTGACAAGAGTTATAGTTGATGGCTATAGGTGTGACGTGGGAGTTTCAGGATCAGGTTATTTGAAATGACAAGCTGCTGCATTATAATAACAGCCGTACAATACCCAGTAGCCCGTGTTCTCAATCACATCCATAGACGGGCTGACTACAGAGACCGTTAATCATGCTCTTAGATGTAGAACGTTATCGGGATCCGTGATGGCACCCAGCATTCCTGTCATTCTCCACATTCTACCAAGTGACACTCGCACTCTGAGCGTGGAGTGTCGGTGCCTGTGTGGACCCTGAAGGGCTCAGTGTAATGGGGCCCGGTCTGGGCACTGCTGGGTCGGGCCTATTGACAGTTCCTTGGCACTGTTGTCTCAGCAGGAAGACATCAGTTGGAGCAACAGAGAGGCTGTGGATGAAGGCGGTCTGGTCAGCACAGAGAATGGCGTTGGAGAAGATTAGGCTTCACCCGCGGGTCATTGTGTTCCCAGAGCAGGCCCGAGCCCGTCGGCCCCAGTATTGTTAAAGGGAAAGGTCAGGTCCAACGACCAGGCTAAGCCTATTAAACAACCCACACCGCTTCTTCCTGGAAACCTGACTGTGCTTTCTCTTAACTACCGAGTAGGGGAAAAAAATCAGCTTTGAACAGCTGAGGTCGGCCATATCCTGATGTGAATTGGAGACCACAGCTAATTGAAAAGAATATAACTGTATGCTCGTATGAAAGCATTGCAGTCATGCTTCTTTAGAACAGCAGGCAGCAATTTCATAATGCATGTTTCATTTTTTAAAGTACTGCTAATTGTTTGCCAGAGCCCTCAAGTTGGTATGCTGTACGGAACGTGCGCTAGGCTGCCAGAGGTTTGCTCTGACAGATCCTACCAGTGTCTAACAAATCCTCACATTTATATCCTCTCAGTACTAAATGCTTATGTACCGCATTCATAAGGTCGTCTGAGCCCCAACACACTCCCATAAGTCTCCTTTAGCTGTAGTGATGGCTGATGTCAGGGATGTCTGCTGAATGAAAGGAAACACAGGCAGATAGCGTTTGATCCGTGATGGAGATGAGTCCACATAGGAGTAGAGCGAGTGATTAATAATGGTGCATCTGGGTAAAAAGGATGTCATCCCCTGGACGTCTAATGAAAGCTCTTGAACATATCTGGGAGAGGCGATATGTTGACAGTGGATGATGCAAATGAGGCTAAATGTGAGAGGAAACCTGAAATGAATCACCCCGCTGTCTCCGTGGCGTTTGTGTGTGTGCGCGCGCGAGCGTGTGTATGTGCCCCGACTAGCAGCCAGCCGTTTACACCGTACAAAGCTCGGTGTGACACTCTCCCTCCTTTGTCTCAAACTGCTAACTGTATTTAATTTCACATCTTATCGGGCCGGGCTTTGTCTGTCTGTGAGTCTCTGCACAGTGGAGGCGACCCCCGGAGATAAACTCTGTCAGGCTCTGGGGTGATTTATTAAATTCTGATTTCTGTGAAGGACTTTAATGTCGAGGGGGTGGGAAGAGCGGGAGGGTGGACGGGGGGGGGTGTTGGCGGCGGGGGTGGGGGGGGTTGGTGTGGGGGAGAAAATATGTCGCAGGTGTCTCTGCCAGCCCCGGGCACTGTTCTCTCTCCATTACTAGCATTGTTAGGTATAGAGAGGCAGGAGAAAAGAGAGAAGTAGGAATCTATGCTGAATTTCCTGTCTTTGTTGTGGCAGTGGGCTTGTTTTTTCCCTCTGTTCCAGGCCAGAACAGCAGTATCAAATCTCACTTGTTTGGACTGGAGATAGCGACTGCGAGTGTGGAACGTGGGTTAGTTTCATTGAGGGCTCGACCCAGCTCGGTTTAACGTTTAGATTTTAATACTTCACCTTCTCTTCTTCATGACACCTGAACGCGGCTCTAACCCTCCATCCAAATCTATTAGGTAAATCCTTTGACCTTATCGAGCTCCTTATCCCCCCCGATATTTGAATAAAGCCCGATGTCGAGACATGTGTGACATTTTTTGACGAGTTCAGCAGATTTCATGGGCAGCTATTACAGCCTATCTGGACCCAGTGCTTCAATTTAAAATATTTTCTTGTTAAGCACACTTCACAGGTCAATTGTGACTGTGCCGAAGCTCAACATGTTAATTTTAATATGATTTTATTCATCTCAAATGCATCAGCTCCTCCCCCTTGAAACCTATTTTACATTTCTCTTTCATATCACCTTAATCTAAATTGATGTGTTATCATACATGGATCTCAGAGGAGGGGATCAAATAATGACTGTCAGTGGTGCATGGTGAACTGTGTTTTTGAACTTAATTTGGTCCTCTACATTATGAAATATGCTTTAAAGCTAAATCACAAGGTGATTTTCATATGACCCTTTCCTTTGTGAGAATTGTTTGTTAAACAGAGAACAGAGCTGTAAAAGTGATGTGTTGCTTCCTCTGATATCTGTGAAGCAGTTTGATCAAAAGGTAATATTGGTTAGGGCCGCTGCTGGTTCTTGTCTCCTACACGTTACTTCCCAAAGGGCTCTTTTCTCTGTGACACCTCGGTTCTCTAAAGCGATGAGTGGATGATAAAGAGTTGTGGATTCCATATATTTATTTATTGCTCCTATTGAAGAAGTTAATAGAAGACTGTGGGCTGTGATGCGTGAAGGGCTGCATGGGACAGGACTTCTTGTCTTAGATGCAGAACTATAGAAAGCCAGGCTGAACGCATACATCAAACCACACAGATGTGTGTGTGCACAACTATCCACACACACACACACACACCAATGCTCTATATCAAATAGTTTACCCCCTCTCTTTCGTTCTCCTCCCATTTTTCTTTTCAAACCAGGACATATCCCACTCTCGGGGTAGCTATTAAATCAAACCTAGAAGATGAGTTTGCAAAGCCAGAAACTCAGTCCTACTTGTACTATGAAACTACCCCCCCCCCAACTAGAACAGTTTAAATACACTTTCTCTCTTGCAGAAGCAGAGTTTGTTTGACCTAGTATGCAAACCCTGGTTAGCAGGTTTGATTGAGCGGAGCCGGGGATCTTAGGGCCGGCTCCTCTGATACCTACGTCTCCCTGTCTCCATTGTTCTCTGCAAGTCAGCATCTTTTGTCTTTGCCACTGATTTGTCTTTTGATCTGTGCGAGTGATTTATCTGCATGGAATCGTTTTTCTCTCTGTTCCCCCCTCAGGAAATTTGGAATGAGGCTGGCCTAACCTTGCCAGGGCCAAACAAAGCCCGAGAGCTGATCTCATGTATTCTGATGCTGTTTGTGAAAACGACACACACACACACACACACACACACACACACACACACACACACACACACACACAGAGCTCAGACTTTGAGAGGGCTGAAAAAAAGAGAGAAAAAAGCACCCTGATGGTGTCTGTTGTTTTGTGTTTTTCTCCAGCAGATGTAAGTACCTCCAGCAAAATTTCCATTTGGAAGTGACATGTTTTTCAAACTCGAAATTATTAAATGGTAGTAAGTGGATTTTAAGTGGATACTTCTCATGCAGGCTACTAGACTGCTCCACACAGACACCCTCTGGGAGCGCAAGCTCTGCTCGCTGTGGCTGAGATCACCAGGTAGGCCTAATGGAACGGGGACCCTGATGTCTTCCGACTGCAACAGTTTTCCCTCTGTTTGCCTGGTTAAAAAACGCCAGAGGTTGGGGGGATTGGAGTTGACAACCCTGAGGGGATTGGAGCTGTTTGCCTTGTGTGCTTTTTTTTTTTTCCACCCGCCCTCATGTGCAGCTGTTATAGCATCCTCCCTCCTCCTACCAGCTGCCAGAGTGAGAGAGAGAGAGGTAGAAACACATAGAAAGACAGAGAGAGAAAGGGAAAGAGAGCTTTAGTGAGAGGGAAGGGTAGGAAGGAGGCGGGGGGAGTAAACACAACCACTCAACACCTGCTGCCCAGTGAAGAGAAAAGGTGTGTGCAGGAGAGAGGGGAGAGGGGGGAGACAGAGATAGGTGGTTAGGGAGAGGCGACATGAGTACAAAAGCCTGAGAATGTGTTAATGTGGGAGTGAGGATTGTGAAAATACAAAGATTAGAGGAGAGACAGGTGGGGGGATATGCAGGTAGGGTACAGTATCACACTCTACACCTTTGGTATTCTAAGTGCTCCCTCATGCGCGCAGTCTGCTTATCTTTAGTGGTAATCTTGGAAAAATATAAATAGATATCTTTGTTCCAAAGGCAGTAGTCTCAATGCTCCAGATGTTTACGTGCTTTGATCAACATTGTTTTGGGGTTGAGGCCCAGCGTGTTTGTCTGAGATCTCGGAGAGAGGAAACTTTTCCTCAGCAACACTAATTATTTTTCCATCACCACGCCGTCACCAGTGAGAACTCTTCACGTCCACATCGCCTTCCAGGCAGCAAACAGAGCACGTAGCACTAGGAAAGCATAAAGCTGTTGTGAGAGTGTTTGCACAATTAATGTTTCAGAGATAGCTTTCTTTCTTCGACAATTTACTTGTGAATTTAACAAATGCTATGGCGTGATACCATTCAGACATTAGCGATAAGAATCAGCACTGAGAGTTTGTGCATGCGAAGGTATTTGATTCCTGTCCAAAATATGCATATGCATTTAAATCAAATGAAGTAAACAATCTCTTTAATCAGCTATTTTCTCTGTATCAGAGAAGTGCAGAGTTCCCCCCTGTTCCGTTTGGGACCAAATTGTCAATTGGCTGACATTATCTAAACAAGAAATATTAAAACTAATTAAAGAAATGTCTCTGTAAAATCTTGATAAGACTGAGGTTATTTTTTTTTCTTTCTTTCTGTCTCCGACTGCTGCACTGTGCTCTGTTAGGAGACTTGCCACAGGCTTGTCTGAGCAGAGGAAGTTATGAAACTCCTACTGCCATATCATTTGCACAAGGAAGTTTCAGCCTGTTCCTCTGGCTCTGTTGACTGGAGTCCATAAAACAGCTTTATTAAAAATGACACCATTCCACTCTGTATTTGCTCAGTGGCTGCTCATCTAGATTAGGTCACATGTTGCTGTGTAGTGTGGCCAACAATAGCCAGAGTTTATGACAGATAGCAGCTGTCTGGGCTGACTGTGTTGTGATAACATATTACATACTGTACATCTCTAAATCTGCTGCCTTCTCATCGAGATAATCTGCTTCTGTTTTCAACAGAAAACTGTCTCAACCACAATTCAAAAGCAAGTCAGCGCTGTTCCAATTTCCTGTAACCAACTGCACATGATAGTAAATCATGAGGCTGAAGTGACATGGCGAACGCTGTACCAGCTCCACAGAATGTGAGCCTTGTTCTGCAGAATTGATGTAACACTGTTACTTTGTATTGCACAAGTTGAATACTTCAGTGAGGAAATCATCCTCTATGTTTCTCAACCAAAGCACAGTTTCATCTTGATAAAAGGCCCCAAATCTGTACAATCAAGGTAACACAAGGTATATCAAGTGTCTGCATTGTACTTTTGTGTGCGCTTACAGGAGAGCCTGTGTGTGCATGCCCATGGATGTATAACATAACACCATAGAGGGAACACAGAAAGGGAGGGGGTGAGCATTCAGAATTATGTTATGGCTGCCTCCTGTTTAGCTTTTCCCAGAGCCCCAGGCGACTGGAAGGCATCAAGGACACCTGGGTGCGACTTTATTAAAGTATGAAATGAGAGGTCAGTGACGCGACGGTCCCACACATGACATCCTGCTGCTGGCCCTTTCTTCCCCGCCTCCTCCCCTCCGTCCAGGGCTCTGATGACTCCTCTATGAAAGTCTGTTTCATTAATCCCCCTGAGGGACCCCTCAACTGCTCTTTCTGCCGCTGATACAAATTTAATTCCTGATAGGTCTGTTAGATGGAAGCCGTGTCTATCAAGGCTTTTAATTAATGTGGCACTACTCTCTGTGTATCACAGTGTTTATCTGAAATTCATGACCAGGGCGAGGACGGACGGGATTGTTCAAAGATGGCTTGTTTTCCCTTTTTGGTTGAAATGTGAATTTTAATTAGACACGGTTGTTACTCTGAGGGGTTGTAAAAGAGGGCTCTGTGCTTGTTACAAGGAGGCATGTGTGTGCATTGTGTGTGCGCAAGGTAACTGCGAGCTTTATCTATTCACTTACTGTCACACCTTTCCAGTGTGTTTATTTTTCTTTATTAATGCTCCAGTATTTTGAAGGAAAACAATGTTGTTAATAGGTTCAGGAAACTACCTACAAAAGTGTAGGTGACTAAATTCTTTGGGCTTCACTGTAAATCCAGAGCCTGACAATGGGCTGGCCCGACAACTGTTTGCATTGGCAGGCTATTTCCAGCCTAATAGCTGTACAGTATCATTGTCAGCCTCTTATCGTGGCAGGCACAGCCCTTTCTGACACACTGACACCTCAATGGTGCGTGTGTGCGTGTATCTTTGTGTGTGTTTGCGCACTTGTTTGCTTGCGTACATCTATGTCTGCAAATTATGTTAATGTTTGTATGTACTTTTTTGTTTATGTATATATTTATATCACCTGTCATAATCTGTTTGTCTAAGAAGAAGATTATGTGATATTCTCCCCTTGTTAGCAGGCTTGCGCCTCTAAGAAAGTGTCATAGAAAAAGGAGAGAGCTTGAAAAGCCCATCTCCAGCTGTAAACTCAGCCTCTAATAGCATGGACGCTGCCTTGAGATGGTTCTGATGGAAGATTATCATTTGCACAGCACACTTCTTAAAACCATCCTTGTCCCTGAGTCTAATTCGTGTTGAGGCTAATTTGTATGCTGTCCTTAATGGTTGTGTTTGGGTTAGTTCTGAGTAGCACAAAGCCTTTAATTGTGAGGTTTAACATTTTGCAATTAAAATCTCCCCTCATTGCTCTGAGGAAAGAATGAGCCGTCTTTGATGTGCTTTAATCAGCCGAGATGTATTGTAGTTTAAGAAGCATAAAGATGCCAGATACATTTCTGATTTTAAATTGACACACTCTTCCACCTTTGAAGATGATAGTTTTTTTTTTTTCTTTCCCCGCTGGCTTAAAGCAGCGAAAGCTCAGTCCCTTGAACCCCACTCTCAGATTCTGGGGCACAGATCTCTATCTCCGATTCTAAAGTGGCCAAACAGGATTAGGAAGAGGAGTTCTTCTATTTCACCAGGACCAAGGAAGCGTACACAATGATTCACCAGAGCTTGACTAAAGATCTTAGATGCTGTGACTGTATTTTCTCACCTGTTAAGCAGGGCTCTTACACATCCTCTGTAAGATATTCCGATGTGATCATAAGAGCATTTTTAAAAAGCAGACTCCAGTACGAACTCTTATTTAGATGTTTCTATTTTCTTGCTGTGTTTTTATAGCTAATTTCTGTTGCACCATTAGCAAATGCTGGAGAATGTAGATTATGGCGACACTCTCCAGAGGTATCCTTGCTTTGCTATATTGTTGTTGAACAAAAAACCTCATTAAGATCAGAGGGGAAAAAGAAAAAAGAAAATCTTATTGGAGAAAAAGAGGTGGCAGTTTGATGAAGGCTGATTGGGAGCATCTGGAGGCTGTTTTCAGAGGACATAGCCCTGAGTGAGCAACCCTGGCATTTAGGTACGGCCCGCTCCTAGAAACTAAAAATCTCCCAGCAAGCAAATTAACGGGAGCAGGGATTTGGTAATAATGGAGGTTCTCGGCTTTTGTTTCACCGTGACAGATGGACAGTGTGTGCTCAAATTGAATTTGGCTTTAATTGCATTGTGGCGTTTATAATTTATCTGCTCCACAGATTTTGTTTACAGGTTTATGGGGTCTTGAAATGCATGTTTGCTCTCTTTCCCTCTCTTCCACTTTTCCTCTCTTTTTTTTTCCCTTCCCTTGTTCTGTCTGTGTGCGTGCGTGTGTGTCTGTGTGTACGTGTCGGCCAGATCCTTTTTCATCCTCCACTACAGCAGGATAAAGGACACTGTAATTCTCTGAGAGTGTGGTGTTCATTACCGTAGCAGTTTGCCCTCCAGGGTGAATGTGTTCAATAAGCGAGATTGTCTTTTTTCCAATATACACTTAAACGGTATAAGATTGCAAATGTAAGCTCCGTAGTGCCCGTCTGCTCCAATGCTCAATGTTCAAATCATTTGGATCACTTGGATAGGTGAACACAATATAATCAAATATCTCTCCTTTTGAATAACTCTTGCACGTGGACACAAAGACATGCATGTTAGCAGACAAGAGGGCATGCTGGCATACACATGCACATATATATAGATGCACACAAACAGATCCATTCAGTTGCTTTGCACAAGAGAAAAAGAGCCTACTTGAGTGATTTTCTCTTGGGTGCCTGTGTAATTCTACATATGTTGAAGTGCTTCTTCTGTATCCAGGTGGGCAGGGTGGTTGCTTCTATCCCTTTCATGCAAATGGATGGAGACACTCGAGAAGTAGAAAAGGCATTCGTATTTCTTCAGAAAAAGATACATGATACGGCTAAGCATAATATATCCAGCCTGACATGTTAAGCTTGACAAGCTACTCTTTGCGCTACAGAGATTACTCAAATCGCATTCTGGACACGAATGTAAAGCCAGTGCTTTGTCTCATTAATTTGTGCAATATTTTAGCATTTCTTATTTTATTTTTTTCTCTCCCTCTGGACAGACCTCCTGCAGCATCGCACAGTGGTGATAAAGATTATATGCTTGTCTCCTGCTCCATCTAGCTCTTCTCTCCTCTCCTTATCCTAGCCTCTGCCACCCTCTAATTGATGCACCCCTGCCAATTTACACTTCAGCCCTGGCTCTGACCCCTATTAACTACCTGGCCTCACTCTCCCAGGGAAAGCACTGTGTTCAGGGAGAATCCTCCCCCATACACACACACCCCCCCAATCAACTCCTCTTAAGGCTGCTGCTAAACACATTTTCATACTTAGCCAGCAAGAGAACTCCACGCTCTGGCCAACTTTTATCTGGATGAGTGAAAAGGATAAGCCAAGCTGTGCTGTTTCCCTAAACACAGGGTGTAGTTTATCATGGGCAAGCCTCACGGTCATTCGTCAGAGGTTATTTATTTTATTTTTTTCTGTCCTTAGATTACTGTCTTAGTAACACTGCACCAGCCACTTGTCATTGTCTGTTTTTCACTTGTCCTAGATCGGGAGTATTTTGAGGAATGTCCGCTCTGTTCTCTGTACCTGTCCCAGAAGTCAGCCCATGTGGGTTGTGGAGAAAGAAAGAGAAAGTGGTCTGTGTGCTCCGGCAGCATTCGAGCTGTGTGTCTCTATCAGCTATGGCTTATTTGTGGTGGGCTTAACCTGGCATATCTACTCCGGGTTTCACTTGACCTGATGTTATGTCATCATGAACGTTCTCCGGGGGTCCAGACTCTGTGCTGATTAAAGGACAGCAGATAATCATGTATGTGCGTTTGTGTGTGTGTGTGTGTGTGTGTGTGAGCGTGAGCGGCTGATCGTCTGTGTTTATATTTAGATGATATGGCCAACTGAAGAGGACATATTTAGAATAGGAACTGCTGGGATGGGGACACTTCAGAGGGGTTAGTCACGTAGTTACATTTTTGCAGCAGACATGGTATGTGTACAGGGTAATGAAGTAGGGAATCATTCTGTGTTCTCGATTAACAGTAATCACAAAGCAATTGAAGCGTGAAAAATGAATTTGTTTCTTCCAATGCAGAACAGCTTCAGAACACACACAGCAAACTTATTAATTATACAGCGCCGTTGAGCTAGCAGAATAATATTTTTAAATGCTGTCAATGTTTTGTCTGCTTAATTGTATGGTACTGCACATGGTTTCTTCCCATTAAAGTTGAAGAGTGAAAGAAAACCCTGCAGTTAGTTTAAGGCCACGCCCCCCCACACACACCCCCCACACCCCCTCTCAACTCCAGTGAGTAGCATTGCGGCTGTTTAGCCACTTTTCTCTGGGCAAATTGTTTTTGTGACCCATGGAATGTTAGAGGAAATGCTTCTTTCTCATTGGCGGTCCCCCGGGTGTGGAGGCCATGGCCCCTGTCATCGGCCCCAGTGCACACACAGAAACGCATGCACACAGACTCTCACACACACACACACACACACACACACACACACACACACACACACACACACACACACACATACAGGATCACTCTTTGCAAAGGAAAGCAATCCACCACAGGAGAGGGACCTCCAGGCCTTTTTATAGCACCAATACCCCCCCCAAGACTCCCAGACATGACATCACAACAATCAGAGATCATTTTCAGTGGGATCATCATAACCACAAAGATACCCACATTCTTTCTCTTGATTTCTATCTCTGTTTCTTCTTCATTTTGCTTTCTGTTTTCTGAGTTATCATGAATTAACCCTTGCTTTGCACAAATAAACAGACACCAGACAGTGATGATTTTTTTTTTCTCAATCCCCTTAAAGAGACGTTAAAAAGTAATCATGAATGGTCCCAATTCGAAAAGGATTTCCCTAGAATGTGCAGTGAAATATGCTCCTCAGATCAATTAAGTGTTTACAGCCTGTAAGAATCAGCAGCACAATAGAGAAGCTGTCTCTTCTGGACCCCGGAGGCTACCGTAGCAATGTTTCATTAAGTGCACTCACTCCTGTGGCCCCCTATAAACACACATTAATTAAGGCACACAGAAACACAGTCTCTGAGCTTGCACTATGGTAATGATGATATGACCCCAAAAGGAGAGGTGCACCAGGGGTCAGGGAATAAAAGCAGGGAGCGTTTAATGCCAGAGCTTGGCTGATCTGCAGAAACACGGTCTTAACTGGTCCAATTCAAATTAGGCCAAGATTTCCTTAACTGGCTAATTTAGATGTGCATGAATGTGGATTTATTTTCAGCAGTGACTGTGGCCAGGGTGTGTTTGTGCCTCCCATAAAAATAATGACATGGGTCATTGACAATTTTCTCTCTGTCAGCAGTCAAGGCCTGATATGATAATTTATACACACTGACAAAGTGACCTAATAATACTAATAATAATGTGTTTTATTTTCACATAAAACCAGGAGAGTGTATTATACACTGTTACGTTGCCAAACATCGAATTAATAATCACATAAACACCAAACAGATCTCTCAGAATTTTAATAAAAGCGGAGGCTGAACATATGTTCTTTGACATGCTGCTTCGTGAGATTGAAGGTTTCCAGAACCGAGAGCGGTACTTTATACCCTAATACAAATCTTACCCTGTAGACATGCTGCATCTGACCTAAGATCAGTGCTTGCTCATCCCTCAAATCATTCTAGTTTCAATAGCAGTCACCTCCCATAGACAATTTAGGTAGATTTGACAGTGGCAAATGGTTGTCATCAATATGATCCCAAACATTGACATTTTCTTTGGTGGGCTAAGTGGAAAGTCCCATCCCATCCTCTCAAGATCTGCAGCTAGAGGCCAGGGGGCTGGTATCCATCTTCGTAACAGTGACTATGTTGGAGGAGGAGGTGAAGGAAGAGGAGGCGAAGAGATGGAGGGGAGGGAGGCAGCATGTCAATGAGCCTGCCCAGTGTCACTGAGCACCACACAGAACAGCCATCTGGAGAATCAAAGACTCCTACCATCTGGCTGCCTCACCCACTCTCTACCCCCACAGAATAAGAATCAACCAGATACTACTTTGCCATAACACTCCTTGGCCTTTTGGAGGAAAAAAAAGTCAGGCAAAACTGCATTCAAGTTGAAAAAAAAAAAAAATGAACGCCTGTCATAAACACGGTAAAAGAAAACAGGCTTTTGATTTTGCCCTGTGTGTGTAGACCTCGTTTTTTTTCTCTTCTTCATTTGGAAGATTGAATTGACCCTCATTCGTCAAGCCATCATGTTAAAATCAGAGTTTAGAATGAACATATGCTCATTCTACTGCCAACCCTAATATTTACTAATTCCATCTTTGTCTTGCTCTTTAAATCAATCTTACATCTGCTTGGGAAACACGTGTTCATTTTTCATATCTGTAGCATATATTTGAATTATGCATAGAAAAGTTTTGGAATAACAGTATTTAAAATTGCCCTAATGCTTTATTATAAAGAATACCAGAATGTTATTTTTTCCTTTCATTTTTGAGATTTTGTATATTAAATGCTAATTTACTGATAATTAACTACGTGTTTTTAACAGACCACCCCTTGCTAAATATGCAGAATTAAGGGATTGTTATTTGTAGATGACTCCATACAGTTCTAAAATCATAACCTCTGCCTTCTCAGTCTATGATGTCCATTCAACTACAGATACTTTCCTGTTTTATGATTTTTTCTCCTTGATTCTTTGCAGATTAAGCTGCCTGATACTTTAGTGAAACCAGAAGTTCTGCTTAAGGAGCCAGAAACTGTAACGTAATGAAAACTTAAAGCTTAAAGTAGTCCTTTAACATTGAACCAGTCCTGCTGAGTGGACCTTCAAAGTCTTGATTTAAATTATGTATGCTCTGTAAGTATGTATTTGGCAGGAAAGAGTGGGGAGAGGTGGAGGGATGAACGGTGAAAAGTCATCAGGCATATTCCAAAATGCCATTTCCGTGTTGCTGAGGTACCATTGTTTACAGGGCTTTGATGGAGAGGTGCCCTGATCGCCACTAGCTGTTTCTCTCCCTCTCTCTTTTTCTTCCCCCTCTTAGTTTGAGAGAAATCTCCTGACGCTGTAAAATGGGCAATGATGACATATGTGGATGCAGGCCTGTTCATATCTTTGTGGGGCCTTTAGGGAAATAAATATCTGAGAACATTCAGTGAAATGAAGCTCACTCAATAAATCACCATGACACAATAAACACTTCTGGCACATGAGCACCCCCCTACCCACCATCCCCTGGTGCCCAGCCCCCTCACACACATACACACAAACACACACATACACACACGCATACATACACACACTCTCTTCTCAGACACCACCTACCTCTCCCCGCCTCTTCTTGTGCTACCAAATGGTGCCTCCCCACAGGCCAGTAAATCAAATCCCAGCACAAATACAGTGGGAATTTATTTGGAATGGGCTTTTGTTCTCTTTAACGCCTGATTGTTAGGCCGACTAGGTCGCATGATAAATTTTGAGCAGGTTGTTTCTGTGCAATGGTTGTGTGTTTGT
The DNA here is from genome assembly GCF_905237075.1 of Dicentrarchus labrax. NCBI lineage: Eukaryota > Metazoa > Chordata > Actinopteri > Moronidae > Dicentrarchus > Dicentrarchus labrax. Next base: position 20,747,819 of record NW_026136706.1, read on the forward strand.
TGCCTCCCGTACCTAACGTGGATCGTACTGCCTTTAAACTTCGCTACTTTGCCCATTTACACTCAATTTAGAAAAAAGCTTTTCCATAGGGGGAAAGTAAAGTAAATTATTTGGCCATCTCTAGAAAAGATCTCATTATAAAGTGTTTCCATACACCACATGGAAAATATGGTGGTATCGATAAATGTAAAAAAAACAGAAAAGGCATATTTCTATTATTATTTTTAAGATTTTGTTCATTTGAGGTTTGGCTGTCACTCTTTTAATTACATCACTTTGTTGCTCCCTCTTCTTCTGCAGTGGTATAATGGCACCCTACTGGAGAATCAGTGCCACCAGCTGAATATTCAACATGCTCAACTCCTAATATTCACATAACACTAGTTGATGAAAACAGCCATTAATTTGCATTTTCTCTTCCATTTCTTTTTAATCTGTGCTCAATTTGAATGGAAACCTGGGTATAAAAACAAGGAAAGCTGTGGTGAAACCAGCCAAAAGTACAGCACATGTAATACTATTAGCTTTTTTTTAAAAAATAAAATGAATTAGTAAATGGAAATAGAAAAGACTGTTTGGGTCTTGGCTGTATTAACAATATGTCCTGACACCCTTGAGTGACACTGTGAGAGAGATGGAGGACTCAGCTTTTCCCTTGGCTCACAGACACCCAGTCAGTCTCCTGTGGCAGCCCATGTTTATGCAGAGGTAATATAAGCTGTAATATAACACACTCTAATTGGTTTATCAGTGTTTGCTATGGTAACCCACATGGAAACAGCCCCTTAAACAATTATATTTTTAAACTGCCGGCCAGGATATATTTTGCTTTATCTATGGGCACTGTGGATATGATTGCTCTCTGTTATAAATGGCACATAGTTAGTACACGGAGAGAAAGACATTGTTTACACTAGGCCTCATGCGGTGAATCTGTCCAGTGTAAGGTAATCTGCAGTAATAAGCCCCATTTGTTTTGTTTAGCTTTTAAGCTGAGGCAGAGAGGAAGGGAGAGGGGAGAGCGAAAAAAAAAATCTCATTTCAAATCCTACCCACCTTCTTATCTCTATTTGTTCAGTTGTTTTTAATGCCACATACTGAAAGAATTTCAATGGCTGTTTTGCCATGAAGTCATTTGTTATCCTTCAGCGGGCTTTCGTCTCCCTATTGTGTGACAGCCCCAGAGTGCTCGAATCCTCCAGATGGAGCAGGTCAGACACACACAGACTCACTCGCTTTCACACACACACACACACACACACACACACACACACACACACACACACACACACACACACACACATCGCAGGCAGGTTCACACACTGTCTTTTCAATGGCTGACATAGATCTACTTGCCTTGTGACATATACGGAAATGATAATGTCATTTTTGGCAATTTGTCTTTCCCCTACTTTACTGTTAGTTGGGCATGCGGCTGTTAAGAGCAGCCTGGCAGTTATATAGCTCATGTCATGTTTACAAACAGTCCAAATGAAAATGTTTCGCAACAGTATTCTCATTTTGCGCATATTGTCAGTTGGACTGTTATTCGCTTACAGATTTTCCCTCCAAATAATTTGTGGACGCCTTGCAGAACAGATGTACGTGCTTTGTCTTATTTGGCAATCGCGCTCATCTAAGGAGTTCTGTCCAAAAAAGCGAAACACAATGTGGAACCCTTTATTCTAGAGATGAAACGCATTATGGTCCCTCAAGCTCACTTTGTAAATGCAGTAGTTAGTTATACTCTTCGAAAAATAGGTTTCTTTAATCATTATACTAACGTTTTCTCTTGTTTGTTTCCCCTCTTTTCTCTTTTTCCATGTGGTGTCCTGCTCTGTTCCTGTTTGGATCCTCTGATGTACAGGTTAGTAGCCTTTATACTATCGATATGTAAAGTACACCTGACTACACCTACACTTAATATATTATTAGATTATTATTAGATTAGATTTCTAATATATCAATCATTGACGGTATATGATATCATATTCAAAGGTTTTCTGTATTATCCGTCACTCGATATTTACAGCTTTTTCATACTTTCTGCTTTTTTCATAAGCCACTGCCTAAACAAGTACTGTAATGAAAAAAACATACAAATGTTATAATATAATACTTTAATGCAGAGAAACCAAAACTGTGCACTTGCAAGCCATCTGTCTCTCACAAATATAACATAATTGGAGACATTATAAAGAGTTCCAGGACAATGTACAATAACATGAAAACAACAGGTGCAATCCCATGATCGTTCACTTTCACTTGCCATCGATGGTAATAAAGGTAAGAGCAGGTTCCATAACAAGTGGAACGTAATAACCGTAACAGCCATCCTTAAATGATTTGATTGACTCACGCTAGACCTCATCGCTCTATTTTAAATCTAATGGAGTCTGGGTATAATTTGACCAAGCTTTGATTGACAGCCCCTTTCTCTATCTCAACAGTAACCCCTGACGATGTACATTAGAGTCGGATTAAGGCAAGGTGCTAACGCATATTAAAAAATTAAGCCAAGCCAGTGGACTGGCAAAGCTCCTTTTTTCCCCCCTTTTTTTTTTCTCCTCCGTTCCATGTACCTCCCTTTGGATGGTCTAGCATTAAAATTTCAATGGCATCAAGTAGTGATAGGGACTTGTTAATACAGTCGCAACTTGCCCTTGTGGAGGAAATCAAATGACACAGTGCAGCAGGCCACAGAGGAAAGACTGATAGGACATTATACTGCTTACACAGAGCCTTGCAGCAGAGAGGCAAGGATACAGCGTCAAATATAACAATGTAGCCTTCATAACTAGGTGCTTAATTTGTCAAAATGCCTCACTTTTGTCTAGGGCATATTTTACAGTGCCTCGAGCACTTGGCATATTTAAGAGGACCATGGTAGTTTTTCCTGCGGCAGGATACCACCCTTATTGTACTGCCTCAGCTGCTGTAAATAGTAGTAAATCTTTAGTGTTGCATTTATTCTAGCATGACACCAAAGCCTCCCACTCAGAATGATTGAATGTAACTTATTTGATTCTGCTTCCCTTCATTTGGGGATTTTGTGAAGAGTTTGGTTTGAAGACAATGAACTAACAAAAGATTGTTTTAACAGCTGCATGTCTTTGATTACACGCTTCTTTGAAGTATCACTTTAACTTAGCCTTTGAACTTGGATAGAGATCAGAAATGAATCGAGCTTCTTTTTGATGTAAGAGGAGGGGATTTTATTGTTGAAATGTTCATAAACTGCTTCCAACCGTTTAGAGAACAAGTTCAGTGTTGATTTTTAAATTGAGGCAAGAGAAAGGGGAGGGAGGCATGGGGGTTTTGAAGAGAGGAAAGGAGGGAGGGCGCTGGTTTCATGTTCACGTGCACCCTATGACGAAGGGAGGGAAAACAGCGGCTTTTATTCCCCCTCAGTAGAGGAGAGTTCTTAGATGCAGTCTTCAAGTTACTCCAAAGTCTCAAGCTCCACGTTTGCTTGTGTGGCTCATTAGGACAATATGCCATCCATATGTTTCACTAAATGATCGTTATATATCGTTTTCCCTCTTGTAAAAGACATGCACGTGCACAGAATCAGAGCAAAACCTTCCTGTAACAGTTATACTTAATCTGCTTGTTGCTTTTGACAGCAGTAATAATGTGCATTTGAGGTACGTTGTTGTTTTGGACGAAACTCAAATTCTATTAAAGGATTAAGTAATTGAACACTAATCTAAAGGACTTGAGGTTTCTGTTCTTTGGTAATGCCTTTAATCTTGGCACAGTTTTAGAAAAGACAGTGAAGTACTGAGTCACTGAGGGAAAAGCAGATTAGTTCAATTTCATGTATTTTAGGGGAGAACTACACTAGCTTAGATGGATTACTGTTGAATCAGTGAATTGAAATGTAATGACGCAAAAATGTATCTATTTGCATAAACAGCTGTGTGAACTTTCTCTTTGGAAAAACTGATTCATGGGAATGATGTGGGTTGTTTGTACGGTGTCACAATGATGCTTTCAAAATGGTATCCACGGTGATCTATTATTTAGTTCGGAAATAAAATGAGGTGTGCTGAATTTGGATCACTCCAAACTACAAATTTGGCACAATACCAAATTCAGTAATATAATGCAATCAGCTGGATGCCATTGTGTCCTTTTTTTTTTCTCTTACCATTTCCAAATTAATCATGCTCCAGATCCATTCCTATTGTTCAATTTTACTGTTACCAGTAACAATAAAGAAACAAAAGTTGAAGAAATTGCTTGCCCTACATCTGTCATTGTCATTGAGACACTGGCCATAATACTTTATTTATATTCTGCTCTGGAGATATGTGGTTTCTGTTGTAAATGTTCATTGATTCAAGGGCAGACAAATATACCCCCAACACCCTACATGACCCACATAGAGCAATATGTGCAGTTCACCATCCATTAAAATAACACGATAGACACAAATAAACTGTATTATACATTTTGTTACCCTTGCTGCTAACTCAAATTACATTTTGAATGTCGTCCACTCAATCTCCTCTTGTCTTTTGTGCTTTCTTTGATATAAATAGACAGACATTCAGGGGTCTGAAAAGTGAAGTTAGAAGAATAAAAAGGGAAGAGGAAATTTAGATATTTTTAAATGATGTCCTACATTTTGTCAGCTAAAATCAGGATATTGCCTGAGCGGGGAGAAGCCATGTTCTTCAGTTGTCAAAAGGCAGTAAGTAATGATTAAAATAGCAGTGTGAAACGCGGGGAGATTAAAGTGATGCTAATGATAAGTGAGAGAAGAAAAGGGCAAGCTATATTTTAATTCCTGGGAGAATGGTTAATGACTTCTATTGCCTGAGATTAAACTAAACCTGTCTCATCAGCTTTTTCTGCTCGCTGAGGAAAAAAAGCCCCCTGCACTTTAATTTATTAAACTCTTTTAAGGAAGCACATTGATCTACATAGGTTAAACTTTCAAAATTTGGGCAAAAAGACGCCCCATAAAGCTGTCATGCAGGGCAAAGCTGTTGAGTTGCTCAAGGCACACTATAAAGAATTCATTATCTCCAAACTGCCACATTTAATCAGAAAATATCAATTATTTAAAAAGGGAGGTTTGCTCCTGTTTAGAGCATCAGGTTTTACTGACACACTGGATTATACTGACACGTTGAATATATATTTCTGCGGTCACTAGCGGTGCTATGAACTTTTCCATTTTCAATGCCCTTTTTTTTTTCCTTTTCATACCTTTGGCTGAGTAAATGTGCATTTGGCCACTGTAAATGGGTCCGTGTAATCACATCAACAGTATAATATCATCCAACAAGTAAAATGTTTATCTCCTGTTTTCAGCTTGTTGGAAGGACTAAGACTTGTGCTGTGAAAAATTTTCGCATGGCATTAACACAGAAGCACTGGTGACCTCTGTAATGAAATGTATGGTACTGTTGACATGGCATTACAGCGATTCAACACTGTTCATTAATCTTTGTTTTGCTAGAACCCTTCTGGCATGTCCTTCGCCAAGGTGCGGAGCAATGCCAGAAATTGTAAGGCTCACCACATATTTCTGATGGCAATTAGCATGCATTCCGATCCACTGAGCCCCTCGCATAACAGCCCAATCCTTACAGCGGCCGGAGTCTTTATCAGCACCCGGGTGATAGGAGTCATTGAACATTCTGCTGACAGCAGATTATTTTTGTTTTTATACAGATGTCAGGCTTGAGTAGGTGGTGTTTTCCACTCTTTCTGTGGGACTGTTGGCCCTGTTGTACCCGCTTTTCATCCACAGAGGACAGAGCACTGCTAAGATTTTACCATTTCTCACTCTTAGGAAAGATAAAGGGAGAGGCAAATACGGGAGAATTTGCCTCTCCCTTTATCTTTCCTTATCTTAACCTCTGTCATTGCAGGTCTTGGAATAGGTCTGATATTTAAAGAACTGGTAAAGAGTAACTGTCATCCATTAGAGGACAAATAACAACACTCCACCAGCGCTGAATCCTGCGTGCCTGTAAATTCTCAGTGGATCTGTCAGCAGGAAGCAGGCATGCAATTAATAAGCCTTTTACCTCTAATATCGCAGTTCTGCCAAGTGGGAAAAAAATGAAGAGACATTCATACAGACATAAGAGAAAATTTCCACAGATCTCTTTGAGGGAGAGGAAGTGCATTTGCCATAGTGCAGTCGTAGTAGCCATGATCCTGATCGATATCATCAATGGCTACTGCTGCCGTGCAGAATTTGATCCAGGTGTCTCATGCTAACGTTCACGCCTGTGTCAGACACAATGTAATCTCTTCTTTTGAATCAATTACACTTTTTTTATGGTCTCATTGCTTTTTCCAAACGTAGACGGGTAACACTATTCTTCATTCCCATGAATTCAAGCCCTCAAAAAGGCTTTGAATATGCTGACAGCTGAGTTAACACTTTAATCAAAATGCCAGTTGTACAAACTCGATGAAGGCTGGTGTTCTCAACAGTCTCAGAGATGTAAATTAAAGAGTAGATTTGTGCCTCCACAGTGTTCGTGGCACTGTGCATAACCTCTAGCTTTTCTTTTGACAAATTCAAATTTTTCTTTGGAATGTTAATCATTTAAATCTCTAGATTTGCCCGAAGTCAAAGGAAGATGTCTCTGTATTATTTTGTTGACATATTCCGGATGAAATGATTTTTTTCTGCCCCCCCCCGCCCCCTCCTTGTTGCGTAAAAGTAATATCTCTGTGTTTCTGGGGACACATTACAATAATGCATTAAGAAATCACATTAATAATGCACATATTTTGTCACATATTTATAACTATCCCCCAGACATCAACATGTCACAGTTGTTGTTAGATCCCCTTTGGTTTCAATTAAAATCTCGCTGAGGCAATAAAAATAGCCAATTAAACTGGAGCAGGCTCTTCAGAGGTACAATTGGTCTGATTAGATTAACCTTGAACATCAATTAGGGTTAAAAATAAGCTTAAATGTATTTTAATAACTGCCCACCATATTTGATGCTAAACTAAACTTCACTTGTATCACTCATTTCCCCTGTATTGATTCCCAAAGTGTCATTACTTTCACTTGATTAGCCCGCATTATCATTTATTTTCTCTCATGCTTATTTGTAGCTTAATTATTTAGACCAGAGTATTTTTTTTTTATTACGCTCTTGTTGTGAAACATTCAGACTTCATTATCTAATTACAGGAGTGTGTTTCCATGTTACAATAGACAATAGAGATGTAATGATGTATAACAGGCATCATTCTACATGTCAATCAACACAAGTGTCGAAAGCAGGGTCACAATCCAGCTTTTTACAGCTGCGCAACTTCTCTCTCTGTCACTTACGCTCTTCTCTCTCTCTCGCTCTCTGTCAGACACGCATGCAAATACACACACCTCTCTTCCATAGCTGTAGTGTGTCAAGCTTTTCTCACCTCCGCCAGTGCTGCCCGGCTGCCTTCAGTGATCTCATCCCACCTGGTAACTAAGGGCTGAGCATCCAGACGCTAAAAATACGTCTGACGCTAATGTCACACCCTCCTGCCATTTCCAGCACCCGGTTCCCAAAGCCCAGGCTGGTGTGAAGGGAGGGAGCCGAGCAGACATCTTTGTAATTCTTTTAATAACATGTGTAAATGGGCAAGGGGCCTATCGGTCTTTATCAGGCCTGGCGAGCGAAGCAGAGCAGCTGATACCACCTAGGGGCTGGGAAATGCCTGATTCATCTAACAGCCCGTGAAGCTGATTAATTTCACTCTTCATTAAGAATGTGTTGTGGTGTCTTCTCTGGACTTCAGCATATCTCTCTACCACCACACAGTCTCTTGGTCATCTTTTTAGCTCCTTCTCCAGCCTTTTCTCTCACTCTAGCTCGCCTTCCTTCTTTCCTGGGCAGCGTTAGCAGCAGCGGCCACCCTCCTCCTCCTCTTTTTGCGCCCTTGGCAAATGAAAGGTCAAAGACGCTGCAGTGATTAATGAGCAGTAGACTCTGGGATCTCTCTGTCAACCCCCCGCCAGTCCCCCCGCCCCTCCTGCCCTCCCCGCTCCTTGCATTATTTCATCTGCTAATCTCACACAACACTACTTAGTTAGCATGTCGCGGAGAAGACAGTGTTGTGTGCCTGTGTCGTGCTGCGTAGACACCAACTCTGATGAACTTTTCTGTGAGGCATAAAAGCGGGGGAACAGAGCATTATTGAGGAAGAGGAGGCGGGGGGCCTGCGCTCGCAGAATGTTTTTGGGCCGAAGAAAAGGTGCTGTAGTGTAAATGGTGGGCTCTCCACTCAGCTTTTCATCTCAAGATGTTGCTACCAAGTCTAATGATTTAAGTAGTGTGCTCTCAGCACAAAAAACTCCACTTCAGTAGCTTGGCGGTTTTTTGGTGTAATTGAATGTGAACGTCACCGCTCCTTTCACAGGATAGATGACACTTCATGGGCTCAGACCAACTGTTTATTTGAAAAAGTAATGAAATATTTACTCTCCATTGCAGTACAGATTAGCAGCAGTAATTGACTGCGACAGAGGTCTATGCACAAGTATGTGTGCGTTTTATAGCGCGCGAGAGGGAGAGAGAGAGGCTGAGCGAGAGAAAGAGTTAGAGGGCCCCTCATGTTTGAATGCAGATCTTCAGCACACAATAGGCCTGTTAGTGAGGCTGAGTTTCTGCCTGTCACTTTCTCTCCACATGTTGCTTTTTCTTTCAGAGATAAGTGGGCCTAATGCTGAACAAATAGTGGAAATCAGAAGCCACTGAGAATCATTTGCCTCTCCTTTTCCCATGGCTCCCAAATAGACACCCAGACTCACAGACGGAGGGAGTGACGATGAGAGAGGGAGAGCGAGACGGGAAGGGGGGAGGGAAACAGAAGAAGAAAGAAAAACTCAATGAGCAAAACAATTTTGTCACCACAAGCAGATCCAATTGAAAAGTCTCCTGGATGGGGAAGAGCTGGAGTTGTCAGATCAGGCCATGGCAATGAATAGATCCAAGCGGGCTAAATTGGCATCAGGTGTGGGCTTCCCCTGGCCGGTGATAGGCTCCCACATTGTGCTGGCTAGACATTTGGCCATTTTCAAATATAATGGGAGAAATGAATGCAAATGAGTGAGTGGACTGAAATGTATTTAAATGCAGATTGAATGGGGGGCTCTGCGTAGCGCCTGATAACAAGTTGCTTTAGGAGAAGGGCCACATTGTGTTGGATCATCCCTCCAACCCCCACCGCTCCGATCCCCACACCAACAGTCCTGTTCTCTCTCCCTCTGTCGCACTTGTGTCTCATAAGGGGCCATTGTTCACTGGGTAAACTCTCTCAAAACTATTTACATTACTCGTTTATTTGAATTTCAAATATTTTGGGTTCTTTCTTTCTCCCATATATAGCCGACACACATGCCGCCTGCCGCCCTGGGCTATCCAGTAAAACAGTAATTGCAAAAGGACAGGGGGCTGTGGCAGAAAAAGAAAAAGAAAAAAATGAAGCGAAAGCGGGAAAAGGAGGGGTTCAATCATTAATGATAATGTTGCTTATGTCCATAGCCTCATTAGAGGCAGTATAGCAGCTAGTAGCATGTGTTTCACAAACAAGTTCCCCCTGCCCACTGCCGGTCGACCGCCAGCCCACGGCGATCCATCTTCTCAAACGTCTCCTTCCCATATTTAAGGAGCTCTCGTTACAGCCCTTCCCAGACCTGTGAATTTATGGTGCACTCCAAGCGGTTAGCATAATCGCTGGGAATGCAGTCATTTCAGCGGGAATGTGGGAATTAGGGCAGGAGAGAAAAGGAAAGCTGTTGGTGTGTTAATTGAATTTCATAAGAATCCTTTGCAGCAGCTTTGCCTTGTTCACAGGGCAGTGTGGACATGTAGGGCTCTGAATCAAATTCTCTCTCTCTCTATTTATTTGGGTTTTCCCCCCTTGTCCTTGTCCTAAGACCTTATAGAAAAAAGTGAAGTATTTCTCAATAGAAACCTGAATATAAGGCAGCAGCTAAAGGCAGCTTATTTTTGACAAACTGTCCACTTTTCTACTCTCTGATCTCAGCAAATAGAACAAGTGAAGAGTAACAAGAGGGTGCATTCTCCTCCTCAAAAAACAGCTTTTTCCCCCCTCATCTGCATTTAAAATACAATTTACATGCAATTAAATTTGATTAATTAGAGACACTAACCTCTGCCCGTCCTGTGTGCACATAATGTATCATGCATTTCAATGTCAACCAACTCGTGTTTACTTCAACTTTGTGTTCGTCAAGAGCCATCATTGGGTTTAGTTTCCATAAAAGGCTTAATTTGAAGCATTTAGAAAAATACATTTTCAAATATTTGACCTATTGAACCCAGTCTTGGCTTGAGGGAGTTTGCTTAGATAAACAGGTTGTTCACAGTGGACTCTGACTGTGTTAGCAACTTTAAAATAATACAAGATAATGTTCAGAATGCCAGTTATTTAAAGTTGGCCCTGTTAGCATAGGGGGCAGCTGGGGCAGCGACTGCAGAGATGTTTCAGTGTCCAGAAGTTTCCATGCAGTGATTAATAGGAGGGGTAATGTAGTGGGGAAATGAGTAAACACTCCCTTGCTCCTGGCTTTGTGCTTCAACGGCTTGATGACAAGGGCAGAGCAAGGTGAGAATTAAACAGACCCGCAGAAGAAGAGAAAAAAAAAAAAAAAAAAAAAGGGAGCAACGGGCTGGAGGGAGGAGTGAAGCATGACAGACCTGGGCAGCAAGTGGGAGTGAGGAAAGGGCGACTGGGAAGAAAGAAGGCCGCCCTGACAAAAGTGGAAGTGGAAGTTTCTCCTGAAGAAGAATAATTAAAAGCGCTCAAGGGAGGGCAGTTTTAATTTCACATGTAAGGGGCTAAAGATTTCATTTAAAGGCGCGGCGAGCGGAGAGGAGGTTAATAAGATGAACAAAGCAGGGAATGTGAGAACATACAGTGTGAGGAAGCACGTTGGACTTTCACCTGACACGTTTTTAATTATTGAACCTCTGATATTTCTCTGTTGAAGAGAGGGGGTAAAAAGAGAAGATTAACTGATTAATGGTCATGGTAACCAATTACTCACTCGTGGGGAAATGGATGTAACTTCACCAGAGTAACACCTCTCTTCAGCGCTAAACGTCACGGAGTGTAGCGTTGCTTCCGACACCAAAGCTAAAAGCATACTCTCAGTTGTGCTGGCGGTCTCAGTAGCTGCCTACTGGGAACACAACCAGAGCATTGCATAATAACTCCTTCTAAAAAAAAAAAGAAGTGAACTTGCTTCTACAGTCGAATATGTGCTCTTGATCACTGAAATCTCACTCCATTAGTGCTATCTGAAGTTGATGTATCCCAATTATCATAATAAGATCAGCTCGGTCCCATACTCCATGGGACTCCAAACTCTCTTACTGCCACAAAATGATCAAAAGGACTTTGTGAACTAGACCCGGAGTCCCAGCTGTGGGCTGATTTGTTCAGTAGGGGTGAAAAAAGAACTTTAATTGAATATGATGTATTTCTTTTTCTTTTACTTTTGGGCTCAGTCTGCTAGAAGAGAACAACAGGAATATGCCAGCATGTCTTATCTTGGCTAGGTGTCGACCCGAGATTACTTTTCTTTACTTAGATCACCATTCAAGACTATAATACAATTCAGTGTTTGCCAAGCTGCACCCCAGTTATAGGCTTCCTCTCTGCGGTGCATGCTCCACAGGTCTCGATGTGTCCCCTGCACTCCTCCTCCTTTGTGAAATCATTAATATTGTCAGTGCAGAGCATGGGAATGACTGTTGTACTGCAATCCCAAAATCCTGTCCCCCTCCCGCCGTGGCATCGCACTGCACACACACTGTTTGACACTTATGTATTATATGTTTATCAGTCTCTAATGAAACACTGACAAGTTCTCTGCACAAGGGAGACTGTGTTCCATTAATAGCCCTTAAGGAACCTTGGGCACTCACAAAAAGACTGGTCCTATTGCTGCTGACAGCAGAGGGGCCCTCAGCCCCGGCCCCCTGGAGAGGGAAGATATTAGCAATGTCTGCACTCTCTCCTTCAGTCTCTCTGTCATTCCCTCTCTCTCTCTCTCTCTCTCTCTCTCTCCCTATATGCATCTGTCTCCCTTGGAAGTAAAAGGTGTCTCATTCGATTTCTTCAGGCACACGTTACTTGACCACGTTGTTTCGCATGGAGGTTGACAAAGAGAACTGTGTCAGTTAATTTGTCAGTGAGTGTTGGTGATTGATTTATTCATCTAGGGCTCAACAAATGTTTGTACTGTGATGAATCCCCTGAACCATAATTTACTGCAAATTAAACTCAGACTTCTAATGACACGCGCACACAGAGATATGTATGTATGTACCATTTGATCTCAATTCAAAAACAATTCCATTTATTTGGAAGATCACATAAAAAAATATGCTGTGAGATGATATATTTCTTTAAACTCAAACTTTTTCTTTGTTTGAGGCAGCTTTAGTAATTGTGGACCTAATTAGTCCATTGTTTTTTTCCAACAGAATTTTAAAGGACTCTGGTCAAATTCTTTGTCGTTTTATAATTGTTATCTTGGTGCCTCTGCTGTTGTTTTTTATTAAATACAAAGTTAACACACAAAAGTACACGGCTCAGCCTTTTTTAACTGCACCAAACATTTGCGATTACCTACCCAAGGCTATAAGAGATGCATGCTCTGTGAACATTTTTTTAACCTCAATTGAAAACCTATTTCTTCATCTGTCACTCTTCCTTTGTTTTATTCTTATCATTTACATATTTTATTGCTTTACGCCTTCCTTTGTTCTACTTCAATCTTCTATCTTTCACATATTTTGTTTTTCTTAGCATACCTGTTCATCTGATTGCTTGCTTGTATTGCACACTTGTTTCTTCACTTTATTGTAAAGCCCTTTGAGGTACAGCCCCTGTATGAAAGGAGCTATATAAATAAAGGCTTTTTGTTATTATTATGCAATTCCTGTGTGAAATTTCACATTGAAATTGTGTGAAATTTCCACCGGTGCATTGAATAGTTACTGACGTCTGTGGCAAATAATCTGTATTTTCACCTTTATTTCCACGTTTTACTTTGTGATCTAGCTATGTAGTTATTTTTATTTCTTTTTTTCAAATGTGAGAAACCCTTTTTTGCCTCAGCCTTCCTTTTCAAAAGCCACATCTCCCACATGAGAGCCGTGATCTCTCTATTAGAATGTGACAAAACATTTGTTCTCACTAGAAATAATGGTCTGTAACATCCTCTAATGTGATTCACAGTTTATTTGCAAGTCCATCGCGGTGTTGAACAAGGGGTTATGGGCGCGTCACACATATGGATAATTTTAAGCAGATGCATCTGGCGTGGCTACCATGCTATGATTAGTTTCCAGAGCATTTGTGAGTGTGTAAACCATTGCCGACATGGATGAAATATAGCCTAGGTTCACCAGGAGTGCAGGGAGAAGAAATGTACCCCATCTGTAATACACTGTGTAGACTAATATCAGCTCCTTTTCTCTGATATTGCAGTGAGATATCGATCTGGTAAAATTGTCCCATATTGGAGCTGTCTGTTGTGATATTCATCATGCTGTCACCTCTCCCCAGCACCTACGCGTTATTAGAAACCCGGGTTTGAAGAGGTTGAAGGGTTTTAGTCTCCAAGATGTAGCAAACAATTCATCATGAGAGAGAGAGAAAGAGCGAGAGAGGGAGAAAAGAATTCAGGTGAGGTGATGCTTGGGTAAGATTTATGTCTAGTCAGGCTGTACATTAAGAATTATATCATCAAGCAAGAGGACACCAGCAGCAGCTTCACTGCTATCTGCTGAGCAGGCCTATTTGCTCTCCTGCCAGGCTTCAATGGAGTTTTTTTTCCTTTGTTTTTTTCCTCTTATGAAGCTTTTAAGAGAAATCTGAAGTCTCAAGGAATGTAGTACCTCACCCAAACAGATTTATTTGTGAAACGCGCGGCTGCTTGTCGAAAGCAATTGTTGTGAATGCGGGGGATTTCAGCGAGCCTGACATTATGTTTTGCTCTCAATGCCAGTCACTCATCAGGAATAAAGCCTGTAACTGGTACGTGCCACCTTCAATTTGGCCCACTTCAGGGTGGGACTGTAGTTTGAGTTCCTGTTATTTCCTCTCTTTGAGATTCTTCCGGGAGGATCACAGAGATGTACACAGACGGAATCCAATACTTCCGTGTCTTGCAGAGGAGTCAGACTTTGATTCGTCTTTAACTCAGTACAAATGCTCGTCTGGGAATGTGCAAGCTGGGGGCTTCCTCTGAAGTTCTCTCTCTCTCGCTCTCTCTCTCCGGGAAGTGTGTGTGTGTGTGTGTGTGTGTGTATGTTTGCACGCTAGGCTCTGCTCTGTTAGCTGCGATGTTATTGTTGTAAACAGCATTTAAAGCACAGCTGGCCAAATTGATCAGGGCTTGCGTTGGAGTGAACTTGAGCAGCAGAGAGTGGGGCTGCATAAACAGGGCTGCTTGTATCTAAATATGCAAACACTCTCACAGCAGTCGACACTCGGGGGAACAGACACTGTTACTTCTGATGGGGAAACAGTGAGAAACAGTGAGAAACAGACTCGAGCCCTAACCTTTCCATGTATACAGAGAGAGAGAGAGAGAGAGAAGACAGAAACGTTTTTCCTGATTATGTAAACATTTCTTTTCCTCCCCAGATCATTTTTGGACTCCTCCAAGTATTTACTTTTCATTAATTATTGAAAAAAAGAAAATCACAGGGAAAAAAGTGAATAAACAGTAGATAATTTTTGTTTAATGTTTCACACAGGATTCCAATCCTCAGTGCAATTAATGCTAATCACCACGGTCTTCCTGTTTAGCTTAGTGTGTGTTTGTGAGTCGTCGCTGTCTCTCCATCTACATCTTTAGCTCTTGTCTCTCTTTTTCCCCTGCTTTTTCCTCCTCCTCCATCTCTGCTGTTAGTCACTGTGTCTCCTCGTGTTATGATTACATCACCCTTTCTGTCTGTTGTGTCCATTTAGACCTGAAATTAATCACATCCGACAATCTGGTGGTGCTATTCCCAAAGTTCAAAAGCTTTAGTGGTGAGAGAGTGATAGAGAGAGAGAGAGAGAGAGCTGGAGGGAGAGACAGCGCGAGATGGAGCGCATCAAGCATGTTGGAGGTACTTACCATTTGTAGAGTACAGTATATTAATTGCTTATCGGTTTTTGATTTCAGAGTCGTTTAGAGTCAATCGAACGCATAATTTTCACAGCTATTGTTCTTTGGGGTTTGTTAATTGTCACCCCACTGGCAGAATTAAAAGCAAATTAAAAGCCTTAACTATTGACTCTATCTGAAGTCACTCTCCACAACAATTTCACAAAACAATGGGGAGGATTAATGAAAATGCAGCTTGATTTCTGTTCTCCAAAGCTTTTGCTATGGGGAACCAATTAACTACCCTTCAGGATGACTTTCACTTCTAACTGCCGGTCTGTTCCACTGCCAGAAACTGGGATTAATTCTCAATTAATCCCTCCACCAGAACAACTCTGCCTTTGTCTGCTGGGGAGGACATGAGCATACAACACCGAGGTTACCCCAAGCCTGTTTGGTGGAGGAACTCCACCCCTCCTAAGATTGATACACCCTGTAGACTAGCTCTTCTCAAGCTGAAAATAAGAGCCATTAAAAGGGAATGGTTGACAATGATTTTTGTTTTAGGATTTTGAGCTTTATTAGCCATGCATATTAATGAGTCAATTAATTCCATTCGTCCTCGCGAGTGGTCTGTTTGTTTTTGCCTGACCTTTTATCTTAGATGCGTTCACGCTCCGCTTGGTTTAAGCACTTACTCCATACTGTGTTTCCCATAGCCTCACGTCCAAAAGGGGAGTTTTTATGTGTTTAGCACTAAGATTCTCCCCCTGTCTTTTGTTTTCTCTCTGCAACTCTCTCTCTCTCTCTCTCTCTCTCTCTGTCTCTCTCATCCGTCCACCCTCCCTCCCCCCTCTGTCTTTTTCTCGCTCTTTCTCCCTCTGTCAGAATGCCTGCTGGATGTATTCCTCTCTAAATGTGACAGGAAATATGCTATTATAGCATGCAGAATATTTGCCTGATGGGATTTGCAATAAAATTACTACATTTCCTTTCCATTAGGATCTCTAAAACCCCTCTCTCTAATTTATGATTACCCTGGCAAAAAGACATGTTATATACATAAAGACTAAAGTAGCCCCCAGTCCACATTTAGCCCGTCCTGCTTTCAAAGTTAGTTGAGAGGACAGGAGAAATAATTGAAAAGTGCAGCTGGACTGTGTACAATCTTGTAAGGGATGCCTAGAAAATGAGATTAATCAGTGCACAGACATTGTGGGGAAAAGTTTGCAGTGAATGCCTGACAGTCGTGCTCTTTCTCTCATTTCAAATGTTGGCAGGCTAGCAGGCAGCTCCAAGGGAAATGCGCTCCTTTCATACTTGAGTAATTGATGAATTGTATGCAATATGCAAATGAGAATCCATAAATCTTATGAATGACAGCTTAATTTATGTGAGCCTTAATGAATGCAGGATTAGATTTTAATTAAATATCCTCAAAGGCACCCTGACTGGGTAAGTTTTTAAAGCCTTGTTTTGAAGACTTGTTTCATATGCATCGCAGTTCATGAAAAAGAGAGATCAGTGAGAGTGGTTAGATGAAATTTCCTCGCAGTTTGAAGATAAGACCTGTTCTGTTTTGCTAACCAAAGGCACTTGCAATTAATAAATATTGGAGCAAAATCATATCTACCAATCTCATTTAGGCTTTCCTGGAACTGCTCATTCTCATACATTTGATTAACTGCATTTACTTTAAGCGCTATCTGATTTCTAACATTTGGTACAGTATCTTTTTAATTAAGAGAATCATCCATTAGGCATGGAAAAGTCAACCAATTAGGCTTTCCTCATCAGTTCTTGCGATGTAGAAAGTCTGCTTACTCATTATCAGAGTCTGTTGATGTGATACTAAACAATCTTGGACTAGTTATGGGACATACAATTATGAAATCAGCTTTTAACATTAATGATGCATGGGAATAATCAGCAATTTATCGTGTTTTAGATCTTTTTTAGATTCTATTTCACAGCTGAGAGGCTTCAAACAGCTCTAATAGAATGTGATTACAAGGGGAAGCTCTTTGTAGCTACTGTAACAGTGGTTTTCTCCTGAAGCCGGGCTGTGGTTTTCATGACACTGGCCTTGTGGACAGAGTTCCTCCGTACCATCAGCCTCTGTGATGGGCTCACCCAGCGTGCTTCTAATCAGGCCTGAGCCCAGACAAAGGCACCAGGAAGGCACCCACTCTCTCAACTACTACTGATCTCAACCCTGCACATTAGTCCACACAGGGATCAGAGCACAGACAGCACTTTAAAAGGGGTTTTAGTGGGATTGATGCTAACTCTCTCCCGCCTTTGATTTCACACCATTTGATCTGTGATATATTGTTCCGTCACAAAGGTTCACAGTTTGCAGGCGGATGCAGCTGTTCCTACCCCTAATAAATAAAAGTGTGTTGTTTTTTTTCTCCCCTCGCACTCACAAACTCGCTGTAATCCAGCTATCTAGATCAGATAAGCGCGATGTGGCTACCTGTGCGAGGCGGTGTTTGACAGGTGCAAGGGGAAGCTGATTGAGATAATCCAAGAATAGGTTCAATGCAAATACAGATACAAGATGAGGGTGAGGATAGATGGATGCATGAAAAAGATGGATGAGTGAATACATTCCCATGTATCACACTGTGACTCCGAGATTATGATCATCACAACCAATAGACTGCCAAGGTCAGCAGGAAGTATAAATCATCTTTTTTTCCCTCCTTTTTGTTGAAGGCAACATATATTCCTGTCATTTTCAGTGCTTTTGTTTCATCACATTGTTATGATTAGGATTATTATTCACATTGCAGTTGTGTAACAGTTATTTTCATGATCAATTAATATATTACAATAATATTAATTGTTTGGTCTTAAAAACGCTTCTAATTTTATTTATTCTAATCATCCTAGCATTGCTTGTTTGTCTCTCCAGACTTAAACCCAAAGATATTCAGAGAAAAGCAGCCAATCCGTACATTTAGGACGCTAAAACCAGAGAATGCTTGGCATCGTTGCTTGCTTGAATGATGACTCAATCATCAAATAGTTGCTGATTAGTTTGTGGCGACCCCTACGGCGATCAGGCACGAGATGGAATAGAAGTTTAACATTGTGAGAAGTTAACGAAAAGATATCGCCTTCAAAAGGAAAAGTGTAGATGATTAATAAAACACTTCTTGGTTCCTCATCTGTTAGTTTGCATTGGCAGGGATGTTATCTGTGCTGCTGTGTTTGCTAACATCATTATGTTCTGCACGGCAGAGCTAAAGGCAGCTGAACCAGGTGGGAACCAGAGAACTGAGATCGCATTCAGATCAGCTGATTAATTAATTAGACATATATGATATCACACCAAATCCACAGTGGGAAATCAGTATGTGTTCATTTCTGACTGTAGCTTGGATTGAATGTTTCTACTTCCGTGTCAGTCTTGCCTTTATTGCCACAAGGCAGCTTTTTCTTCAAAGTGGAGAAAACAAACAGTAGAGCTTGTTTCAAAAATAGCTAATTTCTAGAATTAAAGTTCATCTTTTCGCCTCAACCAACCCTGTTTGTCTTATCTGTGGGGATTTTAAATTGGTAGTAATACACCACAGCCATGTTATCCCTGTCTTTCAACAAACATAGTTAACCTCTCGGGGGAGTTTCGCGCATATTGTTAAACTGTTTGATTGAACCAAATAAAAAAAAAAAACTATAAACTCAGCATATCCAGGCCCCCTGATGGTCTGAGGCCTCTGAATTTCTGCCTGACCTGGCACTTAAAAGGTAAGGAGCTGCTTTGTTTTATCAATAAGACCTTGTTTTCATGGCTGGTCACCACCCCAGCAAACCAATCAATGGGGCATGCTCTGCTATCGCTGTGAGAGAAATGAAAAATAAACCCCAGATAATCCTTCAGTTAAAAGGTTACTCAGGGCGATAAAAGCTATTTTGTTAATTTATTTACTCTCTGCACTGGAGAGATAAAGAAAAGGAACAATTAGGGAATTCTAGGTGAGAGATTTTAAAAGGGCAATGACATTGGGTTAATATTTTATAAGGCCTGATTGGCAGAGACCTGGAGAGGCCTTTTGTTTACACAAGCCCCAGACGGAATGATTCACTCGCTTGTTTTGGCCGACTGGGCGGAAATGGAATAAATATCTTCATCCTTACCTTTTAGAAACGTCAAACAAAAGACTGAGATAAAAGGTTAATGGCTCAATCATAACCACCAGGAAATAATATTATGCTCTTTCTCTGCAAACTGGAGTCACTATTGACATAATCAGGTTGAATTCCTAAAGATATCCGAAGATGGGAGGAGCAGATGATTTTTGTGTGTAACTAAATCCACTAAGGGAGTGTGCTCACTTGGGCTAAACATTACATTTGTGGTTTCAATTGATTTATAACAGATCATAATCACTGCATTAACGGCGTTCTGGGTAATAAGATCTCAGTCACTGCTTCCGTCGACAGAAAAGAGTCTGATAGTGAGATGTCAGAATTTTGCCATGAGATCAAAAACCGTCCTGATATCTCATGCGATATTATACCTCTTATTATACCTATCACCTTGTGTTGGCTTCCTGTAAACGGGGTGAGAACGTGAATTTAATTATTGTGCTTTTATTGCATTGTAGCGCTGAAATTGGACTCGTGTGGAGTGTATTGTTGGGCCCCGTGTAATCTGATTGCCTGCGCAGTGTAGTGTGTTGGATGGTATCAGGTTCCAGCCGACTCTGCTGGGTCAACACACGGCCGGGCCATTAAAGGAAGTCTGGTTCAGGGAAAGTTCACCACTATTTTCTTTTCACCATGGTAGCGAAACAAAAAAATAGAGAGAATAGATGTGTAACATATTTGTGGCCCCAACCCAAAGCTGGTGGGGCCTATTTTGTTTCCTTAATTAAAGCCAGAGATATGAGAGCCCTGAATATCTTTAGTATAAATATAAATAAAGCAGGAAATAAACTTCTTTCATGATTGACCTCCAATACAGAAATAATATTGTCCAAATAAGTCCAATTTAAAACCCAGAGGTTCTTTTTCTCAAACATTTCAAAGCAGAGAGGAGAAAATGAAAAAGAAGGCAAGAAAGATTAGAGAAGACAACAGCGGGTAAGACGCGAGAAATACCAAAATTCCAATCATAAATCCAGTTGTGCTATCTTTTTTGTGCAATAATGGCCTAGTTTGGAGCAGTTTCTGTGCCAGGCTATTTAGGGAATCAGCATCTGCTGCTTGATAAATAGCCTGGCTCTTTTGTTTGAGGCCAGGTTGAGTTCCTCTCTGGACCAAGCTTATTAGCCTGGATGCCTCTGACCATAGCAGATTTGCAGTGGTGTTTGCATGCATGCCTCAGGAACTAAATTACATATTGTTAAGAAACGTTACGCCAAACTAAATGAAATCATAAGGCTGCGAAGACATGGAATAAAAGTGGAAAATAATCGCGACACACCCTCTACATTAAAGCGCGTGCAGTTTCTGACACCTACGCGGTCTTAAGAAAAGAAGACGATAACCTTCATTTCTGAGAGACTTTCCTGTTGCTTGGAGGTTCCTCAGTTCAAAGCCCCTGTTCAGCTGGCATATTGCTTTCATGGCTAGCCAGTGTTATTTGTGTCCAGAGAGTAGCTGAAATGCTATCCCTTCAAACACACACACAGATTCCTTTGCAGCCTATCTAAACATTACCTTTACTTAACTGGGTCTTTGTACCTGGATTCACATCCTTTGACATGATCTAAAGTTGATGTGACATTTTTTTTGTCCATTTGAGGGCCTTTTTGCTTTTAGTATTGTTGGTAAAAAATCCTTTTACCCATCACATACCCTCTATTGAGGTCTTTCATAAATAATTCAGCCAGAGTACAAGTGAAAGTGATGACAGCAAAACTGTGTGCGATCTCTCCCTCTCATAAGATCAAAGAGGTGCTTCTATAGAAATAGGAATTACATTTCCAGACGTTCCTAGGTTGAGCCGGCACTCATTTCTCTTTCTGCCCCTCTCCTTCTCTCTCTATCTCTCTCTCTCTCCTTCCTCTCACTTTCTGTCATTCGCTCTCCTTCTCGCTACTTCTTTCTATCACTTTTGCATTTCCCCTCCAAAGGGACACGCAGTTGGGTGAAGGTCTGCTTTTAGTCCTAAAACCTCCAGAGCCAGTATATGAGAGAGTCAGCACATTCAGACAGATAGAGCGAGTGCACTCTATTAGCAGGACTGAGGTAAATAAACCTTACAAGACACGGCTGAATAAATTCAACTACTAAGGCTGTGTGGTATCTGAACTAAAACACTGCATCACTCTGTAGATACTGCCTTTGGGAAATGTAGTGAAATGTACTGTAACACAAACAGCCTCATATACTGTACTGGTTGATAAAGTCCAGAATGAGCCATCGCCATCAGAACAGCTCATCAGTCGGTTACATTAATTTCATTTCAAACCTTTGTTGGTCATAAACAGCTCGTAAACTTTTTTTAAAACCCCCATAAGTCAGTAGTCGCATTGAAAATCATTTAACAAAGATTCAAATCAGGACAATGAAATCAACGAGTTTACCTAGCAAATCAACATATAGTGTAATAAAATACGCTTTTATGATGAATGAATCATATTATATATAACATATCGTATTTAAGTAGCCACCAAAATAATTACATTATTATATATCGTACCTATCAAGATATAGTTGTGGAGAGAATTTCCTTCAGATTAGACAAAAGAAATTACACCTTCCAACCAATTTTTCAGTAGCTCTGTATAAGCATGTTGACACACCCTTTCCAACCCTTATTACCAAAGTGAACTTGAATACATGCATGTCTTCTAAAGCCCAGGACAAGGCCCTGTCCTTTCTCTGTAAAAATCGACTCCTGTTTGTCCAGGTTTCCTTCCATAGTTAAATCACGCTGCAGAAACCCTTTGGGGTTTTAAAGATGGATTAAACTCAGTTCATATTAGCGAGAACTTAGTATCCTGGTAAAGCTTAAAAATGTATGTGAAATAATGTATGAAGCCAATATGTCACCTGTGTCAAGTCACCATAATTCATCTTCAGCTGAGACATCCAGCTCCTTGTTCATAAAGAATATACCTCTATAGGATCTTGCCCCCTCATTATATGCTCATTGCATTTTTTTTTCACCCTGTAGGCTTTTCTTTGTAACTATAAGCCAGCAAAGTAGGTATTGATTGCAACTCGAAGCTGTATTAATAAGTGAATGAGTAAGATGTGTGGAAAGTCAGGGGTGTATCTGCTTTGAAGGCCTTTTCTCCTCCACAGTAAGGTGGCACAGTCATTTATCACGCCCGGATCTGTGCCCCTCGTTTGGTGTAATAAAACTCCCCCATCAGAACCGTCCAACAGGTCTGAATCACTCTGTCACACCACCTTCCAGCTAAGGCACGCATTAAATCAAGCAAGCAGAACATTTCCTAAGGCAGCCATTGCCTTTTAATTTCCTGAAGAACCTTAAAATATCATTCATTACCAGAACTACACATATTTGGTTTTTAAAAGTCTCATAAATCAATAGTGGCCTGACTGCAATAATTATAACAAGTTAACATGTAATTTCCAGGCCGAGGGCCGCGCTCTGGATTTTAGCATATGCAAACGAGGCAATTCAAATAGTGTGGGGATATTAATACGGAGGAA
Source organism: Dicentrarchus labrax (assembly GCF_905237075.1). Lineage (NCBI taxonomy): Eukaryota > Metazoa > Chordata > Actinopteri > Moronidae > Dicentrarchus > Dicentrarchus labrax. Next base: position 20,770,572 of record NW_026136706.1, read on the forward strand.
CAGGTAACGAGGTACGGGTTATGAATTATGCATCAAAAAGTGGTTGATCTTCAATAAAGGAAATGAATTCACCGTGTAATCTAATTAGTTATGGAAGTCTATTATGTTGAGCTGCAGAAAGCAACTGTCCTTGAAAAGAAATTTATTTACAGTACATGTTAGCTATTTAGAATGGAATTGCATTCTGGAGTGCTCCAAATGTTAACACCCCACACACACACACACACACACACACACACACACACTAACACCACCACCCACACAACCCCCCTCCTCCCTCTGCCAATCTCCTCCTTGTCTCTCACCCGCGCTCTCTTCCCTCTCTCTGCCCGGTGTTTTAGCTCCAGACCCGGACGGCCTCCGAAGAGGACCCAGAGTGTGACATCACCGGAGAACCCCCACATCATGCCCCACTCAGTCCCTGGCCTCATGTCCCCTGGCATGATGCCACCCACAGGTACGGTTTGGCTTCTGTCTGTAGCGCTCTGTCATTGTTGCTAAGGCTCTGATTCACTCTTGTCTGGGTCGCTTTCTTTCTGTCGCACACTGACACACACACGCACACACACACACACACACACACACACACACACACGCATATACAGCACACACATGCATAGCCTCCCCACCAGTGGCCTCCCCGCAGCTTGTCCTCGAAATGGCAGCCAGTCCAAAGTGACACATGCACCCAACCACCAGACACCAGCCGCTCACTCGTTTACCAAAAACAGATCCTCTGCTCAACCCCCGGAAACCAAAAGGGGGAGAATAAATCGGAGTGGAGATCTTTTCTCTCAGATTATTCCAGTAGATGTTGCATTTTGCCTTGAGTGCACTCTAATTAGTGCGATTAAATCCACTCCACTGGTATATGTACATAGGCAGTGGTGATGCTAAAGCAAGCTTATCGCCACAAGAATCAACAACAACCGTTTGTGCCCTAACTTACCCCTGGGCCAAGTCTTATTGCAACTAATGCTTTTGTTCTATTTGTGGCTGGCTTCATTGTGACTGCTTTGATGTTGGTGGCTGTAAGTGCTCTAATTTGCATATTTTGCTCTCCTTCTCGATACGTCTTTAATGATATTGTGCTGTCGAACGGAGCTCTTTGAATGCTCACTCACTGTACAGTACACATTGTATTTGACCAACTATTATCTATAGTACTTCACAAACAAATTAAACATCACAGCTGGTTTTACATGATAATCTTCAGTGTGTAAAAACTGAACAGACATTTTTCACACATTTTTCCATCTCTGTAAAAACAATCTGGAAGTGTTTTTTTTCTCTCTCTCTCGCTCTCTCTTTATCCAAGGGGCAGCAAAGCAGCGTCTGTGAGGTGTTTGAAATTCAATATTAAACACAGATTGGGCCATCCTTGTGATTCAGTACAATGGAGGCTCACAGACTAGTGCTTTGAACTCTGGGAATAGGGTGAGGTCACTGGCTATCTGCGCTGTAGTATAGAAGGCGGACTTAAAGGCCGGAGTGAACACAGAGAAGGACAATGATGAGAAAGACCCGTGTTATTTAGTGGAACATAAAGCAACAGAAAAGCCTTTTGATATCATCCCCTTTAAGCCCAGAGGGACTCTATGATCTTGACATTTAGTCAGGGTATTCAGGGGGCAGAGATAAAGTAATTGAGGTTTTTGGTCTTCTCATAACTGCCTTAAGCTTCCTACGTGTGGCAAGACAGAACTTTTCCATCAGTTTCTGTGTTATAATTAAACCATTTATTGTTTTGATTATAGTATTAAGAATTAAATGTCAAGGAATTTACTGATTTTGACAGATTAATAATTAAATATAATTGACCACACATAAGTTAGCATCTAAGCAGGCGACTAATTGGACTCCCTGTCATGTCCAAATATACTGATTGATGATAATAAGAGAAAAACGACATTGAGAAACTGTCTTAAATAGTTACACTATCATGTCATGTCATATTAGTTCATTTTTCAGATGAGTTAGCGCATGCACACGCAGACAGAATGTGGGCAGACGGCTTTTCCCGAGGCTTCACCAATACTCCCAAGACTCCACACAAAAAAAGCCACTGCACCGTTTAATTTTGGCTGCAGAGAAAGACAGAAAAACTCCCATGAAATGTTTTGTTCACTCAGTAGCATGTCATTTCTCTCCTGGTGTTACATTTGCAAAATGCTGGTGCTTCTTACCCAGCGCCTTATCACTATGGCTGGCTGTAGCTCAAATTTGGCAAAAGGTCTCACCTTATCATAGATACAGGAAGTTTTACAAATATCTAATCTCATAGCCGTAGAGGGCACCATGACATGACAGAGCCAATTTTGTTTGCTGATTTCTTCACGCAAACTATTATCATCAAATGTGTTTTTTTAAGGTATTAGACATAGACATTAGACATAGATTCAGATCATATTAGATTCAAATCAATGACCATATTCAACACAGTGGAAAAATGTCTTCTTCACACTCTAACAGGACCAGAGAGGCCTATGTGAAACACATTGTTAACATATGTATCTTTGCCCTTGACACCAGTTCCATTTAGAAAAGGACATCTTAATATGCTTAGGTTTCCATTTAAGGAAATACCCTCATATGTGTGTGAAAGCACATGTGTGGGTGTCTCGAACGCGTGCAAGCTCGTGTTCATGCCCCCTGGGGGGAGGTTTGGGGGGGGATTGCGCTGGAGCCTTTCCAGTTGCTGATGCATTACAGGCAGATTGGCCCCCAAATCGGATTATTTGCTGTGGACTGACACCACACTGAGATGACATCTCCTTTAAAGTGGAGAGGGCCTCCACTCACACTCTGGCCACTACTTAAGCAGCAGCTTCAATATAATTCATTTATGTCCTGGATATGGCTGCAACCTTTTGAATAACGCAGGAGTACTGCATTTACCATTAGAGAAATGAATGTCACCTACATCTAACCAGGGTGCATCCTGTACTTCACTGATAAAAAACAATATTTTCTAATGCTGTCTGGCTCTGCCTTAGTGTACTATACAAGCATGTGTGTGGATCCCAGTCCTTCAGAGAGCTGGTTCTGCACACAAGTACTGTAGGTGGAGACATATTGTATTATTTATGTTCTTTTGATGTACAATTAGCACGTCAGCTTCTAGAGTGGATCATCTAATCCGGTGCCACTTCAAGCTGCTTTAAAATAGATCCAGTATGCACCAGGTAATTTAGTGTCAGTTCTTTGTGTCTCTACCCCTCCTCTTTCAGTCCGCTGCTTGTCATAAGGTTAGCGCGCTGTGTAATTGATACTAAATTTGTCATGATGTGGATAGCACAGTTCAAGTGGCGCAGTGTACCTAAGAGTCGCGTTGTTCCCAACCCCAGTTTGTCATTGCTGTGCTGCCACCAGTCCATGCATAAAATTAGGCGGCCATGCTCATTGACATGGAGTGTCTCTTCCCTACTTATCCTGCTTGTCCGATAAATAAAGTGTGTTTTCATTGTTGCCCATGGTGCAGTCGCTAACAGAGACAGAACAGAGACACAACAGATAAGCTCTGGTTATTTTCTTCTTCTTTTTTTTATCACTGCTAGAGAAAGTCGTAAAAGTCAGTCTTTTGTGTGCTGATGTGAAGTTAATCTGATTTTAATTTAATTATACGAGTTAGTTGCGGAGGGCATAGGCATTGGGGTGTTTGTTGTAAGAATGTTCTGACATTGGCGCAGGTATGGGGCAGCTAGCATGTTAATTAATGATGAAGATCCTGACAATATGCAGAGGCATGACAGCGTTAAGCCAGTCGGCTGCTGCTTCCTTTGCATATTAATAGATCCTTCATTATTATTTAATATGACAGCTGCTCCAAGGGCTACCATCAGACCTTGTCTCTGTTATTTGCTGTTTTGTGCTCCCCATGTGACAGTGCCATGCTATTCTCTATTTGTTGAAATGTTCCCTATTCTGTTCTCTGACTGGTGTGGCTCTCTACATGCAGCCGTGATTCGCTGTTTGTTTGGTGCTCAGGAGGATTCTGACTTGCCCATGCGTCTATACGAGAAAAGTGTCTGAATCTAAAGGTGACTTTGAAAGAATATATGAGGCAGGATTGTTTTGTTTGCATAGTAATGAATGCAGATTACCGCTGAGTGGGATTGGTCTTGTTGACGTTTAGACTTCCAGTGGCTTAATAGACTTGTTGCTGGGCGCCAACATCTCCCTGGCTTCCTTATTACATCCACTCTATTGAGGTGTGTGTTATGTGGATATGACAATTGATCCGGTGAAATGAAACAATTATCAGAACAAAGATTTCGATTTATGGAGTGTGTCACTTAGTCAAAGACAGGGTGGGGGTTGGAGCAGAATGATAAATGAAAAATGGAAAAGTGATCATTCCATCTGTTACACAATAGTACAAATCAATTTCTTAGCCTTTATTTACTCAATACACATTTGATCAAAACCTGTCACCTAGTTCTTTATGGATTAATTTCCTTTTTTTCCCCTTTTGTTTTGTTGTTCTTCCAATATAGTCCAGCATGCTTCAGAAAAAGAAATGGTGAGGACACACAGGCTGCAGTGCAATAAACTACAGTGTTCTCACAGCCAAAGTTAGAGAGCATCAGAAAGCACCACTGCGGCACTCCTTTGAGCGGCACCTGATTTGTGGGGGGAATTTATCACACAAACAGCCCAGAGGTGATTTCAATATTTACTCGGCAGTCTGTTCTGCATACGTCTCATTTGGAAAACAGTTGACTCTTGCCCATTATACACAAATGAAGGCTGACCTTCAGACTGGGCAGAGGCCACATTCATTATGTGGAGAAGTATCACCTTCTTATGAGGCGATGGCTTTTTTTCCCCCTGCTCTGCCTATGCATATTGAACAGCAGCCAGGGCCCATTGCAAACGAGAGGGCCCTCGCTGACATGATGTATACTGTACGTCAATATGGTCCTGATGTATTTTAAGATGCAAACAAGGCTTTAAATTATATGCACCTCCATGTCAGTGGCTCAGAGTGACTCTCACCATCTGCCTATCAGCTGGGGATGAGAGGAGAGGGTGCCCAGGCCGGTATGTTCTTGTGTGCATGTTTGTCAGTGTGTGTTTGTGTCTGTGTGTGCGCATGCTCGCATGTATCTATTAGAGCCACATGTTCGATTTCTACCTCTCCTTGTACTCACGTCTCCCCTCAGATGCATGGCTAATAGCTGCTCCTGAGTCCCATCACGGCGTCGTGACAGCTTAGTGATGATAAACGCAGACGTTGCCTTGTTCTGCGTCAAACGTATGGCAAACCTGCATCTCCAGTATAAGCAGCCTCTGTAAAAGGGCAGGTGATATACCGTATTGTGGATATGAGTGATTCCACTAATAGGTACATATCTTTTTTACGCCTTGCATCTTTGTTTTTGTTGCTGGGGTTGGCGAGAGGAGTCTTGGGACTCTCCTGAGACACGCCAGGCCTAGAGGAGCTTTAGCACTATCTGTCCCTGCTGTTTGAGACCAGCCTCATGAATAAAGATTTCAGTCACGTTCAACACACCAGAACCCTGGAAATACCACAATGACAAACCAATGCTTTATGATCTCTGCAGTGTGCTCAGCATATGTATGTCTATAATCTCAGACTTACTATATCAATCATATCAAGTCTGTTTTGATCGAGTCGAACGACCATGTCAGATATTGCTATTCCAGTATATAGTCAGAGATGGCATTGGAAATGTGAATGATCTTTTCAAATGTGATGTCAATAGTCATTTAGTGTGCTCGTGAAAAAAGCAGCCTCAGGCCTGAGGAGAATCCATGTAAAATTCTCGAAGATTTTTGGCATGTTGTCAGAATTTTTCAAGCGATATGCATACTAAAAGAATGTATTATAATTGTGTATTGTGAGATTGAAGCTACCATAAAACAGCATGGTCATTTGTGAAGCCTACACTACAGACCGCAGAGACACAAGACTGTCAAAAATTAACTTTTTATAATTCTGTAGTTTTTTTTTTTTTTGTAAGTTGAAAACAGTTTTTCATGTTTTATGGCCAGTAAAAAAAAAAATGTTTAATGTCTTCAAAACAAAACAAAACATGCACAGATTCCTTCACATTTTTATGGAGCATATTCTTTATTCAATTTTCACACATGGCCCTCCAAATATTTAATAGACTCAAAGCCATTTACAAGTATTAAAGAATAAAAAGAACTTGAATCCTTGGTACATTGTTTGTACTTTGCCAGTCTGCTCGATGACTGGCCTTGACTCTCAGAAGAGCCTTGTTATTATGAGAGACAACAGTATATGGCTGTGAAGAATTTGAATACCAATGTTAGTCATTCATGGCGATGCGATCTGTTGAATACATTAAAAGGTATCATTGAAATACCCCCAATAAGAAGATTTTTAAACAGTCCTCAGTCACTTTCTCTCCCCTGAACCCTCCTGTGTCACACTGTATTACTATACCTCTATTATATACAGTACACACATACAGTACGTTCTGTATTATAAGACACATAACACAAAATGCTTGCATCATGCACTATTATCTTGACTGCATCTGTTCCCATCAAGGTATAAATACATCAATATAGCGCAGAGGAATACCGGAGTCAGTAAAACATTCATAAAAATCATATGCTGCCACACACACAGGGATCCATCCCATCAGCATGATAACCTGCTGCGAAGATATCCCCTGTCAGAAGATGAAAAACCAAGCTGTGATCTCATAGGCGCTTATTCCCCATAGTGTATAAAATTATTCATTGTTTTATTATTTCAAAAGTCCTTTTGCTTTGTTTTGTTTTTTGTGTGTTTTTTTTCTTCAATTGCCAGGGCAGGTTTTTGAAAGGTTTTGCAGGTGCAGTGGCTCAGCCCCAGCAGACATGTAGTGGTCTGTAAGCGCTCTGTCTCCTCTGCCTCCTCTTTCCAGGCCTGACAGCAGCGGCGGCAGCAGCTGCCAACGCAGCCATCGCAGAGGCCATGAAGGTCAAGAAGATCAAGCTGGAGGCGATGAGCAGCTACCACAGCAACGCCAACCACCATGGGGCCGACGGAGAGAATGGAGACCTCAGCTCCAGCGTTGGTGCGGATGCCCTTCACCCACACACACACACAAACTGTGACAAATACATTTGCGCTCACGTAAATGGATGACAAATGCATGTTGCAAACTATTTCATGTGCCTTCACAGACACACATTAACATTTACATACTTACCACCATTTTGACTCTCACTCAGAACTCTGCAAATCATCCATGTGCCATTTTAAAAATAGATGTTGCGTGTTTAGACACTTGAGCATTTGCATCTGCATTAAAATACACATACTGAATCCTAAATCCTGTCAGGGTCAGTCAGACTAATGACTTCCGGGTTATTTTAATGAATCCCCTTTTGTTAGCGCCACCTTTTGCAAATTCTGCAGGATCGCTAGGAGTAAATGTGTTGCCTGTCATCTAAATTGTTGTGTTGAAGGGTTAAGGCAGTTTTTGTTAATTAGGCCACTTGCAAGAAATTGGCACGGGCTTGTTTAATGTACTTTAATGTTGGTGAAGAGTTGGTAAGACAGTATGGGAAAAGCTTCCTTTTTTAAAAATGTGAAATGAGGACAATGGGTGCAGCGTATACTGATAGATTTGCCCATAGAGAATTACAATCGCTTATGCATTTCATGGTTTAATAATTACAAGGCAAAAGTGTTGGGCATATGGTCACGCTATTTCTCCTCATCACAACCAAAAGCTTATCACTTCCTGTTCCTTGACCATTCCCTGACTTTCCACCAAATTGAAATATGTTAAGTAGTTTTTGATATTCTGCTGTCACTAATAGTCGCTACTAATAGCCAAATAAATATACATGACCAAAATGACCTCTATGCCAGAGGTAATAAATAATCTTATACATACAGCTTGAGTTAAACCAAAGACTTGCATGACTGTCTCCACCGTACTCCTGTTTTCCTAATAAAATGGGGAAATATTGTTTTTGTTCGGTGTGTATGCACTGTAAATATCCACCCTGGTGAGGTAAGTCTTGTTTTCTCTTGAAGTGTTACACTTTTGTGTTGAAAGAAAAAAAACATGCTTAATAGCTAAGTGAAACTGTGAACACAGTTTCCCAAAGCTATCAGCTTTTAACAAGGGCTAATTGAATTGCTGCGAGAGCATTGGTTTTTCACTATGTGCCATTTCAATTAATTATTAGCCCCAAAATGCAGAAGGATTTTTGTAATATCACACAGAACCACTTAGTGTATTAAAGAGAATGATAATGTATGTTAGTGCGGATTCATGAGCCCATTGCAAATTATAAAGCAAATGTAATCCCTGTAGCTTTGGTTGCTAAATGGAGGTTTTGATTCACTTATTGTAATAAATGGCTTGACTCCTGAATACATTTCATCAGTAATACTTGACACCATGAAGCTTATGGTGTGTGAGATGAAAACAGGATGTGTTTCTAAGCAGATTTAACAATGCAAAATGCATAAAGTGTGAGGTCATCACTCCAAGAGAATGGAGTATGTTAAAAAAAAAAAAAAGAATACGAGCCTACGAGGTCACGGAAATAAAGATAAATGTGAGTACCAACAGCAAGGCTATGGCAATGGAGCTAATAAGAAACTGTTTTATCTTTTTACAATTTAAATTGTAACCTTGAGCCCACAGCCAGCCACACAGGCTCCCAGTAGAATCATAATTCTGGCAAGGGGGAGCAGCTCTAGGTGTGGGTGCATGGGCCACAGCATTAGCTCTCTGAGTGAAATATATGGCAGTGACGCCTCTCGGCCCCATCCACAATCAATTGGATTCTTTTCCTTTAATATTTACTCGCAGCGATGAGATGCTCGTCTGCATGGTGATGAACAGTCTGCCACTGGCGTTTGAAGGTGACCTGTCAGTGAGTATGGACAAATCTCTCGCTCGCAGAAATGTAGAAAATAAATCATTAGGGGCAGGCAGTCAGACAGGGGCCTCTCTCTCTCCCTCACTCTCCTCGGATTTAAATCAGCTCAGATTTATGATTTGAATTAATGCTTCGTTTGGTCAAAGGAATGGTCGCAGAGACAAATGATGTTTGGTACTGAAACCATCCTAATATTGATTACTGGGTGTCGCAGCAATCTCTTGTTTATATCAAGCACTCTGCTGTGACAGGGTGGCCAGCAGGAGTCATCCTGATAATACGCCGGAGAAATATGGCCTGCTCGGCACCACAGGGCCATGAAACACAGCTAGCAGCATGCTGTCTTCTTCATCTAGCCCCAGGCCTCCACTCACGTGTTTGTTTTTAATGGAAGCATTTTGTAATTTCACAAAAATATGAACTGACTTACAAGAAAGCGTGATTACAGAATAATTTAACATTCCAAAAGTGTCTCACTGTGGCCTACTTTTACAAAGTATTTTGGAGTTTGAATGCCTAATATGTGCTGCTCTCAAGCCCATTATCCAATAGCAATCCAAACATATAAATCACTTGCCTGATATAGCATGGAGTGGGCAGAAGGGGAACTGTATTTGGCTGTAGCTTTGTTGGGACTGGAATGACTGTTGTTCCCAGTGCTGACAAGGGTATGACTTCATGCTGTTTTTAAGAGACTCAGACCACAGCTGCTCTGAGGAAGTGGACTGGAGTTTTATAATCATCCAGCTTTAACTAAGACTCAACAAACGGATGTGTTTACACAAATAATGTTACCAACCATGATAGGAATTGATATGATAATGAGCATGCTTCTGATAATACCACTAAGGACGTGGATCCATTTAATCTAAAAGAGCTACTACATAAACCCATTGAAAAAATCCTCCTCGGGCTAAAATACAGGTGCCTCATCTCAGTGTTTGTCTGAAGCAGATTTTTGTGAAGCGCTTAAAGCAAAGCTGAGGCAGCCAGTGAAGGACACTCTGTTCTGTTTGTAGAGTTGGATTGCCTGTCGCTGTCTTTGTGTTGATGTAAATTGAACAGGCTAATATTTCTCCCTCGCATTAAATATTCATCACAATTAGACCTTCCTGTTTGCATCAATGTTATTAATTATAAGGGAAAAAAAACAACCAGTTCAACCCTCGGCAGAAATAACCAAACATCCTGAGTGAGAGAAGGAGCAAGAAATAGACATGTTTGTCGGAGTATACAAGTGAGAGACGGATAAAAAGATAGTGAGACAGACGTGGCGATGGAGCGGTATAAAAATGTAAAGAGAGACAGAATGAGAGTTGTGTGCCGTTGTCTTTCTTTGATTTTCCCTCACACTCTTTAGTTGGGCAGAGGGAGCCCTCTCAAAGCACAATGTGGATTGTTCCTGCGCCTCTCAGGAAATGCCACAATTACAGATCACAGACCAAGCAAAACACGTGTGGCGCTGGGCCTTGAGGGGGATAAACAGCCCGCCATTCCCTCCCAGTGCATTGACCCCAGCCACAACCTTCATTACTGGGAGAGAAAATATTGTCAGCTGCCCACTAACAAACACCTGCCAATTTCAAGAGAAGGAATTGCTTTTTTCAGCCACGGAAGGAAAATAAAGTGTTTCTCAGACCGGCAGAAAAGGAGTGGGAAGAAAAGATAAGGCAGCGTCCACCCTTTTTCCTCTTCTCTCTGTCTCTGTTTTATGCTGTCTCGCTTACTTCGTCTTTTTCCGCCCTCTTGTCTCTCTTTGGCCACTGGGTGCTGCCCTGCCACTCATCTGACTCCTCACCACACAACTCTAATGGAGCCGAAATCCTGTTTGTAATTAGATATGGGAATTCCACTGTCATCAGCCAGATGATGCCAGGACAACGCCGACTAAATAACTCGCCGACAGACAGAGCCGCAGTGAAAGGAAGGAGGTGCAGCAGTCCCTGTCAGATTCAACCGTACGTTCTGAATCAATCGTAAACCCGCAACACCACAACTAAGCTGTATAAGCAGTTACATTCTACAGCTACTACTTCAAAACCAGAAAGCTCTTTGTCTCACATCTGTGGCTTTGGTCCAGGCTGCCTGCGCCCAACGGGGAGTGGAGAGCCACATGCTAGGCTGATTCTGGACGGATGGTGACAGGTACCTGGAGTGTTGCCTGACTGAGAGTTGAGAGAAGAGGTTCTGGATGAGATGATGGGGAAGCATCATTCTCTCTTCCCAGGGTCATCAGGCTAATTTCTGCATGCCCCGCCCTCACGCTTGTATGTTTGCGCGTGTGTTAGTGTGTGCGCGTTTGTGCATGCTCGCGTGCGAGAGAAAGAGGGGGCCTTGGCCCCTGAGAGCGCTCTGTGAGGAGACCACAGCTGTACACTCCCAGCAGCTAATTGGTCCTTATCTAGCTGTCCCATTCATCTTCATTTTTTACCAATTACTGAGCATTATCTGTGTTCTCAGTTGGGTATGGGACTTAATCCTTTTTGGTTAAGCTGGTGCTACAGCTTGCAAATTTCAAATGGAGACGGGAGGGGTGAGGGGGGGAGAAAGGAGGGAAAGGTGGAGGGGAAGAGGAGGGGGGGGGGGCAAAAGTCATAGCAAAAACAAACTCTGAAACTTCCCATCATCCCTCACTGGCAGGAAGCAATCAATAAACAATGACATCACGCGAAGGAGAGAGGAAAAAATGGAAGAGATCAATTATTGGCGTTATAATTCAAGTCCTTGTTTGCAAACGTTGCAGCCTCATTGATTAGGCTGTTCTTGTTGCACTCACCATTATTGACTTGTTAAAACCATATTTTCTCATCATCAGTGGTTTTACGTTTGCGGTCACACAGATAACAACGCTTTAAGGGGGCATCATTAATTATTCAAGATGCATTCATTTTAAAGCACAGCGAGTCCAAATCATCCTGTTTACTCTACAAACAATACAAGTCTAGTACATTGCTCATCCAGAAGGTACATCAAGACGCTGCAATCTGGGGCAGTTAGCCTTAATTTTCTAAGATCAATGCATAACTAGGTTCCTCTCTATATGGGGTCCTTGCTTGGCCATGCAGCAGAGCTGAGTGGAGTCAGCCTGGAGACCACGCACTAATTACTGGAGTGTTTACTGCTCTGCTGGATAGCATTTGTACCATTTTGGATCATATCAGTGAGTCAATGTGCTCTGCGCTACACAGATAAATAAGACATTAAGATGACAGTGTGTATGAATGAAATTGCAGTTGAAAAAATGATCGTCATCAATTATAAAATGAACACGAGTCTAAAATGGGTAAAATTAACGGTCGAACATGTGTATATACTTACAGAACACACAGGCATGCGTGTCATGCACACAAAAGCAGGACACATATAGAGACACTGCTTCTGCACTTTGATAGGGATCTGTTTGGTCACACTCTCTGCGCCAGCTGTCAGCCCAGCTCCACTGCTGCGATTTAATTAGTCTGTTTATGTCCTTTCTAATAATAAAGCTCTCTGGGTGGAAGGACACATCCAACTAGCTAGCTGCGTGCTCCAACCTGCTAGCTGCACTAGTGCTGGTGGCCCAGCGCAGCTAAATGTGGGCCATGATGGAGGATGGTGGCTACTTCCTGCTCCTCTAGACAGAACAATGGCCCTCAGGCTCAGATCTAGTATCACCCCCTACTCAATCCTAACCTTAACCATTAGGGGATAAAGCACATACTGACCTGATATGAGTGTCTAGGGGCAACTTCATCCATCTTCCTCTCTAGCTCTCTTGTGGGAGCCTTTGTCAGCCGAAGCTCTTGAGAGAGACTAGATTGTAGCCATAGGCTGAATAGAATTCATTTCACGAACATATCATAACACCTCTTCCAGTGCGACAGATTATTGTCTCGTCTGATTCATGCAATTACAATGTGGTTTGTTTTTATTTTCTTTATTCTGGTTTCGAGGCCGCGCCGGGGAAAATAGAGTCCGATTAAAGCTGCAAGTGTTAGGGAAGAGGAGAGTGGTGGCAGTAACTGAATCAGACACACTGAGCTAGACAAGAGAGTGGCAGAGCAGACAGACAGCCTTCCAGCCTGAGTAAAGAGCTTGATGGGTCTCTGTCTCTCTCTTGGGCTTTGGCCCTCACCATCTCTCTATTAGTCTGCCAGGCTCATGGGAGCCAGGTGACAGATAAGTGAAGAACGACACACACATTTTAATAGACATTTCAAAAGATAAACCTGATAATCATTTCTCTTTTTAATGAAGTCTAATGTCCTCGTTCTAATTCCAGTTGCGTCGGCTGTTAAGCATCAGCGTAATACTTGAATATGCATGATTGGGAAATTGTGAGGCACACTGATGTAGCTACAAAATACACAAACGCAGACAACTGCAGAAATAGATTACAATAACAGGGGGAATTGATTAAACATTATTTCCGTAATGATCCATATCACGTTCTATCATCTTTGAGTGGCAGCGGAGTTGTAGCCTTATAGAGAGGAGTAGACACAAGGAGAGACAACATGCTAGACAAACCTCGTGTCATGGAAATATTTGTTTGATTGTCTCTTGTGGTTAGTTCACAATAGCAGGAGCAGAGCTATAAAAAACAACTGACCAGTCGAGTTGTCATCCCTCATCAACATGAGGCCTCATTCTTCATTAATTGGATAGATTAATTTGGAGCGCTTTGATGCGGGGGTGATGCATGCGTTCGGCTGTCCCCTCCTCACTATTCTCTGTCAGGTTGAATTTAGCCAGGGAAGGGGCTGACCTTTGAAAGTGAAGAGATCAACACAATTTGAAAAGACAATGTCACTTGGTGTAAATGTGATACGTGTAATAAATGACATTCAACCTTTCAGTGATGATGAGCTTTCGCAGGTTGGAGTAATGTGAAATATGCACGGCGTGTAATTGCATAGAATGTGGAGCAGTTTTCACATACACAGCTAAGATGGTGCAGCATTAGAGCCACGTGCTCTCATTTCACTATGATTATGTCTAAGAGGAAACATTAGCATAGAGTAATAATATTACAGTGTACACAATAACAGTAATGACAATACAGTAATGACAACAACAAAATGACAGTCTCGTTTGCTGTGAATACCCTGTAAAAATGTTCCATTGCCCGGCTATGCCGCAATCAGCAGGAGAATCAAAGAGCGTTTGTGTGATAGAAATAGTTGGTTCTGTTCCACAAAAGCACTCCGTCGGTTGCCTGAACCGAAAGGTGTTTCTTCTCAATTATGATATGGGAACCCTCATCCAAATAGAGCTATCAGCCATGCTGAGCCCAGACATCTTCACCATCACACAGCCTCTCCTCTGGGACCAAGATAAAGAGGGAGCGAGTGAGCAAGTTCAAACAATGTTAAGGAATTTCACAATCTCAGCATGTCCTTCACAGTGTGAGCAAACAGAGGAAGGTATTTCTTGATAAATTGTGTTTAGAATCCCTAACAAAATAATTGAAATAACCTCAACATAATGTTGTTTTTTCAGTGTAGTTAAATGTAATTCAGTCGAAACTAATGACTGCTGCGATTTATAAAATTCACGTGTTAGTCAGTTCACCTTGAACTCATTAGCGCTGCTGTAAACTGTAAACTATACACTGCATTGCTGATTTTTTCTCTCATGAGGTGATTGTAATGGAGGAAGTGAGAGCACAGGAGGTAGTGATGCTAATTTTGTAATTAAAACGGATGATCTGATGACCACATGCAAACTGATCCCCCCCTCCCTTCAACCAAAGTGATATGACGGCAGAGTGGGCCGTGATTGATAACGCTCGTCAATATATTTCATTTCAGGAGCCTTAGTCAAATGACAACTGGTTGTCATTGACTGAAAGCAATCTTTTTAAAAGGGGAGCCTTTGCTAAGTATCAGATGAAAATGATTCCTCTGTCTGCTTGGGTGTCACTGTCTGTAGGAGCTTTATTGATTGGGCTTGAATATATTGCACCCGCAGTAGTAACAGCTGCTAGTAATATCTCTCCTCTCCTTCTGCTCTCCTCTTCTGCTCACAGCACTTTCTGTGCCACGGCTTACTGTCAGTGATCGGATGTTGGTGCTCTCGTGCCGATGTTGCGTATTTATCAAGAGTGATGTGTGACAAATGTAAAGTGAGCCTGGTTCCGACCCAAATTAGGGAAGCGAACGCTGTTTGCTAATGTGTCCTGAAGGCCTGGCTCTCCTGGCCACCCCCAGCCATGTGCATGATTGCGTTAACTAAACCCACCATTGTCTCCCCCACTCTATACGCTCTGTGTTATCAAGCACAAGGATGTTGGCATGGGTTGGTAAAGGTCATTTACTGTAATGAGATTTGCCACATGCAAGCATATGGCTTGATTATTGCCCTGTTCGTTAACATTTTCAGCAAAGAGACAAATAGACAGCTAAAACGGGCTGGTGCGGGTGGGGCGATGGCGAAAACGTGTTTAGCATTTTCTCTTCAAAGATAGCTAGAACTTTTTTTTTTTTCACAACAGATCTGCCACAGAGATGATTGATCTTTCAATTTTCATAAGGAATGCGTGCCATTAGAGCCAAGGATTTAAATTATCCTATAAAAGTTGCCTGCCTTAGATTTTATACACTTAAAGGACAAACACCTCTGTCTGTCTCCTTGATAATTTCTACCACATGTTACACTCCAGTGGTTTGGGTAGGAAAGCAATTATGTTACCTCATCAAACCAGAAATGTTTTCTTATCATGGCTTCTCTTACATTACATTACATTAGGCATCTTGGCAGGAAATCTTTGCCCACCTGAATCATTGGAAAGTGTATCTCTTTATCCTGGCATGCCAAACACATTTTGTCTGCCGATCTGAATTAGATTTAAATGTGTCCAATCATCATGTCTCTTGGAATGTAAAAAGATATTGTTTGCATGTGTTTTGATGTCTGACTGACTCCATGTGTGTACGTACCTATACACAATTATCTTTAATGCATCATTGTCTGAGTGTGTACCCGTATGTTTTCATGTTTACATCCCTTGTTACCGCGAGATGTATTCTTTTTATGTGTCCGTTTGCCTGTTTGCTTGTGTATGTGTGTGTGTGTGTGTGTGTGTGCACGCATACGTGAGTGTACAGCAGGTATTTAACAAAGGCAAGATGTTTGCTTTATTATCAACATTAACTGCGTAAACACAAAAGGCTTCAAAGTTTCATTCAATGACACTGAGGGGCTGTGGGTGGCTACATCAAAGCTCAATACCTTCCTCTCTCCCCCCATTTTAATGAGAAACAGGACTCACCAGCCTTGACTGAACCTGCCATCTGTGTGTGTCTGTTTTTTTCTTGTTTGCATGTGTGTGTGTGTGTGTGTGTGTGTGTGTGTGTGTGTGTGTGTGAATGTGGGAGCAGTTGTGTTTCTGTGCATATGTAAGCATGTGCTTGTGTTGTGTAAAGTGGCACCACGATGCCAGGCAACATATTTATGGAGGCTGTGTCGTATGTTTGATCTAATGGCTGTAAGGCTCCCTCCATCTCACATGGCAGACATGGCGTCTGATTTTGGAGGAGATTAACAGTTATAGTAAAGATGAATAGATGATTAGTGCTATGGAGAGACCTCTAAATGTCTCGCTGCATGACAGACACTTTGTCATGAGCCATTCATTTCCTTTTGGGACCGGTGTGCAAATCCTCGATACGACCACAACAAAGACCCTCCATGTGTGCGCACCGCCGTCTCACCTTTGTTGGAGAAATACATACACGACATGGGGGCATTTTACAAGCGCAATTAGGAGGAAAACTGAGATTGTTTTGCGGCGGCGGACTGCATATGCATTGTGCAGTGAGTCAGTTCATTTAGCTGCTTGACTGGAATGGTCCTGTTTAGTTTGACAGATCAGAAGAGGAAAAAATATCTCAACACCATGAAAACCAAAGGCTTAGCACGGAGCAAATCAGCCTTTTGTCTTGTTCAATTCAAATCAAAGGATAACCAGGAATGTTTGTTTGACAACAGCATTTACAATGCATTGTTCTGAAGCCCAGAGCCTCCCAAACAAAGACAGATAGGCTTTAAACAAGTCATTTAATTAGCACCGTATCCCCAGCTTTGGCTGCGCCAACCAATTATACATTCCTGAGGCATGTGCAGGTCCTATTTCACAGGAGCGAGAGGCAGATCCTCTCCAGCCCTGTCTCTTACAGTACATCTTTCCCCTTTCCATTTAAGAGAAGGTAAATAGCCCAGACAGACAGCTTCATTAGCCAGCGTCTGAAGAGCGCGGGACCGATTGTCGCTTAAATAGTGCGCTTTTACTGCAGGCCCTGCCGGGCGACCTCCGATCAATTACAGCTGACATTATTGTTTGTCGGGAGCTTTTTTCTTGGACAGAGGGAGTAAAAAACGAGATCAGGCCTGAGCTTTGGCTGGAAATGTAATCTTCCCCCTCTCTTTGGTTCTTTCGCTCCACAAACAATAAATCATTCAGTTGAAGAGATAATAAAGTGCCAAGTAGGAGCTAGTTTAATTTTTGTCAGGGGAAATCTGTCCACAACAGAGTTAAGGGTAAGGGGGCTGGCTGCTACCTCCATACCATTTTCAATGACAATGGCTTAGTTCCTTTTTTTCTTATTTTCCTCTGTAGGGTTGGACGGCCAGAAAGGCTGAAGTCCTGTTTAGATGAAGATTAACTGCTGCACAAATCACTGCAGGTTATCATTTCTGTCATCAAAATAAATTACTGCTCTCTTTTTAATCATTTTAAAACATTCAACATTCAATCTTTTCGCGGTGTGATTCTTTTAAGTATCGGACCTACCGTCAGCCGTGCAGTTTGGTTCTGATGTAACAGCTTTTTAATCATGTTGTTACCAAGGGCTGTTTTAATTCATTCAATTCATCCTCTGTGATTCAGATCTTTGCTTATCCATGCGTGAACTCCCAAGCACTGCATGACATAATAGCTGAGCTGTTTATATTGGTATTAAGTGATTTGTAGTTTTAATGATGGTAAATAGGAGTTCACCTTTGCAGGTCCCTCAGGCTTACTTCAGGTAAATTACTCCAAATGCATTGTTTATGCCCTTCAGGGGGGGGGGGTGTTCTTGTGGGAATTCACCTCTCATCAGGTCTGAACTTCTGTATCAGAGATAAACACAAACTGACAAATATGTTTCTAACAGTTTGCCCACTGGAATATCTGCACAATATCTAAGTGATTAATGAGTCTGACTAATGCTTGTTGATTCTGTTTTTGGGAAAGAAAAACACCAAAATCCCTGTGTGTTATTATTATAACCAAGTTACAGATTGTTCAGGATTGTGAACTGCAGTTACTTGTGATCCTTTTATTTAGCCAGAATAAATCTAGCAAATGGGAAGCAATTGCATATGAATGAAAGGAAAACACTTAGCTGTCTTGCAAAAATGCCAGATTCCTTGAATAAACCAATATCCTCCTCACCTGGCTCCTTTCAGCGACAAATAAAAGGATTTGGTGCACCCTTGTTGGGCTGTGGCACATTCCCCTACAGTGGCCTGAATGGGTCTTTATGGGAGAAACACCGCTTTGGGATGGGGTGACATGAAAGGGGCTGGACAGGCACCGAAAGCGAGACTAATACCCCTTAGAGCGAACAGAGGTCCAGTGTTTCCCCACCAGGCTGTCTGACAGGTGGAGGCACATCACCAAAATTCATATAGCATCAAGGACAAGACATAACAAAGATACAAGTAGACTTGATCCTCCACCTTTTTCTTAATAGTTTATTGATCTGGTGAAAATTTGGCTGCTTAAATCCATGTGTCTTTATGCGTGTAGCTGTGTTTGATTGAATGGGTGTAATGTATCCACCTCAAAGGCAGAATAAGTCTCTTCACTCTGGCCCTTGAGTGGCCTTGAAAGGCTGATAGGTAGCCTAAACCTCTCCATGTTGTCCTACAGTAAGTACCCCTGCAATCAGGCCCTCTGTGGTGTTTTTTAATTGAGCTTAGCCTGCTGAGTGGTAATTGATTCAGTCTGAGCTACAGCAGAGGCGCTGATACAAGGTGCTGCTTGGCTTCCGCCTTTCTTTAATCTCCCCTGCTTTATATTGTTTGGGAATACTCGCCACTGAGAAACTGCATGCCATCTTTCTTATGGAAATCAATGCTTCTTTTGGAAGGAGGGGAATGACAGAGAGGAGTACTTCTCATGTCCTTTCATTTTCAACCAGTGTCCTTCTCTTTAGAGACTTCGCCATGCAGATCTCCTTGCCCTTTGGCTACTGATGTTTTGTCAGAAAAGAAGAGTGGAGTTGTTTTGTGGATCAGCTTTCTGTAGTGCAGTATCTTTTTTTCCCTTCTTTCTTTCACACAGCTTTTTTCTTTTTTCCTTTTTTACCTTGAACTGGGCTGCCAAGAAAAAGAAAAAAAGGAGTGAAAAATCAACAGAGAGGCTCAATCAGATCCAATAGTGTCTATGAGGTTTTCTTTAAAGCATTTGAGGAAAAGCATCTGAGTGGCGGAGGAATGAGACCAAACTGTTCCCAGTCACTTTTGATCCTGCCAGTTCAAAGTCCCCATAGAGCGGAGGGGGAGGGAGGGAGTGCCGTGGTTGGGGGGGGGGGTCTACAGACACCTAGCTTTGACCTTCTGTCTGCGCTTATGTCCTTTGAAAGTTGCCTTGTTTTCATTAAGCCATTCAGAAGCACAGTGCAGGGCCACAGTTTGACTAACTACTAACCCCCTATGGTATCTTTATTAGACATTCTTTACATTTTCAGACTACTAATGGTTCAATTTCCCCAATTAGGCGCCTATTGCTCGACAGCAATTGAATAATTTAAAACATTTGTAAGATATCTCTGATGTTGTAATGGAATAATTTGTGTGCATATAAAAGAGACAGAAATGAAAATCCCATTATTGTGCAAGCTGAAAGTGACTTTACTCTTTTTGGTCTCGCTCTCTTCTTTTTCTTCTTCTTCGTCTTCTTGTCTCTCTCTGGTCTGGAATACAGGCTGCTATAATTAGCCTGAAGTCATTGCCATACTGTGGTCTGACGGTACTTGTTTGTCATTAGCACATTTAACTAGTCATTTGGGTAATGGCTTTCAAGATTGCCTTTGTTTTTACAGAGATATTTTTTATATGTAAATATTGAGATAATTTCCATAATGTGCCCTTTTTATTCATCATAGAATAATTGATGCATCTTTATTGCTGTGTAAACTTTGGTCTTTGAATGACTGTGTATATAGTTATCATCCCCATTTTCTTTATTATTATTGCAGTAGTATCTATTATTAACGTATGTTGTAAAACATTTATGTGTATTATGTTAACATGGAAAGATACCAGAGAAGCGATTAATTTGAATTATTCCATTTTTTTCTAATGGATGGCAGTGTAAAGCTTTAGTGTTATTGGACACCAATTTTAAAGGCTATCTCAGTGGTGGGAATTACTGATTGCTGAATTAACAGCAGCAGGTTTTGAGTTTCCAGCCAGAGCCTCAGAAGTTTCCCCTGTGAATATCTCACTCATAATATGCATCATTGAGTAACCAACGACCTCTTCATGTGTCTCAGGCCTGGAACTCCCCTTCATGATGATGCCACACCCACTTATCCCAGTCAGCCTGCCCCCAGCCTCTGTCACTATGGCGATGAGCCAGATGAACCACCTCAGCACCATCGCAAACATGGCCGCCGCAGCACAGGGCCAGAGTCTGCCATCCAGAATGGTCACCTCTGTTATAAAGGTAACTTTTAAACACAACTTCCTGCTTTCCTGTAATGTAATGTTCCTGTCCACACTGGATATTTATTTTCGGTGTGTGTGTCTGTGTTTCTGTTGCTGCTGGGGTTGCAGGAACGTGTGCCGGACAGTCCCTCTCCTGCTCCTTCCTTAGAAGACCACAGGAGGCCAGGCAGTCACCCATCGTCCCACCGCAGCAGCAGTGTGTCCAGCTCCCCAGCCCATACAGAAAGCTCCTCAGACAGGATACGTACGTCTCTTTAGAACCTCACAGCACAGTTAGTCAAACAGATGAATGGTGAAGAAAAAAGCCAAATGTGTTGTGCTGACAGATGTTTTTTCGTAAGCTAGAGTAGAAATCTTCTTAGTAATATTCCTTATGTCACTCCTGTCTTTTCATGCTTTCCCCAGCGGCACACCACAATGGCTTGTCCATGAACCACGCCCTGCTAGGTCTGTCCCCCAACATCCCCCCTGGGCCTAAAGAGGGAGACCTGGCCCATGACATGAGCCACGAAGCAGCTGCACACAAGAGGATGCACGCTGACAAAGGTGAGTCAGGTTTCATGTAAAAAAAAAATGGTTGATAGGGTGGTGTAGTCCACGTGATACACCGTGTGCTGACAAGGATTATAAGTGTGCCCCGTAACTGTTTTTTTTAAAGTCGGATCAGAAAATACTACAAGTTAAGGACTTAAAATGTACCTTTTAGTTCCTTCTGTTGAATATTTACAATGTAGGAAAATGACAGATGTTACGAGAGGCTCTGTTCTAGGAGCCGGTAACATGAGTTGCAATTCTGGGAATTAAGTCTGATAACAAAGACAAACGCTGTAAGAGCAGAACAGGTTTGTAAGTCTGCAGAAAAGTCTGAACCAATTTAATATCAGTGGTGGCAGGAGGATCAACTGAGCTAACAGTGGAGACAAGGAGCATTTGGTTAATGTGTCACCAAAGGCAGAAAAGCTTTTTGAGACTATTGTTGGTCAGGTTGCCTTCAAGTGTAATCAACTCTTTAGACAGAAAGACCTTTTTTGTTCCAATTGAAGTGGAAGATAACCCTAATATAACTGCAGACCTACCAGAAAATATGCAAGTCGGGTCTATTTTTTCACCAAAAGAAACACTCCTTGAATATTGATAATACAATTTCAGAAATGTTAGGCCTTTGACAGGATTTGCGGTAACCCTTCACTTTATTCCAGTTGTAGATTGTGTCACCATAACAATACTCTTAAACTTTAAGAGACCAAAAATCAAAAATGCTTTTAAGAATAGGCACAAGAACCTGCGAAAAAGTGTAAATATGTGCGGACGTGTTGAATGTTTTGGTGAAATGTCGCACACATTTCCATAGAAACACAGTGTTAATGTGTTTAGATGCTTTACATTTAAAATATGTCATTCCTCATGTTACACATCCTATAATGACAACCTTTCACAGTAAAAATTGTAACAGCAACTGCATTATTTGGAACAATTTTCAATCAGATTTTACATTCCGAGGCAACCATGTCCTCTGCCGTAATAGGACACTATTCACTGTACTCACAGTAAACAGGTGCGGACAGCTCCGAATATTCTGTTTACAGAAGGAAAAAAAAATATGTAAAGACAGTGACACCTTCCCCATCGCAGAGCTGCTCTGGGTTCTCTTCAGTATTTACAAAAACATTAAACAGTGCAACAACTGAACGTTAGCACTCGAAAAAGGTTTTGTATATCAGATATTCACACAAAATTTGCATTATTTTATTTATTTTTATTGTAATTTGTTCATTAATTATGAGTCCTTTTGCAGCAGGACACTTGCTCACATGTGCTATTTATTATGCTATCATCCCCATTAACACTGAACTTAGAGGGAATTTATTAAAAATGCTGAACCTCAATCACATTGTCCAAAGTAAATGTTTTTATTATTAATTGCTGACATTATTTCATTAGAATTTAGCAGTGCTTGTAAAAAAAAAAAAAAAGAAAAAAGATAGAAATCTACTAAGCTTGGCAGATTAAATACAAAATGAAGCAAATAATAGATTTTAGTATTCTCTGTTGGTTTTGAGCAGAGCAGAGCAGGGGCGGGTTGTGCTGTGCTGTGCTGTGCTGTGCTGGGTGATACAGGGTGGGGTGAGGCTGATAATGATATTAAAACCACTATGGAAATCATTGGGCTGTATGTTCCCTGTTGGCTAGGCTGACGTGAAGATCAGTGTTAGACCTTCACTCACAGGGTGTGAAGCAGTGAATAGTAATAATTAGCAGGATCATGAGCTGAATTTATGGGTCACAAACTGTCTAACTGTGTGTGTGTGTGTGTGTGTGTGTGTGTGTGTGTGTGTGTGTGTGTGTGTGTGTGTGGGGGGTATGTATGGGTTTGGGGGGGGGGGGCGGTGTTGCTCTGTCAGGCAAACAGAGCAATACAAACAGAGGAGGATGGAGAATTAACCAAGTATCTACATACTAAATCAAATGAATGTTTCCTCAGTAGCAGAAATCTTACTTCTTAACTGAAGTGCCTCCTCCATACTCGGATAATCAACACAAATGGACTGTAATTTCTTCGCAATATTAGAGGAGAAAGCAAATGACCCAGCAATCCACACCAATTCTCGCTAGTTGACCCACACACACATCTACCAGCAAACACACGCTGTATTATCTTTGAGATTGTCAATTCCTAATATGTCACTGGACTTGATTAGGATTCTGAGCTCTCCAGTGTGTGCACCAGAGGTCTCGGGCTGTGGAAAACATTTTTATAAAATAACCCATTAATGCAGAGGAGTGCAACTAAATTAGTTACCAATTTGCTGAGCATGAATTAATGAAGAGAGCTTCTCCCGGCTCCCACAGTTGTAATTTTCATAATAACCCCAGACCTTTATTTGGCAGGTTGTTTAGTTTTTTCGTTTGAAGGTTTTCATTAGTCTAATGAGGACTGTGCAAGGGCGAGCAGTCAGCACAATTTACATGAGGAAGCTATCATAATAAATGAGGCAATTTGAATAACATGCACAGGTTTATGCAGCGAGATAAGAGAGATTGTAGCAGCCAGATTCAGAGGTAACCAATACATTAGAACCAACTAATAACCAAAGTAATTCCAATAAAAGCTTTAAGTGAAGGGAATAAAATTAATGATAGATATATTGAACTGTAATGATATGATACATGATGCATTAGATTAATAAAATAAATGTGTTCCATTGTTAAAGAGGGGTGAGGCCTCACCATCCGAAGCTTTGTTTATGGTGAGCTTTTTAATTAGGCTTGTTCATCGCATCAGTTTGTTTAGATAAATGAGATAACATTCCAATGGTTTAATGATATCTCTCCACTTGTTTGATCTTTATGATCCTGGCAGAGCATTAAATTAATCTCTTGCAGTGCACTCTTAGAAGAGAGCACAGTGGGCGCAGAGGAAGGATGCGGTGCCCCGGCTCATATGGAGGCTATTTAAATGGCCAGACACCTCAGAGACGGCCACTATAATGTCACATCACTCATATCCTATGAACATGTCTCATCTTTTTCATGTCATCTCTGCTGATGAAGGACAAAGGCTGTTTGTTGTTGTCTAAAAAAGACAGTTTCCAAAGTTGTGTCACCCAGTGCAGAGCAACCAGATGGTTACTCTGTTTTTTTGGGGGGGCTGTCGTTTGAACTCTGTTATTTTTTGGTCCAAATTTTGCTGGAGAAAAAAGGGGGAGATTAGATGATGTGTGAGAAAAAAGGCTAGTAGAAAGCTAAGTGTTATCTCACATGTGACTAATTGAATTGCTTCAAACAGAAAGTCTGTGGCGATAGCTTCCGACAAGCCTCTGTCTCGTGAAACAGCAGGTAGCTGACAAACAAGGGGAAATTTGAAAGGTACGGAAGCCTTTGGCTGTAAACTCACTTTGGACATCAAACACTTGACATCATTTTATTTCCTTGGGGAAAAGGTGTTTGAAACACAAGCCATATGTATGTACATCCAAGTATAAGAGTTTTCTGTAAATACCATGTGGCAGTTTAAGCATTTTGCCAACAACAAATTTCACCACTTTACCTCGGCCCTCCCACTGCAGTTAAACATGCCACATCTCTTTTACGCTGAGCTAAAATGCCTGACAGGAGAGTCGGAGGCAAATACAGTATGTAAACTGATTCTGTAAACCATATTTTAAAAGTGGGTGATTCACTGGTAATATGATATTGGCACTTCCCTCGTAAACGTTATATATCCTTGTTGACACAACAGGAGATGCACTCATAATGTCCTCCCAAGCACAAATGGATGCTTGTGGTGTATTATGTCACCTAGAGGTGCATCCTTTCATACCTGCTATCAGCTGGGCAATCGTTGCGACCACAATGGACGAGGCTGATTTGCCACGCCTTTTCTTTGTCAAAATGCTGCCTAGATGTCCAGTTGATGTGCTCAGGGCTGGTGCACTGTGCACTGTCTGCAGTCCCAGTTTACTGTCTGAATGATGAAGTGGAGCAGGTACCAGTGTCACAGTCTATTACATACAGCTGCTTTGGGCAAGGACCTGTGGATGCTGATGGGCTCATGTAGAGAGGGGGAGATATAGTTGAAAAAAAAAAGATGAAAAAGACAAAAAAGTCATTTCCAGCCTTTGTAGTCTTTGTTCTGTTCCTTCTTTGCATAAGCATTTGCAATGATAAAAAGGAAGTTTGGGGACTTCGGGTCAGTCAAAAGTTTCGGCATCAGTTTTGTGCTTTTTCTCCGGTGTAAATATTTCACTGACATTGATGGTATCTCCGTACAGTATCATTAAAAGTTGGATATGTTCAGTGTAAGCTCCTTCTCTTCATCTTTCTGACTTTAATGCATAGTGTTTTGTTCAGTCCTCCCGATGTCCTTGGCGTTGCAAGCTTCAAACACATGCTGACTACCTGACTTTCTCTAAGTCAGGAGGCAAGATCATTAGCCATCACAACCCTGAAATGTGACTTGGCAGACAATAATGCTTTATGATCAAACAACTTGTCAGTGCGTCCTGTTGAAATGAAAGAGTGCAAAAAAATAATTCAATAGAGGATCAATCAAATTTCCCCAGCCCATGTGAGAGAGATTGCTGATGGTGCAGAGAGGGGCTATTCCTCGAGGACATGGGAGTTCATTTGGATATTTGTTCTCCCCCTCATGAATGTTCCATTGCGTGACACCATCTCCTGCTAATCACATTTCACTGAAAAAGGGGGGATGCTTTTAGGGACGTTGAAAAGAGAGAGGTTCTTTTTAATCTTTGAAATGCCTCAAAAGTGACAGAATGCTTTCTCCTGCCAAGACGTGAGCCTCGGATGGGGAGATAAATATGCTGTGGTCAGCTAAGTGTATCTAGTGAGCAGAGAGGCAAATTTAATAATGCATTATCATTCACTGGCGAAGGTGAAATCTCCCTGTCCATCAGAAGGCTGAGGCCTGTTTCATGTTACCCTTCACTGCAAATGAACAAGTGCTTTACTCAGCCATACCAGAGATGCACAGTAGGCACCAATACTCAACTATATATGCTGCACCGGACTGTCAGGAAAACAGGTCCGTAATCAAAGCAATCATCTCTCGGTCTTGACTGGAGACATTAATGATCACAGTCCTGATTCCTGATAAAAACCGTTTTGAACAATATCCTTCTTTTTTTCCCGTTCTTCCTCTCTGAGAACACAAGGTGCGTTTTTACATATCTGAGCATCTGCTATTATGCAGATTATGGGAACATATTTACACGAATGCCCTTGGACAACAGCGTTAAACAATTATGAAGATTATGTACAATGTGGAAAATTTGTGATTCAAAACAATTCATATCTTAGCAGTGGCAACTGTTGCAGACAGATAAGGTTGACCCTGAATATGTATTTCTGTACTTTTGGAGACATTCTGTGGGGTTGTTTGTATAATTTAATATTTACATGTAAACAGTAATTAAGTGATGCTACCGACATGCCAGGGCCAGGCTCTGCCAAGGTAAACACCAGCCCTAGTAGTTTGCCACAGTCCATCATGTTTACAGACTTGCAGAGCCGAGTGCTGTTTGTGTGCTCTTCCTTGGCAAAGCCCATAAAACACAACCAATTGGACGCCGAGTGTTGAACACAGTCACTCTTATCGTCTGGCAGTCTACTCGCTGACTTGAGGACATTGTGAGTCAAACCTTTAAATTTTCACTCTGCGATAATTACGCCGCTATACTTGAGCTTTTATATCCTTTCACTGAGAAAGTAAATCATTCCTAATAAAGAGAGGAAGAATAGTGGGCGGAGGGAAAAGTGCTTGAGGACTAATTCTCTTCACTCCCTCCCTCCCCGCTCTCTATTCTGCTTTTTGAAAGCCTTTCTCTGAGTATTCCAGTCACCTTGACTTTGCAGCTGCAGCCTTACACTCTGTTGCTTATCCTGCCTAACCCCAGCCTGTCAATTAGGTGTTTAAAAATTAATCTCTTTAACTGGAAATACCATGCCAGCTTTCTTCCGTCTGTAAATGAAGTGTTATTAATTCACACAGCGCAAAGCCAGTGTTATGAATAATGTTATCAAAACAGATTTCCACACGTTTAACACGTTGCTCCTATTAAAACCCCTTAAGTATTTTTATAACTGTGAAACCGGGACTACTAATGGATTTGCATCCATTTTTGAGCTTCTACACCAGGCAGCCATAGAGCAAGTGCTCCTAAGCCAGGCCTTTTAAAGTTTACATTTCCCATTTCCTCTTTTGTTCTTTCATCTTCATTTAAAAGCAGCTCAGTATATCCAGTCTGGATTAGCGCCAGCCAGCGTCGACGCATGTTCAGCGGCAACAGAACAGCATTGCCTCTCCCTGAAGGATTGCAATGCCAGGCAATGACACCAATGTGTCTCCCGTTCCCCCAGCCCCCCCCCCACCCCCTCCCAAACCCAGCAAAGCTCTGATCTAGCAGCAGGCTATCTGGCCAACCACACCAAGCTAATACTTGTTCCATTAAAACCTGGTGATTACGGGGGGATTTCCTCTCTGTTTGTTTGTTTGAATGCTTAATTATCAATATGTAATTGGCATGTGTATTGTGATGTTGGGTGCATATTCGGTGGCATATTTTACTGGAATGCACATTGCTATCGGGTAGAAACAGGACTCCCTAGTCACTGTCTAAGTTAAGCTGCATGAGAAGTTGCTCTAATGAATTAATAAATGCTAAACAAAGGAGAACTAAACAAAGAGTGAGAAATAAATGGCTTGATGATTAGCGGGTCAGAGAGATTAGTGGGGTATACAGTACAAATGATCCCCTTCTGAAATGGGAATGATTCAGGCAAAATACCCAATCAATAGTTTAGGCCAATTTAATCTCTGGGATTCTTCTGTCAATAACTGGACCCAGTCAACGGAAGTCAATATGCAAAGACAATCTAAACACCTTCAAAGTGCCTCAATATAATGTCCTTCTGCGAGTATTATCTACCTGACAGTTTGGGCTCACAGTCAATAGGTGAATTACAGAAATCTATTCAACTCTGCCTGGCTGTCATTTTCTTTTCCGAGCCACAAGTTTATTTGTGCTCCTCCAACCTGAGCCCTACTCTCCTGCTTTGACTAAAAGCTAAGGTCACGGATTTAGCACCGTGATCTGTAACCTTTAATCACCTTGCCCCAATCTGCGTCGACCACTCTAACTGCGATTGTCTCTCTACAAAATGCCATTTTGTCTCCACTACTGTTCGCTTTAAGAGCTCATTTGAAGGTGTGCGCTGGCAGAAACAAAAGTCCTGTATGCTTTTATGCAGTCATCACAGTCAGCCAAGCCTGTAATCCTCAGAGGTCCGATAATGACATAGCCCCTGCATTTATTACATGGAGGAGAGGAGAGAGGGAAAACGCTGACTTTGAACAAATGAACACTCTGACCTTTATGCAATAAATATGACACGGGCCGCATAAAAAGACAAGATATCTTCCTCCTGAATGGAAGTCAACACGGATTCTGCTCCCTTGCCTCTTGCTCTCTCTGTTTCCATTTCTCTTTCCCTCCCTCTCTCTCTCTCTCTTGCTTTTTCTCTCCCTCATTTTCCAGCCAACAGTTAAACAAATGATGAAATCGATTTTAATTGTTTGTGCCTTAATATTCTAATCTATGCTCGGAAAGCACTATTTTTTGTAGTTCATAATTTTCACTGCTGTGATAGTTATACATATTGTAGATTGCAGAATATTATGGACAATCATCTGTCAGTATTCACATCTTCATGCATGATTAGATTCTTAAATTTAATCATTAGCGCGTGTTTCTTCCGCAATGAAAGCAATAAAAAACATATTCTTTATCCATGCCAGAAAAAGACAGTTTTAACAGAGAGAATCAACCTTTCACTATGCCTTTTGTAATCTTGGTGTGATCCCAATTGAGCATCGCGATTGTCTTCTTTTGTCACCTCAGACCGCCTCTCTGACAGTAAAGGATTTATGGTTATTTCCTCCATGCAGCCTGTCCATCTGTGGCTCTATCTTCATATGGCCTTGAGAATACGATTCAATTTATTAAGGCAAAGCAATGGACTCATTACTTTAAAAAGGTGGCAAGAGAGAGAGTGAGAGAGAGGGAGAAGTGACACACTGAATTGGTTATTAATGGAAAGGCACAGCCATAGGGCAGTTGAAATTTAATGATATCCTACAAGAAAATATGAGGGTGTCACTCTCCAAAAAGTCATGCTAAATGTCAACATTTTAAGGTCCCGGTGCTAATTTTATGCCTGTGCACAGTAATGTTTTGGAGAGCATTTAGGAAACACGGCCCAGTGGCCAGCCTGATTATCCCGCTCACCTTCTCTCCTCTCTCCAAATGGGTTTGTGCAGCAAGCGATTTCATCTCTAAGTGAAGGGAACATTAGGGAGGGGAGAAAGAGAGAGCGATAGAGGAAAACACGCGGTTTGATTTTCATGCTGTGATAAGAGAGTGGGAGCCAAATGTTACCTGTTAATCTAGCCCAAACCGACCGGGGCTCTTGACTTTGTCCCCCAGCAGGGATGGGGCAAACACTCATTTTCCTCTCTCCGTGATGAAAAGGAAATTAGCTTAAATGTGATGAGGGCACATTAGTGTGTGTGCCGTGCGTGTGCCTAATGAGTGTGTATGTGTTTGAGGGGTTCCTGTTTGCAAGCATCTGCGTGCATGTGTTTTCTCTTTCTTCTCAGTGTATACACAGTACATTACACACACACACATATGCACAACATATGCAAGTGATAGTCATTCTAAAGGAATTTTGTCCTGTATGGATCATCACACACATTCTCGCAGTATGTCCTGCAGCCTCTTACTTACTTCAAGAAAAGTGTGCCTGCAAGTCAATCCAACCCTGCAGTAGTTGGATTATGTACTATCGTGCAGTTTTTTTCTGTCCGGATGCTGTGAATAAATTGATTTCAGTCTTCAGCACTTGCTTGAAACCTGCTTTTATAAATGTGCAGAACTTAGAATTCAAAAACACGAGATATAGAATAATATCTGCAGTTATTAAAATAAGCCTATGCCATGCTATAGTACCTGGTTAAAACTATCATGCAGTTCAAGCTGAATTTATTTGGCCTGAAAGACCCTCCAGAGTGCAGACATCATTTGCAAGATAAGCTTAGGCTCATGTTTTTTTAAAGTGCTCAAATTGCATGCAACTACTTTTTTTTGCCCAGCTCCGCATCACTGCATGTGTACCAGACAGACAGATATTTCCCTTGACAAGATTTTCCAAATCCAGCGCTTTAAGTGCAGGTGGAATAATGCTGTGTTAGCTGCTAATGGCTGTCCGAGAGGTCATAACTACTCCATTTGAAGGAGGCTGGTTTCTCCGCAGCCCTGGCAGGTCAAATCAAATGTAATTGTGCAGTGAAAAGCAGCGACTGTTGCCTTTGTGTTGGCTGTGCTGACAACCTCCAGGTTTAGTATTCACTTCTCCTGCTGGGAGGAACACAGGTTTGCAAGGACAAAGGCTTCACCTGTCAATATATCACACTGACTGGCCAGCCAAATGTACCTCTGCTCTCCCTCTCTCTTTCGCCCTCTCTCTCCCCTATCGCTCTTCCTCTCTGTCAGTCTTTCATTCTCTGCACACCCATTCTATCCCAGCCTCCTCTTCCTCAGCCTCTGCCTCACCTATCTATCTATCCATCCATCCATCTTCTGTCTTCAGCCATCTATCTCTCACTCCTGGCATCCTTCTCGTCCTCTTTCTCTCTGTCTCTTTGTGTGTCTTTCTGTATCTTCCTCTCCTCCTCGCTCACGCTGCCTGCGTGTGAGGACTCAGCTGAAATGTCCTGAGGGACCCAGTTTCAAACACAGGAACCAGAAACATATGGCACATTTTCAACTCCCAAGGTCAATTACAGCTATTTATCCAGAGATTGCAGCTAAATTTCCCAAGGTTTCTTCTAGATTTACCACAGATTGCAATGTGTGTCTGTCACATTTTAAATCAGGCCAGTTTCCTCTGCTTCTCTCCACTCCCTGTGACTTTCCATCAAATATTTCAAAGGCTTTCAAGTGGGTTTTAGACATGTTTTATCTCTGGTTATCATGTGCCCCATCTTTTTTGCCTCAGCTTTGCTAGGTCCAAGTGCCGCTTGCAACACAAATCTAATAACATGTAAATTGGAGATAAGCCCAGATCCCTCCAAGTGATATTTTTTACATTCATAGTTTGTCAAGTCAATTCCTGGGCCCCTGTTTTAGCAGCACAACACATGAGGAGTGAGAAAATTAACTGGATAGGTGATTCATCATTGCTAGCACACTGTCAAGGACTCCCTCTGCAGCTATTGAGAGCAGGGTGGAGGAGGAGGACGGAGAGCGGTGGGGGGGAGGCGTTGTTTTAAATTATGGCATTTCATTCAGAATGCATTGTATTTACAGCGTCCCATTTTTATTTGTGGCTCCTATTATCCGCCGAAACAGTTGTGCATGAAATGTTATTTGTGACAGGGGTGACCTGCGAGTGTTTTTCCACACAGTATTTCATAGTCGGGGGGGCCTTAACTGTACCTTTACCGTACGGTAAGCACAAGAGGCTGTCACAGCTGCTGTTGGCAGCCTTGCTAGTGGAGAAATATCACCTGGAAACAGAGTACTCCATTCCACCGGCCCCCATCACTCCAACGCCTGTCGCTGTAATTAAGTTGAAGTCAATGATTCTGGAGCGATGGTGAGAAATAAACATGCAAACACATGCCAGCATTTGCAGCCAGGAACAGAGAAAAAAGGGTGGGGGGCGGGGGGGGCAATAACATTAGAAGCACAGAAACCACAGATCTAGATTATGTTCCGCTGGAATTTACATTTGAGTTTCATTAAGCCAGTTCTGATTATATTGATTAAATTAGTCACTTATTAGCTTCCAATTTCTGTCTTTGAAAATCCCTGTATTTATGCATAGCTCCTGGTGGAAATGTTATCTGACAAGGGGTGCTGTACGGTAGTTGGAGTCTGTCGAACAAAACACGCTGTTTGCTTTTCCCAGAGCATGACAGGTTGTTTCCCCTGCAACAAAGCCATCAAATATTCTGTGTGATCCAACATTGTGTTGGAGGGGAGGCCTGCTGAGTGGGAAGCCGGAGTTTGTTAAAGCAATGATTTATGATTAATGCCAACACTAAATAAGGGACAAAGTGCCTACAGTACAAATCAATTACAAAGCTACAACAGCAGACCTTTCCCCGAGGTCTACTAACGTCTCTAGTTGTTATGGTGATTTTATTGGAGGTGGGTGATGCAAGCATATAATGCATGCAATACATCTATATCAACCTGAGCTGGAGCCAACTGTAATGCTTTTGATCTTTGATTAGTTATTTTATTGAGATAAAATGGGACTTTCATGTT
Source organism: Dicentrarchus labrax (assembly GCF_905237075.1). NCBI lineage: Eukaryota > Metazoa > Chordata > Actinopteri > Moronidae > Dicentrarchus > Dicentrarchus labrax. The sequence continues at coordinate 20,803,013 of NW_026136706.1, forward strand.
GTGCCACTGTATAAGGAGAGTGCATTTTATATCTCCACCCAGACGCCCACCTCAAAATGCAGGCAGGACTGCACCAAACAAAACAAATTACCACAGGAGTGGCTTCTTAAAAGTAGGCAATTCATTATTTTTATGAAGTCAAATTATAAACAAATTTTAATCCATTAGGCAACCATCCATTCTAATTAATCAACAGGAGTGAACTCCATCTGAAAAAGGAGAAAGGTTGTTTACTCTCTCCACGGACCAGCGGTGCATATTTCACCATCTTCCTCTCTCAGAAAAAAAAAAATCGTTCTTCAAATTACAAACCTAAACTGTGAATCCTAACACTCGACTTTTGGCGCAGAGATGTTTCCAGGGCATTTGCAGATGCTTGAAATAATCTCCAATGTTTTTGCTCAATCTGCTCTGAGGATGGGTGAAATAAATACTTTAAACTAATTAATGTAAGACCAGCTGTTCCCAGCACTTGGCTAGCGTTGGTGAATATTGATGGGAGGGAGAGGCAGGGCTGTTCAGCTCCACTCGCTGTTTGTACAAGATTCAGCCTGCCACATAAACAGATATGAATACTGGATGAGAGCAGAGAGGTGCTGTGCACAACACAGCCAGGGTTCCACATTACAAATAAAACTTTTCCCCCCTTTCATTAAATTAACAATTAAACAGCTGATGGTGCAGACTTCCTGTGGAGACCTTTTTAGACTGGATGCGTTTAATAAACTCTCTCTCTGCAAGATGGTAGCACTTACAAATTGTTGGCTTCATAAAAGCTCACTGGACAAAAACATGTGTCAGATGTGATGGGGCAACAAACAGCAGCGTCTTACATACTGTTTTAGTTTGACCAGGCTGTATCTGTGTCTGCCGGGTTGCCTCCTGCTTTCCCTCCCTCCCCTCTTCTGCTCCTCTTTCCTCCTCTGAGGCCTGGTGGAGAGGCTGGACAGCAGATGGCAAGGCCCTACCCCTCTGCCGGTGATGAATGGAGGATGATGTCATCTTAGGTTTGACAGGCACCCGTGCGTGCATACACAAAGGAAGCCCGAACCTCTGGGGTCGAACATGCGGGCCTGCTTCTGATTTTGGAGTCCACATGACATCTCTTAAATGGGGGAAGCTGGATTTACGTCCCAGTTGATATTGTTAAACCCCACACTCAGGCCTTGAGAAGAAGCAATACAAAGCAATCTCCAAGGGACCAGTCAGTCCACTAAATTTCTGAGAGAAGGGGAGAGCTGGGATTGGCTGCTGGAGATCAATACCGAACCAGTCATTGCTACTGGTCAATTTGAGTCAGGATCAATATGTGTCAGCATGGCCAAAAACTACTTACATATTCTACCACTTAGCGTGTTTTGTAGTTTCACAAATAGCATTCTATGAATGAATTTTCAATGTTATTGGTTTTTTTCTGCAGAGGACCACTCCATGTGCACCCCAACAGCAAGAGATAGCTACGAGAGGTTGTCACTGGCCGGACAGGCTCTGCCTCCTGGCTTCCCATCACCATTTCTCTTCCCAGATGGCTTGTCGTCAATAGAGACTCTCCTCACCAACATACAGGTATTGTCCACTGACAGAGTTGTGCCTTCATAACACCAGAGTTAACAGATTTTGACGCTTTCTGCAGCACGTTAGTAGCAGTAATTTCTGATGGTTTATACAGTAAGGGGTCTCTGCACTGTACCTTTAACCTCATTCAGCCAGGCCTTCATTCTTGTCAGCCAAAATTGTACAAACATAGATGGTTTCAAGCTGCAATGTATACAATTTTAATGTAATTGTGGCATATTTGAAATGATTCTGATGGCACATTCTGTTTGTTATAAAACAGGTAGACTAGACAATCCTGGTGCAGCCAATGTGTCTGCCACATTGTCTCTGTTTTAACTACCACCTGAGGGCGCCAAAGTGGAACATTATTATATTCTATACGTAGTTTAACGCTTAAAGGAACAGTGTGTAGGTTTTAGTGTCATCTAGTAGTAGAGTTGCAGATTGCGACCATTTGAATTCCCCTCAGCCTTCCAAGCGTGTAGGAGCAACCACAGTGACCCACTTCCTCTGTAGAAAGAAAACATCTCAGTCTAAGGTAAAGAAGACACAACAATTCATATTTTCAGCGATTATACACCAATGAATAAAAATATCGATAAATATTATAGTTATATAACTGTTGTAGTCTTTTCCAAATATTACCCAAGAAGTACGTGAAAGTTCATTCTAGACCTTGGAAAGAGTGCTTTTGAAAATCTTACTGAAGGTATCTTATTGCTAAGCATTCAGCTGCTGCTGTCCTTAACAACTGAGAAAACTCCATCTGCTGAAAAAGACTGTGAGGTCTGTTTGAAATCTCCAGAAATAGCAAGCAAAACAGTAGTATTAGTTGCTTCGACTAACCACAACCCTCACCAGAGGCGTGACAGAGCCGTAACCATTTCGAAATCCACTGACATCTGTTTGTCATCAGTTATTGAGGTCTAAATCAGTAGAAATACTCTGTAGAGAACCTATTTGTACCCAAAGATCGATTGCTTGCTTCAGGATTTCCAAAAAGCATCATTATACCTCAATTTTATGTTTATTTTTTGTGCTATTTTTTGCCAGTTCTCTGAAAGCTTAATGACTCAGTCTGGCGATTATTAAATTATGTTGGTAAAAATCATTAGCATGATGTAGTCTCTTTACAAGAGCTCGTTTTTAGTCAAAAAAGCGGACATCATCCACATCCTCTTTCCAATATACCAAGAACATTAGGACGACAGATACACTCATCTGTAAATCTGCATACCTTAACAATATCCGTCTACTCAGAGTGCCATTTAGGCTTCAGCTCAAACACCCTCAGTCAGTAAGATGAATGTATTTGCCTTCTGTCTGAGTGTAATGATGTGTGTACACTGCTGCCCTTCTCATTGCACTTGTACCGTTGGCATCAGAGTCCTGCTTCTTCTTTGGCTCTGTGTGGTAATTAGAAAGCCACAAGTAAACCCGTCGCAAGCTCCCAACACTCCACTAAGTCATCTTTGATAATGATCTTCGCGTTGGATATTTATATACAAATCAACAAAATGAAACCAAGCAGAAAATTAAGATAAAGCAACTTAGAATAAATTGGGGTCAGAAGAATCAACAATTAGTAAGATATAGCCCAGTGCATTTGATATAATTGCATGTGGACGGGGAATAATTGTGAGGGAAGATGGCTGCGGTACTGTACGGCTTTCACGTGAGAACGCTGTATCGTTTAATTCAGGACTGTCAGGAGTATATTTGGATATGGCAGTAATGTAATTGATACATGATGAGATACTTGTCATTCATATTATTCATTCCTGCTGTGTTGTGTGAGGAGCTCGAAAATGTGCTACAGAGACTAATACTTTATATTTATGCCAATCCGGTTACAATTGTCAGCTGTGTAGTTAAATGGGAAGGTGTAAGGGACGTGTAGAAAGAAAGCCTCTGGCTGGAGCTTTTGGACAGGAGGTGAGCTCCATCTTAACCTCTGGTGTGACAGTGCTGAACGGCGCTTCCTCCTTCAGTCCTCTCAATCAAGCAGACATCCCTCTGGTTCACTTCAGATGGCTTTGAACCAGTGTAATGCCTATCTACGCTTGTATTTCACAGCTTTGACCAAAAGGGGTCAGACATGCCCAGCACTCTCACACCATTATTCATTATTAAAATAAAAATGATTATTACAAAAAAAACTCTGGCAGATTTATGTTCATGTTTCTAGATCTTGTGGGAGCTGTGGAGCAGCTAAAAAAGATAATGTCATCTTCACAGATTAAAGGAGCTGCAAAGGTGGTAACACGCCTGAAAGGAATCATGTAGCAGCAGTCAGCTTTTGGCCCTGTGCTCTGCTTCACTACTGTGGGCAGCACAAAGAACTGCTGTGACATACTTTCAGTGTGGTTTGCTGTCACTTCATCTTGAAGCTCTTAAATAGCCCACATCACTCTCTCTTTCCCTACTCCCCGCTCTCCCTTTTATTTTTTTTTCTGTATATATTCACGTGTGTGCACAGGGCCTGCTCAAAGTGGCGATTGACAACGCGCGGGCTCAGGAGAAGCAGGTGCAGCTGGAGAAGACAGAGCTGAAGATGGAGCTGTTCAGAGAGAGGGAGCTCAGGGAGACTCTGGAGAAGCAGCTCGCCATGGAGCAGAAGAACAGAGGTACTGCCTGACGACTACCTGGCACTGAATTCTCCCTGTCAGCCGCGCGTGTGTGTGTCTGTGCGTGTGCGTAAATGTGTGTATTTTCGCAGCCGTTCAGACTTCACAGGCCTGTGCTCATGTAGACGTGATAGCTCCCTGAGTATACATACACAGTTCTGCATGTATGTTTAATGTTCCCTATTGAAACACTGACATAAGCGACTGTGTTTCTTTGGTTACACATGCACTGATCTGCTTAGCACTGGTTTTCCTGCTCTTAGTCAGTTAACATAATTGGTAATACGCATTAACTTAGAGAAATTCACTCTCAGTCTCATGTTAAATGCATCCGCTTCATATGCTAACTGTGTCGTTTATGTTTAATGAGAGAAATTCATGAAAAATATCCCAATACATTTTTCAATTTGCTTTAATTCCCTCTAGCAGTTTGTTAAGTCACAGTCAGTATTTTCTTTTATTAAGGAAGATCTTAATATATTATAAAATATTTAGGTTTAATTGATTTCCCCCGTTTTTCTATTACACTATGCTAGATTTTAAAAATGAGGTTATTATCTCAGTAATCTGATTCCAGTCTAAAATAAGGCTCCACCAATTTGCCCCGTAGCTCATCTGTTGTCACTGTGGTCTTTCCCCCGTCTCAGCGATCATTCAGAAGCGTCTGAAGAAGGAGAAGAAGGCCAAGAGGAAACTCCAAGAAGCTCTGGAGTATGAATCCAAGAGGAGAGAGCAGGTTGAGCAGACCCTGAAGCAGCCCTCGCCCTCTGACAGCATGCGCTCACTCAACGGTCAGATGCTCCACAGTGAGATACTGTTACTGTACATTTCACACCAGACATTTAGGGGGGTTTTAGGGAGAAAAGGCAAATGTGGCAATCTACAGATACGATTTCAGGAGATAAAAGTTACCTGAAGCAAATATTGTGAAGGCACAGATAACTTACAAACACGACTATTTTATAAGAATGCTAATAAAATAACTCACACTAGTATCTTATCATGAGCTTCACTTAAGCGGCAAAATATGCTGAGAACATAAATACTATGTCTAAAATGTACATGTTTTGCACCCCGTGCACTAGAGCTGCAGCTAATTATTATTTTTATTTTAAAAAAATCCTCATTACAATTCCTCAAAGCCCAAGGTGACATGCCTTGTTTTGTACAGTCCAAAACCCCCGAAAATGTTCAGTTAACAATGATAGAAAACAGAGAAAAGAAGCATTTCTCAAGCAGGAACCAGAGACTGATTGGAATGTTTGCTTGAAAAATGACTGAAATGATCAAAATAGCTTTAATAAAACACTGAGTACACATAGCGAAACATCAACACGCCTCAGCCAGAGTTAAATCATGTGATCCAGACTTACAGGACATTTCAATGATTGGTAGAGGTGTAACGTAACTAAACACATACTGTATATTCAAGCACTAAACTCAAACAGTTTTTGTTCATTACTTTTATCTGACAGGAGTCACTAGTTGGTGTGCAGGGTTTAGGTGTTGCATACGAAACGTGACGCGCTCATAAAATATGATTTACTGTCAGAGTTTAATCCAGCCATTGTGTCAGAAAATCTCATTTTAATATGTCAGTGAGTGATGCACATTTTTTTTTCATACATAAAATATGTCAAATCAAATCTGCATGTGTAGTGATTGTTTCATCACCAGTTCACTGGCGGAGACTGCCAGCAGCAGTATGCAATACAGAGTTATCAGACCAGTTACAAAATCTGACTGTTAATATTTAGCACAAGTACAATTTTACCTTTGACGCTTTAATACGTTTTACCACCAACATGTCTGTATTTAAGCAAATGTTTGAATGCAGGGTCACACCTTTAATGGCTAATTATTCCAAAGTGTTAAATCAAAAGATTTGAGTATGATTTTTTTTTCTTCCCACCAGTGATAGTAATCACACAGAGACAAACAATTCATCCAATACAGACATTCACTTACATGTGGGGGAGATACAGCTTGAAGGCTTAGCCTCTTGTTTTGAATGAACGATGCTGTGAAACTGGCATTGTGATAGGTAGATGTCAGGGATGTTTAACGGCGGTGATCCCTCTCTTCTCTCAGACTCTCTGACCCCTGAGATGGAGAGTGACCGCAGCAGTGGAAGAACAGATGCTGAAAGGACAATACAAGGTACAGGGGCTCAGATGAGACAATAAATCTCTCTCTCTTTCTCTGGCTCTCACTCTTGCTCTCTTTCTCTCTGCCCCAGCACCACCACCACCACCACCACCCCCCACCCTGCTTCCTCTCTCGCTCTCCCTCACACACACACACTGCTTCAGTTTATGAACATTAGTGTTTCTGTGCCTGCTGTTCAGGCATACAGCTCACCATCTGGGCCACAGCACTAGGTCAAGATCATTGGTTTTCTGCAGAAATAATATTGTTCTTTTACTTGACTTTTAGTGGCTGTGATGCTTTTAGGAAACCGATCTTTGCTGGGACAAAACTCAGTACAATACTGGAGATAAAACGGTGAAACAACTAAGCTAGAAGGTTGCAGAGACAGAATGAAAGAAGTGGTTGTTTACAGCTCAGGAAGCATTAATGAGTCATAAAACCACAAAAAGCAGTGGAATCCCCCCTTTGATAGTAATAAACGGGCCAAATCAATCCATTTTATGAATAAGCCTTGTACATTTTTAATGGTTTGTTTGTTTGTTAGCCTTGGGGGTGCAGTATGTGTTTGGGGAAGGGCGCTCTAGTGATAACCTCTGTAGACTGTCTGCTATCTGTGTTTACCCAGATACAAGACACCTTGCAGAGGTTGAATATCCTCATTATTACTCGAACGTCTTCCTTTAATACGCCTCGGCTGCGTCTGCTCAGAACTGCCCCTTATCAGTGGGAGAGGTCCCAATTTATCTGGGAAAAATGCTCCGTGTAATTTGCTGTGAAAAGTGGAAAATATTCATCTTTGTACGCAAGAATAAGTTGGGTCCCTTTTTAACTCTTTAATGTTTGATTAGTCTACTTGAACTGATATTTTGTAAAAGGGCAAAAAGAAAGAAAATCTACTGAGAGAAATGATGACTCCTCCTTAATTAAATGTCATTCAGTCACTGCGGGGATCTGAAACAGTTTGATGTCCAAAAAAAGGAAATCCATATGTCATCATTTAAATACAAAGATAACTTCCAGATACAGTGTAATTATAGTCCCCTATTTCATACCAAATTAGTATATTTAGCCTCTTTCATTTCTTTACACCATATGAAGAGCTGGTCCCTTTTGTAGTGTAATTGTATCAAATTAAATGTGTTAAAACTTTGCACTCATACTGACAGCACCCACTGCCCTGCTATAATGTATAGTGTAGGTTGAAATGAAACAGATTTTTTTTGGCTTTTTTTTTGTTTAAATGTTTTTTTAAATCTAATTAGGAGTTACGAGGATGATGCCGCCACAGATCACGCAATTTTGGGGTCTCTTAATCACTCTGATCGTTGGCTTGAAGAGTGGAATGAAGGAGGAAACTGAATAACAGGCTGCATTTTGTGTTTTTGTTCAATTAGAGAAGCATTTGTCTGCCACCCATGTCTCCTCTGCTCTACTCTGCAAGCCTCGCTGTATAATTAACCTCAAATGGCAAAAAATGATGTTGATAAATTACACAAGCAGAAGGGGAAAAAACAAGCCTATCACTCGCATGAAAGCCGAGAGAAATGTGTGGGTATATTCTCAACTCCAAACTAAGGGAGCCGAATGGAGAGAGGGAGGGAGAAAAAAAAAATAATGAGGGCATAATTTTAGAGAACTAATTATTTCTATTTGTCTTTTGTCACACTTCTCTAATTCTGCGATATTAACACAGTCTGTGTTTATTAATTGCTTTTACAGTGTTTTGAATCGGGTCCAAGAGGGAACGTGGCTCTTTTCACAGGCAGGCAAGCTACTGGGACTGTACCTCGCCAGTACCGCCTGGCAACGGTGCACATGTGAATATCTTCCCCCAGTATCTTCTCTGGTTCCCTGCCGCTTCCCCACTCGATGTGTTCGGCAAGTTTACACGACCCTGTGCACAGAGATAAAGTTCTTTGTTGCAAGATTAAACATCAAAACAGTTAAAGTGAAATTAAAATTAAATGAATGAATGTCACTGAAGCAAAAAAGACTGTAATTAATGGATCCCTTAATTGTCTTCATAAAATATTTGCATGGGCATAATTTGCATAATTTACATGTATTAATTAATCTTTCAAAGGAATTTTATGCTGAGAGAAGCCAAAAATTCCCTTTGTTTTATTTAGCATCTAATGAAATATTTATTCTCTTTAATGAACTTTTCATCTTGATTTGAATATAAAAATACTAAAGTTTTAACATATTTTAATGAGACAGTCCTTCATAGAACGATGTGTCAAGACGTCACCAATTTTTCCAGTCGCAGATGTAAAGCAGATGTTTCGACGTTTGCGCTAATATCTGAATCGCGGAGATTTCCTCACCAGACCGCCTCTCCCATTCCCTGTCTTTCACGATGATCTGATCTATTACAAGTCAAATGCTGCAACATCTAACCTTCTCTCTCAACGACGCATTAAATGTCGTCATCCGTCAAATAATCAAATCGACTTTGTTTTCATTAACACCCCCCCTATAAACTGCTCTAGCTGTGAAGCTGGGCAGGCAGGTAGACAGACTGCGAGGTTGAGCGTGTGATGTTTTTCATCTGCTCTCGTTATGAAAGGCGTGCACGTGTGTATCAAGTTGTGTATCCCGGCCCACACTCTTAGCACTCTCTCCGGCCCCCTCCCCGGCTGTCTGTTCTCCGTAGCGCTGCATTCATGCTGTAATGACTTTTACACAGAACTCGGTGGTTGTTGCTTGAATAGAGGCAGCCAGAGTGCAATGCCTTTGAGACCTACGGCAGTGCTGGGTAATTAGCCTGTGTGTTTGTACGCCACCCCCCCCCCACCACCACCACCAACCCCCAACACACACATACTGTACACACACACAACAAGCCTTTGTTGTCTCCACACCATGAACGACGATGCATAAAACACAAGCTAAAAGGGAGAACGGGGCTAATTGATAGAATATTGATAATGCCGATTTTAAATTTAGCTAATCCCTCAGTGGTAAAAAAAAGAAAGTTTTTAATTATACAAAATAACCTGATGCTTTTAAGTGTGATTTCAAGCAGAGGTAAAATGCACTTTCAGACATAATAAGCAGCCGCATTCTCCATGTCTCTGTACAATAGGAGTCAAGCCTCGTCTCTGATGTCCTGCGCGGCTTGTGTCATGTCCAACAACTTGCGCTGCTGAATGTCTTTGTGTGCGTTGCTCTTTAACATTGAATTATTTAGGCGAGCTGCCATAGAGAGGTGTGCTTTCTTAAAGGCATTACTGTAGCATTCTCCGGCAGAGGAATTGTGAAGGTAATAAACGTCAAACACGCTCCTGAGCTGTGCCTAACAGATGCTTTTACCAGCTCAGCGTCGGAGCAGCACTGCTCGCTCAGGCGAACACTCAGACAAGAGTGTTTCGCTGGAAATGGACAAAGCTCGTTAGGTTGGAGGTGTCTGGAGATAACGCAGCTGAGGAATGTCTGCCGTTTTCAATAAACACTATTTCCATGCAGGAAATGTCACTTAAGGAGCGCTCTACATCATGAGTGCAGTATTATGTTCAAACAAGCGTATCAGTAGAGATGTCTTAAACACATGTGACATACAATTCTGATGCCTGGAGTGTGGTTATCATAGTTGCTTTTACAGTGTGTGCTTCGTTGGTAATAAAATATGCATGTAACAGTGTAATTATATTTGTACGTCCTGACTGATGTACTGTATATGATCTTAAACGCAAAGGTACAAGTTGTGCTTGTTTTCTTTCTACCTGATGCCAAGACGTTGCTCCAGTCAGTGACATAGATATCTGTTGCGAATAATAATGTAAATGACTGTACATGATATTTAATCACATTTGTCATGGTCGCTAACCTAATCTTATCCTTGAATCGGGTTTTTGAATAGTAACACTGCTGGAATCGAAAGACTAGAGGGCAACATTTTGAAGTTAACGTTTCATCAACAATCACATCCTGAATATTGCATTTGCGTCAGCAAGATGTTTGCTGTTGGCTAATTCTTGGCTCCTGTGTGTCCTCTGTTGCAGATGGAAGACTGTTCCTGAAAACCACAGTGATGTACTGATAAGGCCGCAAGGAGCTGGAGGAAATAAAAATTTCAGAAAAAAAAGAGAAAAAAAAAGAAAGAAAGAAAAGAAAACCCATGGAGATTCTCAAGAGCCCTTATCCAGGCTGATTTAGTAGAGGAAAGAAGTCAAGCTGCTTTTAGGAGTTCAATGGAAATGCTGTGTTCACCCCAAATGCTGGAGGAGGTTGTGTCTGAATGTAGAATAAGAAGTCTTTTTCTCACAGAGGCCAACATTAAATAGTTTGCTAAAGCAGGTTTTGACGTAGTGGGTTGGCCATTGTGAAGGATAAACACATATATTGAGCACAGTAAAAATGTACCCGTGGTACACTGTTGGTAATAACTCATAAATTCTCAGCACTGAAGATTTTTATACTGTATCTCAGCCAGCGAGAAAGCTTCGAAAAAGAAATCCGACTGAAGTTTTGTTTTGTATTTCAAATTGGATTTTGAGACGTTAAAAATGACACTCGGAGATGAACCTTGTGAAGAAAAAAAAAAATGTGAATCGATCCATGTGTTCATCAAAAGAGAAGACTGATGTTTGATTTTAATGTTTTCTAAATTAGATGACAATACAATCAAGTTTCCTTTTTACCATTGTTGTATATACAAGATCTGATGATAATGATAGGAAAACTCACTCTATCGAACCCGAGCGGATTGATAAGGTATGTGTATATAACGTTAAGAGGTATTGTGTATGCAGTAGAGCTATTAGGCAAACAATACCACCATTTATATAAATCTACAGTTTTGTTTTGTTCTATTTCTGAGCCATCATTCTTTCCTATAGCTGCCATTTTGGTGAGAAAGCATGCAGGCATGTAAATGTTTGTCCTGGAATTATGATATTTAATAAATCCTATATTGTGCTGAACAAATACTAGGGTTGACTCACTCAAGCCCAGATGATTTTGAAAACATAATTATCAAACATTTCACTTTCAAAATGAAGACTTTTGCTGTCAATAGTACTGTAATCTTTGTAACAGAGGTAATATTTCTTGGAATTTACTGTACATTTTTTTGTCATGAGACACTCAAAATCAGCACCTCTCAATGCTTTTTTAAAAAAAAAGATCCAGACTTAATTACGATCATGTGTCGGCTTGAGAAACAATCAGTCATGACACAACTTTTCGAAAACTGAATGCCATTGAACTACATTGCTCAAATCCCTGTTGAACCCCCACACAAACACACTTTTCTTTAATTCAGTGTTTTATGATATCCTGATGAAAAAAAAAAAGAAACTCATAATAAGTTATAATTTTGCTGTTTCTTTCCCTAAAGACTTTTGGTGCTGAAGCACCTGTGTATATTCTCTAAACATAAGCTGATGTCAGTCCTTTAACTGCAAACCAGTTTAGACCTTATGTGTTACAATCAGGAGAGGAAGAGGAGGAGAAGAAGGAGTGTCCCATGTTCACAATGTGTTTGTTCTTTTTGTTCTCAATGGAGTGTCTAGGTCTGTTGTCACTGATAACTTATATAGCTTCTCGAATCATCTCTTCATTGTACTTCAAATTCAAATAAAGTTAACATGTTGATGATAAACTGTGAGTTAACTATGTTCCCCGGTGTCTCCCAGCACACTTCTCTGTCGCACGTCTGTTGATGAGTCACACGCTGATGTAATGTTCCAGATACAGCTCCATACAGGAAAGGCCACTAACACGTAAACATGTAGACCGTCACCCCTGAGACAGTCAAACATGACAGTTCCAAAATGGTCTGATACAAATGTAAGCGTGTATTAATCATTGTTGTGTTTTTTGCTGTTTTTGAGACTCTTACAATCAGCCCCTAGTCTTTTAACTCATCTGTATGTATTATGAATGGCCTAAAAAAAACATTACAGGTATACAGTGCTGTAGGAAAAATAAATGAGCATATTGTTCTTCACTTTGTATAGAAGTGGAAAAAAAATGTATGAGTAATCACATGATGAGAATGTCTTGTGTGCGTTTTCCTTTCACTGAGAGTGGATGCGAGCGTGTGTACCCTTTGACTTGCATGTGCGAGTGTGTTTTTAAAAAATAAATAATGCGTAGTCTAATCCTAGATAAACTATGTAAATGAGGGTGTGACCAAGCTCACTGTAAATAAATTATTTCATGTGTACTTTCAAGTGTATGACACTAATTCACAATATATCACCATAAAATAAACAACAAACCTCCTTTAACCAGTTGTACGTGCTGTAGGGTCATGCATCACAATCTCCACTTTATATAACACTTCAGCTTTGAAGGGAGTGGTTAAGAAAGTATGAAGCTGTGCTGTTAATGTTGCATTCGTCAGATTATTCTGTCTTGTAAATGTGGCACACGAATGTTCTGTGGCACTTCATGCATTTTTCTTTGTGTGTGTTTTTAATGGTAGTTTGTACTGACCGTTCTTGAGTGTCGTTATTTGTTTTGCACTCCAGACTCACAGCCGTTATCCTCAGGGATCATTTTGGAACAACTGTAACAGGTACAGCTCTTAAAATGCATACAAAAATATGAAATCGACATTGAGAGACAAATCACTCTAGTAAGCAATTCTGAGTGAAATGTGTTGACACAGCATGCTTGGCCCATTCCCATTTTGCATGCTTTTTAAAGCATGGCCGTAACACAGCCACGGAGATGAATAATTGACTGATTGCTGCATAATTCAATGCCGCATTGTAAAAATTCAAGGCCTGAAATATTTCAAGCTTTTCTTCTTATTTTATTTTTTATTTATTTTTTTATTAAAAATGAGGTTAAAGTTTCAATCAACCTTGAAAGAACAATATGACACACAATGGGCAATCAATCATGAAACCGAGCCTCTCGTTGAGTTCAGACTCCCACCGAGTCTCCAAACTTGAGCTCACTCTGGAGTGAAAGAAACTCTGACATCACGTCCACTTTATCCATTTAATGGCTCAATCCTTCCTTCTTTTTTTTGCTGCAGTGAAAGATTCACTCCGCTCGCCCCCAATGAGCTTGTGAGACGTGGGCTGTTCACAGCTATTACTCAGATATTCTGTTTATTTCTCTATCTGATGCCTTTTTCTGCACTGGCATCTGAGAGAAGAGGCCCTGCAGCTACATGTTTCATATCACTGCACATTTTGTAATAAATTCAATTCAGTACAAATATGACCATGAGGCACAGAGACTTTAAATACCAAATGTGCATTATAGCTGCGATGTTACATTTCACTTTGCTGTGGTGTGGAAAGCACAGTGCCGATTGTATATTCCAAGCATTCCAAGCATTCCAAGCATGCGTGTGCTTTATTCACTTGGCTTGACGTGGAGATGTGCTCATGAAGACATCATCCAGACGTGATTATTCCGCATCATCCCGCCTCTTATTTCACTGTTGGTTTGCCTAACGTCACACAATTGCACAATTTGTTGTTGTTTTGTGCTTGCTTGACCAGCTGAGGAAGCGTGTTTATCCAAGACAGTGCTGACAGATTTTTTTTTTTTTTTTTTTTTTTACACTTAAAGGATAAAAAAGTTTTACAAGGGAGACACAAAGTTGTATTTATACTTCAAGCATAGCGCCAACTTGCATAGCTAATTCCTTGCTCATCGCCACGAGCAGGAGATGGCCATTTAGTGAAAGCAGTAGTATTACATGTCTCTTGATAACTCAGTGGTGCCCTGAGTCTGTGGAGAGACATTAGGAAGGTGCAGGCTGATTGTCTGAAAGATAGGACTAATGTCACCTAATCAGATAGACCATTATGTATTAGCGAAACTACAAAACAGTTTTATCTGACAAGGGCCAGGCCACATTACCTAAATTAACATTTTGCAAGCGTGAACATGGAAGACCACAGAGGCGAGGGGAGGGCTAGGACTGCGGCCTGCGCTTAGACATTCGGCAGTAATTATTAATTTATGATTGTCTCTGGTCTTAATGAAAATGAAAGCCAGGAAAGAGAACAGGGAGGGATAATGTGGCGTGAAATTGAGTTTCATTTGTACAGGGTCCACCTTTTAACTCCGCGCTTCTTAGGCGGAAATGGAGCCGAGCGCTTGCCCCTCTCTCTCTAGAGAATGCATTTCAGTGTTTTTCTTTTTTATCATGCTCTCTCTCCTTTCAGTCTTTCAGTCAAAGCGTGTTCATATCCTCTCATCCCTTTGTGATATTTGGGGCCAACACGCCCTTTAACATCTCCATTACTCTCATAAGGCCTTTTCAAAATGACACAAGGCTCTTTGATGTCTGATAACTATGTCAACAAGTTTCTTGAATGGAAATGTCTCCACGCAGTGCTTCTTTAATGTCAACAAGGCAGCGCAGAAAGGTCTCGGGCCAGGTTGGCATCAGATGGAGAAAAGGTAGAGAGAAAGGTAGATTGATTTACACAAGATTATATGAAGTATAATGCCTTGTTGATATAATGCAGGACAGATTTTCTTTATGCAGGCAGATGTTGGCTATGTCGGTCTCTGTGGGTTGTGACATGCTAATTTAAGGCTTACACTTGTTCTATGCAGAAGTGATAATGGTTTAACAGCAGGAAGGACGGAGGTGATAAGAGTCTTTTCACAAACATTTGCAGAGATGATAGGCATTAGATAGTTTGGGTTCAGTGTAGTGTTAGGGACAATTTAACAATTATCCTAATTATCGTAATTCTAGCCACTTTTATAACAGGTAACTAGTTCGTTCATTACAATTATTTTCAGTTTGGGGGCAGAGCAGTGCACAGGAACAGCTACTGAAGTCTAGCTAGGACTTACTAGAGAAAGTAACTTTTGCATTACTTTTAAATGTCGGCTTCAATTTGCGTATTAATGCCAAGGCAAATGTATGTAGTTTATTAATACTTCCGACCACCAGAGGGCAGCAACGACTATGAAAAAAGACCCAGAAGGCTGTACACATTAATTGATCACAGTAGTTAGTTAATAAATAGTTATTTTAATGAACAGGTTGAACTGCCTTTACCCAACATGAGGTCAGGTGCGACGTTAAACCTTAAACCGGAAAACCAAGAGGCCGGACGAGCTGCGTTTTATTATCACCTTTTGAATTGAAATGGCTAACCTATTAGCTAGACACAGAGTATCATTTGCATACGTTTAAAGTAGTGTTTCCAGCCACCTGAAAAATGTTCACTCTCTTTTAGCTCCGTTTTTGGTCACCACCAGCATATAGGAGGACATATCTGAAACACTAGGAGCTAAATGCTATGTTTAGAAACTAGCTGCTGAATTTGTCTGTTGGAACTGCCTGGTCGGTTGATAGTGACAGTAAAGCCATTTTCTATGTAAATCTGTTCCTATCAAATAAACATTAAATTAAATTAAATAGTCATCTAACCCACTGTAAATATAAGAATATTATTTATAGCAGCTTTAAGTCATTCCTACCACCCATACTTTGGAACCATTCGATGTAAAAAATTACCGTTTGAATTATGTTTGTCATCACAGTGCACATCAGTAAAGTGAGTTGATCCAATTACCAAATCCCAAACAAAACGAACTGTTGCAACATCAATAACTTACATCGCTCTTACAGTAGAATTTTTATATATCCACTCTATGTCATGATATATCAATGCAATATTAGAATTTGAAGACGCTTCAGATCTGAAGTGGCGTCTGTAAGCTTTCGCAAAATTACTCACTGAGTTTCCAAATCACCAGGGTTGGTTATATTAAGTCAATTACATTTTTACAATTGTGAGCGAGGGATGGTTAATTTAGTTTGACCCAAGAGCCCCCGACACTCCCCCAGATAGCAGATGGATGAGACGAGTGACCACAGGCGTGAGGGAGTGTGTGTCTGAGTGTGTGTGAGCCCACTGGATTAGTCTTCATTTGGTGCCTCTGTCATAAGGGAGGGGAAGACTGAACACTGTGTGGCAGAGCAAAGAAAACACACAGGGTCAGTCGAACACACACAAACACAAGCGCGCGCTATTAACCTCCCCCGAGCTCATCAACTTTATTTTGCAATCTTCCCTCAGAACCATTAGAATACCCTGAAGAAATGACTTTCCAATTAAAGGGGATCTAGAAGAAGTGGATTTTTTCTTCTTCTTTTTTTTTTATCTCCGGCTCCCGGAGTTCTTTATTCCAATAATTTAAATTGGAATTGATTTTTCAATTTACTCACTGACTGCTACGGACACAGAGCGCGCGGCCAAAAAGAGCTACGTTCCCGGAATATTTGTCATGACAGTGCGCTACATGTAAATTTGCACAGTCCTCCTAAATAGTAATATATTTCCTCCTGTGAGAACAATCAGGCAGGACAACACATTCAGGCCTTCTGTGATTATAGCACCAGGTATTTATCTCTCACTTTATGTGGTGTTTTGTGCAAAGGTTGTTCTGATTTCCCTCTAATAGGTCCATGCTAATTAGCCGAGGGAACCATTTTATTAATCTCTGAAAACAAACATGTACTCTCACATTAAAGTTCAGAGTCATAATCTGAGCAGTTACTCTTTATCAGACAGGCTGCTTGTAGATTTAGTGTTTATGGGGTTCTCTGCACTCAGAACCATCACTCAGGCCAAACCTTACTATTACACAGCATTTCCCACATGTTCACAGAGCAGGAGGAAACAGTAGTCTGTCCCAGGCAGGGAGCTAGGGCCTCACATGTTTAAGTTTGACAAACTATGCCTATGAACTCTGCAACTACAGCAGCTCCAGCTGCGTTCTAATGAGCATTTATTGTGTCTCTACTGCAGTGAGCGCTTTGCAGAGCCTGCTTCAAAGCTGGCCAAATTCTACTCGAGCTGTTTTACAGATGCGTCTAGAAATCCGAGGCCGTTCTTCTGTGGACGAATGGTTCTGTCTTTTGCTCCTGACAGCTGCGCGGGCTTGTTGTTCGCTCTCTCCTGAGTTGTTTTAATAAAGTTGTGCTGCAGGAGTAGTGAGAGAAGATTAATGGACGCACAGGAAGTGTGGCAGTTGTGAGAGGATGCAGGACAGAGCGGGCCAGCAGCCATCTGTTCCCTCTCCTTTACAGCTCTCTTAATGGAGAAGCAAACCAAACAACATGGATCTGAGCCCTGCAGACAGACACACGCACACACACACACACACACACACACACACACACACACACACGGACACGCACACGCACACGCACACACACACATGCACACCTCAGTTGCACACAGCTAAACACAAAACATCACTTTATGTGACAGAGATGAGAGCTAGGCTTTTGTCATTGTATTCCCTCTTGTTGGATGTGTGTGTGTGCACACGCTTGCTTGTGTGTGTCTCTATATGTGTGTGTGTGTGTGTGTGTGTGAGAGAGAGAGCTTTTTTTCTACCTTTCAGCAAAATAAAGTTGGGTGTGAGCCACGGCTGTGAGATTTAGATGAAAGACACAGCCTGGATGGAACGTGATTAAGAGATATGTTCTTGAGGCAAAACAGGACTTGGCATTTGCTGAGACAAAACCTAATCAAATTAAAGCAAAACATGGCCATTGTTGTGGAGTGTGTTCTTTGCCTGTGTCAGGTTTGAAATGAAACAGTGTAAAATAGATATGAGCTTGTGTCTGCGCAGCATCACCGACACAGTGGTTTTATTCACATTTACACGCAGGCACTGACTAATGACGGTTGTGCCCAATGATGCCTAAAGCACTTTATAGAGCTGTCTGGGTTGTAAAAAATGTTTACTATGATGGAGCTGAATGGCTCACTGAAAGAGTATTATTGTTTACAAGTTATTGTTTTAGATTAATTCACTCAGCAGAATTGTTAAATTCTCTATCTAGCAGGCACGGCCACCTCCAGTTCATTCTTCCGTCAGTTAAGTATTTGCCGTTCTTCCTCCCTTGAGTTCCCACTCTTTGCCAGTGCTCCATTTTTATTATTAGCCTATAATGAAATCTATAGTCCAACTGTTTCTCATTTTGTTTGTTTTGAATGAACGCAGACCATGTCACGTTAAATGACAACATGCGTCGTCTCCCTCTTTCTCCCAGTGAAGACATCTGTACGACATGATGAAGTTTCCTCTCTGAGTATCAATCCTGTAATTGAGCTCAGGGAGAGGAGACGTGATGTGCACACAGAGGAAGTGAAAGGCCTCCCTCACTCTCCATCCCTCCTTCTCTCCCTCTTTGCCTCCCTCCTTCCCTCTCTGTTTCTCTTACACCCACACACACACACACACACACACACACACACACACACACACACACACACACGTTGTGTCCTGTTTTTTTTTCCCAGGCACACGCAACTCTTCCTCTCTACCTGCTTTTACATTAAATTTGTCAGTCAGCTCTCTTAAGATGCACATCAGCTGAAATGAGTGCATTAGCATTAGCTGCCATAATATCACTCACTGTTCAGGGCACAGTGCACAATGGCCCAGGCCTCAGCAGAGAAGAGAGAGACACAAGTGGAATCTCATAATAGTGTCTTCACAAGCCTTTTCGCAACACTACATCCTGAGTGAGACAGCGTCCTGGAGCTACAGTGCCTTTACTCGTGTCTCTTTATCTGTTTTGTAATGTCGCTTTCTCGTTGTGTTCTTACGATACCGTGGATCATGAGGAACCTGGAGTGAGACCGGATTAAATATTAACACAACCTGATGCAGTCCCCACCGGAGTTCCTATTCCACTTCACATGATACAATTAAAAACATTCCCACATGCATTGAGCGGAACACTTGTCAAGAACATGCTGCTTTACAGACTTAAAATAAATCTTATACTAATCTATGGAGAACCTGACAAGGAGGAGGCCAAGGTTTCCATGCAGGCACTTAGCTGAGTAGAGAGTTGGAAAAAAATACAGAGAGATGAGGGCCTTACATTATTTATATGTGCTAATGGTGGCTGTGTGTGTTTGTGTGTGTGTGTATGTGTTTGTGTGTGTGTGTGTATGTGTGTGTGTGTGTGTGAATCAGCAACAGAACAATCTGCTAAAATAGACACACAGCTGTAATCAAGGCCTTACATTTCCTCTCCTTCTCCTGTTCTCTGCTAACTGCAGGGTCAATTGGAGTCAGTTTAGTAGCATTTGGAACTCTTGCGGTAGATTATCTCCTTTTAATGGAGACAAAAGACAAAGTAGGAGTAGATTGCTATTGCCAAAGGATGAGATTACCTCTGCAAAGCTATCCTGGCTAAACATGTGTACAAAAGGAATACCTCACACAGTTCCTACTGTACATTAGATATCGTTGTTCATCTAGTACAGATAAGAACAATAGCCCACATGCGTAACCTAGTTTTGTCCACAAAAGGAATCCATTAGTCTTATTGTGCAGCCCTTGAGCTCAGCATCACAGGGGGGAACCCACTGTTGCGCTGCTACATCCACGCACATGTGCCTCTCATTTCCTATGGCAGTCCAGAAGTATCCTTCAACATCCTATTGTAAAGTTTACCAGGGGAGAGGTTCAGTGTATTAAAGTGCCCTGAGAGAAACGCTAAACGATGTAAATGCAGGCAGCTGCTTGTTGCTAATGCTGTACAGTAGAAGAGGAGGCCCAGGCGAGGTTGGATGTGTACAGTATCTATATAACATTATAGCCTCTCTTTCATGTCCTCGTGCTCTCTAATGGGAACAGTATGAAGACTAATGGTATAGTAAAAGTGTAGGGAACGGTGCTTCAAAACCAAACGCCACCAAATTCTGTTTCTGCTGTTGCTTCAAACACAACATATTTGGTTGCAAAAGCTGCTTCAGTTGTGTATAAAAATATTATAATGGCTTCAAGTTTTATTGATTTAATAGCCTTGTGGTAACAGATGACTTTGGGCGGTATGTTATGCTGTAGACTTTTCATGTCAGCATACTGGTGTAAAAGATCAAGATGCGATTCCACTGGTTAAATCAGGATGTCATCTTTCCCGCCGGTGAAAAAATAAATAAATTATATATAATTATTAAAAAGTCCCTATGCCTTTATTATTTGGAAATGTGACCATTTGTTTTATATTTAGATTCCTCTTCTCTAACTGTCAACTCTCAAGCTGCTTAAGAAGATCCAAAGAAATAAAATCAAACTATCTGTACCACATTGACGTGCACAGCATCACATCGCATTGTGTTGAATCAAATCGTATCAAACGCTCTGCATGGACATAGTTGTTTTGCATTGGTAGTTGCTTCTAATCTTTAATGGATCCGGCAATGCATCGAGATACGTATCGCATCGGCCCCAGTGATGGAATTCCACATCCGTACAGTAGACCAGAGCTTCATCTTAATCTGTCATACCCACACAGGCCTCCACTGACATCACCAGTCTCACTGTATGTTCATTTGAATAGATTTTAAACTGGATGTTATTTAACACTATTAATTATTAAGTATGTTGTTACAATCATTTTACCATATTTTTAATACAATTAAAATATTAATGTTTAGGTTGTTTAAGTTGTGACTGAAGCTAGTTATTTCATGCATTTATCCTTTATGTTTGGTTAATTGTTTCAACAATTTATTCATTAGTTTACTATTTCAACCGTTCATTTAATACTTGTAGCCTTTTTACTATTTCTCCGAAACTTTTATCTAAACGTTTCAGCTGTTTTGTTGTTTGGTATCTATTTCAACCATCCTCTTTTAATTTCAATTTATGTTTTTTCAAAATAGTGTGTTGGAGCTATTCCACACTCTTTACACATACCTCCTGCTAACTGCAGAAGTACCCCTGGGGTATATGTACCCCTGGTTGGGAATCACTGCTGTACCATGTGGTCATTTGCCCCAAATCTGTTTCAACATTCAAAATAGCATGAGACATAAATGACCATGTAACCCACAAACTCCAGAGAAACGTTTTTAATTGCGATAAAGTCCAACAAAGCACTATTTAGAAAAACAAATACAGCAACACTGTCTCTGATCATCATTTGATAGTGTGCTGACACGCAAACTCTATTAAGCTGTCTTCAAATATGCAAAAATGATATGATTTTACAATGATTACATATTCACTTCCCCAGCTGGCTGGCTCCAAGCGTCTCCATTTGTCATCGACTATTGTGTCCAATTATATGATTAGCTTTGAACACTCCAGCACTTCGAGAGCTCTCGTGTGTTCTGCCGCGCAGAGTGATTCACAAACAAAGTCATTACAACATGTATTCACACATATCAAATAACAAAACAGATGGCCACTGCGCTCGCCGCCTGATTTGTTTTCCACACGAGTGGTAGAAAAAAAAAAAAAAGTATTTTGTGTGAGCTGTGTTTAATGCTGACTGTTTTTATTCCCAAAGAAGAGCAGCTGGCTGTCGCGCTGTTAGATCAGCTCCTATGAAAGACAATCTTGTTTTCATTAATTTCTCTACAACAAAGGCACTTGTTGGGAAGATTTAGAATTACAGCGGGTAAAGCTTCCGGATAATTCATCACAGGGACTTGACAGGAAACTTAATTGTTTTAAATGCCAGTTGCTGTGAGCAGCGTGGCTGGTTTTTCTTTGATGTCTAACAGGTGGGACAGATAGACGACTCTCTGATGTTTCATTTGACCTTTGACTTCTTGGTTATAAATCCACATGTAGTCCACCGGCCAATAAACCTATCATCATGTGATGAACTGCAGTTCCCAGAATTCCATGTGAGATGGAAATCTTGTAGTCTGCCTCCTCTTATTAAAACCGTGTAAATCTTGCCCATCTATGTCCTACAGTCTGTCCAGTTCTTGACCTATGAACACCGTGCAAACCAACTAAGAACCATATGGACTCCCAGTGCAGTTTATCCTTCTACCACACTCCCTCAGCTCATGTAATGTAACTGGGCTTGCTTGTGAAGATGTGAGAACATTAATACAACCAGAATATTGCACAGTACATAGTACATAGTTCCTTTAGTTTTCTTTGCAATTGATCATCCATACAATAACCATTCTCAGAATTGCTGTGGTACATCTGGTTACACCACGGGGTGTCTTGACTGTCTAATTGCATGAGACACTACATAGTTACTCAGCTACACTAACTCACTGTCTAATCCGGTTAGGACTGTGTAGGTGTGACAGACATGCTAACTTGATTATTTTAGTAAATGGCAACACCAGATCAATTCTTAGCTCGGTTGATGTTTGTGCAGGACACCTATCAAAACCGTCAAATTCAAATCTGAGTTTTTTTTCCTTCATTTAAATTAAACAGTCTTCATAGAGATAGAACTGTCACACATTCACTAGCTTCTATCTCATCACTTCATTCGTCTGTCATTTGAGGAATACGTTGTGGATAAATTGCAGGGTCTTGCATCGTGGTGCTTATACTCACAGCAGAGACCTGACATTAAAGTATCCCTGTACAGAAACATTTTTTTCTTTTAAGGTTAAGGTTGCTTTAAATCTAGTAAATAGCCTCCCTGACATCTCTTGAGGATGTTACTGTAAATGCACTTTAAGTGACTGAATCATTTAACATCTAATCAATACGATTCGCATTGCACCATGAACACACTTTAGTCTGATTCGTGTTTGAGGAAGCTGTTACAACTGGTAGTTAACAACTTCTCTGTGGTGAGGTGGAATGGTTATTTCACAGAATAAAAGCAGAATAAAAATGTTTGATTTTATTAAGCCAGCTGAAATGTGATAAAATGCAGATGCAAAATAGTATAAACAACTCGGAGAATCAAAAACCTTGCACTATTTATTTTAGAAGTAAAGAAAGCACTGTTTGTCTTGCTCTGGCAGGTAGATGGGATCTAGCTGTGCCATGCTGCCCTCACCTGGTCAATACATTTACAGCACCATTCAAAATGCTTGTGTTATAACTATGTGCTGTATCAAGTGGTTGGGCTTAAACTCAAAAAATATAAAATTGTGAAGTGACACCAGTCACAAACAAACGTAGTTTATTTGCACCTCGTGTGCATGACATCATGCAGCACTGACAGTTATATTTAAGCCATTATGCGTAACTGAGGTGCTACAGAGGTGAAGTTGCAAATATGCTGCAGCAACCAACCAAAAGCAGCAACCTTTAAGAACCCACCATTGTTTCCTGTAGGTTTTCCTCCCGCGGAGGCAGTCAGGCCTTTTATAGATGTTGGTTGACGTAGTGACAAGGCCGAGAAGAGTTTCAGTGTTTATTCATAATACTAAAGCAAACACTAAGATACTGTGGGCTATGTTTTTAATGACTATGAGCTTTATTTACGCCTGCATGTATTACACCTGAGCCACAGATACCCGTGCGTTGCCTGCCAGAGCAAAGATGCACAGAAAACATCTCAAGTCTCATGGGTGAGTCAATCAGCTCTGAACACAGATGTTTTTGCCACAACAGCAGTACTCCCATACTGTGAGTGTAAATTACACCTTGGAAATTAATTGCAAGTTTTGATCCTTCTGATAATGAACCATGTACACAGTGATGCATTCAGTGTTACATTGTGCCAAAGCGTGCACAGTATATAACAGCGTGCTGTTTGACATGAAAGTTTGATGGTTGCTTCATATCATCGCGCTAGTCAGGTTGCTCATTGATCGGACGCTGCCTGTTTGTGTGTGCCTGCTCTTCCGTCTCACACTTCGCAGATAGTTCCTGTACAGAATCACACTGATCACCCTGTCCTGGAACTGCTTGGAGACAATGTAGTACAGTATGATATCTAACACGGTGCTCAGGTTCATCAGGAATGTGGTGAAGACGGCCCATGTGCTAAACCCCCCATCTTCGCCATCCCCCAGCAAACGGAGCACCAGACACACGTGGAAAGGCACAAAACACACCAACACTTGGATGATCAGTGTGATGATAATCCGGATAGACTTCTGCTTCACTTTTGGCTTGAGTTTGGAGGTGCGTCCGTGGATCAGATTATCCACAATGACAATATAGCAGCCAATCATTATACAAATGGGAACCAGGAAGTAGAAGATGAGTCGCACGAAGTTGACGGGGTTGTCGTGGCGCATGTAGATGATGTCTTGCATCTTGATGCAGGTGGTGTAGTTAGAGATGCGATCGGGGTCCTCGTCAGAGAAGAGAAGGGGCACAGTGGAGCCCAGAGTCATAAGCCACACCCCAAGACTCGCCACCACAGCCTTTGGGACATTCCTCAGCTCTTTGCCGTGCTTTGGCTGGACGATGGCCATGTAGCGGTCAGCACTGATCAGAGCAAACAGCCACAGAGCCATGCAGGGGTAGAAGATTGTGAGAGCTGCACTGATTCTGCAGAAAATATCTCCAAAGGGCCAGTAGTCCTGGTGGTGGTAAACCATTCTGAAGGGGAGCAGCAGGATGAAGGTGAGGTCCACCAACGCCACGTTTATCATGTAGACGGTGACAGAGTTCCTCTTCTTGGTGGTGAGGGCAAACACCCATAAAGCGGTGACATTGACTATGACTCCTATGATGAAGACAAAGCTGTAGAAGATCAGGCCTGAGATGCGGTACTCCACCGGCCCCTGCTCCAGCCCTGACTCCACAGACATGTTGGACAGGTTTAGGCCCAGATTCATTCTAAAACTTACAGAAGACAGAAAGATATAGGTGATTATTTCCAGTGAGCAATTTCTTTATCATATTTTTTTGCTCTTTTTTTTTTGCTTATCCCATTTGTTTTCATGATTTGAGTTGAAGTCCTGTTAATTAACTTATATTGAGACATCATGTGCTTCTACCAAGGTCCTAATTAAGGGAAATAATATTTTGACCACATGTATAAAATGTAATAACTTTAAGAAGAGTGGTTATTTATAATAGCATTAGAAACATATTTATTGAGTTTAACAAACGTATTATTGTGTTGTTGTTAAACCTTCACTTTTTGATTTCAACTTACTTTGTTATGCATTTAGCTAACAGCTAACAATGTTTTATAGGGTAGCCGATGTAAAAATGGGAACTGGTTAATAACACAAGCTTAGCACATGCAACCACCCAGAATATATTCTGTAATACATAGCCTCAAACAGGCCTTTAACTGTTTTTACATTTTTAATATTGAGGTCAACTACATTGTTAAACATTTTGCAAACTTGATATTAAACATGAGTAATCATATCAACATGAGAAAAAATGAATATGGAATTAAAAAAAACAGATTGTTCTTAAATAAAAATTAAAAAAAGCATTATTCCATTAAACAATGTATTGTTAATACATATCAATGATCAGAAACAACAGGATGTTTGTGTAGTGCAACATGGATGCCTGCAACCATTGGCAAGAACTCTAGAAAAAACATTTCTAATTTCTGTTTGCAGTGGTAAAACACTGGAAATGCATATTACTCTTCCACTGCTGTTTCTTCACAGGACCCATTAATAAAAGTTTACTGTGTCTAATATATCAACACATAGCAAACATTGTTTACAACAGTGTTCTCTTCCAACATGGAGGAACTATGAGCATTGCAAACATTCTGAGAAAGGCCTCTATTCTCTACAATAAATATGTCAGGTACCAATCCTGCATATCCTAATAGAGGCCTGGTCATGCCATCCACTCTTATTGTCCAAAGTGCACAATTAAGAATTTATTAACCTCAATAAGCATTGTTCTCACCTCCTTTTTCCATTGTTCTGTTGTTTTATAGAACACACTTCCATCAGTACTTCTTGCTTTTATTTGCGTATTTGGTGTTGAGGTAATCCAAAAGTAACAGAAAGTAATCAAGTTTCATTACTTTAATATTGTGATACTTAGATTAGGTTACTGACAGGTAATTAGTTACTGTATCAGATTATTTTTTAATATAACCGCCCAACCCTGTTAATAAGTTAACTGTTAATAAATGGATAATAAAGTATATAGAAATCTTAATCATGCCACTAGGTAAATTTGTTAAACTCAAATGTGTTTGTAATGATATAAACAATTATAAGAAACTCTTATTAACTTTATTAAGCTATAAACAGTTTCTTATAAGTTCTTATAAATGATCCTCTAATAAACGTTGGTAACATCTTATATTAACATACGCATATTCACTATTGACAAGTTGCTAATTAGCATGCATATTATTAGCATATTAGCTCTTTATTAGTCATTATAAAGCATTTAATGCCGTACGTGGCATGATCCACACCTATACTAGGCCTTTTAGAGTTTTCTGTCAACAACCTCCTAATTACTGCTTATTGATGGTAATCAAGGCACGTGTTGTACATAAATTTTGATCTTAATTTGCTTTGCCCTGTATGGGCCTTAAAAGGTGATTGTTGGATACCACAAGAGTACTCATTCTCCTCTAATAACATTCAAAACATATGGTATATTCTTATGTAACAAAACACAGAACTATAAGTGTTAATAGTGTTCAAATAACTCTAAATTTAGTCTTTTTAACTCAGAATATGTTCCCCATTCTAAAGTGATATCTTGCTCATAACTGATATTCTTTGCTCAGTATTGACCAAAGTCAGACTAGACAAGACTTTGAACTATTGAACTTGTATTGAACTTGAATTGAAATCTTTTTCAATTAATTAAATTATCACAGTGAGGTCTTGCTTATGAGCAAGAATGGTAAATATGTTCGAAGTTAGACTTAGTTTAGAGTTATTTGGAGACTATTAGCTCATGTAGTTATAGTGCAATTATAAGACACACACTGAACAACTTCCTTACTTACTGTAAATAGGAGGTTGTTGTGGGAGAACTCCTAATGGCCTAGCAGTTATAGAACAAGGTAATGCAGAATGAGGAATTAATACGTGCTTTATCATGACAGAAGAACCAGTATGCTAATAAACATGCTAATAAACAACTAAATAATGGTGAATATGTGCGTCATAATCAAAAGTATTTATTGTGTTAATAATAGCATCAGATGTTAATAGAAAGTTTTACCCAAGGTTTAAACGCTTCAAGGAGCAACTTACTTTTGCTCATTATGTAGAAGTAATCACTCATTAGCCCACATGAGTTGGAAATCTAAGAAAAACAAACAAAATACCAGTATAATCACATTTAGGTTCTGTGTTTGAAAGAGAATAAAAATATATGAAACAATCAGGAGGTTGAATTAGCCAGAGGCTGCTTCCAAATACGTACATATCTGTATCGTTTTACAGTTTGCAGAACTTGCTGCTTCATCATTTGAATAGTTATTTTTAAAAGCTGTGCAGCTGCACTGTGAAAGACAGTAAAAGACGGACTGTGTCTTTCTAAATGTGTGTGTGTGTGTGTGTGTGTGTAAAACAAAAACCAGCAAACAAATAAAAATACATATATATACATTACACTGTAGAAAGAAAGAAGTGCTGTAATCTGTGCTAATGGTAAACTATGTAGAAGTGAACGTTTTATCTGAGAAACTGATACCATGTATTGATAAAAAATCATGTGACTTTTACTAATACTAAAATATAAATTTTTTCCATTGCACTGTCTGCTGTGTCTATTGTGAATTGTGATGATTTATAATCAGGAAACCAATTGATGCAAAGCTGCTGAATAAAACAAACAAGTCGAGTTTATCACAAAAGTCAGCACCAGAATACACATACAGCAGGGTGACTGTAGAACACGTCTGCCAGAATTACTTTTCACCTCCATCTTAAAGGTCAAACAGATCAGGTAGCCTTGCCTGGACAATAAAAGACTGCACTTACCACAGAAATCACACAAACATCTTGACAAGCTTGCGCCAACAGGTTTATGAAGCAGCACAGCGATTTATCTGAGCACTCAGCCAAAACAGGGAAGTGAATGCTTTCTCAAAGGGTAATGTGAGGGAAATGGTGGCGAGACTGAGCGTGGTGTAAAGCCCCCATCACTTCCTGTGTCGGCCGTGTGCTAAGTTTGTACTTTAGATTCCTTTACAGTATCTACGTAGTTGGAACACAAAGGGCTACAGCTTTCCACAGTCTGCAATTACACCCCCTTAAAGAAAATGATGTGCCATTAGAAGTGGGAGTGTGTTTGGCAGGCAGAGAGATGGCAGATTTAGGGCGAGTTATTGATTGGAAAAGTGGGGTCTGTCACAGCACATTAGTTCTCAGGGGAGTAATCCACAGCAGGTTGCTGTGAGAAGCATCTGCTGCTGGAGAGAAGTAATTAAAAACAGGATGTTGAGGCAGTTGCCATATAAACAGGAAATAAGACGGTGGTAATAGACACTTCACGCTGATGCTGTGAGATGGTTTTACACCACGTCGACTTAATGGATGCAAAGCGCATACCTCAGGTGAAAAGCTCAAGGTCAGGCTGGACCTGGACTGAATACAGATTAATGTGTGTGATTAATGAGTGTGTGAGCTGCTAACAACTATGAATTAGGACATTTGGCTCAAAGAACACAGTGCGATCAAAACTTCTTCCTCTTCTCTCCTAACTGGTACTTTCCAGTGGATCTTGTAAAAACGAGAGTAAATCATCCTTTCCCTCAACTTACAGCGTTTCCTGCTTTGTGCGGTCTGATTGTTGACTGCTCTACACTGTTGTTTTTTTTGTTACAGTGTTTATATTGAAGCTGCTCATTCAGTCTGATTCTTATTCCCGGGAAATAATTATCTATCGGCTTGTCCTCTCGATGTGTCTTAAAAATCTCATACCAGATGGTACTTTGTGTTCATTGCAATATGTTGTTATGACAACAGTCTGTGTGATGTTTTCCTCTCTTTGATACTTGTCATGTGGTTTCCTCAGCAAGTCCCTCACTCCATAATAAATCCGTGGTCTTCATTGTTCACCTGTATCATAAACCATATAAGTGCATTAATAGATATCTATATAGACAACAACAGGTTCTGTCTTCTCTTAAATCATTTTACTTTACACACATTTTTTGTTTAAAATAAAACAGGCAATGGTAGAATTAAAAACAAAAGTTGAATTGATACTCTTTTATTTACTTATTTTTCATATTTAGGTTTGATATGTAGGGTGCCGGAGAAAAGCCCATTGAACTTCCTGTACTATCACCTCTTTATCCTGTTTAACACTGTCCTCTAGAGGCTGAAAGTCCTCACTACAGAATTGTCTGACTTTTAGGCCTAATAATCGATTTATTCATGGAATAATCAAATTCTTATTTGTACAAGTATGACTAATTTTTAGATAATATTTTATCTGTGGCAATTAATGCTGAGAAGGACTAAACAGACTTTTGAGCTACAATAAAAAAGCCTTAGTGGGATTTGTACTATGTTATGTATTATTCTGTTGCTATGTGTCTTTGTTTCTCTTTTTATGTCTTTTGTCTTTTTCGTTCTCTCCATCACTGGCTAGAGTTGGTAACTGAAGATTTATTCAAAAGTTAAAGACTTTAAAGACCCCCACAGACATTTTGAAAGAGATATAAAAAAAATACTCTATTTGTCTATGAATATGTATTATTGTTATATTGTTAATTTCAAAAGTTGGACACAAGTTCAAGATGTCTACTTCACTGTAAAGTCCATTCTCTGTGTGTGCATGCTGGAGACTTTATATTTTCACATCTTGCATAAATGTTGGACCACAACTGACTTCCGTGGCTAGTGGTGAACACATCTTAAACTCAGAGCACAGAGAAACTTCACCTCTTCAGCTGATGGAAGGAAAATAATTCCAGTATCAAACTCTGCACATACATCATTCTGCACAGTGAAGGTTGTAATTGATGTAACAATTAGCAAAGCAAAATTTTTAGTGGAAGGCGATTTTAAATCAAAAGAACATTTTTCAAATCAAAACAGAAACAATTTTCTGGACAATACACATATAATGAAATAATCATAATATACCTACACCTCTGAAATGGCCATGTTTAAGATGTTTAGATAAATTGTGTTAAGTTCTCTGATACTTCCAACCCATGCCTTCAAAACGGGCAGATGGCAATTATATGTGTGAAATACAGTGTTCATTGTAATACAAGTAGCTAGGCTATCAGCAAGGGACATTTTTCAGTCAAATAAAATTTAAAAAAGTATAAAATCATGTGAAGAGGTCAAGAGGCAAATAAACATCTAATAACACCCTTTAGTCTGTTACACTTGATTGCCTTGAACTGTACATCAGAGTTTACCGCATTCATTTGCCCAGAAACAAAGAGATCAAGGTTTAAAAGTGTGTGTGTGGGTGTGTGATCTTAGAACAGAGGATTCACTGTAATTTTTTTAAGTACTGCAACTTACTTTCAGTATTGATTCATCTGCTGATTATTTGTTTGATTAATTGTTTGGTCTGTAAAATATCAGATGTCAGTGTCAGTGCTGATCACTGATTCTCAATGTCCTAAACCTGAAGTTGAAGTTTTCTGAAGCACTGAATCGTTTTTTTGTTAACTGTTGCACATGTTTTGCTCTGTGGTTTTGTTGGAGCGGTGACAGTGGTTATGCTGGATGATTATCAACATGATGAAATGAACTCTGCTGAACTTTTCCCCATTACTCTGTATTGCTTGGCTTTATCTTCACCTCTGTCTTATTTGTGTGCCATCTGTTGTTGAGGCCTTCTGCTGTGATCCTACATGCAGAATACTTGAGGTGAAAATTGTTTCTATTTTGCTTGCTATTGTTCGCCAGCTGTTTTGCAAAGGTGTGACAAAGTAAGATTTTCTGGCAATAGCTTTGTAAATAAATAAATAAATGACTGTCATAGTAAATGCAGAAGTGAGTACTGTATGTATACTGTAATGAACCTAAGAGCAAAATGGTAAACATTGTGCATATAACGACTTTTTTAAAATCTAGAATTGAGAGCAAACCTGTTCCAACAATCTTTTTCCTGCAACTCACAAAAGCTTTTGTCACAGTTGGCTAACATGGTGATTTGTTTACAGTTAAATGTTAATTTCCCCTCAGGCCAAATTTATTCGGTGACCTTTTCGATAATAAATCAGCTACACAATGTATAACTATATCATGTGCACATTTGATGTGACATTCATAAAGGGAAAAATAACATGTTATAATTATTTAGGAAAAATCACTGAATAAATCAATATGCACCACCCGAATATAAAGACAGACGATACAAATAAAATGTAAAGCGAGCTTTTTCAGGGCCCAAACACTCACAGATACTTCCCTTAACCTAACCCCTAAACCTAAACCTAAACCACCTAAACCACAGACCCCCAAAATCACAGATAGAGCTTTTGTCCTTAATGGGTCTGTTCAGTATGAAATGTGTCCCTGAAGGTAGCCTATAGTGTGTTCAGTAGACAGACCCAGTCACACACAGACAGATTTGTTTCTTGTTGTCTTTCTATAACCATAACCATATACTTTCGTTACCAATTGTTTTAGTTGCCTAACTTTAACCACTTGCCATAACCATATTCTTGCTCTTAACCTTAAGCACACCATAGCCATAATGTAGTTGCTTTGTTACTTATTGCTTACTGTAGAGATAAATTAACAAGTCATTTATGAAAATGTTAGCAGAAACATCCAATATCAAGGATTTGTCTTGTCATGTTACATGGCTCCTACATTGATGACAATATAATTGAGTTGACTTAAAATGATGAGCAACACAGGGCCCAAAATGGATCCTTGGGGGACTCCCTTAATAACCACATCAGGGTTGGGGAATTGTGCTTATAGGGGAATGGCTTGGACAGTAAATGATTCACTGCAAGAAGATTACTTTGGTTTTCTTGATCACAAATGATGTGTTTAAAAAATATTTTCTCCAATACAAATAACATTCTAAGAAGTTCCATCAAATTAAACTATGCTGACAACTGTTATCAGAGTGCAGTGAGGATTCCAGGTATTGGTGATTTTACATAAAGTAAAAGTATTCTTAAATCTGACAATATAAGAAGACAAAGAGACATTTTTTTTGACTGTCCAACATTCTTCAACATCTCTTAACACTGAATAGTTTTAGAACCAAATGTTTATTTGTTTTAATGAGGTGACAGGGATGTTTGGAGGTAAAGAGAAGAGGGTTGAAGTGCAGTCAATGATTTAAAGGTATCCGTCAATGACACAACAACTGGAGCCTGTATACTGGATACATTATACAAAAATGTATCCTGTATACTATATATATTGTTGATGCATTACAGTATAGTCTCATCAATTAGCCCCCACATCCCTTTGTTCCCTAAACTCTGTCAGAGTTCTATAAAGGGGATAAAAACACAATACAAAACGCTAACAGAGAAACACTTGAAACAGTTTCTTTGTGAAAACAGATAAAAGCCAATCTTAAAATGAATAACAAAACAAAAAAATTATAATTAATATTTTGGTAGCACTCCATATAACAAACTATCTAAAGTCCCCTGTGGAGTTTTAGACCTCTAGTAGTGCTGTGGAGCTGTTTTTGAAGAGTGGGTCCCTGTTTTGTTCATCTCATCAACCTCCACATGGTTGATGCAATTTCACAGTGCTACCCATGGTTCCACTGGTCTAAAGGTGTTGGTAACACATCAAGATGTGCTGCAGTGCACCAGCAAAGGCAAGGAAGAAGGCTGCAAGCTAGTAAACATGAATGTATACTCAGAAGAATCAGCTTTGCAAATGTTTTATGAAGAATGAAATGCAGTTAACCTTAACCTCAAGGAAACACAATAATGTTATGTGAATACCATAACTCTTGTTAAAACAGATCTCCTTTAAATTAAGTTACATCATAGACCACGACTACTTTCATCAAGAGGAAGTGCACGTTAAAGCAGGCAAACATGTGCTGGCAATAATGAGTGTACAGTTGATCAATGTTCCTGAGACATTACAGCTGTGGGCTGAACTGAAACTTGAGGTAAAAATAACCCCTGAAAAACCTGAGGTTGTGAGTCTGATTTCATTTTGGAATGAAACTTATATCTACTCTACTCTAAAAGTAAGTATTTTACATGAACACACTTCATATCCACTCTTAGATGTTCATCATTGTCTCTTTCAGCTCTATATTGGTTGACTGGCCACGTCCAGTATGATCTGCTTCATGTGCTACCTCAACAACACTAAGTCTATTGGCAGGAGACAAGCATGCTTTATGAAGAAGTCCTTTCTTTCCTTAACTGCAATGATCTGTGCTTTCCTGAGTAAGTCACTAATATTAATAAGAAAATATATAAACATAGGAAGTGTTGAATTTTCCTTCTTAAAATTCAGTCATTCTGTTAATGTTCTTTTTACAAACCTGCCCTTGTGTAAACTAAGAGCTGAATTTCTATGGATCCAGATGCTTAGTAGCTGCTTGGAGTCCTTGATGGAATGAGTGGACTCAGTGGCACATTATTGGACTGGCCTTGATTAAAGCAGGCCCACGCGTAAAAGGTCCTTCATCTTGTGTAACTCGGTGCCTCAGTTCTCTCATTTACTCATGCCGCAGTACTCTCCTTTCTGAGAATCTCTCACTGGTTGAAACAATAGTACAACTGTTGAGTTGGATCTTGTTGCCATCAATAACATCCTTAGAGGAGCCTTCTGGTGACGTCCTCACTGCACTGGAGAAGGACATGCTGACCTGTAGCTTCAGCAGCTTCATAAGTTTCCTCTTGTAGCCCTTACAGGCGAAGAAGTAGATAAAAGGATCCAAACAGGAGTTGAGGTTCATCAGGCACACAGTGATGTGCAGCGATACCTGAAAGGCTGTGAGATCAGCACAATCAGGGCTTGACACCAGCTTGCGGATCATATACTGCAGGAGGTCAATGTGATAGGGGCTGTAGCAGACAACAAACACCAGAGATACGCAGCATATCACTCCGATGACCTTGCGGCTCCGACCGGACTTCTCTGTCAAATGGTTCTTCTTGGCTGTGAAGTGAAGTTTGGAGCACAAGACGGAGTAACACACTAGGATGGTCACAACGGGGATGATGTAACCAAGGAAGACAGCACCGATCAGTATAGTGGCAATGTGGTCGACCTTCTCAAAGTTGGGGTATTCCATGCAGGTGATGTGTCCATCATCTTCCTTGTTGGTCATACTCATGTTCAGCAGGGGGAGGGTCTGTCCCAGGACCAGCATCCACACACCAACACAAATGTAGCGCACATTACTGACCTTTCTGAGTCGGGAAAAGCGCAGAGGCAGGACTACAGCGATGAAGCGGTCTACACTGAGGCAGGTCATGAAATTGACCCCTGCGTAAGTGTTGATGTAGAAGATGAGGCCTGAGATCTTGCACATCGCCTCACCCAGAGGCCAGTGGAAGCCCAGAGCATAGTAGGCAATCCTCACAGGCAAAGAGAGGGTGAAGAGGATGTCAGAAATAACCAGGTTGAGAGAGTACAAAGTGGTGGAGTTGATCTTCTTCAGGTTTGGACGGATGACGTGGAGGGCAAGGCAGTTACCGAACAGTCCCACAAAGAACACAATGCAATAGAACAGAGGCATGAGGACCCTGGCATATTCCCGGTGGGCGTACAGAGTGTTACAGGTAGAATTATTAAAGTCATTGTTGGTGGATGAGGAGTTCAAGGTCACAGGCACAGTGGTCGAACCCATCTCTATATTGCAGGAACCAGTAGCTGCAAAAGGAAGAATAAAATGTGTTGATAATTTGGTTAAGAGAGATTTTCATTTAGTTTCTTTCTCCTCCGATCCAAAAACATAACAAAGAGAATGTGTATTTAGAGGAAGCAAAATCAGACATGTCAGTTAGAAACAAAAAACAAAAAACCATAGAAAACACCGAACTTATGTCTATGTTGAAATGAAACTCTTTTTGTCTCATACGACCCTGTCGCAAGAGCACATGCAAGACCTTGCTTTCAAAAAGGAAGCAAAAGAAGTTACAGTATTTCTCATTAATGATGACACTTACTGGCAGATTCATAAAAAAAAAAAAAAAAAAGATCTGATAATGTCTGCCAGTAATAGAGATGGTTTCTTTGAATTGTAATAAATTATCAAAAACATGCAAGTGATTTCATGATTTCATACATTGAAGGCTCTCACACATAATTAACAAATGCATAAGCGTGATATGACTGTCACTGTCCTTGTTTTCACCCTTAGCTAAATGTTTTTGGTTTTCTAGTAGATTTATGATCAGTTGCTTGCAACATGTTTTATCTAATGCTGTAGTTGTTTTGTGGTGTGTAGTGCCATCTTGTGGTTCATTTTGAGCAAAGCCCAACAGAGACCTTTAATTTTACCTCAGTTTTATTAATCAAAGCTTTGCACAATCATGCCTTCACATTTCTTAAAACAAAATATCTGATATGCTCTGGTGTCTTACTGTAGCTGTATGTTTTCACTTAAATACGTTTTTAGCATTTTATCCTAACATATAAAGTCATAGCTTATTATTTGAACATCAAAGCATCATTTAGATAATTCTGAGTACATTTTCAACCTCTTTACTCAATACAATTAAGCATTTTGGAGAGATACCACCATCCTCTACGACTATTAACCCATTAAACTCTGTGTGTGTTATGACCCACAGGACATAGCTGGGTTTGCAGCTAAAAGTAACGTGAAGGAAGTCTGTGAACAATAATGGGGCTTTACTATGATTCTGACTGCAGCTGCAGCACATTCACACTTACACTGCAAAGTAAACTTTGTGTTGAGAGACAGCCTTGCATATGAGGAAGTCAGCTTCCCCAGGGTGTTCTGCATCAGAATGGCATGCAGTTGGAAAGTCATATTGTCTGAGCTGAAATTATAACCCGCTTGAGCACATGGTGCAGTTGAGAAAACATGTTTCCTGGTCCATTAACTCAAGAGACAGGATATCTGGGGCAAACATGCAGAAAACACTGTCGATCAAAATTAAGTTATATACATGAATGTAGCTATTTGAAAATAAATCTGTGTTTTATGTCAAGAATATTCTTTGTACTTTTCCAAACTCTCAAACTATTATGAAAGTGGGTTCCTCCGAATGGTGAGTGTCGTAACTGTGATTGATTGTTTTCCCTCTCGTATGAATAGGTATTTTCAGCGCTGAATTCCCCTAGACTACCGGTGCTGTTTCATAACCCAGTTATGTTCATCAGAATATACAATATAGTGTGTAAAGGTGTGATGATTTGCCATTTAACAATGCCATGCTGTAGTATATATGCAAATTTAGTTTGTCACTCGTTTTGCAAGAGTAGATTTCAGACGTTTGTGTGTAATAGATACCCGCCTCTGGAATACAACACAGTTTCCCAAAAAAAGAAAAAAAAACATTACGAGTTAAACTGTAAACCCAAAACAGTAACATATGTTATCCAAATACATTATCCCATGCAATATCCAATCTGTGTCACCATTAATGATTTACCCTGACCCTAAAAAGAAAGAAGTTTGTAAAAGAAACTTACCTCACAGATGGAATACGTTTTTCTTGATATTTACTGAAGCCACATTAATCCAGAAACCTGACACGTCCTGTTCAAAGTTTATCTAAATTATTAGGTTCTGTTCCGACAGCACTACAACCACACTGCCCTGAATGAGAACAGCATGACATACAGAAATCAAGATCCGTATCTGCTGTCAGTAACCATAGTGACAAAATATCCTGTTGCCCTCTCTCTCTTTGTCTCTCTCTGCCTGTGTGTGTGTGGGTGTTTGTACCTCTCTCACTTTTGATAAACTTTCCAACATTCTATCTCTCAGTACACATCTTTGAAACACCCAACATGTGTCCGTCATGTGACACTAAACTGACGTATGTAATATTAGATTTGGCCTTTTTGATTGATAAAGCAGTGTGGGCTGAACCATCTGTGACATATTTTGGGAAAGGAAAATCTAGTTTCATAGTGCATGTGTACTGTTGGGAGGATGTGGCTTTAGCTGCACAGATGAGACTGTCCACAGTCTAGTTTTAATCAGACAGCCAGCTTGTGGAATAAAAAGACTCTGTCCCTAACCCCTTTACTAATGCCAAAGCTGCTCGTAATAATTAACGTTAACATTAAAATTATTTTTCAGTTTCAGATGGATTTTACTTTAGACTATGTAAATAAGTGAAAGCAAAAATGAGGAACTTCCCTATTGCTCTAGAAGCATCTTTGTTTTGATGTGTTTTTTTTGCTCAAAATGACATTCAGAGAAGGAGAGCCCCATATGACTCATTTATATACAAACAATTTTTTGAAAGATATAGAATAGTTGAAAATTTGTTTTCAAACACTGAGTTTCTGAGAACCACCAGTGACTTGTAGTGAGAGCAAATAGATGCCACAGCGTCAAAAAGCGGCCAGAAATGGTTTACGGTGTGGGAGTAACAGCATACTGTAAAAGCACAGATATTCTTTAGAATGTGAGATCAGAGAACTTTTGAAATGTAAGATGTGGTCAAGCCTTGATATATTACAAGCAAGAAAAAGAGAACAAAGAAAATGTGAATTAATGGCCACTTTCAAAATGAAAGAATGAAAATGTTTCATTAAAAATCTAAATGTAATTGTGTAACCATAAGGCTGACAATATTTGAATCAGGGTTGTCGAACACATAGGCTACTTAAGTTAAGTTAAGTTTTATGTACTAACTGTTATCCTGTGGTTTTGACACCTTTGAATTGCTCCCGCCCTTCAGGGCACTATATTCTCGCAGCTGCAGGATATGCACTATGATGGCACATCCAAAATGGCATGTATAAACATTTACGTGTGCATATTTTTTTTAATCAAGTATTACTAAATTAGTAAAATGAGAAAATGAATAGATGTGCTAAGATTGGACTTATTTACAGATAATTCCGCTCAATAAAATGTTACTGTATAGGGAATATATAGGATTGTGCAGATACAGCATAAATAAAGATTAAAAAGATAAAAGACAGCTAAATGCAAATAAAACATATTCATAAGAATCATATTCCGTTTTTATTGACAACAACCTCCCTTTGTTCAAAACAAGTCCGGTGGTGAGGCAGAGGAAGCAGTTCAACTTCCTCATGGCCTGGCCTTGTGGATCTGACTCATTGGGCACCGTATCACCCCCTTCGCTGACAGACACCAGACATGGTGTTCTGCCATGGCTATTCATAGAGGACAATGGAGCTGAATACCGAAGAAAAGTCACTTACAATGTTTTTACACATTATTCCGGTTGTTATTAGGATCTTACTTTCAAATGAAGATATAGACAGATGATTACGGTCATGATGACAAATAAGTAAATAATGGGCAAAAACAGAAGACCGTGAGACTTTGACGATAGATTTCTGAGAGCATTTGATACCAATCAGTGTTATCTGTACATCCTGTGCATTATAAGGAAGTTATGAGAGAGTAACTTCAAAAAGGATATCCTCTTGAGTTGCATCTGTTGAAATATACATTAACATCAAGTATCTGTTACTGATGACCATTGATTCTATTGTAGCTTTTAACTGATGCTCAAATTTACTTTGCCCACCAAGTTTATACAGGAGACAACAATAACCAGTTCAGAAGTACCATAATGGTAGTATATTCCCACTGTATGCTACTGGTACACTACTATTTTCTTCTATGTATTTATTGTGGCTATGATTTCTTTGCACTTACCAGTAATCTTAGTTTGATTACTGTGAGACACTGCTGCCTGGAGTGAATAACTCTTAGCAGTGCTTTTGCTCTTTGGTACTTAAATAGAGTTAGAGATCTAAAGAGATCTAAAATCAAAACATTGCAGTACCCTTTTCAAGTATGAAAATAGCACTATACTCCATATTTCATGAACTGAATAAGCATTCACGTGTAGCAGTTTTACTTCAGTGTGACTGCAACTATGGTGATTGTATGAAGTGTGAAATTATCTCTGCTGCTGCTCAGCACGTGGTTTTGATAAGATTGCAACATTTGTACAGGAAACTCAAGTGGCTGTTCTTCTTACTTCTTTGAAGAAAAAAACATTGGTTGGGTAAAAAAAATTACGTCAGACTGCTAAACTGAAGATATTTTACAGTACTTGAACGGAACAACTATGAATTCAAATGAAGTATTTTAATTGGTTGATTTCACCCCCCAAAAACATGTCTATTGAAGTGCTTCTACATTTTTACAACCATCAAATCACATCAATTAGTAAATAACTTTTTTTGTAATATTTGTTGTTTATTTTTAACTTCATCTTCGTGTCCAATAATTTGCATCAGTTGTGTACAATAGTGTTGTCAGGCTGCTTTGTTAGCTCTGCACGCCAGTCCATTTGGGTTCAAGTATATTTCAATATCTATTTGATGAACTGTTTAAAAGTTGTAGCACTTTTTATACAAAGTCTCCCCAACGCCTAAAGAGAGGGTTTAAAGGGGTATGTTCCTGCGCTGACACACTCAGCGTGTCAGACGTGAACACCCTTAAACATATTTAAAACTTATGGTCATCACTTTAACCTCATAAGTAGCGTACACCCAAATGAAAACTTCTGAAATCTGCATCTGCACTACAGTTCACACACTGTGACTGCAGGAGAAGTTTCACCATAGATTAATCGGAACTAGCTCCAGTTACAACACAAGATTTCATTTTGTGTGTTTTTGAAGGTCTGTTGTTGCTTACGATTTATTGTTTGCTTCTTTTTACTGTTATATGGTCTTATTTTACGTAACTATTTTATTTGCTATATTGAATACACTTTGATTACTTAATGTTCAGTGGCGTGCACAGACTTTTTGAAGGGCAGGGGCGGAAAGAAAAAAAAGGGCACATATAGTGTGTCCTCACCACTGTAGAGGGCACTTTAGCATGCGTTTTGGCTCCCAAGAGGGCACTGTAGCATGCGTTTTGGCTCCCAAGAGGGCACTTGAGGGCAGTTTAGCACACGTTTTGGCTCCCAAGAGGGCACTTTAGCATGCATTTTAACACACGTTTTGGCTCCCAAGAGAAGGAGCAACAATTGCCCCCCCCACCTTTTGATGGCAAATAAGAAGTACATTTAAAAAAACAGCGTGCCAAATAACATCCGCATTTGGTCTATTTATTTCCTCTATACACAAAAATTTAGGTCATAATCACCTAATACCATGCAAGCATCTCCTCTCAGACAAACAGTGCACTCTTTTGGAACTGAAGTACAGCAGCTGTTGGGGATCAGATCACTTACAGTGGGTTTAAGAAGGGTATTGGTCAAAGATTTGCTCTTGACAAATTACAGACTCAGTGCTGTAACTTCAGCAAGTCACAGGATGGCAGCAATGTCTTTTCTGCTCAGTCAGAAGCAAACTCTCCATCAAATAAATTCAAAACAGTGTTGAAGACAAAGGTCAATGCCTGATAGATGTTCTGTTTCTGTTACCTGACTACAACTACAGCTACAGTAACTACATGTCATTGAAACTAAGATACTATAATTTGCAAAACTGAAATAAAATGTATTAAACATAATAGGAAATAATATGAAATATAGACATCTAATTGCCCCCCAGATTTAACTGCTTCTTGTTGAAAATCATATGAAAAAAAACACACAACACTGTGTGTAACTAGCCTATTGGTTAGCTTGGCTTCCTGAAAGTAACAGCACCAAACCAAAAACCACAACAATGACTCCTCACGCTCTGTTCAACAATATACTAACAAGTTATTTTCTTCTGACACATTCTAAGGGGCAAATATGTCAATATCTCCTCATACATAACCAGTCTAAAATCCAATGTACATTGCAACTAAGAGACGCCACAAAAGTAGAATATGAAACCCACCACACCCTCATTGCAGTCTGAACCTGTCTCTGGCTACACATGAGAAGAGATATAGAGACTACACCAACCAGCAGTAATGGAAAAAAAAAAAAAGAATCAGTCTTATACTGGGGTGGTTTTAGCGATTAATAAACACCAGTTGAACAATTTCCGTTCTGAACATTCCCACGGTGTGAGGTGTCAAACAGAACAATATACTGAGATAGATGTATTCTTTAGATACAGCATGTCAGGGGTTAGTTGTGGGGATTTGTGAAAAAAATTTAAACAATCTTAATAAACCACAGACAGCCTACTTCCTGTTGGAACCCAACGAGTGTGAATGGGCTTTATAACCACACAATACCCACTATAGATAGTTATACTAGTGTGTTACAAAAACAGGAAAATATGTCTCACTTTAATAGTGCTTAAAAAGTGCTTACTATACTAAGATTAAACATGTCTGGTACTGAAAATTCTGAAAAGTTGTCATTATGGTATTCTCTGGTAAATTAATCCTTGTATTAATGTGTAAATTGTTTGTAGTCAACGGGCTGAAACATCAGTATGGTCCTTTGTATAGTAGTATAGTATGGTATAGTTTAGTGTATACAGTATAGTGTGTTTTGCCTCTGCTCTGTCCTGTGTCCTGTTCCAGGTACCGGCCTCCCCCCCGACTGGTCAGGCACACCTGCAGTAGTTTTAGCAATCATGTCGATTGCTTTAAAACAAAGACAGCAGAAGCAGATGAGGCCAGTCGGCCAAACTGAAACAGTTTTCCCTTAGAAGACATGACACGTATATAGACATACACAGAAAATGTACCTTTTCAAATGAATATGAGGGGCAGACTCACAGAATAAGCCACACAAAGGGCTTCATGAAAAGGTTTGCTTTGTTCTTAACTGTTACCAACTCTCTGAAATGTCACATTCTCCATATTCCTCTTAATCTTCATATGAAATGTTTATATGGAAGGTTTGAAATGCCAAACACAAATTAATTTTTATTCTTTGTGACACAGAAAAGAGACATTTGTGCATTTCAGTGTTATCCAGAAGAGGGCAGCATAGACCTGCCAATATTAAATGCAAAGCAATGCCATTGGATTTCATGAGGAGATGCAAGAGAGCTTTTTCTTTTGAAGAGGAAGACACATCCATACCAAAATGAAACAGTCCCTCCTACTGAAGCTCCTAATGTTGTGAGCCAATGAGGTTTGAGCATGAGTGGTAGAGTTCCACATGGAGTATGCTATATAAACATGAACCTACTTCCAATTAGCAGTCCACCGAAATCCTTACAAATTTTAGGCGGGACATAAGCAGTCCAGTTGCTAAATTTTCGCTCATGTTAGATCTACAAGGCAAAATTTTGTTTGTTCCGACTTTTGTAATAGGGCACTATCACACAGCAGGTGTTTCAGTTTAACTCGTGACAGTGTTAAATGGTGACTTTTCGAATGTGTATCTGGTTACTCACAGTGATGCCAACTGCTGAAAACACGAACACAGCTCTTCAATGTTAAATGTTTGTTTGTTTGTCTGTTCCTTTTTGTCTCCAAGAAGAACCATTCATCTTTTTTGAAGTGACTTTTGTGTCTGTTGGGGAAAAATATAGATTAGCGGAGCATCTTATGAGGTATCAGTTTGGCTTAGCACAATTTAGATTACGTAAATGTTTAGTATAGATATTAAACATATATAAGAGTAGAATTAATGGCTTTCAGGAGCACCGGTACATGTTTTCTTTGTGTTTTCAACACCTGTCATCACTACAAGCAACGAGGCTTATACCGGTAAAATATTTAATTAATAAAATAAATACAATAAATCCTCTGACCAGACATTAGCCAGCTAGTGTTAGCTGGGTTAATGAAAGAGGTTACGCTAATGATGTCTGCAAACCAGATAGCTAATCTCACATACTACTACATACATACTACATACAACAAATGTTTAGCATGAAGAATAGCGAGATTTCCCATGAGGATCATGTTTACTTTTAACTACTCTTTGAGTTCTGTCACATTGAAGCATTCTAATGTAAGTAGTGTCCAATTCTATAGAAAGTCACACCATACATGTCTAATTTTATTTAATAAATGTTTATTTTGTAAAAGTCAAATGAAAAACGACAGAAACCCCCAAGCAGAGCATGTGAATGGAGCGCTAGAAGATAAATTTTGGATGGCGCACAAAGTGAATTTTTCTAAAAAGTTATAAAAGTTAACTGATTCTCATATCTATATCCTGCTTCTGCCTGTCTTGCATTTGGGGTCTATTTCCTAGGAGTTCTCCAGTCTTAACAGCCGCAGCTTCTGGAGGAATAAGTCACTCCGGATTCTTAAGTTAAACTGGAAGTTAAACTACCTGGTAGGAAAATATGTGTCTGTTACTTGATTCCAGCCATCAGTTCGTTATCATAGCCTTGATCGATCCAAACTCTGTTCAGAAAACATGCATTTTAAAAGTTGCTTGCTTGTCTTCCAGACGGACCTGACAAAGTAGGAATTCACACTGAAGTTTGTTTTGTACTCATACTGCTGTAGTCAATCAGATTAAAGGGCGAATATTTAGACACACATGATCCTGCGAGCAAACTTTGAAAATTCCTAAGTCCTAAATTTTAGAAAAGTGTAGGGAGAGACCTGCTGTTTGTGACCGTTTTGTTCTTTAGTTAATTGTTTAAAAGTTATACTTCTAGACTTTCTGTTTTCATCAGTAGAAGTAATGCTGTGCGCATCCATCCTGCAGCCTCAGATTCATGCAATTCTAGCTATCTACCATGTAGTCATCTTATCTTATTTCGCTGTAAGCCAACGTCAACTAGCAAAGAGGCTAAAATGCTTTCCTATCAACACTTACTGAGAATTCAGCAAAAAAAACCTGCAGTTCCGGACAGAAAGCTAATGTAATTTAACATTTGTTTTGTTTGTCATATATCCATACATACAAAGTAAATACAAATAAGGTGTATTGTATTTCTCTTAATTTCTGTGTTAAATTTGTTTTCATTTAGGCATTCAAAATCTTCCAAATTTTTAAAGGCCTTAAGATAAACAGTTCA
Organism: Dicentrarchus labrax; assembly: GCF_905237075.1. Lineage (NCBI taxonomy): Eukaryota > Metazoa > Chordata > Actinopteri > Moronidae > Dicentrarchus > Dicentrarchus labrax. The sequence goes on from NW_026136706.1 coordinate 20,846,898, forward strand.
GAGGATTCAGCTCAGGGTCACTGCCAGCACCAGTAGCATTGTTTGACGACTCCTCATTGGGCGTCATGAGGGGTAGCACTAAAGACTAGAAGAGGGCTTTGGCAGGCAATGCAAATACAACCATACAACGGAATGTCAGAAAGAAGGAGCTGGTAGATGACTGAATGAGAAGCTACTAACTGACACTATTTAGCGTGAGGAAGTGAAAATGTTGCAATCTAGCAAGCACCTATGGGTGTGCATCAACAACAAAGTTGACTCATACCAAAGGGCAAGGCAGTTTGTTTTATATGTAAAACACAATGATAGAGATAGAGATAGAGGTTAAACGAGAGAGATAAATTATTTTAAGAATAATACTAATAGTTAATAATCTTGCACATTATTATGCAACAGTTTTGTATGTGTGTATGTATGTAGTCATTCAGGTAAAACAAAACAGCAATCTGACAAATGTGAGCAGACACGCAGCAGAGTCAGAGAGACAGATAAGGCTGCTCATATGGATGTGAGAGCGTATGGCGTGCGAAAGTGATGTGAATTTTTCTTTGATCGTGAAGCTTTGTGTTGATGTCTGAACTGCTCTGCAGACCGCAGTCTCTGTTAACGGTGACAAACAGACAGATCCATGTTATATACTGTAATGGATATTTGTAATAACCTACATGAACCTTTGACCTGGTCATTGTAAAACCATACACAGCCTGTTCAAGAGGCTATTATATGCATAAACCTTTAACCCTCTAACTACACTTTATCTCAGCAATATGTAACTGTGTTAGAGTGACACTCCATCAGGGATAAAATGAAACTGTCTCTTTGAATCTTAACTCTGTCGAGCCTTCACATACAGGAGTGCATGAGGGCTACATTGAGTCCATTCATGGATGGCTTGAAGAAACTTTACAGAAAGACTAGATCATACTTTTTTTGCTTTATTTGACAAATAGCCACCACTATTCACTTGTCTTACTGCGCTTTATCATTATAAACTATGATGAACTGGCCCCTGCATCCAAGCACACACCCAACTGTCACTGACTTCCAGCATCTCATATGCGTGAGTGACAAAACAATATAGTGAGCGTTCATTTTAGTACTGTGTGGAATTGTGTTTTTCAATCCGACACACTGATGTGAAACTTAAACTTTCACCCCATTTGAGTAATCTGGGTAAGGTAACACCTACAGAGTACAGCATGCAGGCTGACTTTAACTGTACCGCTCCTTTAGTTTGCTATTTCAGTCTCTTTAAAAGTCCCTAGAACAAAGAAGAATGACCACACGCACCACTTGTGTGCTGGTCTCACATCCGGTGTAGCCAGATTTAGCATGGTGTTGTCTGCATATGTTATGTGTTCAATGTAGCCGGCAATTAAGAGTTACTGAAGACACACTGTAGTTACATTGATAGCCTACCTATGCATTCAATGTAGGCTTTATTATAGTGAAGAAACTGATGCAGAGTTAAGATTGATTTTTGTAAATCAGACCTTAATTGTCAGTGTACAGTACAACTGCTACTGTAAGATCGAACTGTAAGAACTGTAAGAATATGTGGGTGTGCAAAACATACCTTGCATAAAACTTGAAGCAGGTGCACTGCACTTTGAGATTTGGGGAGAAAGGCTGGTCCTCTATATAGTAACTGTTTAGAAACAGTTGTGTTGAGAGGTCTGACGATATTATAGCTTTTGCATGGGTCTAATATGTAGTGGCAAGACCACATACAGTAGTATGTGATGGGACAAGAGACGGCAGAGTGTGCCACGTCATCTAAAGGAAACATGGTTTGAGTCTTCTGATATCACTTGAGGTTAGCGTTGATGATTTATGCAGTTTTCCAGACGGCTAGTCTTTTTGATGAGATGAAACGATACCATTCTGAACTGACTGAACTTCAGACATCAGGTCAAAGTAATAGTTTGTAAATAATAATGCTACAATAATCTTAATGACCCTCCTAAAGAATGATTCATTGGAGGTGGGTGTGAAGCTTTGCTTAGGGGATTGCTACAAATCTCATGACTACTTTCAATAACGTCAATGTCGTTCTCATTCACAGGTTTGTTTCTGGTGAGAAGAAATCAAAACTTGTTTGTGTATGCTTGCCTGATAAAAAAAATGGTTTGGTTAATCGTATAGCATGTGTGGTTAGGGTTGTTTTTGCATTACTTTCTGACACAAAAGGCATGCAGTTCTCAAGACAGCGAACTAATGGAACAACATACAGGTGCTGCAGTGGAGTGTGAGTGAAGCTGATTGTTAGCCATAATGCTATTGCTAATGGTGCTGTGTGTACTGTGAACAGTGCCTGTCGGCCCTATGCATTCACAAATTATGCAAGGCCCTGCCTCACCGAGCGTGCAAGTGTGTGGCTTGCAACATCTCCCTAATAGCTGGACAGTGCAGCTCTTAGTCTGTCTGTGTCTTCTAGGGATGTTCTGTGACTTTGTGCCTTACAACAGTGAGAGTGTAATGCTATTTTTTTTTCATGTTTGATAAATGCAAACGGAAAATGCTGTTTATAAACTGCATCTCGGAAAAAAGAATCACGTCATATGCGCATGCACGAAACTCAAAAGTCGCTCTCTCCAGTAGCAGCAACCTCTGTGAGCACCAGTCCAGACAATATATAAGATAATAATTAATAATATAAGATTATTAATTATAATCTAGTCTGTCAGTCAATATTTTAAAACTTTTTTTTAGTTAAGGATGAAAAGCAGTGGATTGACATTGACACTTGATTTGATATTTAATTTAAATGTTGATTAGCTGGGCATACTGGGCAATATGGATACACATCTCTCAGTAAATAATAACCATCAAGTATTCAGTCAAGCCAATGGATGGATGGTTAGGACTTGCTCTGACTGTGAACAACAACCTTTGGTCCATTTATGGAAGTTTTCATTTGCAACTTACTGAGAAGCATACCGAACACAAATACACCAAATGCCAATTGCAAAAGACAGTTTTGGTCAAAATATAAATGCTACTACTATAACTACTACAACTACTACTACTACTACTACTACTACTACTACTACTAAAGAATAATGTCTTATTAAGTCAATTAGAATCATTATTTTTATTGATTAAAACCAAAAGTAATATCGTCAATATGATAATTAAATCTAGAGCAGTAGGACTTTATTCTCACAATATGATTTAAGACAGAACTTAGCTGCTCTGTTTAATATTTTTTATATTAACAATGGATCCAATGACTACACGCACTCTGGTTGTTTACAGTGACAAACATGGCAGCACTAAACCACAGACAGTTAGCAGATGAGCATAGTGTAGGATTTAGCAGCTTAAGAGTCACATGCTTCTCTCAGGAGTCGGTAGATGGTGAAACAGAGTGGGGTGAAGAGTCACGTTGATAGAAACAACTCTTCACCCCACTCTGTTTTACTATCCACCAACTCCTAATGAATGTTAATGTGGCTCTGTGTCTGCTTGATGTGTCAGTCATCATCTGTGTCTGTCGTGTCACATCTCTTAATGTAGATTTAAAGGTCCTCTATAAGATCCTTTTTACACCACAGAAAATGGCTAAATGTTTTATCCAAACATTCACATTATCAGCCTGTCACATTGCCGTTAATCCACTAAACATACAAACTAGCATTTTCAATCCTATTTTTGTAGATCTCTTACCTTTTTTAAGGAACCTTTTTACGCCTTAGAGCAACTCACTCTCCTCTTGCTAAATTCCATTTGCCTTCAAAGCTGTCTTTATCAAATCTCTCTACAAGAAACCACTTCCCTTTTGTCTTCGGAATACTTGAAGAACTGTGGTCCAACCTACTATTAAATCTTGCTGAAGGTGGTGAAGGAAATGCTGTGCAAACTATAAGGAGAGGTTCAGTTCATATTTACTGGGTAGAACAGAGTCATTTACAACAATGCCATCTCAAATTGTATACTTGACTTTGTTAGGTCCATTGTTTTTTGTTTCCATTTTCCAGATTATCTTTCAGATTACCTGCTTAAAAAAGCAGACATACACATTGTCAGTTTTTTGTCAATTTGTCGAACCCTTATTCATACAAATGTATCATCTGGACTCGGTTATTGCAATGTCTTGCAATTGAGCACAAATTATCAATCTTTTTCTGATGCCACTGGATCCATATCAAAACCAGATTTTATTTTAAGATGTCATTAAGTCATTAAGCAAGTCATTCAGGGGTCTCTTAAGTTTACTTAGTAAGTAAATCTCATCAGCACTTACCATCCACTATGCATTCTCAGATTAGAGAATGCTGTTATTTCACCAGTCATATAATGCACATTACTATCTATTTCTCTCCTTCTTGACAAATAAATCATTTCATAATAATTGCGAAACAGTCAAACAGTCAGTCAGTCAGTTGAGCGCTTTGTGACTCAATTTGTGCACCTCACTTTCTATGCAAAATCATAGGGCAGCTTTTTCAAAAACCCAGGAAATGTTGAAGGTTAAATTTAAATATGCGACTCTGCACTATAAACAGACAATGTGCACCTGCTTAAATTCGAAGACACACACACACACACACACACACACACACACACACACACACACACACACACACACACACACACACACACACACACACACACCGCAAGATATGGGACCCAGAAGGAATGAGGCCTCTGAAAGGAAGCAGGAAAGGTGGGTGAGGAAGTGGTGATGGTACTCATCTACTCACTCCCACACAGAACTCAGATGTGGGTGTGAAAGAGATATATGTGCCATGTTCTCGTTTAAACATATCAAAGGTACTTGAATAACGTAAAATAATGATTTTGTTAGTAGGAAAGCACACATTACAGATTTATATGCACCAGCGTCCAATGATAAACTAATTCCATCAACTTACACACACACACAATTTCTGCCACATGACTTGAATTGGCAAAAACATAAGGAAGTGAAACTTGCTGTTGTGCTGCATTAATGACCACAACATTTCTTACATAGTTGAAAAAAACAAAAGCATAGCTTATTTATCTAGGTTAGGAAATATATGTCACCCTGCACATTTACACAAACAAACGAGTCCTCTAGTACACAGAAACGCATTAATGATTGGTTAAAATAGGTTTCTGTATGACACAACCGTTACTGCAAGACGTAAAAAAGGCAAAAATATCATGTAGAAAGAAAATTGGATATGGGACAATACATTTCATACAGCCTTCTCAAACAAATCAGCTCAGCTCATCACTTGAACAAAGCTGAGGAGATTTTTTGGGGCAGCTGGAAAGCAAAAAGGATCTTTCTTGCATTATAATGGACATCTACAGCATATGTACATGCAGAGTTGCCATAGTATTTTAAGTGAAAGATATATACAAAGAGCATCAACACAGAGTAAACTAGGTCTTCTTTGTGACACAGAGGCATATGGCACAGCTCAGCTGTGGTTTTTTTCAGGTGTTGCTGCTGCTGTTCTCAGCTGTCATTTTGGAGGAGGCACCAGAAGTGTACAGATAGTCCTTAAACAGGCTCAGCACCCGCTTCTTGTAGGTCTTAATGGCAAAGAAGTAGATGACTGGATCCAAGCAGCAGTTGAAGTTCATTAGTGAAACGGTAATCTGCAGGGAGGAGATGGATTATGAAAAGGAAAATTGATGGGGATTGTTTGAAATTCAATGAACAAGCCAGTTCCTACCTGTAAGGACACCTTAAACGCCCTCAGTTCCTCGCAGGTTGGCTGATGGTGTATCTTTCTGGACATAAACTGCATAACGTTGAGGTGGTAAGGGCTGAAGCATATGAAGAATGTGAGGAGAATGAGGAGAATAATTGTGTTGGCCCTGTGATTCCTCCTTGATCGACCAGTTATAGAGTTCTGTTTGGCCGCAGCTCGCAGCTTCAGGTTGATCTTTGCGTAGCAGCCCATGATGATGATGAGCGGACAGCAGAAGGAGATGGCACAGGCGAGAAGCAGGAGATAAGGGGTGAAGTTGGAGCCCTCAAAGTTGAAGTACTCCATACAGGTTTGTCTGTCCTGGTGCTTATGCAGCATGCTGCGGAATAGCAGAGGAGCTATCTGCAGGGATACTAGAACCCAGACTAGACAGCAAACCCTGCGAACCACCCTCACACTCCGCAAACACTGCAGTCGGTGTGGATGCACCATGGCCAGGTATCGGTCCAGACTGATACAGGTCATGAAGCCAATACCTGGTGGAAATATGAATATGCAGTTCAACATATATGTGCAGAAGAAAATGGCAAAGCAAAACTGATTTGATATGTTTTCACCATCTTAGTCCCATTCTGATACATGCTTTTCATACCTCATACCAGGAGTGTATGAAGGTCTAATGCAATTTTAAATTGGCTCTTAAGCCTATACTGTTTTCTTGTCTTATGTAAATGCTAAAGTCTTGCACACATAAACTTCACTTCATAGAGTTAAACCTGATGTGGAAATGTGTTTACATATGCAGCACAATACACACTAAAATATATGATGGCTTATTGACAACAAAACACTTATATTACCTGCATAGGTATTTGCAAAGAAGAGAAGTGTAGTCAGTCTGCAGAGAAGGTCACCAAAGGGCCAGTCATAGTGGCGGATGTAGTAAATAATTCTGCCAGGCAGCGCCAGTGTGAACAGGGTATCGGATAGCGCCAAGTTGACCAGATAGATGGAGGTGGAGTTGAACTTCTGCTTCCTCTGGCAGATTACATAGAGAACCAGGCTGTTGCCAAACGCACTGATGATAAAAACCACAGAGTAGAATATAGGGAAGAGGACCACTGCAGCTCTTTGGTAGACAAACACATCACAGCTGCTCTGGTTTGGAGAGTTTTCAGAGTCCAGGGTGATATTTTCAACAGCCATCCCACCTGTTTTTATGAGGAAAGGATCCCACTGTAAATCATTATCATCATAACAGGCAGGAAACAAGTGTGCATAAGCAAAGGAATGAAAGACCACTGAGTTATAGATATAGATATAGAGTACTCACAACAAGAGATAGGGTTCCCAAGTTAATCCACTGTTAATACTCCTGAGTCTGGTGGTTGTGGTTGTAAATTGAGCTGCAACACTTATAATACCTCTGAAAAGGTTCTAAGCCTTGTTCAAATCCCACCTCTCCTTTTTGACATCATATGTCAGTCAAACTTTGTACTTTGTTCTTTGTGCTGTAACCCCAGTTAGTTGATGCACTGTGCACAGTAGACTTTTTAAAGCTTTTCATTGACAATTTTGAAACAAATGTGATTAGTTAACTATTAGTTAGCTATTAGTATAATAGTTCATATATATATATATAGCTTCTAATTTGTCTTATTATTATTAAATTGCACCTCCTATGAAAACCAAACAAATAAGGTTTGAGTGATACATTTACATGTATATGAACACTGTGTATGTATATTATGACATTTACACCTTTTTCTTGCTGTATTTTCATGCTGATGTTGCTTACACTTCTCTTCATGACAAGCACAATTGTCTTACACCTTCACAAACACAGCCATGCATTTCTCTTAAGAGGACATTGGACAACTCTAACCATAACTCTAAGTCTTAAAGGTCCAGTGTGATTTAGTGGCATCTAGAGGTGTAGTTAAAGATTACATTGCCCTTTGCCTAAACCTCCCGTTCCTAGTGTGTAGGAGAAACTACAGTGGCCGTGAAACACACGAAAAAACCCCCGCAAAGTCTGGCAGTTCAACATGGCAGCGTCTGCGGAAGAGTAAACACTCCCTCTGTAGATTAAAAATGGTTCATTCTAAAGTAACAAAAACACAATGATTCTTATTTGCAGGTGATTATATATCTTTTGAAAAAATACCTATGAATGTTCAATATTTGCCAATAGATTCTCCTTAATGTTGCACACTGCACCAAATATTAATGGTTGACCTTGTGGCTACCAGCAATATTTATTTAGCTGATGCCTTTATCCAAAATGACTTCAATAAGTACATTCAGCCATGTGGATACATCCTCAAAATCACAAGAATCATGCATCAACTTCATGAGTCTGCGATGGAAAATGTGCAGCGCTTCTGCTGCCCTGATGTCATTCCACCACTGTAGAACCAGGACAGCAAACAGTCATGATTCGAAGAACAATGTAGCGGGGAGAACTTGGGTAAGCAGGCAACTGCATTCTAGATGAGCTGCAGTTGCCTGCCTGATAGTTCGTGCAGGCACACCAGACAGGAGTGAGTAACAGTAGTCAAAATGTAAAATGACAAGAGCATGGACCAGAAACTGCGCCCTCTCCTGGGTGAGGATCAGACATATCCTCCTGATGTGACAGGGAATTAATCTGCAGGAGTGGGTTGTTGCAGCAATGTTGGCAGTGAAGGACCGCTTGTCATCCAGTGTCACCAAGGTTTCTTGCTGTCCAAGCCTGGGACACAACTGAAATATCAATGGTAATGGAGAGGTCATGGGTGAAAGATGCCTTCTTAGAAAGCAGCTCACTTTTGTTGAGGTTGAGCTTAAGTGGTTTGCCAACATCCACTGAGCGATTTCACGCAGAGATTTGTGGTGTCACCTGGGTTTCAGATGGAGGCACAGAAATAGTTTAATACACACCTTACTATAGCAGTTCTGTATTACCTACACTGCAGGGACTGAGTGTCTGTTTGCGTGTCAGAAAGAAAGAGACATAGATAGAAAGTGATAGTGGTATTAAGCAATAACTGATTGTGTTAACTTTGCTTCTTTGCACGCATGAAGTATCCATTTCACTGTGTGTGCTCTTTAACACATGCATATGCATATGACAATATCACTATTGCTCCTGCAGAGGTAAAATGCACGAATTGTAATGCTTTGGACAAAAGCATATGTGATAATATGTACAGGGGCTAAAGTTTAATAAAACAGTGCATGTATTTGCACTACTGCTTGTGGCTGGTGCTGCACATTTTTGTGAAAGGTTAGATGAAGTGATAGTGTGAGGTTTTATATTATGTTCCTGCCTCTGAGGTTTCTCAGGTTTGTACTCTATGTCGCTGAAGTGAAGGCAGACAGGCCTGAGGTGGAGCTGATGTAAGATATAGGAGGAAGCCGAAGTATTGCTGGTGCTTGTATAAAGAAAAAACTGTCATAAACCTGTGATGTGTGGATGAATCACTAACAGAAGAATGAAGAATGTCACATCTACATATTCTCAACCACCAACCCCCCAAAAAAGATTAAACACATGTGAACAGTCTAAACTGAAAACATAGTGTTAGATTCTGAGAATAGTCATGGTGGTAAAAATGTGGCAACGTAAGTTTGCTTCTTGCAAAACGAGATACAGCGGCTTCACTTCAGGAAATAAAACCAACTCAGTTTGCAAATTCACACATTTATTTTTCATTTCAGTGATCAGCACCAATGGACAAACAAAACACTTGACAGTTGGAAAAATGTATAGAAAGTATCATTTCTTAAAAAGAGTTCACACTGGCATGACCTTTCAAAGATATTAAAAGACCATTATGTGGAATTTAGTGGCATCTGGTGGTGAAGTTGCAACCATTTGAATACTTTGAAGGATGTAGGAGAAACTATGGTGGCCATGAAACTTGCAAAAGGCCCTATGGTGTGTATGGTTGGTCCATTCTGGGCTACTGTAGAAACATGCCAATGTAGAAGAGGACCCATTCCATCTGTAGATAAAATTGACTCATTCTTAGGTCACAAACCCAGCTATTCTTATTTTTGTGTGATTATACATTGATGAAAACATAACGGGGAATATTATATTCCATAGAAGCCTCCTAAATGTTACACACTGGACCTTTAAGGAAAATAAGAGTACAACATTACGATAAACGCTGTATTATTATCACTTAAAACCTCACTCGACATACACATTTTATACAAAATCCATTCCAGCAGTTTGCTAAATGGCATTAAAGTATTTTAAGACTAGCGGTACAGTACAGTGGCCAAACTAACAGTAGTAGTACAATATAAATACACTGGCAGTATCAGTATAGTATCTGAGCTCGCTTACCCACCAAAGCTTTCCAGGTTGGTGTAATTGAAATGGATGGCTGCTGGATAGGCAAAAGGTCACTAATTGTCACTAGTCAAATGCGGTTATGATACAGCTCACTTAGGTCACAATGAGAGCTTCAAGACAATGTCACCTGCAGGTTAGGAGCCTGCTGCACTTCAGGCCTACATTTCATGCTCCATTAATTTTGCGCGTAGAGTTAAACATCTCGTACCATCTGAACGGTGTGCCGGAAAAGAAAAAGACAGTCGTTTGTTGAGTGCTCACTAGGTGGCCTGAGGGTCTCTCACAGTGTTAAATACTGCAGGAGTGAAGGAGGACATGAAAATAAGGAGATGATCAGTTCTGCTCATGTATGCCATTTGCATTTACACTTCCCAAAATAAGCAATGTAAAACCCATTTTTACTAGTTTTACCTCTATTCACCTTTAACACTGCAAATCTGTGCATATTGTAAACCTCCTCCTGATGATGGGTTAAAAGTAAAACTGAAAACTTGAAACTGTAACAAAGCGTGACCTTTTTTGGAGTAACTGGATTATTAAATGTAATCCAGTCAAAAGGACAGTTTACAATATATTGCTTTTTGTTTAATAGTATTCTACTTTATGTATCACACCAGCACCATGGAAACAGTGCACATGGTAGTGTGTAGAGTGCTTGCAGTTTTCTGTGCTGATGGGTGTGTGACATGAAAGGTCTTAGGAAATTGAAAGTGACGACCCAGCATGGAACATGCATGGAAGTCACTTCTCAGAAATGTGACCTTTTTCTGGTTGTTAAGTCAGGGGTGGGCTAAAAAGGGGGGAGAAGGGGGAACAAACTGATTTGAAGAGAATTATACAATAGTCAATGGTGCAACTGCAGCCCATAAAAGAACACCCCAGAAGGCATATCGTTTTAAAGGCACCCTCATGGTGGAGGGGGACCAGTGGTGTGTTGGTGAGGCAAACTGGGAATGACTTCTGGTGTCCACAACATGTGTAGAATAGCCAGCGTGGTTCCACAAATGGTGCCTAACCAAATTTGGGATGTTTTTTGCTGCCAAAATGAATTGTGTATGAAACTTCCCCCACGCAGTTTAAATTTAAGTCTGGTTTATCAAACCAACTTCACTGTGCTGCTGTCAACCCATTCAGCAAGCAAATAAAAGCAACGTTGTTGGATATTGATGGACAAAGACTTTATAGTAATGGCGATTTGTGCACCTATACATGCAGACATGCAAAACACACTGTATACGTGTCTATACAGTTGTAATGTAGGCTTCCAGAGTTAACTGCTATATCACATAACACCACTAGAGGGAGTGCAATCATTACGAATAAGAAATAGAAAACAATACGCCGTCATTCATAGTGAAGAACACAATTCATTTGAACAAAATGTTTTTTAAACATTTCTTTTCATTTACATTTAACATTTATGTTACATTTTTATTATTACAAAAAGCCAGTGTGGTAGTGTTAAAATCGCGTGCTTGTGTGCATGCGTGCATATCTGTGTGTGTGTGTGCGTGCGTGCATAAGTAGACTGCTGGACATACCACAGGGGACTCCTGCATTGTCAGGGGGCCTCATGTGGCTCGTGTCTGTTCTCATCATCACCATCCCCCCAAACCCCCCCACCCCCATGCATCAGCCGCCGCCTGCCCTGCTCAGGCCCTGTCCCCTGCTCCACCACGTTCGCGTGAAGACTTTCAGTTCACACTTTGCTTCACGCTTGTCACCTTTACCACTGATGAGCTATTTGTTTTGTTTTTTACAACCAACACTTTTAAACCCTTTGCTTCAGAGACTAGACTGCTGCACTGTACATGCCTTTATTTGGTGCGGTAGTAAAGAGAGACAAACAAGATGACAGGGATAGTACTTGTACTGTTGTAGCCTACAGACTGAGGCTGCGTGGGTGTGAAGGACCATCATTATATGCTGTCACAGGTGTCTATGGATGGCATCTTAAAGAATGGCTACAGTCTTTTTCATTCATAGTGAGTCTTTCTTAATCTAACATGTCACAGTGTTGACGTGTAGCTGGTTGTGAAAAAGTACACACCAGCTCATTGTGCCTGGTGTCCTTTTGAACTGCTCATGACTTCACACCCACAAACACACCGTGAATTCTCCCATATTTAGGGAAGTCTCATGGTACATAGACTCATCAGTTTAATGGGCTCATCGCACACATACACCACTCACAAGAGCACCCACAGATGGTAAGCTCTGATTGGTCTACACACATCGAGGGATTCAGTGTGTTCTTGATTGTTACGACTTGAAAAAGGATTTAGTTCAATGACTTTTAGGGGTCTGATCATTTGTGCCAGAGGCATCTTTTTTTGTACCTCAGAAGTTGCTCCTGGGTTTTGGGCATTTTATCAAAAATATTTTAACAGAAAAAAGCTTTGTTGTAGCTTCAGACAAATAAAACTATGCAGCGCAATGAAACACACATCAAGATTAGAAGGCCCAATTCTGAACAGAAAGCATTTAAGGTTACACCACTGCTGGAAACCAATACAGAGTATTTTTGTCATTTTAATGATACTCGCCTTAATGTACATTAAAACCATAAAGAGCAGTGTGTAGGGGGAAAAAAAAGGGAAGTTATTATTTACAGCCTTCAATGCTGTTTTTACTTATCATGACACCATTTTTGCTTTTCTGAAGAATTACTAGTAAGTTCTCTGAAATTGCTCAAAACTGAAGAATAGACATAACCATTCAACATTTTTTATGAGCTAATATTCAAAAACACAACTCTTGACCTGACAAAACTGTATCCTCTATACTCTATTATTTTAGATGAGCGCTTTTCCTTGATTTACATAACATGCATAGAGCTACGGTAGTTGTTTAGTGTGAAACAAAAATGTTGATATACTGCAAAACAAAATAATTGGAAGCATACATGCCTAGTTTATTTATAGTGAACAAATAAACAGATGAACAAATGCAGCTTGAATGCATGCATATTCAGTGGCATCTTCTGAGTTAATGAATACTGAATTATGAATACAGAGCTGAAATTGTAGTCGACACGAACAAGTCCCGATAGTCGTAATCATGCTGACAACAAAAACACAAATTGCAGACACAAACACCCTGTACTTTGATTTAATCAGTTTTAGATTACTTTGTTAGTAAAAATTGTGTGATATATTATTGATCCTCATGCCAATTAACCCACTCCGGTCCATAGGTGAATCAGAGGTCAGCTATAGTGCAGCACCCCTGGGGCTGATAGAGATTACGAGACTTGTTTGGGGACTTTTAAGTAGCATGGATATAGGATCCGAAACCAGTCGACAGGAGGTCTTACAAAACTGTCCTTTTCAATGCAGTGTGGTCTTGGGTGTGTACTTCTGCTGCTGAAATTCTTTTTTTAACTACCTGGAAAGATGAGAAATGCAGCTGAGCAGCACCATCTTCAGGATCTGCAGTAAAACAATCCTTCCAGCTCTGAGCTCTGCTCTGACCTCTGCTATTTCCTTGTCTACTGGGGCTTTTTTTTTATCATATTTTCCCCCTCCAATCAAATTTTGTCTTCTTGTCCTACAGTTGAATGTCTGAGCTTTACTGTGCAGAATTATGTAGGCGCAGAGTTGGATAGTAGAAGGGTGTTTTCACATTGATCTGCTGAAACTGGAAGGTTTCTCTCTGCTGTTGAAAATCTGATTTTAACGGGTGGACCTACAAGCATGATTTATGACATCACAAATAGTTTAGATACCACCCTGGTACAGTATGTAACTTATACAAGTGTGATGTAGAAACTTAAAGCTGACAGTACACATACACTGAGAATGGGAGTGTCCAGCAAGAAAACTTTAGAAATGAACATAGACTGCATTTTCATTGACTTTTTAATATATTTTTATAGCTAAAGGAGTACATGGTAGTTTAATGAGGATACAGACACACCCTGTTACAAGCAAACTATTGTATAAGTTTTTACACATGTCTGGAGGGATCTCTATTTTCTGTTAATGTTAATTTTTCACTGCATGTATGAATATGACCTTGGTTTCTATTGTGCTTATCAGATATCTCTTATTTGATCTGGTGTTTGAGCTAATGTGTCTTTTAATAAATGATAAAGTAAATGTTTATCTCTGTTTTCAAAGTTAATGAATACCAAGATCCAAGCTTAAAGTTCTAATTACATAGGCAGTGTGCATAGATCAAAACTCATGAACAAAAAGTCAAACAAAAGATGTCCCAACAACTGCTGTACTTTTGGTCACTGTTCCCCAACATATACATACTGCATTCAAACAAAGCCTGTATTCATCCGTGGCCAGTGACTCAGGCTGCGTTTGAAGATGTGGCCTTGTTCCGCAGTCCGTGCTGTGGCAGGTTTTCAGGTCATCTGAGGCGATGTGCATATTTTGGATGTCATCTCGGCTGTTGTATTATTGTTTTATTCACAGGGCATGGACTAATTATTTGAACAGCTCTCTTCATTGGGGAGCAGACTGACAGTTGCCGTCATTGGAGTGATCAGTCTGTTTCTTGGACTGGGCTGAAGCTATTTGATGTATATTAACAATAATTGGTGCCACCGCGACAATGATGTTTAGTAAACCTTTGTGCTATTTTCCAGGAGGATGCCCATGAGGAATTTTTGAGTAGCTGCTCGTTCTACAGAGACGCCTTCAGAGTCAGGACAGATGGGAGGACTGCTGTCCTCCGCAGATCAGAGACACCACGACCTAATCATCATTATCACATACAGGGCATACAGTCTTTCTCGTTGTCTTGTTGTCTCTTCTGATCAACAGAAAGGCTCATATCAACCACATTGACTCCAATTCCATTACTGTAACATTTTATCTCCTGAATCATATTGAGCGAGTAAAAACCAATGTGGCGTTTGTTTTCATAAACAAATGTAAGATACCTATGGGGTATTATTTAAGTGAGAATTTACCCGTCACGTAATGAGTGAGAAAGCCATACTTATTAATATATTAGGTCTGATGGTCCATGAGGATCATAAAAAAGATGATTACTTAAAAAAAAATATGTGCTGTATATAAGAAATAATATTTATTTGCAATTACAAGCAAACAAATGCCACTACCAATAAAATGTGTCTAGACACTTTTTTGAATACATTAGTGAGTATTTGAAAGGAAGTTTGCAAGCCAAATAATATGTTGTTATTTAGTTACAATATTAAATTTAGATTAAAATTGCTGTTGTTCTTCACTCATTCAGACTGTTTTGCTGATTTTATACTACAGCAGTTATTGTTATGCCTTGTCATTCTAGGTGGATGACAAGGCATGACTCAAAATTTGTGTACATGTTACGTTTGATTTTGTGGTACAAGAACAAGTTATTTTGTTCGGTTCCTGTTAGGTAATCTGGCAACTAGGGCTGATGCAGTGAGGTGGAGGTGTCTCGAGTTCCAGCATCTTGCAGTGACTCCAGCAGGTTTTGAGTCTGCCAGATTCTACAAGTGAATGAGAGGCAGATGTGCGGTGACAGCACTACGCTCATTAGGCCGAATCAGTGTCACACTGTGACAACTGGCCAACTTGAGGCTTCTCTCGTCACTCAGTGCTTAATCCATTCAGCCAAGACCAGCTCGGACTCTCCCAGACCTCATTTCAAACCATTAACTGTTCTGGCATCTCTCTTTTTACTAAAACAGAACCTTTTAGGTTAGGTTAGGCTACACTGGCTAATTTTCTTATCTCTTGAATCCTATCTCTTGAATACACCCTCTCCAGCCACATTATTACTCTAAATATTTAACCAACTTTTTTCTCCACACCTATCTTTGACCCCAGTGGTATCCCTGCCTCTGACCACTGGTCTACCCCTGCTCCACAAGCCCAGCTGTGTGGTCAGCTCCAGCCCCTCTGGGCCTCCGTCCCTGGGCTGAAGTTGTGATATCTATTTCAGTCCACTAGAGACCAGACAGCCGCCACTGTGGCTCCAGAGAATTCCCTGTCCAGCGATTACTGATGGTTGCACTCCGTTCATATGCTTTAGCATCTCCTGTGTCCAAACTGCTTAGCATCTGATGGGTCGCTCTAAGCCATTAAGGCCAGTTTGCAATTATAGATGTGTGGCTGCTGGACACAGAAACAGATGTGCTTTGATCTATTTACGGTAGGGTGGAGGGAGGGGGGGTCATAACAGCTTACTTCCATGCGTGGGTCAGCTCACGCACCTCTGACACCCCTTGTCTTTCAGTTCACTTGACATGCACTTGTGTTTTTCAATCAGCAAAAAGTTTAGTGATGAATGGGCATTAAGAGAGAACAGCGAAGAGCAGCTGCCGTGTGTGTGTGTGTGCGTGTGTGTGTCAGCACACATACAATATCAAGCATGTGTGAGTGTACAGCACGCGTGTTCTATGTCTTTAATCTGCATGTGCCAACCACAACCAAGCATGTGTGGAGGTGAGCGCTTGTTGAATGGAAATTCGGACAATCCTGTTGCATTAAATAAAAGGGAACCAATTCAAGCCCCATCTGTTTAAGCACCAAAATTCACCAAGGGGCAAAATAGTTAGTGTTGTGGTACATTTTTAACGCCTTGTCTCCTTTTTCCCCCCTCAGCTTGAAGTGCTTTGGGTGGTGAAAAATGGAAAACAAATGTTCTGTTGACAGCTTTCTTATGCCCAGGGTGTGTGAGTATTTATATCATAAAGGTGCCAACACATCCTGGTTTTACAGGCTGACCATCGCTGGGGGGAGAAAAGAGGGGGACAAAGGGGGGTTATCCTGTAGCTCATTCTGGTAATTACTAGATCAGTGATGAATAAGCCTTGATAAGCCTGTGACAAATTAGCTTACAACTAAGTCTGCTGTGGTGTGAAATTCTTATTCATTTTAAAAGAATGTAGCTTTCTAATCATAGTAGGACATCTGCAAATGGAGCCTGCTGATTGCATGTTGGCTGCTGGTGTACAGTACATTCAGGACCTGGACTACATTAAGATCAGGGGTGTGGCAGAATGAAAGGTTTGTCCTATGCTAGCTCAGGGCACAGTAATAACACCACTTGGCCCAGAGATTTAAGCAGAGCATGCCTCAGTAATATTCAGTTCTACAGTCATTTTTCTTTCTTATCACTTGTCTTATTGTCACCACTTTGCTTGTATTAAAAATTCACGGGTCACTTGTATGGCATTTAGTGCTTGTCTCCAGTGTACTGCATGCTTGTGCTAACTAGTCAATTGTGACCACTTTTCACAGCAGCAGCAATGCCTTGGGCGAACTGTGATTTCATAATGTTTATGGTGTCAGTGGCAAGCCTGACGGGAAAATGGTAATAACTCCGCTACCGATATGAATAATGAATGAACTCATATAATTTCATAAATCAGATGGGATGTACAACATATGGAAATAAGCAGGCATGTGCCTGCCACTGGGTTCCACTGTTAAATACAAGTACCACATTTTAAACCGCTTTTACTGCTATAATGCTGTATCCTGTATGATATAGCCCGCAGCATGCTATGGGAACACTGTCTACTGTACCATCACAGAGAAGCATTCAACAGAGTGCACAGAGGGAGTCCAACATTGACATTGTGCTGTAAGCAGGTCTGTCCTGAGGTGAACCATGTGTACACAGCTTTAGGTCCTCTCTGATGTAGGTGTTTCTCGGTCCGCCAGTGTCATGTTGCGAGGCCAACATCCCACTGTGTTTGTTCCACGTGTGCTGAGCGGAGTGTAGTACTATGGGAACATTCATTCATAAAGCTCACCTGCAAGCAAGCCAGTGCCCAAACTAAATCATACATCTTCAAAATTAAGTTTTGTGATTTTCTTCCTTCGATGTAATTTTTGCATCTTAAACTTTCACACAGCTCATATTTTCTCCACTGAAGTCTTTGAGAGTGAAATTCCTTTAAAGGTAACCAGAGTAAACATGTTTATTTATTGTACAATTATGAGCAATAAAAGCTCAATCCCTCAACAAAATAAGGGTGCCCAGGAAGTTAATATTCTGAGGTCTGGCTGGACCTGCTCATTAATTCAGTTAAATGAAGTGAGAGAGGGGGAATCAGAGTGAACCGAACAGGAAAAAAGCCCTTAAAACCATTTCCTGTGATTCCAGACCATTTTTTCTTCCTTTATAGCATTGCTCCTTCCCTCTCTCTTTCTGTTTCTCTCATGATTGCTGGGTCAGTAACTTGGCGGTGGATTGGGTCAGGGGGCGCAGTCTGGTTTTGTCCACCAGCTTTAGGCTGTGAAGGCTAATGCCTCCTGACACTCTCAGCTCCATCAGTCCCGGCCGCATCATTCTAGTAATGCAGAAGTCATCAGGGCCTGGGATTGCGTGAGGGCTCTCATCTGGAAACCCAAACAACCTTAACCTCATTGAATTCCTGTTGAAGAATGCAAAAATTAATGAATGGATTAAGTTGCTACTTTGTCTCATTGGATTACGCCATGTTGTTTTGGATTGATGTGTTTTTTGGATAAATATCTTTAAATATTCCCATATAGTGATCTGGCAATGCAAGAAGAGATAAATACTCAAAACTATTTGCCAACGTTAAAGTCAATAAACATACAAAACTGAAAGTGTAGAGGGGATGTTGTAATTTATGTTCAAAGGCCAAAGTTTAATCTGGATTGTGTGGCCTTTTTAACTGGTGCGCTGGTCTTTTCCAACCATACTCCTCTTCCTTTACAGGCACTCAACTGAATTGTTGCTTAACCTGCGCAGTGACCCTGCCACATGCTATCTGCATCCTTCCATCCCGGATCCACCACTACACTATTCCCCTTGTGGGCAAGGGTTTGCTCCACGTCAACCAGAGCCACAGACTCGCAAAGGGAAATCCATAAACCTTGTGTTAGGGGAGAGAAAAAAAATCTGCACCAGTGCTTACTCATCTGTTAAAAACAGAGTGATCTGCAAAGTTTGTATGAGAGGGTTTTTGACGGTGCCCTGCTGCTTTGTCAGTGCAGCACATGCTGCAGGCACTGGCATCCCCTATTGCCTTCCAGGTCATTGGCCAGGCTCAGTGGGAGGTGGGCTTCTAGCCCCATGACACGTCCCTGATTCACAGCTGGATCTGTAACAAGGTATCATAGCAAATGAGTCGGTAAAACATCACTGGTTTGAAGAGCGTGAAAAATTGTCATGATATCATTTGTAATTCCTGATCTGGACTGCCGTCGGTAGGAGAAAGAGAGAGAGAGTAAGAGAGAGATCTGGTAATGAAGGGGTTTTATTCCTCTTCACCATCTCCACCGGTTTCGGCCCCCTCTCTTCCTCACCACCCCACAGCCTGACCCTCAAACTGATGCCTGAGGGGGGAGATCCGAGCTAATGTAAGGAGGCAATAATTAAACATCTCGTGATTCTTAGCCAAGTGGCTCATAGGTGTTGCACTCTTAACATGAGCGCTTTTTGACACATTGTCCTGTTCTTGAATGTGGTTTTTGCTCCTCATTACACATGACTCATGAGTAGTCGTGATGTGTCAGATTGGGCCGGTCCTGGTCTGTTGCGCTGATGTTTGGAGAGGTTGAACAGGGTAAGTTAGGAGTTGGTCAAATGGTTTCAGTTTCTCTGCACGTAATTCAGTGCATGATGTTTACAAAATAAATGGCAACAGACAGTTTAGTGTTACTTTTAATTTCATTATAAAAAGCAATCTTTTAATAGCAGACAATATACTGTTTAAGAATTGGTAACTGGCAGCTATTTTAAATTGCTATAGTTATATCTAATTTTAAATAGCTACTTTTATAGAATAACTGTCAGTTAATAAAAAACATTTCTGGATATCAAATGTTTTATTGCCAAATTGTGTCATTGTCACTAACCAAAATCTTTATTTGTATACAGCATATTGGTCATACATGAGATTAAAAAATAAAGAAAGAAACAGTTAAAATCTTTTTTTGTAATAACATTAAAGACGGAAAATTATTAAAAAGATTACATAAACCACACTATGTATTATGCAATAAAATTAGGCACATAAGCTCTTATGATCTTTAACCTTTCTATGTTTAGAGTACAGTTAGCTGTGAGGCTGTGTGCAGGTTTGATGGATGCAAAGAATGGACAAACATCAGCTCCCTCTAAAACCACAATGGAGACCTTGGATCTAAATGTCATGGTTTCATAACGGATACACTGACATTTGTGTGATGGGATTTAGCCATGGGTTAATATAGCCATTGCTGGCACAGTGCATTGATGTCCATCTCACTCGGGCTGTGAAGTCTATCTCACCATTTTTTTTTTTGGTGGCCTCACAGAAGTTTCTTTCAAAGGGATGAATTGGATTCTATGCTGGTTAAAGCCAATTATTTTATCAGAAAAAAGACTGTTTGATATGTAGGTTTGTTTTATATGATGTTAATGTGCCTCAGGAGCTGTTCAGATCATTCTTTTTTGGTGAGTGTTGGGCTCGGGGTGGGGGTTGTTGGTGAAGGCAGGCGATCAGCATTAAAATCAGAGCCATGTAAATCTAATCAATTATACAGTTTTTCAGATAAAATGTTGGTAAATCAAAACACATTTTCCAAAAGTCACAGTATAATGAGAAATTTAAATTGGAAACAGAAACCATTTGTTTATTATAAATGCCAGGGTGAGGTGGTGACTTGCCATCCATAAATTTCGTTATCCTTTCATATTCCTTTTATCTATGACTACAGCTTTGGCACTCATTCAAGATTTTAATGAACCCAGACTTCTGAGGCATCAAGGCCTAGTGATGCATTGTCCATTTGGATCAGGGAGTACAGAGGGGGGACAAAGGGAAAAAGGTTTTGCCTTTGACATAATATTTTATATTCTATTGCCTTACAGGGGGGTCATTAGGTGATTGCAACATTTAACAACATAACAGATTGACAAGAATAAACACATATTCAGCATATATCTGGAATTAACAACCAGACTGATGATCTGTGTATGTATGTGTGTGTGAGAGAGAGAGAGAGAGAGAGAGAGAGAGAGAGAGTGTGTGTGTGTGTGTGTGCGCAAGTGGCAAGGGGTGACTTGAATCAAAAAATAATTTTCTCTGCTTTATGAGGATACAGAGAACCCCCCTGCTCTGGCGCGACCTGGTGTCGGCTGCTTTCTTGGGCTCAGAGGTTCCTAGGGGAGACCAGAATGGAAGTTGAGCATCTTGCTGTGATCCAAAGAAAGTGTGCCAAATGCTATCAAAACTGGATTAGTAGACAACAATTGTGTTCGATGAACGGAAGGGGGAGGGAAAGAAGTAGTTTCCAAGTAACCCATGGATGGAATTTTCCAACTCCATTGCATTTTTATCCCATGTAGGAATGGATGTGCACGTAAGCCCCCTTTGTTTAAGGATAAAATCTATATAAAATAATCCATGTTTTCTTACCAAGACCATTATGTACTGGAGAAGCAGCCAGCAAAATAAGATGTATTTCAGATTTAGTGTATAAAAATCAATGATCTATTGTGGGTCAGGTTGTATAGGTTTATGAGCTAGTATGAAAACTCATGTTTCTGTTTTTCATGTGCTGCTATCCTTTGGGAGAGAGGGAAAAACATCTATTAAGAACAGCATGAGTCCAACAAAAACGCTCTGGAAAATAAATATTGGCATATAGTCACACATTGTTACAGGTTCCTTATGTCTATCAGTTGTGAACAGTTTTGAGCCTCAGGTGTTTGGGCCATGAATGTTCACTTTCTGGTCTCTGCAAAAGTGGGAAAACTATAGTTCCTTTTAATAAGTAGTTATTATCTGCAATGTCAAGGCAGGTAATTTCCTACTGAAGCAAGACCAAGAGATGATCACCATGGACTTAACTCTTTTCCTCTATTTCTACTAAGGGTCTGCCACCAAACACATTTAGGTCTACAACCTTCCTAAAGTAAAGTACGTCCAGCAGCACATACACATTTAAATACACCCACAGGCCAATGGTTGTCTTCTGAATGCTGACATTTGGAGCAAATCCCCTGCTGACTTAATCATGGCAAATATTGCGTGTCTATTGTGCACCACACTTGGACCTGGCTGATGGTAGTGGTAGTAATTCACCACTGCTGTGAGAGAGAACTCCTGGGGTGACGTGCCTTGTGCTCAGATCTCTCCTCGCTCTTATTCCTCCCCTGTTTCTCTCCATTGCAAGCTTCAGTCTGTCTCTGTCCCTTCTGTCTCATAGAGCAGGACACATGAGTTATTGTAGACAGACACCATCTGTGAGGCAAAGAACTCTGGGATGTACACAGGATATAACTGATTTAGATAATCTCTATTTACCAACTTTAACCTTCATTTTAACTCGTTTCTATTACTTCTTTTAAAATATATTGCAAAATAAATTACTTTTATCATAAATGTTTGGGTCATTTTCTTTTCTAAATATGTTTCGCCCCGCCCATTCCCACAACAGTACCATCCCATTACTTATCCGCTGTTTACCTTCCCATGTGCTAAGAGTCCTCCAGAGCCCGCCCCCCTTCTATGCCGTAGCCAATCCTATAGCTCGTTCTTTACGAAGGAACTGCTTCGGCAGCCAATTGCTGCTCGCTCTTTCAGCGCGTCACCGAAGGAATCATGGCGGCGCACATTACCAGAGCCGTGACACGACTTGTTCCACAGTAAGTCACTTCATGTTTTCTGTTTCTGCTTCTCCTAAATGTGCTCTGTCTCTCTCTTCAGTCGGCAGCATTTAACGGCGCTCCACTGGTGTCATAAGTGTTCATCAATTTGACGGTAGCTGCAGTTGTTGGACACATAGCTCTTGTTTTGGAGGCTGGGGTGAAGTACAGCAGTGGGCAACAGTGTTTTTAACTTTATATATGAGCCAAAATAGACCAATTACAGACTGTGGCTACTTGTTTGTTAAGTCTTGACATGAGTTCATAAAAGCTGGATAGTGTGCACAGAGCTGGACAACCTCAGAAGATAAACACTGCTGTGGTCCACTGTACTCCAGTGTCTCTGAATGAAGAGGAGAGGTTTAACTTGATGTTATTGATGGCAGTAACACACCGAGGCCAGGTACCGGTAGCTGGAGAGAGAGAGAAAGCGAAGAGTACTAACCTGACTACTAGGGAAACTGCCAGTGTCGAGTTTGTCGTTAAAACGGGGTGTAACTGTTAGCTTTTTATTCTTAGGATGACACCTTGTATTGTGTAGGTTGTGTGGTGTTACTGTGTTGCTGTCTCTCATCCAATGAACTGATATATTGTTGCACAGCCGCACTGCACTCCTGTGATGTTGAGGTAGTTAGGTGTTTAATCGTGTATTCTGTTGTTGTTGTTTCCATCTAGCTTTCATATTTTTTTGTCATCAAGGACGATGATGGAAAGTGTCAAGTATCAGATATTACTAACTAATCTGGTAGTGTCAGTCTAAGGCAGTCGGTACTGATCAGGCTGTGCTACGGTGGTGGAGAGAGGTCAATGCACCACAATGGAAAGGAATTAGTTGAGTTGAGAGTTGCCTGGCTCTCTCCCACTAACCAACCCCACTCACTGATTCACAGGTATCAAGTTTGTTTAATCCATTCACAAACAAGGTAAAACTGTGCTGAGCATCTTTGGCTGTAGTGTTGGTTGCCTGGCAACCTTACTGTGATGATGTGCAGACTCCAGGAAGTCACTGAATCTGACTGGATGATATAATATTACTAAAGAAATTGGTGACACCTTTTTTTTTAGCATTTCACTGATTACAGTTACTGATTATTAGTACTTCATACTTTCCAATACCCTTGCTGATATAAAAGGAACTGTCCTTTTTAAAGTGGTACATTAAAAAAACCTATATTCACAGGATCATCAGATTAACATCTTTTTGACAGACGAATACACAGTGGTGTGCATTTTAATTCCTCTATTGTCATAGTTTGGTTATGATCATATTCCAGAAAGTACTGCTAGTCTATTTAATTCAGACACCCAGTGCAACCACAGGCTTTCTGCTCTGGTGGCTATGAGCAGCTTCACGGCCCTCATTGAAGCTGAGCCACTTGCTCAAGAGCTTGTAGGTCGAGTATTTGTTGTTGAGTCCTTCTCATTCACTCTCCACACCCACAGATTTCCAGTCATCTAAACTGGAAACATTGTGGTCACAGTCTTTCCTATCTGCTATATTATATTTAGGTAACAGCAGCCCAAAAGTGAATATTTCTGTTGCTATATTAATTGAATTGATAACACATAATGGAATTATGATAATAACGTTATTTGTTTCGCTTACACGTGTGTGACTTTGGGCCAAAGCCAAGATTAAACCAGTTCAATAATTGTGCCAAACGGGGTCAATTACACGGGTTAATTCTATAACTTGAAGCAAAGGTCAGTGATGTATTTACATTGCAGGCAGTATAGCTGTTAGTGGGATCATGTAGTTTCACATTATAAATAATATAATTGCATGTCTATGTGTGTACTGTTTTGTGAATTAGTTATTTGTTTCAATCATCTTTCTTTGTTTTCCATCATTGTAAATTAATAAATGAATCCAGCAAATGAAATACACATTTGACATCTCGAAGTACATCACACTGGTGCAAAATTCTATAACAAGAGTAAAAGTATAAAGCCAGCTCTGTAAGGCTGCACTGAGGCCCAGCAGTGCTTTGAGCCAAAAGCTAACTTAAGGCTTAAAGCTTATATACTTGCCGTTCCCGACCTGTAGCGCGACAATGTGACATCATGGGAGCGCCGCAACTATCCAATCGCCATGAATTCTGGCACCTCTGGGCATCTCTGTGTTCCTTCATTGAAGGATCGTACAGATGCCTGTAGAGGTGCACTTGTTTGGAATGCTTGCCCTCAAACTCGTCCATCTTCCTGTTTCCGCTTTGGCGCGCTCAGCTGAAAAAAAGAGTGGTGCGCGACCTGGCCTAAATCCTGGTGCGCCAGAGAGATCTACGTCATTTTGACGTCACATTGTCGCACAACAGGTTGGGAACGACAGTATATATCAGCCTAATATGCTCACAGTGACAAGGTTAACATGCTGATGTTTAGCAGGTGTACATACAGTTGTTCACCATCTTAGTTTAGCAAATTAGCACTAAACACAAAGTACAGTTTGGACTTACGGGAATAATTAATATGGTCATAAACCAAAGTACAGAACAAAACAAAACAAAATTTTGACCTGATGGTGGCGCTAGATGAACAGAGATCAACAAGCTTATTTCAGTTCATCCACGCAGCTAACATGGCTATAATATTAAATCAATCAATCAATCAGACTTTATTTGTATTGCACTACAAAATGTAACACAAATGTAACACACAAATGTAACACAGACACACACACACACACACACACATAGAGTACAGTAATGGATGTTTTGTAAACAATAAAACACTAAATAAAAACACAAAGGAAACACGATCTCATCAAGTTACAGTGAGGAAACATTCCGGTATTGATGTAAAACATGACAGTGTTTTTTTCCTCTGCTGCTTTAATTTTGACCATTCTTTCTAAAATGTGTTACTCCTAAGTCCCCTTACTTTATGGAAATGCAATACAACATTGAAGGAGGATTACATCATGAGATTCAGTGACAGATGGTTAGCAGTCAAAGTTCCCTAGTGCTCTTATACCTTTTGTAAATTGTCATGCAAGTCTCATAGGAGGTATAATGAGAAACTTCAAACAGTTTGAATGTCATTTACAAAGAACTTAAGTGGGTTTAATATTCTAGTAATGTGTCTGTGTTGGTCAGCTACATTGTGACATGTGGCTCTAATTCAAGGTGCATGAATTTCCAGAGGCACAAAGCTGATGATCCTGCCAAATTAGAGGGTGAAGTGACTGTCACGCCAGTCTGGTGTTGTGTGTGTGTGTGTGCGCGTGTGTGTGTGTGCGCGTGTGTGTGTGTGTGTGTGTGTGCGTGTGTGTGTGCGTGTGTGTGTGCGTGTGTGTGTGTGCGCGTGTATATGTGCACTTGATTTGTGCTTGTGGTGATTTCCTGAGCAGATAAGAAATAAACTATTCTTTCTCTCAATAATCCCTCTTTTAATTTAGCATCACCTATTTTTCTTGTAATATTCTAAATTGCTTTATAAAGTGAAAGTATCTGTCTGGATATTTTGTAAAAAGATTTCTATGATGTGTGATGTGTAGACTTGCATAAGTATATCAAAAGTCTACATTCCTAACGGGATTCATATTGAATTTGGGCTGGTGTTTCTGGGAAGCAGGACCTACATGGTTAAATGCAGCCCTCTCAGATGGCTGGAACTAGGAGAGGAATGCGTGTGCTTGTTTTATGGACAGCCTAGAGCCCTCGCCCTGGCATTGGCGGCAGACTGCTCTTTGTCACAAACACCCTCGTGTCAAAGATGCAACAGCATCCTGGAGGAAGCATTGACTGCCGCTATGAAGTCGACAAGTGATGAAAGTAGCCTAGAGGTTGTCAATTAAGAGAGCCAAGGCCTGGACCTTATAAGTTAATGGGCAGTTTCCCCTCTCAGGGCCTGCTAGAGCTTTATAGCACAGCTTATAAA
Source organism: Dicentrarchus labrax (assembly GCF_905237075.1). Taxonomy (NCBI): domain Eukaryota; kingdom Metazoa; phylum Chordata; class Actinopteri; family Moronidae; genus Dicentrarchus; species Dicentrarchus labrax. The sequence continues at coordinate 20,873,358 of NW_026136706.1, forward strand.
AACCCCAAGTGTAATGCACCCCTATAACGTTTTCAATTAAGAGAAGGGGCATAAAGCAGTGCAGACACTTGGCAGTCATGCTAGAATGTTTATAAAGTGGCATTTGGCATAAATTGGGAGGGGAATTTTCAATTGCCCCAGTTGTTTTAAAGCAGCAGCTACTGTGCGGGTTTTATTTTGATGGCACTTCATGCTGACTGGAAGCATTACAGACTTCCTGGTGTCTTCCCATTACCAGTTCCTTTAGCTTGGTCATATGGACGCGCAGCCTGAAGTTTAACAGCCCCATCTTCTCAGTTGTAAAAGAGATTAGGAACAAGACAAGACAGAATTTTAATATAAACTTGTAATATTATTCACTCTAAATATTTGCACAAAGTGTCATTATAAAGGCATTAGTAATTTCATAGTAAATTGGCTCATTTTCATTCAAAACTGTCAAGGAATTTAAATGTAATGCAATTAAAGAAAATGAAAATACTGAGCAGATTATTGTTTGTAAAAATAATTAGCACTTGTACATCATGTAATGCGATAAGAAATGAGCAGTAATTCTAAATGCTCAAAGAAAATCCCTTCACTCATCTGGTATCTTCTGTGGCCGAGCTAGCTTCGGCTTCCGGTAGAAAAATAAATGAGTGTTGAATAAACACCAGTGTGTTGACACCTCATTTCCTCATTGATTGGTGGTGGAAGCTGAGCTTGAGGTGTGTGGCCATAATCCAATCAAGCAAGAAAACAACCATGGGGACTGGGTAACCAAATTCTCAAGTTAGGGAGGGGGAGCAGGATGGCGATGCCTTTCCCGAACTATTTAATGGTTTATCTAATCTTTTTTTACTGGAAACATTCTTGGCCATGGCCTCACAGTACCAAACTTTGCCTGAAATCTTTGTTTTTGAAAAATATGTGAGCCACTTTTAAAAGCATAACCCTCTCTTTTTTCTGTTGTTTTGTCAAGCTGATTCCAACTACAAAATACAGGATGGGGTTTAAGTAAACTAAATCTACACCACAACATCACTGCCTGTGGATGTAATCGCCAGTGCCTAGATACATTTTTTGTTGAGCCAATGAATCCATAAATCGCTCTATTACCTATTGCCTTTGAAATTTGTTACAGAGCATTAAGTAACACATGTTGCTGTGTGAAAACAAAGCTCTGGCGGCTGGCGTGGTGACCAGCTGAGTAAACGTGGTTGAGGGAGCAGTGTGGGATGGCAGAGAAGAGAGGCCTACACTTGTCCCAGCGCAGACCAAGGTGGATCCATGCGGCCAACAGATGGATATGTTACCCTGTATCCCCCGAAGAAAAAAAAAAAAAAAAACCCAACCAAAACAAGTGTCTTTGCTTTAGCGCTGAAGCCTTTGATCAACAGCACATCTTTGGCTTCAGAGTAGGACTTCTTTGGACCCCACAGCGCACATGGAATCGCATCTGTATAAACACGGCCGGGGAGGAATGTGTGAACAATGCAACAAAAGAATTTTGTTCTAGAAACGTGGGGTGGACTTGGCTAACAAGTGGTTTATGTGGTTAAGAGTTTGACCGTGGTGGTCGGATTGAATGAGAAGCTGGGGAAATAGTCTCTGTTTATAATGATAACACGAGTGTGAAACTTGTGTTTTTGCTTTTTACTGATGCGAGCCAATACAAGTGCCTTGATGAAATGATCCATTTCAAGACTTGTGCGGGGTGTCAACATTTCTGACAAAGCCATGTATAGGTAAAGATAACTAATGGTATTTTTTGTTCTACTCCAAGTCCATTTTAATCAAATGGCAATTGGCTGTATTTTTTCCAAACTACTTGTCTTTTTATCTGTTTACATTTTATGGTCACAATCTATTTGGTCGTTGAATAGCGATCAAATAATTTTAAATATTACTCACAGACCTCCTTAGAGGGGCCACCAAATTTCCTCTTGACAAGTTTTAGCATGTGTTGATTTTATTTATTGAACTGTCTTAAAGCATTTACTGTAGGCATGACTAACAATTTCTAATAAAGAGTGTGTTGGGCTGGTACAGTTTAGCCCATGTAGCATTAATTGGGTAGCAGTCAGAGTTGTGTGTGGGCAGGATATTGCTTCCAGATTTGGAGTCAGCTCCACTGTTAAAAGGCCAAAGGGGTTGTTTTGGCTATTAAATAGATACAGATTTGGGTTCAATTTACACATTTGCATCACTGACTTGTATCATTTCTGTCAGTTATATGGGGAGACTGTGTCTTGTCCTATCCCTTTTTTCTCTCCTCTGCCACGATGGTGTTTTGGTCTTCTCACGGCACTGAGGTTGGCTCATTGCCATGGTGATGGTCGGCTAGTTCCAGGGCGATGAGGTGTAATTTACCCAGCATTTCCTGTCTGATACACAGCACCCTAATGAGTAAGAGACTTGCTTTTATAGCAGAGTGTTTGTTAACCAGTCACAGCAGGGGGGTTGTGTGTGTGTATGTGTATGTGTATGTGTGTGTGTGTGTGTGTGTGTGTGTGTGTGTGTGTGTGTGTGTGTGTGTGTGTGTGTGTGTGTGTGTGTGTGTGTGTGTGTGTGTTTCTCTGTATGTATGTGTCTGTGGTTCTCCGTGCCATTCTGCCATAACATGTTTGTTTAAGCATATGTACACCTATAGGTGGGACTATCTGTGATAGTACATGGGTCCATGGTGTGGCCACATAGCTGCAGTTCTTGGTCTAACCCCTCGGTGTCAGTGTTGACAGTGTGCTTTGTGATGAAGACTTTGAGAGCAGCCTGTGATGTTTGTTCTTGTACTAACTGAAGTTTCATCTCACAAATTTCCCTCATTAAATAGTCCCCAATTGTCGCTGAGAACCATCCAGGAAAGTTCATTTGGAATATCAATGACTGTGTCTGCATGATAAAATTGTGCTGCCCATAAAAAAGCTTTTTTTTCCTCTTGTGAGGCACATTTTCAGGAAAAAAAAAAAAGAATCAGTAGTGTGTGTCTTCAGCAGCAGTAAAACTAGTAGCAATTTTGGTTGAATAATGTAGTATTATTATTACAGTAACTGAAAGAACTAAACAGAAATAAAAGTGAGGCACAAAGGCTAAAAATTACTTTAATTACATTGAATGTTTCACTTGTTTAGGACTTGATGGTCAATGAATAAACACATATTCATCAGCTACAGCCCTTATTGCCTGTATAATTGGCTATTTTTATTATATTTTATAATATTCTTATCTTGTATTGTACTTTTACACTTCTGTACTTTTTGCACTACATTCCCCTATACTGCTGTGTCTGACTTGAATTTCTCCTACGGGGGATCAATAAAGGAACATCTTATCTTATCCTCAGTATCTGTTGTAATCAGGCTACTGTATATAATTACTGCTGTCAAAAACGTAGTTGTAATTTGATGTGCTAACAGTAAGTGTATTGTATTTCGTGTTCTCTAAGTCATTAAGTCCATCAGCCCTTAGGAGAAATCTAATATATCTATAGTTTTATAGTGTAATTGATCTTGATCTTACGTATTGCTCCACTGACTCCACAGTTTATTGCAGCTTCTGCACAGTAAGAACTTCTCTCATTGATCAATCCATATTGAACAGCTGTATGATCATTACCACGCACAACCCTCCACTGACAAGAGGACAACTGTGATTAGACTGGATTTCTATATGTATATTTAGAAAAAAGGAAAGAAAATCATATTTCTGTTATATCTGGGCCTGCAGAGAAGAGTTGACTGGTTTCTTTTGGTATTTTTTGCCATATTTGGAAGTGACTTATAACTTCCCATCACATCACTGGCACAAGTTGCAGACAGGCAGCCTCCTGTTAGCACAGTACTTCATTAGAACCAGGTTTCAGTGGTACCACACACATTCAAACAGCAGGGCCATCTCCCTAGCATCAAAGAAGATTTTATACAAAGGGTTGTCTATGTCTGTCTTCCCATCAGTGTCTGCTAATGATGCATGCTGCACACGTTTTTAACATTGACACCCTCTGCTCCCTATCACTCATTCACACTCTCAATCTTTGCTTCCATTTCTTCCTCTCTCCACTCTCTCTCTCTCCCTCCACCATTCGTGGTGTTTGTTTGGCTGCTGGGTTTTGTTTGTTTATTGTTTCCAGATGGCAGACGCAGACTTCATTTGTGTGGCTTTCAAGTTCCCAGAGAGCTTTTTACTGCCTTGGCTCAAGCGCTTATCCTGTTTCCTCTAGCCGGGCTTTATGATGGGCCCTTTATACGTAGCAACTGGAAACAACTGTCACTACCAGTCTGCGTCGGGGAAAGCAGGAGAAAGCCCAAAGAAAGTGTCTCTTTTTCTGCGCACCCTCCATCTGAACATCTTCATTAGTGACAGTCGATCCACAGACAAGGACAGCGTTTCTTTTCCCCGAGGCTGAACTTTACTGGCTTCACAGAACGAGAGAATACACTTGATTGTGTTCTCTACTCCAAACTTCAACTGTATCATCAGCAGTCCCACAGAGAAATAGGATACAATGTGCAAAACAAATTCTTTGTTGACATGGCGCTTAGGCAGCGTGCTCACAGTAGTAATGAAGCTGGTAGTGTGTTTTATTTTATTTTTTTCAGGACCTTGCTGAGTCTAGTCTGGGCATCATTAAGCGCTGTGACATCACTTATTTACAGGAACCCAGGAGGGCGACTTGCCCAGTAAATGTGGGGGAGGACCAGTGCATGTCTTTACTCATCGGATGCGGTTTTAAGACGGAGCAGTAATCAAAGCTCTCAGCTATATAAAACCCACCCCTTCTCCTTAAGGAGGCCTTTTCTCCTGGCTGCTGCTGAATGAGTGATTACCCTGGCATTCCAACCTGCCTTATCCCATTTTTAGCAGTGATTTAACACAGAGTAGCAGTGGCTAAGGCACTGACCTGCCCCCCCAAAAAAAGTAGTCACTGGAAGCAAATGCCAACCTTTTTGGCTTCATATTACTGTTATATATTAACAAATAAGTTGACAGAGCAGACACTTTCTCTCATGAGAGGATGCCAGGAAGCTAGCTGTGTCACTGTCCCATTCTCCAGGAATTGATATTCATAGTATATGTCTCAGATGATGTCTGCTCTAATCACAAGATAATTATGTCCCTGTTCAGGATTTATTAGGGTCCATGGTCTATCAGTGACAGAGGTGCCGCATCAAAATCAGAAAAACTTTACTGATCCCTGGGGGGAAATTGGTTATAGATATCACACAGTATGTTGGGAAGTCATCATACTAACCTACTCGTGACCCAGCACAAGGGGATCCGAGCTGAAGTGTGAGGGGATCCGACTTTAATGTTCACGTAATCATTGGTGTTTGTGTTTTACCACCACTGAGCGCCTGGCTGGCCGGCTAATCTGATCAGAGTTTGGGCTCTGGTGCTGGGGTGAGGGAGAGGACAGCCTAGCATGACCCATATCTCCGTGCCAGGACGGCCACAACGCTCCGATTCTACGGTGCAGTTCCATCAGAGTTTACTACGGGGCCCTGTGCCAGGGTGTTTACTACTGAACTGTCTGGCACAACAAGATAATGCCTGAGCTAATGCCCTCTAAGGACACAGCCACTCTCACTAAGAAGGGTCTGCTCTTTTTCATCATGCCAGACTCTGTGCAACTACATAATAACATCGTGGAGTAATAATGGGGTTTACACTGGGTTTACATTATAACAGGTTCATAGTGTTAATAGGTAGCAATATTCGGCCCCCCTAATGCATGCACGGTTGGGTGGACAAAATAAGTACTGTCGGAACAAAATGGGAAGCGTGAGATAGAAGCAGGAGAAGGACAACAGGTAGCTTGTGGTGAAATTTGATAAAATATTCTGTTTTTCTTTCTTTCTTCAGAAAATAATGTGCTTGGAATGTCTCGTTCATGTTGCATCTCTTCTCTTTTTTGGCAGTCCACAAAAATGTATGCCTTGTTCTTTATGCGCAGTCAATGGCTTTTTATTTTTAGATTTTTTTACAATTTTTTTTTTCTTGTGTTGCACTGTTTGTCTTCCACGTTGGCATATGCTGACTTATGACTGTAGAGTAAAAGGCGCAGCTGTGTGTGCAGTGGCATCATACCCTGGCTTTAAATAATCTAGTCCAGAGTTGGATCAGCGTCTGACAGTATGAACTGAGACAGAACATTATAAGCTTCTCAAAGTCAAATTTTACTTTCAAATGATTAAATTTACTTTTAGCAGGTTGTACAAAGGGCTTGTTTGTGGTTCTCCATCATGAAATACCCTCCGTTCGACACATTGTTGTTTTAGTGAACTGACACCGATGCACTCATGGGAGGTCGAAAACCTGCTCAGTGCTCTCCCTTAACCCACTATCCAACCTCTACACACAAAACACACACACAGACACACACACAGACACACACAGACGCACACAGACGCACACGCACACACAGGAAACAAATCAGCAGCCGGCTGTTTGATGGTCTAATTTAAACCAGTGGATATTTTTGAGCCATTTTAATCCCCTGACATCTGTGCATGTGAGTGCGTGTGTGGACACAGGGGCATAATAAAGGAAGTTCCTTTATGTGAGGGATGGATAGTTTTCCTATTTTGCCCGTTAACATGTATTCTAAATATTTAGTTTTCCATTTTACAACAAGGCTAGTCATTGATATGGTTGCCAGGAATGGTTGCACCACCCTTTTGTGAGGACCTCTTGAGCCGCAGTTCACATTTACTGAGGTTTCATCTGCCTCTCCGGGCTCCAAGTAAAGCACACAGTCAGTATCTATTCACACCTTAACTCAGATCCACCACAGTCATGAAAACATGAAAGAAAAGTTGACCCCTGGTCTTTGACGTCTTACAATTCGCTTCATAGTAAAGGTCCGTCCACACCAACTATAACAAAAACTGTAAATATATCTTTTTGAAAATCGTTCAAACTCAATTGGATGGTGGAGACCACCCCATAACTATGACAACAGTGGCGAGCAATATTGCTGAGATCACTTTCAGAGCGTTGTAACTTATTAAATGCTTGTATGTACGTATGAATAAAGACAAAAACTCTCGTAACAGACTTTTGGATTCTCCTCTCCTCATGAACCTATACCCTTCTTGTTTCTCTACGCAATGTACAGCAGGAACCGGTCCTCAACATAAATTTTCTAAGCTGCGGACACAGCTGGAGCAGCCAGTGTACTGGGGCCACTCTTTATGCAACGTTACTATTCATCACTAACGTTGTTACAGTTATTGCTCTTGGTGTTGGTGGCCTGCATACTCTGTTAGATTGCAGATTCAGACATTTCTGTCGCTGGATTTTTAGATTGTCGCTAATATATGTGTTCAGCTTCGGTGGTAAGGAGAACTGTTTATTAAACCATCAAATCCAGTTTTGCACAGGCTTGATTGGCTTTGCATTTGCGATAATAATTAATGCAGGATACTCAGACATCCATCTGGGAGCACATGTTCAGATCAAACAAACCATTTAAAAGAGTTAAAATTCTCGCCTAGGCCTAATTATCACCTAATAGCTGATGTGAAAACAAACAAGTAATTATTATCTCTTTTGCTTCTATTAGCCCAACCCATGAATGCAGACACCTCTGCGTATGTGATTAAAGGGTTTGTGGTTATGAAAATTGGCCCTGGGTGCTAAATGCTCGTAGATTTAATTTGAATTTGAACTTGATCCTGCCTAACTTCAGAATTTTGGTCTAACATTTGCTGTTGCTGTGTTCAATACCCCCAAATCTACCAGGTGTGTGTGCTTGTCTGTGCGTGTGTACGTGTAGATACCCACATGATAAAACACATGAGAAATTATAAGACAATGAATTGTTTTGAAAATGCATTATTTGTTTGTCACAGACAGGAAACTGTATCCTCTACTGTAAATGCCATTAGCTATTCATCAAACACATACCAGGTTTTTAGGACTGAAGATGTGTCACCTCATGACTGGTTCATTTGTTTAGTGAACAGCCCGCTACCTAAGCTTATTAAATCAATAGATTAAAAACATGCCTTGCTGGGATGTTAAAGACTAGAATACAGACATGCACACATAGACACACAAACACGAGCAGCATGGTAAGTTGGCTTATCTTTGATGTATCCCGATTGACAAAGAGACTCCCTCCTATCAAAGGATTACAAATAAACTCCAATGAAAAGACTGATGCACAAAAGGTGGCCTATGTTCTTTCTGTTTGTTTGTTTGAAATGAAGTCTGTTAGGAATTAGTAGTTTGTGTTCCTGCTTTTGATCTAAATGTACCACATAACGCTTTGTCCTTTTTTTTTTTTTTTTAGAGAGGAATTTGTTTAAAAATGTCCTCCCACTTTCAGCTTGAATTATAAGAGTAGAGTGTGCTATTGGGCCGTATTCACCATGAAAAGTGGACTGTGCACTGAATCAGACGGCAGTAGAGGCCAGACCACAAGCAAATTGCCATGCCTTTTAGTCCCATCTTCGATGATGCGGTACTTCCTCAGGCTTTTGTCTCCTGTTTGGGGCACAGCTGTCAGACTAGGTGCTATCCACGCTCCCCTCCCAAAAACCTCAGGCCACGCGCCGCTGCACCCCAAACACTAAATAGGAGCATTAGACACACCATGTTAAGGGCTGCTGGTGTTTGAGCTGTGGCTGTGGGTGCGTGTCTTGTCCCATGGCCAGAGACATGCGCATTATCACAAACACACACTCCCAGCTGCACACCACACTGCAAAGTTATACTCTGCTCTGTTCCCTTCTATAAGACAATAGATTTATTCTTTTGTGTTAAATTTCCCATTGTCCTTTTGCTGACTTCTGTTTTGTCTGTTGCCCGTTGACCCCGCTCTCTGCTTTTAGTTTCCCCCCGCCCAGCTACAGATCTTCACCGTGAAAATACCCACAAGGCCTATCTACCCATATGTAGTGTTGCAGATTTTGATTATGCACCACCGGCATCACACCTCAGCAGGGTATATACAAACACGAAAATTAATTCACAGCTAAATGCTGCTATATGCAGTCCGAGAGGGAGAGGAGAGGAAAAATCAAACACAGGTTTACACTAGTGAACAGCCGCAGAATTAAGAAAGAGAGCCTAAAGGCAGGCAGAGAAGCCAGTGTTCATTAATGTGCAAAGCAAATGGAACAGTTACTTTCCTCCCCTCCCTGCCCCTCCAAACAGCACACACACAGGCACACACAAACACAGGCACACACACTCACACATGGATGCAATGGTCATTTCAATAGAGGGAAGGGCCCTTTGATTGTGCGGAATTTCAATAGACATAAAAAATTGACCTAAATAAAATAGATGTAAAATATTCCTGGAGCAGCTTAAAAATCAAGTTAATGAAAAAGAAGAATAAAATCAGCATAATGAGCTGTAATTGTAAACAGAGCGGAACACTCACAGGAGAGCTACATTGATTAGTCTGAAATGAGAAAAGTTTGGGTCAAGCTGCTTGTGTTTATTAAGCAAACTTGTTACCTTAAAGCTTGGGGATGTTGTTCACTTGTGTCATATTTTCAAGTTCTTTCCTCCTTTTCCAGCTGTTGTAAACCATGACAGTTACAAAGAGAGAAAAAAAAACAATTTTCTCAGTTTGATGTGTTTTATCTGGCTGAAGAAGGTATTGATTACGTTTCAGCTGCAGTTATGGCGTCTTTTTAGGCTGTCTGTTATGAACTTTAGCATGAAAGTACTTGGGCATGACTTTGTCTCAGAGCAATGCAAATGGAATTGCCCCCCGATGGTTTGGAATGCACCCAGCTGGCCTTTAAAAGGTGATAATTGGAAAATACAGGATGAAGCCACAGTCAAAATGGGGACCTTGTGTTAGACTGCGTTAGCCATAGCGAGGATGGAGGAGAGAGAACAAGAGAGATGTAGGAAGAAAACATGGACAGGAAAAATCATACATTCATTTAAAATTTCTATTCTGAAGTTTTGTTCAAAACGCAAACAGTATCCAAGCTGTACAAACTGTGTCCTATACATGTGCAAGAGGGATAAGAAATAGTTTGCAATCTAGACAGATGGCCTTGATCATAAACAAACTCAACTGCAAATTGTCACAGTATACATTCCTGCTTCACTTTGCCTTCTTTCAAGTTCAGGTTTATTTATGAGATCCTTTAAAGACAAAACAAGTCTTTAGAGGGTCATATCCTTGCTGTGTACTGACAAATTATAAACACATAAAACACCATCTTTAAAATAAACGTACAAAACAAAAACTTTTATTTGAATAGAAGTTCAGAGTTTAAAATGCTTTACTTTTTTATGCAGCCAAAATTATTTATCACAATCCCTGCAACGTACAACATCATAGCCCCCCACTTTACGTTTACACTGCTATCTATCGGTTGGGGCTTTAAACACAAACATCAATAGTGTTTTTATTGATTTTTATTGACATTTGAGAATTTCTACGATATTGCAAAAGAAAATATTACAATACTAAAGTGTATCAATATTTTCTTACTTCAAAATACAGATGGATCGACCACTAGGGGCAGCAAACATGTCCTAAGCAGCCACTCTTTTAATAATGCAACCGAAGAAGAGCAACTTGTGTATCTGTTTACAGCGCGGCCAAACAACCTGTGGGTTGAGGAGTCATCACGTAATATTTGTGCATGCACCAGTTTTTGTCCTCAGTTTCCTGTGAATCTCTTGTGCGTGGGTATACAAGTAGAGCGCAGGAAAGGCAGACTTTGCCAGTAACAATTAAAACACACTAGAGTGACAATTACAATTACAGAACACAAATATATTAAATTGCTGTTGCTGAAAAAAAAATGCCTGCCATAAATAGTATCAAAAATGGGGTTCAATGTAATGAAAATCTTACAGATTATAACTTTTATCACATCATGGCAACCTGTGGGAAGATGATGGCTGACTAAATGCTGTGATTAGAAAATTCTTTCTACTGAGGGAAAGCTAAAATGCACGTCCCTACTAATTTATAAAATCTGACACAGCATTCCTTAACTTCTCGGGAAGGAAGTGTAGTGGGGAGGCCAGGAGGCTTATACAGGGGCTCTTCCCTTTACAAGGCAACATTCAAAGCATTTTTTTCACTCCTCTCCTTGTGTTAGCCTAACCTAGTGTAAGCCTGTGCATCCGGTCTCCATTACTGTGTTCTCTTCCGAGAGACTGTGACAGTGATAAGGCTCTTTTGAAGTCCAGCTTTACTACAGGACCTCTAGAGAGGGGCAAAGCCAGCGGCCAGCTGCTAAACTGGAGAGAAAACTCAGCCAGTTATCTTTTTACTTTTCTGGGCTTCAAGTTTTGGTTTTAGTCCACATATCTAGTCCGAGATTTTATGTTCTGGATATTACATGATTCAGAATTTCTCCCTTTATTTGCAATCGGATAAGAATCCATGTATTTTGTGTGGATTATGTGAAAATTCCAATACATTTAAAAAAAACACTTTGGTCATTAGGCAACGCTCCAGTCAAAACAGTCTGCACCATGTCAGCCGTCATGCCCTGTGTCAGTCAGCAGACATTTCCAGCAACAATATGCCAACACCCATTCTGTACTCTGTTCAGGGAACTTTTTACTAACTCCAAGTGGAATCTTCCTAATGACTTCCTGTATCTGATGCCTACTATTGCAGTTTGACTGTACTACTGACTTTTGACCATGACGCATTGCATTCTGCTGTGTTCATGAATAACCACGGAGAATGTCAATGGCAACGCTGCAGGTCAGCTCAGTGCCCTATCTTAAGGGAACCTTCAATCAGAGTGCATTTGATTCTTTAATACACCATTCAGTTACAGATAAATACTCACATCATTGGGTTCTTAACTGTACTCCATAGGACATACATTATCACACTCACACGCACTATTTTTTATTCATGGTATTTAATTGAATTACTTTTAACTTTCTACTTTCCTGTAATTTGGCATCATTAAAGGAAAATGAGGTAACAAGTTGGCTAATCCAGGGGGCTAATGTATGTGTTCAGTGAGTCTCTACAACTGAGGTAGCGAGTGTAAAGTTAGAATCACCCATTAGTCTGAAATGGCCACAATTATGAGACTAAGGCTTAAATTGCAAAGGACTGTAATTTCGCAGTGTAGATTTGTGGTAGCTAAAGGTGCGATCAGTAAATATAATGGGCAGAACTTCTGGGTCTGTAAAGTGAAGCCAACACTGAAGTGTCTTAAACCTGCATTCAGTGAAAAGGCCAGCAGGGGGAGCTCCATTGGCTGCAATAAAAAATGCAAGATTTCGCTAGTTTGAAGTCTTCTTACATTATGATGTTCATTTAGTGAATGATGGTCCAATTTAGAATAAAATTTATGAAAAAGCTGTTTTTGCTTTTGGGACAAACTCAGATAAAACTGTCAAACACGAAGCAAGATTCTGTTACTGCGTGGACTATGACTCACCTAAAATCATTTCAGAAACATATTTTAGTGTACTGTTTAGCTGTAATACGAGATTGTTTGCATCCAATGAGAGCAGCTCAACTTGCAGTACCTCACCTTCGCTGGCTCAGTCAAACTGTCATGGCGATGACCATAATGCCTAACTCAAGGCTTTAAAACAGTGGGAAAAACCTGTATTTGACAAGGTGAAAAGGATCTGCAATAGTTTCACACAACAAGAACCTTAATTTGTGTCATTGCAAACACCTGTTTTTACCCTACTTTTTCATTTCAATATGGGTACTGTGAAAAAGGTCAATTACATTCTCTTAATCACCTATATCTTTTCATTATTGTCATGTGGAAGTTGTTGCTCTCACTCTTCATAAGAATGAATACATTAAATCCAGTAAAGTTACCCTTTTTTGTTTGTGGCAACCATTCTTAAATATATTCCCTTGAACTTGTGTGAACGGCATCAACACTATATTTAGACAGAGGTCAAACCTGAGCTCCACATACCGGGTTACTAGCATAAAAGCCTTACTCCTGTGCAACTGTTGCAGCATCTGTGCTAACATTATACCAACAGTTAATTCTTCTGTTCTTGTAAGCTTCTGTTCTCTCCACTAAAACCCCTTGATTGCCATACTAGTCACAATATATTGGGTGCTTTGACACATGATTTCAGTCTGGTCCTGGAATGTGTTTATGCCAAACAAATTGAAAATGTGACATTGAGTTTCCATGATCCTCCCAGTAAGGGAAGGAAGGGGCACTGGTTATTACCCACCCCCACCCACACCACACCCTTAATGGAGAAATAGGCCATGGTAGGGTCCTGCTCTTTCCTTGTCACTTTCCACATTGCCGTTGGGGTCGGTGTTTATGTTTCTGGATGTTTCATCTACTGACACACCATCATTAGGACTGCTACATCAGTCGCTGCAGCCAGAGTGACAGTGTAACACCCTCAGTTCACCATTAGACAAACATTTGTCAACCTTTTATCTCTTTCCAGAGCTATCAAACTGTAGTGTGGAAAACAAAAGTGTTGGTATATTGTGTAACTGTATACTTAAAGTTCTAATATTGGTTCTGTATTAACTTCTGTGAGAACAGAACAGCTACTGCTCTACACACATCACATGTTCAAGCATCTTTGTAATAGATAAGAGTGCTGTTTATGTCTGAGAGGCCTAGAGGACAATGCAAACACCTAGCGCAGTGTTATTACAGTAATTCTATGATCGGTATGGCTCACTAAAGTAATGTAGGCCTTTGTGTGGCTCATGTTTGGAGAAGAGTCATGGATCCATTCACAACAGAGGCAAACTGAAAAAAAAACACTTTCTGTTGATGTGAGTGGGTCAGCTCATGTTATCTGACCCAGGTCTGTACCCCAGTGCTGCATAGTTTTGGTATGTGTGCCAGTGCCATTACATTAATGGCTTTTGTGTTTGATTGCATTTGTTAACAGATGACCTAAAGCAATCAAATACAACATCTTACATTTGGAGAATCTCAGTCTTTTGACTGGTGGGTTGGATTTATCCCCCAGCTGGTCAGAGTCTTTAACTCTAAACTTTGCTTTTCTCAGCCGCAACACCTCTCGTCCCCTGGGACACATCCAAGCCCTTCAGATTGTCATGTGGAAGTCCTGTCACACTGCGAAGACTCGGGATAGTTTGTTTGAAAGTTACATTGACATGGCATTTTTGCAAATGACTATAATCAGATTTTGGCACAAAGAGGCAGGTGCCAAGGGGTTTTTAATCTTACAATCATCAATTTTATATCAGCTTTTTGTCAACTGTCATGCATTAATCTACTGTATTTGTAACAAACATGAACAATTCTGGCCCTATGAAATACTAGAACACCATAAACGAAGGCAGCGTTTGTGGGGCTCTGACTCATCAGTTGCTGTGTTGCAGTGAAAGCCAGTACAAGAATTCTCTCCATGTGGTGCACAACACCCGCAGCACACAGAGCTCTGACAATCTGACAATCCCAGCTTCCTATTTGCATCACAGCTTTTGCTACAGGAAATGTGTTGTTGATTTAATGATGTGTTGGTGTGTAGCCCTGTTGTTTTGCTGTATTTATTCCCCAACGTATTTGACTTAATAGAGCCATAGCAAAGTTAGATGTGAGGATTAAACTTGGATACAACCAACTTAACATGAGTTCATAATTTTACTACTTTTGTCAGGCCATTTTGTGGCATAGACTAAGTGCAAACATACAGTGCTAACATTTTATATGTGTGTAAAAGACGAATTAGAAGGGCATAAAGCTAGGATGGAGAATGCAGAATGTGTAGGCATACGTCAATCATGTAAGGTCCCATGAACCGACTAGACTGGCTTTCAGCTTACAATCCTTTTTATGTGGGGTGTTGGGAGGGGCTGTGGGCTGCTATGGGGGGTTGTGGCCTATATAATACTTCCATGGTTTTGGCAGTCAGATTTTCAAGAAACTTCCTGGTGTGTCAGGATCAATCGGGCCTAAGCCAGTCTTAATTAAAGGCTTGGGGCTGGGCAGAAGTCGAGGGCAAAAGGCATCCCTGTTGGTTAAAAGAATGAAGCGTCTGTCATTACAACACTATAGGGAGCATCAGCTTTATTACTTAAAATTCCTCGTCTTACCGTTCAATAATGACACACAAAATGGTTTAAGTATACCTTTGTTATCCCCAATGGAAATTAGGGTTAGGGGAAACAAGCAGCACCATGGTAGTAATTTAAAAAAATGTAAAACATTTTTAGCCCTCATAGATATTATTCTGACAAACTGTAACTCACTAAAATTGACAATTAGAGCAGATTTTATGCATTCAGTGAGCAGGGTTGATCTCGAGCACTCTACTTGCATTTTTTGGTAAGCATAGTCGAGTACTGCAAAATAATTTTTTGCAGTGCACCATTTTGAAGCCCTTCCTTATTTATAGTCACTTTATCTCACTGTTTGTTAAATAGTACAATGGTACAACAAGTTACCAAAACTAAAGCTTTAAAGTAAATTGCAGAACATGAGTGAGTTTTCAATGGTCTTGGCCACTGAAGCAGTGGTTTTCCAAGTTTAAAACAGATGCAGTTGTAAAGCAGATGCAGTAATCATTTTCAACCACTTGGGGGCACAGGCAACTTACAGGGAAGAGATGAGCTGTGAGATGGTGTGTGTGTGTGTGTGTGTGTGTGTGTGTGTGTGTGTGTGTGTGTGTGTGTGTGTGTGTGTGTGTGTGTGTGTGTGTGTGTGTGTGTGTGTGTGTGTGTGTGTGTGTGTGTGTGTGTGTGTGTGTGTATATGAAGGTGGGGGGGCTCCATTAATTAAATGGAATATGATCCAAAAGACTTTGTGCTCACTCATGACACATAACATCCCACAAGAGAGGAAATAAGACAAATGCCACAGATGTCCATTTTTCTCTGTCCTGTTTTTCTCTGGTAGTCATTTCCCTCCAAATCCAAACGTCAGACAGACAGCGCCTTAGTATGTTTTGGTCTCCTGAGTGGATCTTTCCAGTACACCCATCTGTCAGACTTTTTTCTGAGGTCCGAGGAGGGGTACGGGGGCGTATTTGTGTCTGGGCTTGGGCGGGTGGATGGGTGGGGGCAAGAGATCAGACGCAGTAAATATCACATCGTAGGCCAAATATCTTAATAGTCTGATGTACCATCTGATCTACTGTCCCAGTCATATCCATATCCAGGGCTCATCCAGACACACCCCAGCCCAGATTGTCCCATCTAGTGCGAGTTAAAAGACGTTTTCTTTAGCTTGCTCATGCAACCATGCCTGTCTGTTCCTAGCTCTTTCTCTTTTTCAATGCTTCTGCTTTATCCTTTATCAACCCCCCTTCATTCTCATCCACCCTCTCTGCCCATTCATTTTTCTTCCCCTCTAGAGGACCCTTGACACCTGTAGAGTCAACTAGGCATTGTCTCCTCTGCTTCAAATCCAATTGAGCTTATTTATGTGCAATGTAAGTGTCCTCCAATCGGGCAAATGCTCTTCATTACATCCTGTTTAGATGCTCTTTTATGACAGTCAGCTTTGAGGGAGTATCAGCCGTTGTGTTACCTTTTTAGATAATTAACACTGACACCCTGCAGCAACATCATCTATTATGTAAATGTAAGGCTGTACTGTTTGTGAGCAGTGAGAAGTGTTCTCACCTGCAGAACTAATACTGTTAATGCATTCATATCATGGAGGGTTATGTAACTGTGCTAGCTGAGATGGAAAGTGCAGCCACCTTGCCAGTCTTAATGCATTCAGGCTCCACAGTGTCAGATGGCCCCAGTGATCCAGGGGGCTCAAGATGGCAATGCTGTTTTACAGTCCGGATATGTGTGTCTGTGCGCAGGCCAGAATGTGTGTGTGTGTGTGTGTGTGTGTGTGTGTGTGTGTGTGTGTGTGTGTGTGTGTGTGTGTGTGTGTGTGTGTGTGTGTGTGTGTGTGTGTGTGTGTGTGTGTGTGTGCGCACTACAGTGTTTGTTAGATTAGGCACGGATGTGTGTATCCATATGGTTCAGTGGCAACACATTTGAATCGTTCTGGCCATGTGCCAAATGTATGTAATAGACATTGTGTGTTGTGTGTGTGTGTGTGTGTGTGTGTGTGTGTCACTGAACCCTTCCTAGCCTTGTGTGTGTTTTTGATATGGAATCTATATCCAAGTAGGCCTATTTAGGTCACGTGACCTGTGTATGGACTATATGATCAGACTCTGTGTCAAGCAGCCAGAATGGGTGAGGGTGAATTAGTTAACCCATGAGTGTCAAGGGAAGATGCATGCTTTGACTCTTTGCTCTGCCATTGGTTGAGAGGCTGCTTATAAGTAAACACCAATCAATCCTCCTTTGCTCCCTGTCTCTCTTCCTCTCTTTCTCCCTCTGCTGCCATTACAGACAGTGTGACATGAGTTGTGGAGAAAGCTCCCCTCCTCTCCTCCGCCTCTTTTCTCCCATACACTGCAATCCTGACACCAAAAACCGCCCCTCAGAGAACAAGTGTCAGCCTCAGAATAGAGCGTGCAGTCATCCCCCCTCCTCCCCCTCTGGATAACATGTTAGGGAGTGCTAATGTTGATGGAGGTGACAATTAACTCAATCACAGTGATGACGCTTGTACTGCTGCCTCGCGGCCTTGCAAAAGAGATAAGAAGCTGATCTTAACACGACTGGGAGTGCGCAAATGACAGATAAGCACATAAAGGGACAGTTACTTATTGGTGGACATAGTGGAAGCTTGCCTACCAGATGTTCTGCAAGCTTAATATGCTGCATATTTGACTTGCGAATGTCAGCAGTCTATTTATAGTTCATGTTAAAGCTTTGAAACCCTAATAGAGGCCACATCATTGTATATTTATGGTGATGATTACTTATCATACATGTCAAGATGAATCTCGGAGTTAAAGAACCGGGCTGAATTTACATTTGAGGCAAGTCGGTGGGGAAAAAAACCACGAGTTGCGTTGGAAGAATAGAGACTTGCTGTATTTGTACCATGGACTGGTAAGCACACAAGTGCACACATTCACTGCCGCTGGTGCTTCTGCTGCCGACTTCTCTGCCAGGCACCCTGAAAAACAGGGGAAATGTTTTGGAGACACAACCTGAGATATTGACCACCTCTCAGCCCCCACTGTCAGGTTGTGAAACGACCCAAAGATATTTGCATGAAATAAATGAGAATCTCTCTCACGTCCAGCCCTGCCTTGGCCAAAGGTTTACTGTCGCAGATGCATGCTCCATCTGGCCCTGCTCTCCACATCTCCGGTCTTTAACTGTTCAGATACACCATCATGGTCTGTGCTTGATTATGAATGATATTTGTTAGAAGACCCAAATTATAATCTTTTAACTTTAGCATCTTGTGTACCATATATTCAGACATTAGGATAAATTATGTAACAGAATATACCAGCGTTTGTAAATCTGAGCTGTCATAGCATTTCCAAACAGAGTCATACCTCTTTGGATTTCTTGCTTTGGATTTCGAGGAATACAAGGTTGAAAGGGTCAAGTGGTCCTCTACCCTGAGCAAACATGGACATGGTGACAGCCGTTGGGACAACAAACCTCCACGAGAACCAGGCTGTCCTGCCAACATTCTCCCCGCCTCTCCACTACCAGCACGACCCCCCTCACCCCTCAGCCCAGGGCTGTGATCCTGCATAGCCAGCATAATGAAGCCATATAAGCCTGTTATTTGCTGCTTTATGGCTTGTTTTATGAAGGTGAGCTGACAAGCAGCTCCCAGAATGGTTCCTGTCACTTTAACAGACAGCATTACCAAGAGAAAAGGAGCGTTGGGGAGGGAGGGCAGGGCAAGCTGGAGAATGGGCCGGGGCCTTTATGTTAGCCCTGCCAGGGCTTTGATGGGTAGAGGTCTGGCTGCAGGCTATCACTGGTACATTTTACGTCTTCCGCCTTTTGTCAGGGGGACATTATTGACGTTTGACCTATGTTCTTATTCCCACCTCCTCTTCACTAATCAATTACCGCATCGATCCATTAATCAGACAGGGTGATGGCCAGTGAAAGGGCCCGTGGGTATGTGTGAAGAATTGTGGGATAGGCCTCAGGCTATCGTGGAGGAGGGCCTTCACCTGTGGAGTGCACTGTTCAGCATTTGGCTCACAACAAGTAGCCCTAGCCCTTACTTTAGAGGTATCTGTAGTTTTTTTTTTTTTTTCACAAGAAAAGGCATTTTTCTCCATTCGTGTGTGTATTTATGTGAAAAATTATTTATTAATGTAAGCAAAATGACAGCGATTTCTTAAATCGCCAACTTTTCACACAAATCCCTCTCCTGGGTGTATTGAACGTAATGGATGGATTTTAAATTAAGCCTATTCATCTATTTAAGGTATCACACATACACACACAAACACATAGCTGTGAGTGTGCACTTCCTCATACAGAAGAAAACAAATGTATAATGTTAAAATAAACAAAAAAAAAAACAGTTGTTCCCAGCCTAGAAGCCAACAGTGTGAAAATCGGCAGGAAGTGTTCTTATTAACGCAGCCTTATTTAGTATGACTTCTGAAACATTGGCTCAAATATCAGCAATCATTACGCTGTGTCCCTAAAAACAAGGGTTCTTTTTGAATGAGGGCAGAGAGTTTTTATCCGTCTGACTGTTTCCATGGAGGTTAGGCAGTAGCATAATTGTGTTTAGGACACAAACAGAAACAGATCAGACACACAGACAGCCAACAGATCAAAACGGAAGCTGCGGGAGCGGAACCCACTACGCTTTGATTAGGTTTGGTTTGGTTTCGGTTTGGTGTGTGCAGACTAAAGCCATCACCCCAGTCCGTCTCTGCCCTTGCCAAGTTGTTTGCCAAAACAGGCAAAGATTTGGGAAAGAAAGTTAGAGAGAGAAAAGCTGTGGGCTGTTATAGTCCACCCCCCTCAGGCTGGCCAGGGCCAGTCGACAGTCACCCAGCTCTTGTGGGTTTAGTGAATTGAGAAGACACTTCTTGTGTGGATTTTTCAATTCTTCAACATGTCATTTGGCCGGGAGTGCTATTGTCCCCTGCCCCTTTTCTCCCTGCTCCTTCTGCCGAGACGAGTCGTGTCATCCCCTCGTGATCAGCACTTTTGTTGCCTTTGTTTTTGGCCCTACCTCAGAAGTCCATCTTGTCTTTTATGTCCCTGCCTTTCATGCATAAGGGAACAGTTGTGGCCTGTTGTGGGGCTGTTCCACTGCATTTCCACCAGTGGGGTTTCCTTTCATTCTCTTCAAAGTACTACAATGGGCCTCTGAAGGCCTGAATGGCCAATGCAGAGTGCACAATCCTACAGAGCCCGCTCATTTTGTTTTGCCAGAGTCAATAAAAATGCTAAGTTAAAAGCTAACCCCCTTATGCCCTCCTCGAAGGGAGCGACTTGCTTGACCTTTTTAAGCTCCCCTCTCAATTAACTTTTAATGATAAATTCATTGATTTTTTTCTTTTACTGTTGTCTAAAGTAAATTGTTCTCCACCAATAAAATGTAGCATTTTATTATTCATCTGTTCAAATTAATTTAGCCTATACTGTATATATAGCATGAGCTGTGCGTAAAATGGATTTATCGAGCCGGACAGAGAGAGAAACATAGCTGGACAACTAGTTAAAACATCAGCTTGTAACTCTTGCAAATGATAGCTCTGATGTCCTTTACATTCTGACTTTTCCTTGTCCAGAGACCTAGATAAAGACATCTCCGTTCTTCTGAGGAGGAGTGGGATTTAACTAGTTTTATGTTGAGGGATGAGAAAAGAAAAGAAAAAAGTCTGCTGTCGTCTCCAGGCATTACGGCAGAGGCCTTGCATAAAAGCATTGTGTGCCGATTTGTGAGCTGGGAGAAAGCCGGGGACTTTGAGAAGGATTACAGGTAGGCAGACATTGGCTGCTGAAGATAACCGCCATGACTTCATCCTCATTGTGTAGATTAAGGCATAAAACCCAAAGTAATGAGACCGGAAAAGGGGAGAGGACAAGGATAGGAGGAGGAGTAAGGGGTGTTGTTGATGGTGAGGGACATTGTCACTGGAATTAGCTTTTTAAAGCGAGAAGAAGAAGAAGATGTGGTTCCAGTGATGATATAATCTGAGGAAGTCAGATAAAACAAAAATGGATGCTCCAATTTCTGCCCCAAACACGACATGCTGAATTTGGTTAAATGGCTGAAGATGTAGGTTAGAGTAGGGTAAATCATGATCTCTACTATATTTCAATTTTAGGATGGCAGTGGAACAGATTAACAGGCATTTGTTGCTACTGAGGGTAACAAGGTGGAAATTGAATGTGTGGTGGTGTTTCTTTAAAGTTCCAGTGTGTAGGATTTAGTGGTATCTAGCAGTTTAGTTGCAGATTGCAATTCCCTCACTTCATCCTTCTCTTCCAAGCACCAAGGAGAAACTATGGTGGCTGTGAAATGCACAAAAAAACACTAACGGTCCTATCTAAAGCCAGTGTTTGCTTTTTTCCTTCTGGGCCATTTTAGAAACATTGCGGTTCAACATGGTGGACTTCATGGAAGGCGACTTGAAGCATCTTTAGGTATAAAAGTTTGATTCTAAGGTATCAAAAACATAACAATTTATATATTTAGATGATTATACACTAATGAACACATACCTATGAATATTATATTCTATTTCTGCCAATATATCCTCCTAAATGTTACACACTGAGCCTTAAAATCAATTGTTTGTTAGATAGTAAAATACTCCAGTACAGTCAATTCATTCATCATCAACAAAATGTTAGGTCTAGTATGCTTTTGTCTGAGAGACCAGCCCCCCAGTAAACTCTGCAGCCCCCAGCAGATCTAATCTGGAGGGGAACGGATTGCTCATCCCAAACTCCACATTGCTGGAGGGCAAGCAAAGAAAGCAGGGGGCAGAAAAGAGAAAAAGTAGAAGACAAGTGTTTGATTCTTTCCTTTCCTTGTCTTTGGTGTCTCAGGTTAATTTTTCAGCATTTCTCAGCCATCCAATTGTGTCTTCAGACCTGAGGCAGTGTGAAAAAAAAAAAAAAAAAAACACACACACATACAGCACCATGCTGGGAGGAGGGCCGTGTGGGGGGAATGCTTCAGCTCTCTTTTTCATTCTAAAAAACAAAAGTGTCAGACGGGCAGGTGGACACGAAGCTAGGTAAATATTGATGACTTTTTGACCATTTTATTTCCCACCCGCAGACAGCTTTCTGCAGATGGAGAGTCTGTTTATGCCTCAAGAACATCGATTTCCTCCCTACTCTTTATTCATCTTTATTTTCACCAAATTTAATCTGGAATCTTAAGCACCACAGACCTCAAAATGTAGTTTGCATATTAAGAAGTAGCTGATTATCGTGGGGTAGAAACACAGATCTTTAATTTTGTGCATTTTAGACACAGCTTCTGCCTGCACCACCATGCTGGAGATAATTGTGGAAATCTACATATTGAGAGGGAGGCTGTCGTCAGGGTCTGTTTTGGAGTGGGCCTCTTGTTATCTGCTATAATTCATGTGGTAGGATGAATATTACCACCTGAATTAGGCTATTATGCTGCCAGGTGGAGGCCAGTCGAGTTACAGGAAATAGTGATCATCACGTCATGATAATGAAGCAATTACTACAGGCTGTTCATAATACAATATTGAGTGCCAGATTGCAATCAACAGTGGCTAGATATTTTTTCATAGATCTTATGTCAAGTATTTATTAAGATATAATATACTCTTCCTTCCTGTTTCTATGGGACAGAGTGTGATATGCTGCAGCTGAAGAGGACCAGTATGTTATGTATTGTCCTGCTCATACAAATGCCAATAACATTACATTGCAAACTCAACAAATAAAAAACAGTAACTTATCATATAATGAGCAATAAAACATGAAATGGACATCTTCAATCTCACAGAAGTCATATTACAAACAAGCCTTTTCTCCTCAGGGAGATCATTAAACTTGCTTGTTTCTCTAACTCTACGGTTCTACCCCCTATTTGTTGTACATGGAACGATATTTTCTGAGTGCCCTGAATGTTCCACTGCAACCCGTAAAAAAACAAAAACAAAAGAAGATTCATAAATAAATATTTCATCTCATTAAACAAGAGATTTTTATGCAAAATGTCCTAGAAGTCCTAAAAATTTAACAACAAAATACATAATGTAACAGACCCAACTCTGGTGCAGTTACTTTTAATTGTGTGCTGTCCCTACAAAAATAAAGAATTAAAATAAAGATATAAATCAGGCAAATATAACAGCTCAGACAATCAGTTTTGTGATGTAAAAATTCTTTGGCACAAACATGACTTGGTTAAGGAATGGTTTGTGTTAAAATAAGTACTTGGTTTAAACAACTTCCTTTAGGTTAAATTACAACTTTGTTAAGTTTAGGGGAACTTAACTTGATTAAGGTTAAGGAACGACCACAGCCATAGTTAAAAAAGCCAGCATCACCCATGGATGAGTCTCAGGTTTCATTAGCCCATCTAAGGCTTTGTTGCTCTAACGTCACTTGACTTTTATTTTCCTTTTCTTCCGACCAACAAGAGTCATAATTACGAGGACAGCTGGAGGGTTTTACCAATTGAACATAAGAAAATTACATTCTTCAGCGTTTGCTTAAATAATACTGCTGTTTTTCTTGGGAGGACAGACTCAATAGGTCACAGTTAAAGACATTTCATGTGAGCCGCTTTTCAGGTAAAGTCTTTTTCAAAGCCCGGATCATCTCACTTGCATGTCGGATTTTTGGAGGTTCCAACACTGTATCACTACTGATGGCCAAAACTGGTGTAAACTTTTGAACTCCTACAGATAAGTGAATAGCTCTTTGATAAACTCTGGTAAATTTGACATGTTTATGGAACCCCTAAAAGTGTGAAATCCTAGATCCTTACCTAGTTTGACATTTCTTGGTGATACACCATTGACAGTTCCTTTGAGAAATATTGGACCTCCACCTGTCTGGATTACATGACGGGGGATTTTATAGATAAGGGGATGAAACTTTGTGGAAAACAGGAGCTGAATAATGCGAAAGTGCACATCAGTGACATAGCTGTCTGAGAGTGGGGGAGATGTGTAGTTCAAGGATGTGTGTTTCAAGGTGGATTTATTGTAGTTACCACTTTACAGTGAGTGTCAGATCATCAGAGGCTATTCTGTTGGATTGAAGATTGTTAGTTCTATACCAGGGAAATGCTTTGTCCAAGACAGACAGACCCAAATCTGCATGAAAAGAGGTTCTCAGTCAGCCTGGAGAAGTGTTATAGTGGGGAGGAAAATAAGTCTGAAAGTTTATAAAAAGATTTGTTTTGGTTATTGACTATAATTACTTGTTAGACAGCAGGTCCAATATCCATATGACATACTGTAGTGTGGGTCTGCAGAAGTACTATGTACTATGTACATGCCTCAGGAAGGCCCATGTCTAGTCTTACACAGAGCTCACCACCCTCTCACCACATTCCACCCCTCTGTTCTCCCCTCATCCTCCCCCTTAGTGCTATTGGGCCTGGGTCTACTGCTGCCTCTCTGCTAATGAGAACCATTCCCATCCAGCACCATATAAACCCACTAACACACACTTACCTCTGATCTCAGACCAGTAAATGTAGTCACTGTGGCCTGGTCCCACCACTTTACAGCTGCTAATTTAGCCACACAGCCCTGTGTTATCATAACCTTTCATGTAAAAAAGAAAGGAAAAGAGGGAGAGGAAAATAAATTGGTAACGTAGGTGCATATGGTACTTTGGGGACTGTTAAATATATAGAACACAAGAATATAGTGATCTAATAATGGGAAAATGTCCACCAGATGTGGGATGGTGTAAATAAAAATATCCAGATTGCGTGTAGTACATGGAAGTGATGTGTATATTTGATGACGCCGCCTACTGTAGATCCCCATTGGTTACAGCCCTGCTCAAATCTGTCTGTGATGTTTGTGGCTGCCTGACTTACAAGCAGCTGTTTTGTGCAAGAACAGCACCAGATTTGACAAGTTTAAAGTACATCAATTAAATTGCAAATAAACTGCTAATATTACTTGGTCACATTTTTGTTATACTGACAAAACATATACACCACCTCAATAGCGATGATTGGTGATTGTCCCAGCAGATTATAAGGGAAAATTAGGTGTAAAGGTGATGGAAAATATTCATATGATTCTGTGTAAAAACTAACTTTTAATTTATTTACTACTTACCTTTTCTTTCCTTTGTTTTCTGTCCATACCATCCTGGGGACAGAAAGGCTCTAAGGTTTCTCATGTTTCCTAGCTTTCAGTGGAGCACAGCAATATGTGGCTTTGTGGATCCAAGATGACAAACTTGTTCCAGTGGAGTGTTTGACTTTTTTTCCCGTTTACTTAAGAAGAATAACGTACAGCTCTGTAACTGTAATAATTTGGCAAATGATTGATTAAAGGAAAGAAATGCCTTGCAAAAACAGATAGAAATTGTGCGCTCTGTACAGAAAGTTGTTGACACGCTGGAAAAAAATGGTTCCTCCAAAGGCACCACAGCTCAACAGTAGTTTATAGTTAATCAGAGCTGTACTACATCACTAAGGCAAGACCACCTTTCTGAGACGATGCCATTAAGTTTGTTTCAAGTCTCAGCGTTGGTGATCCACGTAATTACAAAGCGTACAGTCCGACAGAACCTTTTCCTTTTTAATAGAGGGTGATGTATGTAAGCACTCCCTTCTTTCATGTAAAGGAAACCCCACACATATAATTATATCATTAGTTGAAGGAAAAATAGTCTGCACATATTTTGTCACTTTTCAAACAAAATATTCTCTTAAATGTGACAATTGGCTGCTCACATGTGATAGTAAATTGACTATGTTTGGGTTGTGGACTGTTGGTTGGACAAAACAAGTCATTTGAAGACATCACCTTGGGTTCTAGTAGGGGTAATAAAAAGACAAAAAAACAACAAATTCTTTTTACTCATTTTATGCAGATGGTGGTGTAGTGTGTTCTTCATACTATGACAGTTTTACTAAAATTACATATATAAAAAAAAAAATCATATGTATCATGATCAGTATAGTATTTCCAATACACAGCCCTAGGCTCTAGGCAATTATTTTCTGACATATTAGTTGCAGCCCATATGGGACTCCTCTGCTCCTCTTCTGTTGTCATGGTCATCTTTTCTGACATTGTTTTATATTTTTAAATATGTTTTGCTAGACTTTTGCCCCCAGTTATTTCCATGCCAGGGTGCGATTACCTGCCTTATCCTCTTGCAAACTATGAAAGAGCAGAACTAAGTAGCACAGTAGAATTAAGGGGGGAAGAAATGCTGATTTGCTCATTGCTATTGACCTCTGCTTCTAGTGTCCCTAGCCAACATCAAGGCTCCTCCACTCCCTTTCCCGTTCTCAGTTTCCTTCTGTCATAATGAAATCTACTCTTTAATTACAGCCACCATTTCTTTGCACTTCACTTATATTATAATATATTTGCCTTTTAAGTAGGCACTTAGTATGGCTTTTAACATTTCCCCCCTGAGCAGTATGCATAGAATAGACTGATTTCATTTAGGTCTCAACAGCCCCCTCTTGCCCCCTACCACTCAGCACACCCATCTCCATCCTCTTACCCACTATTTTCCTGTCTAATTTTGCTGTTTGCTTTTTTTGTCCTCTCTTCCCTATCAATTTGGGTCCTGCAGCCTTTTGTCCCTGAAATAACTGTGAGCTCCACCTACTTTCATCGGCCCACAATTTGCATGGTGGTGTGCCATAGTCCTCCCTCCAACCTTTGCCATATTTTTCTCCCGAAGCCTTTTGTGAATACTGCTCACGGTTCGAAATAGGCTCTGTGTACCTGGAAGCACTAAAGTACTGGAAGCAACCTGAATTGGTTTTAACTGCCTGCTACGACCGCAACGTCTCAGTGCAGATTAGGCCTGAATGGGACTGGAGGGCATGTGGAAGCGTAGTTGACAGGATTAAGTGGCTATTGAAGTGACTTTAGCTTCTTTTTTATAGAGCAGATGACAAGAAAAGAGAATAATTCAGCCCCCTCCTTCCTCTCTTCCTCTTGTCTTCCTTAGGCAAAGAAGAACACTATCTACAAATAGGATCCCTTGAAGGGTTTCGGATACCCAGTGAGACTTAGTGAGAATCTCTTTCTTGCTGTAATTAGATATATCTGATCTTAAACATTTAGCTATTCATCAGGGCCAGTTGTTCCAGGAACAAATGATTAAGACGTTTGTGCAAAGATTGCGATTATTGGTGTGCACTGTTGTGTGGGTGTGAATCTTTGACACATGTGAGTGTGCATGTAGAGGCGGGAGACGTGATGATGAGCATGTCAACAACTGGTTTACTAGTATTTCATTGTCTGGCAGTCCCAGTAAATAATTTATCTTTTTATGTTGTTAGGATGGAAAACATGAATAATTTGACTCCTTTTGGTGCAGCACGCAGTCACTCATTCAATACTGCTTAAAAGATTTAATTAATTTAAAAATAAAGTGGCCACCAAAACCAGCTTGTTGCATGTTTTTCTAAACTTGTAAGCATCACCTGAAGAGCAAAGACACTGCAGAGGGAAGCACCAAAATTGAAAAAGTAATGTAATGTGTATGCTATGAAGAGGTACCCAATACTGTGAGGCTTTACTCAGAGAGGGGTTGCTTTAAACACACTTGAATAAACCAGTTGTGTAGATTTTCTTGAAATGAAAACCCTGGCAACAGCATGTTGAATATTGCAATGCAGCAATCTCAGTAGCATCTTAAAATGCCTGTACTTTAATCTTACTTATCTATTCAGTAATTGTGTAACTAATAAAGCAGAATCATTTATAAAGTATGTTTTCCACCTAATATTTATAGTAACTATAAATGTACAGACCTTTTTAAAACATTAACTACAAAAACAGAGCTACACTGAGTTTTCCCATCTCACATTTTTTCATGACTCAGCTCCAAACACACACTACTGACACCCCTACACATTCACTTTCTGCCCTGCCTAGATATTCAGTAGTGTGGCAACATTAGCATATGAGTGGCTCAGTGTTTGGGTGAGTTTGTTCTCAACAAAGAGAGCCAAAGCACAGGTCAGCGTCTCTTATCCACTTCAATGGACTGCTGAAGGGCAAACAGTACTCCCAAAATGAAACGTTTCCAAACTTTCGCTCCAGTCTGGAGGAAAAGGCCTCCTTCTGGATCTTCATGTATAACTGTAGATATTATGAAGATGAATGCAGCAACAACCTTTAATTATTCATTGCCCTTAGCCCTGTATTGATGCTGTGTGTGCTCATGTAAGTAATGTATGCACCAAAGACATGTATTTGTGCATTCCTGCTACTACTGTCTGAGTGTTGTGTACGTTTATGAAGTGTACACAAATGCATGTATATGCCTGTGTGCCACCGTGTGCTTATGTATGTATATATTTGTGTTGACAGGGAGAGCGGTTGGCTCCTGCCCGCAGCCTGGCAGTTGTGTACCGAAGCATGGCGTCATCACCATCACTCTGCAGGCCCCTCGCTGCGCTACATACCCCGCAGGGCGGTTCTCTACTGCCCTGGCAATGATGAGCGAAAATTGAGGAAACTAGCCTCGCTGGATGTCGACTGCGCCGTCTTGGACTGCGAGGATGGTGTAGCCCTCAGCAAAAAGGTACACAAATACACAGATGCACATGTATAAATGAAAGGCAGCTTCATATGAGCAGGTCAGCAAGGAGCACACAAACACACACGCACAGCTGTGTGATCCTGAATGACTTTAATTCTGTCTCCCTCCTTCAGACAGGTGCTTGGTCTTAATCACTGAAAGGAAAACTACCTAAGGGAGATGTTTAAAACAAGCACATTTCACCCTATTATGATGGTATAAAGGCAGTGGTGCCCCCCTATCTGAGTCCTTTAAAACAAGGTGACCATGTCCCACTGGGTGAGCAGCGGGAAAGCACCAGATGCAGCAGGTTAAAAGCATTCTCTTCCCGCCCACACGACCTCCCCATTGGCCCTTCTGAACTGCCCATGAAATTGTGATTGGAGAGTGGGATAAAGAAGGGGCCCGGGTAAAAAGTTAACTAACAAAGGTTTTTAAGTCATGATAATAAAGATGATTGATATGGCTGGAGGCTGTTCCTGTAGTAGACAAAGACAATTAGATGATGGCCTGTGTGACTGACAGGCTAAAACTGTGACCCTTGCGATGGAGTTGGTGGATGTCAGAGCTTCTGTCTTTATTATGTGTTAGAGGGGGAAATGTGGAGAGGAATGCAGCAGTGACGCAGCCATTCAGGCTTGAGGAGAACTCAGACACTGGACTCTTGAGCTGTCAGCATGTGACAGGTCCACGTCTCTATCTTATTTCAACAAAAGTATCCTGCTTGAACCCACTTATTTCTTTCACCAACCCACTCGTTTCACATAAAACGGTAGACATTTTCAGCTCTGTCTGAGCAGGGAACGATTATGAATACTTAATATGATATGATTCATTGTTTTCTGTTCTTTTCAAAAGCCTTTCCTCTGTCAGTAATTAGCTGGTGGGTAGTACCTGTAGAGGATAGCATTAGTCCCCTGTATATCCAATAAGGGGAAAATGACATGAGCTCCAGGGCAGCTCAATCCCTTAACATGCAGAATACTTCAGCAGGCTTGCCTCCCTGTCTTCCACTTACAGCAATCAGAGTAATGCACTTCAAAATACCAACAATACATTCTGGAAAATAGTATTTTACCTCAATAGTTCCTTTCCTAATAATTCCATTACTTCTCTGATCTGGCTCCATCAGCTCTACATGATATAATGCATGATAGATTTCAACCATTTCTGACACCATAGGTCCATGTTGGCTTTTAAAGAGTCTGACACAGTGTGCCAAAATCCTGTAACCTATTATGTGTTTGCTAGGTCGTACTGTGTAATATAAAAATTAGTTATTTACTCAATAACAAAATGCACCTTTCCTACTGGCACCCTTTCTTCACTTCTCACACTCTCAGCTTCTTCTCCGCTGTGGCAATTGGAAATCCATGGGGGTTGTGTGTGTGTGTGTGTGTGTGTGTGTGTGTGTGTGTGTGTGTGTGTGTGTGTGTGTGTGTGTGTGTGTGTGTGTGTGTGTGTGTGTGTGTGTGTGTGTGTGTGTGTTTGAGAGAGTGTGTGAGAGTGAGAGTGTGTGTGTGTGTGTGTGTGTGAGAGAGAGAGAGAGAGAGAGAGAGAGAGAGAGAGAGAGAGAATACCACTAAGATATAGGTGTTCAAAATTTCCATTTTCAAAAGTGTCTTGTCTTTATTTGTCTTTTTTATCACACACACATAGGGGGGTATTTACTAAGTAGTTGTAGCCCCTCCTCGCAGATATTTACTAAAAGGTTGCACTGAGAAAATATTGTGTGTTAGGATTCATGCAATATGTATTTTAGGGTGTTCGTCTCAAGAGATGCAAAACATGGCATGAGAGATGAAATGTTTTACAAATAGAGGCTGCAACAGATTTAGTCATTGTCGATTACATTTAGCATCCATGTTCGTCTGACAACTATTATTTTAATTTATAAAGATGTATACACTTTTTATTTATTTACTTATTATTATGTATTTATTTATTTTTAATTTTATATACTGAGATGATGTGTGTATATAACAAGTGATACAATGTAATACATTTGGGGATTGGTGACAAAGCTGACATGAGTAAATACAAACAGCAACAAATGGTTATGATTGAATATGGATTGAAAGTGTAACCAAAGGACTGTAGCTGTAGGGTGTGTGTATTAGAGACGGTGCAGGGCAGTCTGGGAAGTTTATTTGTAAAGTTTGACTGTGTATTGGGCTTGTAGCGCTGCCAGTATTTGAGTGACCTGCACAACAACACTGCACCTGAACGCATCCTGAGTAGACACTGGTGTAGTACTGAAGCTGTTGCTGCTGTGCTGCTAGCATGCTACTAACTACCCCACATGTGTAGACACGGTGTAAATTCTGTTTTATTGGAAGCAAGAGTGTAAAGTCAACTTTGGTCCCTATTCAGTAACCGTTCAGATAACTAGCGACTGAGCAAAAACTTAACTTTATTTATTTATATGCTGCTTCAGTGGTTTAATTTCTTTCTCTTCTATAGTGATTTATAAGTGTACTCCAGGGTGTGTCTCTGAAACCGTACATAACAGTTTATGTGGGGTGGTTGTGTTTCCAATTTTTGGCGACATCTGTCTCATGTTACTTTTGAGTTTTGATGCATTCATTGATGCATTAAGTCGCTTTGGACAAAAGCATCTGCCAAATAGATGTAATGTAAAGAGCTTAAATGGCAGCACTTCACGCAAATCAGATGCACATGCTACTGGACACATTTACATCTGCTTGAAAAATTGAAAAACAATTCTATAAAAAAAATTCTGTCTACCCCCAGTAATTTGTGGTTGGCTTTCTTAAAATTTACCATAATGTCTTGGCAAAAAGATTACCCCTAATCTGCCTTCTATATTATGTTAGATTAAGATCTGATCTGGGACCAACCGAATCATAAATAAATGAAAGATTTTAGCTTTTTCATTGTGAGTGTGTTTGCTCTGACAATTTCTACAGTGTATACTGTAGCTTCGATTATATTCACCATGACGACCGCACAGTTGGCACTGTGTGTTTGCCAAGAGATGCCAGGCCTCAACAATGGTCTT
Organism: Dicentrarchus labrax; assembly: GCF_905237075.1. Classification (NCBI taxonomy): domain Eukaryota; kingdom Metazoa; phylum Chordata; class Actinopteri; family Moronidae; genus Dicentrarchus; species Dicentrarchus labrax. The sequence goes on from NW_026136706.1 coordinate 20,904,905, forward strand.
GTAATGCATGTCTGTTTTTTTCCGAGGGAGGGAGAATGGGAGCAAAGCAGAGACTAAGCTCCCTAAATGCCATCCTGAACCTCTTGTTTGGTGACGGCAACAATGGGTTAGGTGAAATGCGAGGTTAGTTACCAGGTGTGCATGGATAGGTCTTAAATGGGGCTACTGCCCACAACCACCCTCCTATTATGTGTTCATTAATGTATTCTTTTCATTATCTGTCACCTTCACCTTAAAACAGGGAACGATATTCATGACAAAAAGGTACGCCGTGAAGGTCAGTCCGCCCCCTCCCCATGAAAATTGAAATCCGGGAGTGCCCGCTTTAATTGCCTGCCGCTTTGACTCCAAAAATGTCTGTGCGCTCCATCTTGGCAGTAATGCTGGCTGCTTAAGAGGCAGGGAGATGAGAAAAAGGAGTAAAGGGTATGAGCCACCCAGAGCTTGCTAACTGTCACCACAGACCCAGAGGGGAGAGAAGGAGGAGGAGAGAGGGGAGGGAAGACAAGGCTGACTGCTCTAACACTCTTACACATATCATCATATCTGTATGATCAGTGGGGTGGAGGAAGAGGGAGGGCAGGTTGAAACCCCGGAGCGGAACTGACGGCTACACCTGTCCTCTCTCCTCCTCTCTCCCTCTCTGTCTTGTTCTTTCATTGTCCCTCTCTCTCGCTCATCTCCCCTCGCCAGGGTCCTCAGGGTTAAGATTGTTTATCTCTCTCTCTCATGTTCTCTTGCTGTCTCTCTGTGCCCTATGGTCCAGTATTCCTCCTGGTGTTTCTCTCTCTCTCTCTCTCTCTCTCTCTCCCTCTCTCTTTTTCCCCACATGGGTCCCTCCATCCTCCCTGACTCCCCCCTGCCTCCCTGCCGTAGAGATTCTCTCCTAATCCCTGGAAGTTTGGAACTAATGAACTAACTGCTGAGCCGCTGCCACGGAGCTTGGTCCCAAACTATACTGTACTTCACACTCGATTTCCTCTCCAGATGGCATGGTGGCGCGGCCGACACGACGGGGAGCACCTCTCACACACCAGCACGCGCCTGCAAATGCACACGAGTAGACAAGACATGCAGAACACAAACATGCACACATGGCAGAGCGTGCACATGCAGACACATGCAGACATTCACACACAAATGCACGCACAAGCACATACACAAATTGTTACAGCCCACTGTACGTCAGTCAAGCATGACAGAGGACCAGTGTCCTGCATTCACTTTCAGCACATTACAGAATCAGGGCCACTTGTTAGTGTTTAAAATGAGTTCATTCACGATTTTGTTCATCTGAAGGTTTATAAACCATCTCAAATAACTTTGTTGATACAGATCAAACCCGCAGTAGCATTTATTGGGCCCACGTGGAAGCTAGAAACCCATCATTCCTGGATACAGTTTTATGAGTACATTCAATTCAATTCAATTCAATTCAATTCAATTCAATTCAATTCAATTCAATTCAATTCAATTCAATAGTACATGGATATGATTTCATCCAAACCTACTTGATTCCAAGTTTAATTGGTGCAGTTACTCTGTTTGATGGTCCTAATTAGCAAAAGAATAGGAATTAAATTTTAGAGGAGAGATTAGAGATTGCAATTTAAAGTCATTTTTTTCCCATTCTTTTTAATTAATAAACAGTTACAGGTACGTCATACTTCATGACACAGATGTACATGAAGTACTGATTATTGTTAATTACCAGCCATCTTCCATGTTGTACTTAAAGAGTTACCATATAAACATATAATATAATTCAGTCTTATGCAGTCCTAAGACAAACTACAGCTTCATAAAGGACGCAATTATTGTTGGTCAGTTGTATTAAAACTGTAACGTCTTATGCAAGAAAGGGTAGTCATAGGCCTAAATTGCATCTGGTGTATTGAGATGACCGTTTCACATAATGAAAGTCACAGTAAAGTGAAGGTTGTGAGTGGTAAAATCACATTTACTAGTCATTAGTAATGTATTTTCAATTACTTTACAGAAAGACTGTTCTGTTTCTTGCTTTGAGGCCTTTAATGAATGACTGAGAAGCAGATGGTTACTTGTCTATGTAGTAGTAGTTAATTCATAAAATAAACCATTAACCCTGACTGTTTAACCTTATGTCCTTCCCCTGCACTACTGGCCACTGGTCTGGAGACCGACCTTTGTAGTTGCAGTGAGAGCAGCTGAGGGAAGAATAGATGGCACCTTGTATAGAGTGGATGACATTATTACGCTTTATTACCTTTTTCTGGTTGTAGTGCACTCAATATATGAGCTGTGGTCTATATGCATGAACTGCGTCTGACACCAGAGATTTTTAACTTAACATAAATTATGCAGCCAACTGTCAACTGATACGTGACCTCAGTTCAATGCTCACTGTGTTATTCCAGAGGACACTGAAAGATCTGCTCTCCGTTTAAGTGGATTCAAATGACTAAACTCTTGACAGAAAGAGCTCCTGGGAAATAATGTTAGCCAGTTGAATTATGAATACTGAACATTTGTAGTTAGCATGCGTCAGTATGTGTGTGTATTTACATCTGTGTATATACATGATCTTGTGTGTGTGTGTGTGTGTGTGTGTGTGTGTTTGTATGCTTGTGCGCTCAACACCTCAGAGGGCCCAGGAGACTCGAGAGAAACTCCCAGTCAGGCTGCCAAGACTCACAAACGGGATGTGAGCTGCTCAGCCAGAAAATAGACCCTGTTCCAGCTAGATCAGAAAGACCTTCATTCCAAACCTTACTGTCTGTCACAGTGCATGTGTGTGTGTTAAGTGTCATGTGTCAGGTATCGATTGGAGTCCTTTGGGAGAGTATGATAGGCGAGCGAGAGGTCAGGGTACATAGGAGAGTGATGACAGCGCTGTGATTAGCATTCGTTGCTCAGGTGTGGAGAGGGCTAGTCTGTTGTTGGAGCGCATAGAAAGTGGAGGGATTGAAAGGAGTGAGTGTTTTAAACACTTTTTCTCATGCGTGGCTTTTTAGATATCAATATAAGTCATAGATTACATTTGAGCTTTCTCTGGTCTTTTGATTTGTCTTTTGAAATGCAGCTCCAGATACCGTGGGTTAAGGGCGAGGACTAAGGCAGAGCCAGGGAATCGGAAAATGCTGAGACATAGAGAACAGAGAGGCCCTCTCTCCCTCTCTCATTATCCTGTTACACTCTTGTGTTTTCACTGGCAGGGCCGCCGCCCGCACTGCTCTGTGCTACGTGGGCTGCGCAACGCAACACTTGGAGAGTAACCCCAGTAGAAGGAGTGATGATGGAGAAGGCGACGAGGAGAGGAAAACATGAAAGAATGGGAGGAGAAGGAAAGGAATGAAGCAGATGTTGGCACACGAGGGGGAAAAAAATAAGCAATGCTATACCTCTTATTTTGCAAGAAATTACTTAGTTTTAATCTTCTGTCTAATGCCAAGGCCCGTTAAGTAATCAAACCCCAGCTAGCTATTTGAAACATTGTCAAATTATGCTATGCTGCTAAAACAAATAATAACAATATAGATGAAAGAGATCAAATTGAAAATAAAATATAATTATATACAGCCATATCAAATTTGTTCAATATAAAAATGATATAAAGGTTACACTTGAGGAATTAGTCTAAGGCACTGGTTCAACCTGGGGGTCTGGACCCCTACTAGGGGTCGCTGAAAATCTATACAAGGGGTCATGAGGCCTTCTTGATTTTAAGGGGTGTAAGAAAAAGTAAAAAAACTACACAGTAGGTCTATATCAGCATTCAATTCACTTCTGTGAGGAAAAGTAAATGTGAAATAAATTGTCTAATAGAACAATAGCTAAACGCCAGGGACAAGAATTAGTAAGTATTTATGATTGTTAAAAATATAAAAAATACATCATACAGACAGAGAATTGTATAAAAAGTTCCTTGATCAGGAAAAAAATCATCCAAATCACTAGTTTTACACAAACTTCTAGCATTTACAGAATTCACCATTTGGGTTAATTATACAGTTTTGAATATAATATGAAATATCCATAAAATATGTTAGTCAGGGTTTGTCAGTTTAAGGGGTCACTTAAGGAAAAAGATTGGGAACCACTGGTCTAAGTGAGAAATGTAAACATATAAAGTGTAAAAATGTGATCTGAAACCTTGTGTGGATGCTTCCAGTCAAAGCTTTGCTCGGTGTGCCATTTATTGTCATCATGCAATTAGTTGCATTTTTCACATGTAGCCTCAAAACACATGTTTGCAGTTTACTTGTGTTTTCACACCTTCTTCACCTTATTAACACTTTGGTCACATGAACTGATTATGACTCACATGGATCCGCCAATACTTATTTTTTCCACACATCATATGGCTTCGGTTTCATTTGCACAGCCTCAAGAACATTATAGCAGAGCCCTAGGTTACAAAAGTCTGCAATCTTGAGGTCGGAAAAACCTAAATTTTGTAAAATGCTCTCCTATTTTAAATGTAGCCTACTTAACATGGTTTTGTTCCTTTTATGAAGCAGCATACACTGTCATATGGTAGGGCTCGCCAATATTATCGCTAATAGTACAAAAAATTATTATTGGAGCTTTTAAACACACACATTTATTTATATTATTACAGATATTTATATGATTTATACTAAATTTAACCACGGATGATCTACTGTATGGCATACTTGTGTATGCAGCTTTAAGATAAATGGGGAGGGAGGGGAGGGAAGATTATCATATTTATTGACCTGATTCAGCAAGGTTGCGCTGACTCATAATAGCAGAGAGCACCTGGTCAGTAGCTATACTTGCAGTTTCACCCCAGCCATAGGTCATGTTCTATTTGTTTATTTCTTGCTCCCAATGCGTTCTTTCCTTCTCCCTGATGCACATATTCTGTCACCCTCTGGTACAGAGGTCGGATTTGCACCCAGTGCTGCATCGGACAACGGCATTCCAAACTTCATTTAGTTTGGAGCCGCTATTGTTCTGCCCAGATTTAGGAATACCTGATAGGCTCACGATTTGAGCTCATACAGCCTTCAAAGCTCACTAATAAAGCCAAATCTAGCTCACTTACTTACCTTAATAATAATAATCACAGTTAAAACACACTTAAAATCAATCATTTATTTCAAAGAAGGCTAATAGAGACCTCAAATTAAGCATAATTAGTCCTGTTAGTTGTTGTGAGTAGTATGGACACACGTTATTGGTGGAGACGGCTGTACTGGGATTTGCAAATGAGACATAAATCATTAGGAAACAAACTGATGCATAATCACCAATAAACAAAACTCAGTACATCATTTTAATTATGCCGAGAATAGATTATATATCTTGAAGAGATAATGAATGATGAGCCTGGCATTTTCCCTACAAAATGGATACATAGCCTTGGGAATACATTTCCCAAAAAACATTGCAATGCAGCTTGTAATGAACTGTAACCAAAGAGCTGTAATGAGTTGCTTTCATGGCTAATTAAAGTGAGTAAATAGTGTGTAATAACTAGCTGTTTATTCTACCTCAGGCTGTCAGTTTTGACCAACAATGACAAGCAGGTTTTATGATTTACAAATTCCTCCTGCTCTATCCTGCTAGTTATGTCTTGTTGTCTGGCGTGACAGGATAACGGATAACACGGTGTGCCTCCAACTGACAAGAGTGAAGGCCCGAATCTCCTTCTGCTATGTCTCAGTTATCAACGTACCCTGAATTAGTCAGTCATCTCTCTCCAGCTTTCTGGAGTGCAGCATGTCACTTGTCAAAACCCATCCACAACGACTTGAAATCTGCTAACACACACACGTGCACACACCGACACACACGTACTGACAAAGACAGACGAACAAATGCGCACACAGTCGCACTTCAGGCAGGCAGCCTTCACCTGAGATAGTCTACAGCTCATTTTAAATGGCATCGCGAGTTGCACAGCAGGATGCAAAACGCCAGCTCTCGAATGGTAAAAAAACAACTACGCTCCTTGTGACTCATGATTTCCTACTCTTTTCACACAAAACCATAAATATACACTTTCAGAATAAAAAAAACACAGCACTCTGCTGTTTGAAGGCACTGTGTCAGTGATGTACATACATGTTGTTTTTGAGAATGCAGACAGACAATACAATAGTATGTCTTACATGACCCTGGTTTATGCCATTTGTCTTTTGTGTATGTTGGTGTTTCTCAGGCTATTGATACAACAACAACAATTATTTCACTAGAAAAATATATTTTACCCAATTTTTATGCCCTTTTCAAATACACATTTAATATTATGCAGAACTCTTTATTTATCCTCATTTCTATCCGGTATACACAGTAACTACCACTGCATTGAGATCTAATTCAAATTGAATGAAACAACTTTTGTGTGCGAGTCTACACCCATAGTCTGTCCAGAGGCGATGTTTGGCGTTGCTTGTTTCAAGCTGTATGACGGCAGGCCTGCGCCATCCATGATCTGATGCTGGAGAGGAAAGTGGTCCCGCTGTGGACTGTACACACATCAGTTTGGACGCTCCAGTCTGATGTGGTGTCTACAAGGCTGTAGCCATGCTGTGTCATGTATACACAGCACTCTGTAGGATCCTGTGCGTCAAGGCTCAGGCTGTGTGTTAAGGAGCTGACCTCGCTCTCTGGAAGGTCAGCCTCACTGCACTTAAAAAGCTTCTTGTGTGCATCTATGCGTTTGACGGGCCCTGCCCACCTGGCCGACTGCTCGCCTGCCTGCCTGCCTTGTGTGTCAGCTTCTAATGATGAGGATGATGGAGGGAATCAAAGAGGAGATGGAGCTGACGTCGGGGCGGGCTCTCCATGGGACACCAGGTGATTGGGGAGGGAGCTTTGAAGCAACTTGTTGGATGGCTGTCCATTAATGTAAAATATTTCCTTTTCAAAGGGCTTTATTCAAGCTCAGAGTAGCGGAGCCCATAGGGGTCAAGGTGTCTGGCGGAATAATCTATCTCTCGCTTTAGAGAGCGAGAGATAAAAGAAAGGTTAGCGCACAGTGACCTGGCCATCTCCTTAGCCATTCCTGGCGTCATGGTTTCAGAGATACTGTCGCAAAAGAAGAAAAGTGCATGAGACAATCCTTGCAATGAGTGGTCTCTGGTTACATTAAAAGAATTTTATACATGCAGGCAGCTAGTATATCAGGCTGAGGTTGAAGCTCCAGTCTATTTGATCTGTGAATGTTATAAACCATGCTTTTTGATCATTTCTGCATTGCTATTTATTTAGTTTGGTCAGGGATCAATGTGACTCCTGACATAAGAGGCAACCAGCCATTCTTGAAGATCAATTCTCTCCAGTCACCGTGAACTGGGGAGGGACAGACCAAATTTTATCCACCAAGTAGCAGGTTTATGAAGAGTGAATTATGGCTGTGTAAATCGCTCCATCCGTTTTAAGTTACCACGATACAGTTACAGGTCCATCTTGGCTTATGAGCGGCAGTCAGACAGAGTAACAGAGAGGTTACAGCAAAACTTGAGTAAGAGTCAAAGATCACAGTGCACTCATCATACGGTGTGACAGTCCCTCTTGTCTCATTCAGTGAGGCAAAAGGGAGACATAGATGACACACAGCAGTCCAGCCCGCTCATGACCCCTATTAAATCCGAGCAAATCTTTGATATGTACTTTGATACCATATTTTATTGATACTGGAGGGGTGTTCATAATATCAAGTACAGTTCTGCATTCCAGGAGATCAGACCGAGGACTGTTTTGTCTCAGAAGCTGTCCCGTGACCCCTGAGGGGTCCCCATAAGCTCTCATACAACTGAACCGAGGTTGACTCCAGTCCACTTTAGTTTTTACAAGAGAGTGTGATGTATGGGCTCTCCATGTTATATCTGTCTACAGTTTCTCTTTCATGCACACACCCACATTAATTCAGTGGTCTGGCTAATAATCATTGGCCTGTTTAGATATTCTACTCACTTATGTTTTCCCCCAATTAATCCAAAACATTTGCACCGTCAAGTTTTCATCAAGTATGAGTTTCCATCACATGGCGTGATGCTGCATTTGCCACCATCCATTTTAAAGACCTACGTTGTATTTCACAGCTTAAGCATCTTCAGAACTTTGCTGGTACACCCAGTAATCTCTCAATCAGTTTGAGAGTATTTCCCTTTATACTACCTTTTTAGTAGTATAAGGGGGGGGGGAATCCCAATTTAAGCATCTCCACAACACACATGCACACACGCACACCTACACGCGCACACAAACACTCAAAGTCTCCAGCCTCTGATCTGAACTGACAACTCCTAAGCTACCGTTTCCTCATGCTGCTTAACTCAGACCACATTTCTCCCAGAGAGCCTCTCTCCTCTCACTAGCCAGACTTCTCTCTCCCATTCCATCCCTCTTTCTCTCCGTTCTCGAAGCCCAGCATCTGGTTTGAATATAGCGGTGTGTGCTACTGTGTTACTGATAGAAGTTGGGACTGTAGGCTTCTCTTTGATTTTTCCATCCTCCTCATCTCTCTTCCTGCTCAGCTCATACAATGCCTGCATTGAGAGAACAAAGTTGAGTGTGCAGCCTCTGTTTTGTTGATTTGTGATACTGTATAAAGATGAACTGCGGTCGAGGGAGAGTGCAGATGTGCTGTGTTATTTTGTGTGGGTTATATGTTAAAGTTTCATCTTCATATTACTTGTTACACTACTATATTACAGATTCATGTGTGCTTTGTGAATTTCCCACTTTGAGCACACATTATTTGTGTCTGTAATGCAGTGTTTATTTTTATGATAATATTAGTAAATGTTATTTATGTAGTGCCATTTCCTTGAAGGAAATTTCACTTTAACTGCATTCTTGGACAATTTATCCTCTCATTGTTTTCGTGAATGTTGAATTGGGTCGAACAAATTACAATTTTTCAATCTTTCTTTAGCAGTTTTTGTGCTCTGTTTAGCATCCCTCACAGTAATGCTTGCTTTTAAAATGTTCCGTTTTGAAATGAGTAATTCCAAAGTGCAGTCACATGAAGTAATCATGATTTTTCAGGGTTTTTTTTCTGTTTTATGCTCCAGACAGAGGCCAGGGAGACCATTCCCAGGATGTTAGCAGAACTGGATCTGGGCCGAACAGAGAAGTGTGTGAGGGTGAACTCGGTGTCCAGTGGCTTAGCTGAGGCTGACCTACAGGTCATCCTGCAGGCTGAGGTTCTCCCTCCTGCCATCATGTTGCCCAAAGTGGAGGACATGCAGGAGGTGCAGTGGGTAAGTTACAAATATTAGCCCACCTTAGAAGTGCTCCTGTAGTGTTTTTTAAAGTCAAAGAGGGCTTAATGCAGTAGTCTGCAAGCAATTTTTTTCCCCGAACCACATGTAACCTCTTCCTAAAAAAACAAAACAAAACACCAAGTTGCATTACATACAAAAACTAAATAAGACTAAAAATACCCATTTCTCGCTTTCACCTCTGGGTGTCTTTTTTAAAATACACAGTGGTACTCTTCCACAAAGTCATGAAGTAAGAGGAAACCACGGGAATCTTCAAAGCAATCATAACAAACTTTTCCATTTCCCAGTAAAAGTGGGAATCAATCCCTGTGGCAGGACTCGGGGACAGACAGAGTGTTTTTCTTGGCTGCCGCTCAAGAAACGGATGACATTTCTTCGGATTAGCTTCAGAAGCCCGATAGCTTTCTGTAACAACACAACGTTGCCTTCTGCCGCTCCTGAACTTACTGGAGACTGCCTCGAACAGTGTCATGTTGTGGCTAAGAATTAATTTAATTGTAGTCAAAGCAGGTTAGGGTTAGGGGTTAGACAGACAGGTACAACAAATGAAAATATGCCGCAAACCTGCATTACGTTCTCTTATTATATTATATATAGTTTTGATATTGAAAACATATTTTAATTGTCCACATATTTTGCTAAATCTTCCCAGTTACTGACTACTGCATGTGAAATGATTGCCCACTGATATTGTTCCCAGTTTCTCTTTTGCAATTTGTCCATACTAACTGGGCCTGCGCTGTAGTTAAGAGGTGTTTGTCTGGGCTTGGCCATCCCTCTGGCTTTCTATAAAGGGGCGCTGTACGGATGTCAGGTCCCGAAAGGTCAGGAGACAGTGACATCATTAATGCAGGCCTTTCTGATCAGCTCCATATGGGTCACTTAACCAGGAGGAAGCAGGTTACTGTCTACCTCCTTCACTGTTTGTGTCTGAATATAGTTCAAAGGTGCTTTATTGATGTTCAGTTCAAAAGTACTTTTTGCTAAAAAAAAAAAAAAAAAAAAAAAGATATATATGTCACTGCTTGTTTTTTTTTTTTTCCTTTTTCTCTCTCTTTGCACACACATTCACATGGACAAGCAGTTTACCTAAGCAGTTTTCGAAGTGGCTGATTTATTTTTTAAGCTTTTTCGTTATTGTGTCAAGCTACAAACATTCAGAACAGGGTTTGGTGATTAAGCCATTAAGATTTGTTTAGAAGAAAGAGAGACATAGTCAATAGTGAAAGGTGGGTGCATGGTATGGCTTTAGTCTTACTATGCACGCACACACACACACACACATATATATATATATAAACACACATATATACATATATATATATACTCATACATGGTCTTGCGGCAGGAAGTTTTTAACTAGTGGTTTTAATTAGAAGACATCTATTTCCTGCTGCCTTTCTTCCAAGTATAATTGCTGACAGGTGTTCACAAATTCTCTCCCTCAACTCAGCCGTTTCTCTCTTTGCTAATTTTTCTCACTTTACAAAAAAAGGTAATTTTTTTTTCGGCATTCATATCTTTGTTGTTAATGTTATTACTATTACTAAAATGTGGATAATTTCCAGCTTATGTTTTATTTTTATTATTATTATTATTTTTTTGCATTTTTTGAATACAATGTAAATCTGTTTGCACATTTGATTTACAGTGTGTTGGCTATCAGTGTGTTTCGGCATCAGCAGGTGCATGTGTGCTCCTGAAACAGAGTCAAGTCTGTAGATCTGGATGGGACCTTCATTGATTCATGTGTGCTCATCTAATCTCATCTTTGTCCGTCCAACTTTTTTCCTGTCTCCTTCACGCATGCTTTTCTGTGGGCCTGTGTTGTAAGCATGTGTCTGATTTTCTCCACTCTTGTAAGGCCATGCAGTAAATCCCTCACTTGTTTATTTTTCTCCCTTTTTTTATTGATATTAGCACAGGAACCTCCAGACTGATTTGTCGCTAAAAGATGGACTTGCTTGTTTCCCTTTGTGTGGAAATCTTTAGCTCTGCCTTTCTCCTCTCCCCCAGGCCTTGTGTGACTGACAGGCCTTATTGGGCTATAACAGGCGTAACTCCCTCCTTTGTCTGAGGACAATTCTCACACAGATTCGGAGCCGTGTGCATTCTTTGCCCACCACACTATTTGGTGTGCACTGGGACCGAAAGAATCGCACCCTGTCCCGCTCCTCCTCCTCTACTCCTCCTCCTGTCCCCTCCCCTCATCCCTTTCTCCGCTTCCCCTCTGTGAAATGAACACTTCAGCAGGCCGGAAACATTTAATCTGGCCCCCTTTTGAAGAAAATTAATTGAAACTTGTCCCACTATAGCCTCCTTTCTCTAGCTCCATCTCTCCCTCCTTCTCTTTTCATGATTGGGTGGCAAAACTGTCAGAGGGCTTGTTTGTAGCGTGGCTGTGAATGGCAGGAAGAGGTGTTATTTCTTCCTTTTTCTATTCTTTTATTTTTTCTAATTCAGTAGTGAATAACATCTTAAAGGGTCCTAGTTTTGAGAGCCATTGACAGCTAATGGTTGCTGTACGCGCCAGAGCAACAATGAACAAGCACTATAGTCCCTCTTATGCAGTGTAAATCAGGCCCTCAAAGTGCATAATAGCTGAAGAGGAGAATACAGCAGAAGGACAGAAACATGTAATCGGAGAGGCTAGGGGGCTTTTTATCCAGTGGTGCCACATTGAGCTGTCATTTGTTTTCCTCCGGCAGAATCCAAACAGCCTGCGCAGCTCGCCGCAGCCTTGTTAGGGTTTGCGTGGCACAGTGTCGTGGTGGTAATCTCTGCGTGTAATATCAGCTAGGTTTCCCCACGACGGGCCATATCTATCTAGTTTCCTCTGTCACAGAAATAGGTTTATCTACACCCTCTTTTCACACTCCCTCTCAGACCCCCCCACCCCTTCCTGTGTTTGCGAAGGAGGGGGGATATTATGCTAAGCCCCCAGCGTTAGTTTTTATGTTGCCATAGCAGCCTTGCTCCCACAGGGTTGTGACCTCAGATGATTACAGTACAAAGCCTATTGGGTCTTGAAAACCTCTTTGAAGATGAAAAGTCTTTGATGGTTTGTATTTATGCAAATCTCTCAGATATGATTTATCCAACTGAGATTGAATGGAGAGATGATTAAAATTGCCCCTATTTTTGAAATCCTTCAATGGAGGCCCACTCTTTCAGTTTTGAGAACAAGAGTGGTGAGTGCGAGCGCGGGGGTTATTTTGCTCTTCATTTAGAAAAATAGCAGTGCTGTACCTGAGGTTATTTATATCTGTCTTTTTCCTGGTGTGTCAAAGAGGGAGCGAGAAAAAGAAGAGGAAGGGGGGACATGGAGTTAGACATTTCTACTCTGAGCTTTTGGGCCCTCTCCTTTTTTTTTTTTTTTTTTTTTTGACTGGCTTTGAAAGGAAATATCTGACGGTGGGGGCTTTTGTGTGTTTCCAGATGATAGATTTTGGAATTTGGGCTACCCCACTGGCAGTCCAGGGCTAGCTGTGAACTGGTCTGTTGGAAAAAATTGAAATGCTTTGGTCTTCAAAGAATTAAACTTGGTTTTAAAGCCCTACTTAGGTGAGCTTGCATATTAGCAGGAGTCGTGCAGAATAAAGGCCTCAGCAAAGTGTCACATCACACTCTGATTGTTGCTCCAGTCTCCCTGTTCCCTGCCATGGATGGGGGGGGGGGACGCAAAACAGAATAATGTTGGAGTTAAACACACTCAAAGACATCCCAAATCTTGTTTCTTCTCCCCTTTTTTCCATATTTTGTTTCTTCTTTGGTTTGCTGTGTGTATGCATGTGCTCGTGCGTGCATGTGTGCATTTACATGTGTGCACATTCTCAGGGGAGCACATGCTGTAGTTGTGCAGAGCCTATGAAAGAAGGTAGAGCAGAAGACTTCAGACGCAGGGGGAACCCTGGTGATAATGTAAAATATTTCATTTCACCCGCTTTTGTTGCTGCTCTCCTGTGCTCGCTCTCTGCGCTATTTGAACCCTCATAGATGTGTTACTGAATAAGGACTGAAATGGGAACAGTGCAGGTAATAAAGGTGTCAAGATTCGTATCAAAAGTGAGTTTTTGCACGTTAAGATTTCTTTTTTCTCCTCTCGTCTGTCTTACCCCACAGTGGATTTTGAAAGACGTGTCATGTCATTTATGTACTTCTTCTTTTTTTTTTTCTTTTTTTTTTACTGCTGAACCGTTTTTTTTCTTCTTCCAGTTTTGAATTCACTCTCACACAGTAGCTCAGTATCTCAGTATGAGGTTCCTGTTTTTCACATTCATATAACTGATAATGCATTGATAAGTCCACTGAGGCTGGCAGCTACACTTTAACCACACATTCTACAGAAGAGCAAGCACTTGGTCAGAAATACAGTCCTCCAGAACATATTTCCTTTAATGGTCTGTGTGTATCATAGTCCATATATCGCACAGGCTGATCATCATAAAGGAGATGCTCCAACAAACGTCTAATAAATGTGGTGACTATGATTGTACAATATAGTGAGAACAAATTCATTTATTGTGATTGTTTTGGAGGTTTATTGTTTTCTATTTACAGAAACAGTGAGTGTTGTTAATGAGTCGTGCGTGAGATTGTGTGCCGGTGTGTTCAGTTTGTTGACAGGTTTCAGCACAACTTGAAAGGACGGGCACTGACAGAACCCATTCGCCTGGTCACCTTTGTGGAAACCGCTGTGGGCCTGCTCAATTTTAAGGTAAATTACAAACAAATCCCCCCCAAAAAACTGCCTGCGTAAGACATTTTGCAGTTTGTCCATTGTTCACTTTAGATTAAAGACTGTGTCAGCGAGCTGAGCGCTCCACGTGTCCCAAATGAAAGGGTTTCAAAGCTCTCGGACAGTCTCTCAAAATGAGCCTTTTGAGCCTTTTTTTTTTCATTTCCTTTCTCTGTGTCTGTCTGTGTGCGTCTCTCTCTATCCCTCTCCAGACACGCTGACATTTTTTAATTAGAACTGTTTTAATATCATCATAGTGGAAAAGTTCTTAATGATATTTTGGCAAGCATCAAAGCAGTTCCTGTTATAGTACCGCACGACCTTCAGCTACATGGGGAAAAGGGCATGGTTTTGGGCATTTGGGGAGAAACAAGCTGTCGTTTGATTCGTCTATCACTTCTCCACTCTAATTCTGTGACTGTGTTTGTGGTTGTTAGTATGTGCGTGTGTTTTGTTGGCAGGGGGTGCCTCTGTGTGCTTTCTTGAGAACACCCTGTATCTTTGCCCAGACTGAACCCCAGGTTACAGGCACGAAAAAAATCGCTGTGGCACAGCTAGTGGTGAAATTAATTTGGAGGCCAACAAAAGCAGGAGACATGTTCTTATTGTTTCACGCTCTTCACCACAGACAATAACATTCCAGATTTTTTTTAAATGTATTTTGCTTTCCTCGTTTGATAATAATTGTGGCCGTTAGTCTCATTTTTCTGTACAGGTACTAATATGGTATCTGACTTATATTTCAGTACCTCTTTAGAAAAACAGAATTTCTTGTAAAAATATATTTTTTTAATTTTACATAATAGACTTCTCAATGCAACAGTAATTCACATTTTTCTTAATACAAAATAGCAGTATAAGATCTTAAAATCAATACAGCACATAATGCAAAACATAAAATAGTCTGTTAATAAATTGTTGTAGAATAAGTAAAGAAAGATAAATCCAACCCAGCATTCGATGCCAGCTTTCAGTACTTGTCAGGTTTTAAAACTTTATTGTTTCAGCCAGTGACTCGTGTAGAAACATTCAGAATGGTACTCAAAAAGTATTTATGGTACTCGCCACTACTTAGATAACTAAGATAGTCTTGGGCCAAGAGTGAACAGGCATCTGTAGTATTACTGGCTGTATTGGTTTGTTTCTATTTATGTATAGTATGTTTCCATGCAGGTGGAATATTTGAAGGGTTTGTCCATTATTAGCAGTCTTTATGAAAAATAAGCTGGACTAAAAGTTAGGAGTTGTGTTCATTTGCATATTTGTTGGAGAGAATAAGAATATGTGAGGATGGCTGGAAAGGAAACTCAGAAATCCGGATAATTTTATCTACAGTCAGAATATAGGAGTATAACTAGATGTACCCTGCAGCATTTGTATATATTTCCATCTATTCATCTGTGTCACATTTTAGTCAGCTTGTGTTATACTGATACATATTCTCTCCAGGCGGTGTGTGAGGAAATCCGTCGACTTGCTCCCAAAGCTGGTCTCCACCATGACGGTGTGGTGTTTGGCTCAGATGACTTCTGTGCAAGCATAGGTAGCTACAGCATTACACCTTCTTCTCAACTTTCTCACTCTCTGTTGGCCACAAATATGCTATCCCATCATCCTTTTTCTGGATCTGTGGCGGAGAATATCAGGTTATATAGCGTTATATATAGTTTTTACAGTGTTTATATGGGAATAAATGTTGATTTGTAGATGTGGGATGTGTTCGTGACGGTGACAAAATGAGGTGTCCTGATATACAAAAATAATGAATGAGATGGAAGTGCAGATGCATTTCCTCTACCAAGTCCATTAGTTTCCACATTAGGACACCTCAGAGTGTATGATTACATGCAGCCTGTGACCACTTAACGTACTTAAGTACAAAGGGAGGATGTGTTTAAATCATTACCTATTTTTAAAGTTAGTTTGTAGTCCTTTTAACCCATGGTTAGGTCTGTTTTCAAAGAAGAGACGCTAAGAACGTTGGTTGAACTGCTGATTCACTCTCTTTTTGATATGTCCTGACATGAATTTCATGAAGCCACTTAGAAACAAGTACTTCATTTTTATTATGACATACACCAAACTGGATTTATCAGGAGACATTTTAACTGACGATCAGGAAGATTTGCTAGGCTGAGAAGTAATACTCAAATGCCAGATTTTGACTGTGATATTTTGAGTTTGATATGAAACGCTGTCAGACTGACATGCTGCATATCAGTGTAATTGCTGTCCTGGCTTCTGTCACTACTTCATTTGTCTGTTCACCACCCTCCCCATCCCACCTCCTCTTCAACCTCGTATTTCCTTGCTTATCCGCCTGCCTCCCTCTGAGATCTTAACTGGCACGTGACCTACATGATGTGCGTGTGTGCCCCCATATTTTTTTCTCTAGGTGCCACGCGGACGAAAGATGCTAGGGAGCTCCTTTACGCGAGGCAGAAGGTGGTTGTGACCACCAAAGCGTTTGGGCTGCAGGCCATCGACCTCGTCTACATTGACTACAAAGATGTGGAGGGGCTGAGGCGACAGGCCAGAGAGGGTGCTCTCATGGGCTTCACAGGTAAAGTTTGTCAAATCTGCCCCTGTCCCATTAACTAAGCTCACTTAAGGTCCTGACCTCAACATGTCTGTGCACCCTCTGGTGCCTCTGATTTCTGTAGTTGCTTCACATCATTCTCAGTGGTTGCTCTTTATTCCCCGTGCAGTATATTCTTCACTCAGCTTCCGGTTGCAAGCAGCATTCCGGGAATCCAACATTTTAGTTTTCTCTCCTCCTTCCTTCTTTCTCTTCCTATGTTCTAATAAGATTTCTAGGCGTTTCTTGATAATTGTTATAAATGTGGTTTGAAAACATATTGGCACTGATGTACTTGTATTGTTGATTGTAATGAAGCTCTGTGGTTTTAGAAGTGGCTGCTTGCCTTTCTCTTTTTTTATCACTTTAGGAGCTGCTGAAGTGAATTGTGAACAGCGCTGCCACCCTTAAATGCTTTTCTGACATTTCTGTTGCGCCCACCGTGAATGGCATTGTGTCTGCGCGCATGGCCTCGGGTGTGCGTGCGTACCTGCTCGTGTGCAAGCGTGCGTGTATGATAAAAGGGTGTTATTAGAAAAGAGTGGTAGCGTCTACTTTAACAGCGCTCTGTGTGTGTCTGTAGCCAGGCAACGCTTTCAGAATGTGTGTGTGTGTGTGTGTGTATGTGCGTGTGTGTGTATGTGTGTGTATGTGTGTGTATGTGTGTGTGTGTGTGTGTGTCTGTGTGTCTGTGTGTCTGTGTGTGTCTTGCAGACTGCCTGTAACAGACCACAGAAGGCAGGACAGCCTGTTCCAAAGTGGATATTCCAGTCATTCTTCCTTTGCTGCAGCAAATATATTTATTCTGCTTTTTTCATCCCTTGAAGGCTGATTATTTCACAATCTGACATATTTCCCACTGTGGTCTTGGTCCACATAAACTGTGAGAGGAAAGAAAATAATTGAATCTCATAATATAATGTTTGATTAACTATGTTGTAATGTTTAGATTTTTTCGTCTTTGAATGTGAGATCAGTGAATGGAGCAGAACGTCAGCAATTAGTCAGCCTTTCACACTGTAAAGAAAGGAAAGCACTTAACACTTTTTTTTTGGCACTGCAAAATTGTGAATCCCTGAGCACACTCTCTATGTTGCTGTGGCCTCTACACACGTTACCTGTACTTCCCATCATCAAATCATCTTGTAGCAGAGCTTCTTGTTGTCTCATACAGCAACTTATTTTCCAGATGACCTCTATTCTGTGGTGCTACGGGTTTGTGTGTGTTTGTGTATGTGCATCACTGTGTGTTTCTATTCAAAATTATTCAGCTATAACCATGCGTCTGTTTAGATGATTAACACCTTTTTACTGAACAATTTAACATTTGTCTTTTTGCAGAACAATTTACACATTGCAGTGTGATGTGTATATTCTGGGTAGCGCACAAGGTATGCATATATTACAAATAACAATCTGTCTGATTGTTTGCACTTGTTTGCATCAGTTATTTTTGACTAATCTTATTTTCATAAAAGAAACCTTTGTTTATATGGGGTAAAAGATATAAAAGCTAATAATGGAAGCAGGCGGTTGATAAAATAAATGGTTAGATTTGATATGGAACAGAACTATTCAAAAGCACAGGATTAGTGGCTTACAAGCCATGGGCACTCTGTATAATCTTAGTTAGTAGCTATTACTGGCCCGAGTGTGCTTAAGCAATAATACGGTGCAGCCAAAAGCGTCTACCTGTGCAGTAATTGACCTTGGCAGCACCTAAGCCGCATACAGCACCCATTAGCACTGAGCACAGAACGCACTGGCGAAAGACAAACACCCGGTGCTTCTTACTGGTAAACAAGACATTGTGAAGGCAAAATTCAGAAAAACCTCGACATGTATCAAATCTGTTGGGGAGGAACGGCATTCATTTGGAGGGTTTAATTAATTTCATAAGCATCTGGTTTTATGTTCTGAAAGCTACATGTTACTGCTAAGACTCAATGATCCTTCTAAAAATGTTTGCCTCCCAGAAATAGAAAACGGTTCCATAAAATTCTCTGCTTTCAGGGACCACATTTCACTTCCATCCCAGGGACCCTGCCCATCATTCGCCTGAGAGCACTTTGCTAAATAGCAATCCTCCAATGAGATGCCAGCACCACATGGCAGGCTGGGATTGGCTGGAGGGCATGAATGATGCATTTTAGGGGAACCAATGGGTTGTGACTGAGGGCACCTGAGTCACCCTGTCTGTTTCTTCGCTCTGTCATTCGCCTGTTGTCCTACACTGACACGTGCACGCACGCACACACACACATAAAGAGACACCCTCTTTGAGTACTTTTAAGCCTGCCAATTTCAGTGTGGAAACATGCTCCCATCTTCAGCCCAGAAGTAAAACAGGTGGCAGAGGAGGGAACACAGACTCCTCTTGCCTCAGTCCTCATAGAATGCAACATACATGCACATAGTACACACACACACACACACACACACACACACACACACACACACACACACACACACACACACACACACACACACACACACACACACACACACACACACACACACACACACACACACACACACACAGGTGGTTGCATGGAAATAGTGATAATATTCACAAAGGATAAGTAGGAGAATCAAAATACCTTTTACTACAGACCATGTGATGCATGCACACAACATTGCATGCATACATACACACACACACACACACACACACACACACACACACATCTCCAGTTCCTCAGTCTCCAACAGAAAATGTGCAGTCACACTCTCTCTGCTTCACACAAACAAACGCACACACAGGCCTTCAGGCATTCGCAGTGACAGACAAACAAGTGCCAAATGTCATATTTTGTGGTACGCATACTTCCCTCGAAGGTATATGTTAATCATAAGTTGCAGTTTAATGAATCATGTTCCCTTATCAGTAATTGTTTACGCTTTTGACTACAGTGTGTTGATTGTGCAACTGCTATGTGTGTGTGTGTGTGTGTGTGTGTGTGTGTGTGTGTGTGTGTGTGTGTGTGTGTGTGTGTGTGTGTGTGTGTTTTTCTGAGGTTAACTGGGGTGAGCGGAGCTGGATGAAGGGAGTGGGTTCTCTCTTCTCTCCTCCCCTTTCCTCTCCTGTCCTCGCTTCTCCTCCTCTCTCCTGGGCAAATTTTTGTGCTCGTGCAGCCCGCCCGCTCGGCCACCTTGAAGGATTTGTTGTCGGCGACAGAGCTAAGCCCTAAAGTGTTGAGATCCTGCTGGCTGCTGCTGAGCCGTCGTTCTCACCAGACGTTTCATAACCTTAACTTATCACTACAAGTTTGATCTGCAAATGTACACGGGATTATGTCTGCGGCGTTAGCCCACATTTAACTGAGAGGGAGTGGGAGTAGAAGGGGTGGGGGATTGTGTCAGACAGAGCCTTAACTCCATGTTAGGCTTGTGTTTTACTTGGATGTGGTGGTTACATTTGAAGCGTGTGCAACCACCGACAATGAACGTTTATAAAAATTGCACAGATGCAATATAAAATGCATTCATAGAAAATAAGGGTTTTTTTAGATTTACAAGTTTACTAGAGTTTACTAGTTAGCAAGGATGCCTGAAAGAATGTATTTGATATCCATTTGAACTTGGTTATAAATATAATACATGGTCCACGGGTTTATTCTCTGGCAATCTTTAAGAATTTAACTTGTATGTCTACTCAGTCTCTGTCAGGCTCTCACAGGTTGTTTTCAACTTCTGTCACATAAAGAGTCCAGAAAAGTTTCATTTTGACAGCAGGACTGCAAGGAGACACTTGTTATCCTTCATGAAGCACAGCATCCTCTGGTCCTGTGCTGACCATCTGACTCACCTCAGTGCCATAGGTCATACTGACACACACACACACACACACACACACACACACACACACACACACACACACACACACACACACACCTCAGAGTTTAGTCTCCTGTATTTACTGTTTCTGTCTCATTCCCTCTTTGTGCTGTCGTTCCTCTCTCTCAGAAACATTGCCAGCTGCAATCCCACCCAATTTTTAGACTTTTTCTTTTTTTTTTTCCATCCAGTTTTGTACAGCTGGTTGTTCAACAGTTTTCATAAAAAGATATATATTTTTTTTTGTTTAATCAGGGAAGGGTAATTGGTACAAACTGTGTTATTGATACCTCTGTGACAACTAGTAAAAACATTGTTGTTTTTTTTAGCCTGAATGGCTCTTGTATTTAATTTTACTTGAAGCCACAGAAAGCCTGCTGTTGTCATTAGCATATTTCACTTTCTTTCTCTGTGTGTGTTTCTTTCTGTGTTTCTGTACAGGTAAACAGGTTATCCACCCAGGGCAGATCCAGGCTGTGCAGGAAGAGTTCTCCCCCAGTCCGGAGAGGGTTCAGTGGGCCAAAGAGCTCATTACTGCTTTTGACCAACACCAAAAGGAGGGAAAGGTAATGTTAACATCCTCTCCCAAACGTAAAATCACATTATTTAAGAGGTTAAAAAATCATTTTAATTTCTCTTTCCATAGTTGCTCATTGCTGAGACAATTTAGACATGTAGCCAGAGATTTTATACTTAAAAGGAGTTATATATAAAATTGTATAACTTGAAAGATGGTTACATTATTTGCCTAGAAGTCAAGTTTGTATGCAAATGCAAAAAAGACCAGATAAAGGCACACTGCCCACTTTGCTTGTTCCTTATTGTTTCCGTCCTGATTGTCCTCTGGATATATCCTGTAATTTCAGTCAGACAAATTTTGGTTCACAAAACATTTTTTTTGATAAATTCAATTTAAGAAAGACTTTCTGAAATGTATGTCTCCAGCATGACCCAATATATGCGATATGTGTGTAGCGTCTGCTCTGAAACTTGGACCGATCCTCTGTGTGCCCTCTCACACACCTCTGTAGTTCCAGAGAATACATACTGTACACCCCTGGGTGACTCTCAGAGACAACATAGGAGAAGAGAATGGGTGGGGGTTGGGCCAATTAAGTGTACAATATTATTGTTCCTAATTTAGTGCATGGTTGGATCCTGTGTGTTGAGCTCTGTGGGCTATCTGCTGAGGTAATACACAATCTGCCCACACCTCTCTCCCTGCCAGAGCTGCTCCTACTAAGCATCGCCCGAGGGATTCATATCTTACCCATCCCTCTGCTGCGGTGTGTGTGTGTGTGTGTGTGTGTGCGTGTGTGTGGGTGGGTGTGTGTGGGTGTGCGTGTGTGTGTGTGTGCGTGTGTGTGTGTGTGTGTGTGTGTGTGTGTGTGTGTGTGTTTCTGTCTGTGTGTGAGTAAGGGGTTTGAACAGCAAGCAGGGTCAGTTCCTTTGTCTTACGACACGACAGGTGCTTGTTTTTCATAATTCTCACCCCGAGCTATTGACTGTATTTTTCTCACTTGTGGTTTTTGCGATCTTTTTAATGTAGCATTTTATTCTAGATTATGTAAAATTGCATTTTACATCCTGTTTTCTGTTGATGATTTTGTTTAGTGTTATTTGTTACAGATTAAAAACAACATTAAAAGTCTGGAAAAATCCTATTTTTATGTTACATCCCCATACACATAAAATATGTATTATGGTGGCTCTCATGAAGTGGCATGTTATGTTTTCCGTACAGTAATCTAGTTCCTGCGTCTGTAATCAATATCCTTCACCTGAGAACATTTTAAAGTGCATTTTCTGTGCACGTCTGGTCTAATGTTTTCTCTTTCTGCCCTCACCTCTGTTGTAAACCTGTTCAGGGTGCGTTCACCTTCCGCGGCAGCATGATTGACATGCCCTCGGTGAAGCAGGCACAGAACATCATAACACTCTCCGTTGTGGTGCCAGAGAAATAACGTGGCTGGTGAGAAGAAACTCGGAGGAACCACACAACTAAACCCTGACAGGAGAGGTCAAAGGAAAGTGGAAATGTGGCAGGGTTCATGATAAAGACAGCACTTTCAAAAGCATATAAACTATGTTATGTACAAATTGTGGTTTAAATTTAAGTTTTTAATAATTGTTGAAATGTTTTGATTAAATTCATTTGATTGTTATAGCAGTTTCAGGGAAGCTTTTGTATTGATTTGGAGTTTTGGTTTAAAATATATATACATTTTCAACTATATAAAATCTGCACATAGCGAGCAGCAACAGCACATATATGCGTCTTGAAACTGAGTGTCGAGGATTTTTGCCCTGTGTGGGCACTTTCTTGGCACACTTTGCAGTGTGTGCGCCATCATGTCACTCTCTTGTGTTTGTGTGTCTGTGTGTGTGTGTGTGTGTGTGTGTGTGTGTGTGTGTGTGTCCATGCCTTCCATCTCTCCTAGGTCATGATGAATGCACTCCCATCTCCACGGTCCAGGCAGCTGGGCGAAAGGGTAAACAAACACAACAAGCCACTGTTGTGGATCTATTCATTAGGCCCCAGTCTTCCAGTCAGGCCTCAGCCCCCTGCCCAGGGCCTGACTCACAAACATCAAAGTCTCGTTCACTTAAAAAAAAAAAAAAACCACACAGATGGAAGTGCGTAAACTCACGATTTAGCTTTTTTGTGTCAGTCTCCTTAGTAAAGACATGCAGCTCGCTCTGTGGCAGCTGTGAGCCTGTGGTCTTGATGGAGAAGGCGTGTGGCGTCAGACACACCATGACCTGTACGAAAAATAAACACTGCATACATGCACATGCTGCGGCCGTATTCTTTACCTGATTTCTCATTTAACACAAAGAGTTTAACTTGGATTTTCAGCTGTTGTTTCTAGATTAGGTTCATCTGTTTGTTTGTTTTCAGCATCTACAAAAAACCAACCAATACCTCATCCTGTCCGCGCTTCTAAATGGTCACTTTAATAAAAAGGAAAATTAACTCCCAAACAAGTTCAGTAAAGTCGTTTGTTGCGTTGTCACAAATAAAAGTACAATGGGGTCTCTGTGGAGTGCTTGTGCACGTCTGACTTCCAGAGACAGTGAAGTGGGTGTGATGTTGGAGTGAGACAGATTAGTGGCCATGTTGCTCCAGCAGACCAGGACTGAGGCTTTGTCTCTCTGACTGTGGATGGGAGGATAATTGGGGGGGTGTTGAATGGTTAATAGTGCCATTGGTGACCATGGTAATGAAAGGCACCATACCTCCCCTACCCCACCTCATCCACTCATCTCTCTCTCTCCCTCTCTCGTACTGTATGAGCTATTGTGTCTGGGGCAGGACTGTGGTCTGTGCCAGGCCAGGCCAGACAAAAAGATCGAAACCACTCCTGCGCCCAGCCAAAGACCCCTAACAGTAAGCTGTCTCTTTGGCATTTGGCCACATATTTCTCTCACCCCTGGCTCACTTTTTCTGTCGGGAATTCACATTCAGCTTGTTTGTTTGTTTTCACCCAAACTACTATTATACCCTGAGGTTGGTGGACAAAACTTCCATTATGTATGACTTTCATTAAATAAATCAACATTGTTATTTGGGTAGAGCCATTTTGTGAAGCTCTGCAGCCATATCGTGAACCCGGTCCACTTAAATGGTATTAAAAGATGTCCGTGGGTAGCCTGTCCTGATTGCTTAAATTATAATATGTCTATAATATGTTTTTGTGCCGTGTGATTAAAACAGGCTGTGCAGATTTTAATCATACTTTGAAACACTTGACTTTGACTTCTTAAACTTCCAATAATGTATAATTTGTTGCAGCTAGATCTGGTTGTAATCCAGTTTGAAATGTCTGCAGAAAAAGTTGCAGAATGAAAACGGATTCTTGTATGAATAAGTTAAGGTACAGGCAAATGTGTCTTTTAATTGTTATAACAATTAAATACAAATAAAGAGCCGTTCCCAACAGTTTCACCTTAGTTTAATTTCATGTTTGGTAATAAGTTTTATCTCCATCAAAATGTTAAAATTAAAAAAAGTTGGCATTGTGCGATCAGGTGTGATTCAGGACGTTTGATACTAAAGATGTCATTTTAATGTCCTCTCAAATGCTTAATAAGGCAGCTTTGTCGGTCCCTGTTGAGTCAGAGTACAGTAGAACTACATAATAAGTCTTTCTTTGACACATGGCTGTGAATATCCAGCACTTATAGCTAAACAGAGGCTCACCAGGTGACTTTAGTAGTGAAGGAGGCCAGTCTGACGGGACAACTTGGCTTTTCCAAGCTGCTCTGCACCAACAGGTGTCCCTGCAGACAGGAAGGAAGATCTCTAAGCAGAGGAAGCAGCACTGGGCATCCTGCAGGGACAAAGCAGAAAGGGCAACTCTTCTGAGGATGATGAGGAAATGATTTGGCCATGTTTAACAAAACACAACATCCCCCCAGTGTTTGTGTGGGGCACATATATTATAATGTTTTGGTTCCATCCAATAATCCTTCTCTTATGTGTTATTTCTGTACACCTCCTCAGCCCTGCCCTGCCCCCCCCTCTCTCTCTCTCTCTCTGACTTAAAGGTGAAACAAACTATGTCCTTTGGTCTTTAAGGAGCTCCCTTTGCTCAGCTTTCGTTGCACCTTGACGACTTTGCAATTCAATAACGTTCGGGAATGAAAAAGCAAAAGATTTCGGTGACATCTCTGTTGATTAGAGGAATGCATCCCTGTCTGCCTCCGCTGTGTAATTCTACATGACATTTCTATTATGTGTGGAACTGATATAATCTTCTCAGTCCGCTCGGCAGTTTTATTTAAATACATCTCTCCGGTATTCCCTGAGAGAGTAAATTACAATTAACACGATTATAACCTCACAAAATTGTGACGGGAATCAATTAGGCTGCGAGCAGTATTTCATAGCCCGGTAATGTGCTGGTCGAGATTGCTTTCATAAATTATGAGGGACAGCGCAGGCGGAGAAAATGCATGTATGCAAAACACTGTCAGAGGAAAATTAAAACGAAATGTTTTACATATTTTTCCATTAATCTAAATGGGACCCGTGTGGCAAAGATGGTTTTATTCTAATTCCCCGCCCGGGGATGCCCGAATAATGACTTGATGTTTTAATAGACTTCTAATGACAATATATGACGGAGTAATTGCAGCAAAAGATGATTCTGAAGCAATAAAATGCCTCGTTATTGGAGCTGCAGCACAGTTTGAGAAGTGTAAACCTATTAGCTAAAATGGCTTAAAATATAACGTGTGCAATGCTGATCAACATAAAACATTTAGTTTAAGCTAATTTACTCTGTTTCAATATTTAGGAATATTGTCTAAATGAATTAAAACATTTTCAGAGTGGCTTCAATAGGCCGTCCTCTGAGAAACTGTGGCACAACTATTACAGTTAGTTCTTAATTTCCAGGATATCACAGCCCTGAGGAAGACAACAAAATTCTTCTTTTTTTTTTTAGCCCCTCATCAATTATTTCTTTCAAAAACAATTATAGAAACGAATTAAAATGATGAGGAATGAGTGCTTTTACCTTCTGCTTAAATACGCATTTTGGGGAGGTAGAATTTGAAATAATTCATCTGCAAGAAAACTGATTTATGAAAAGTAATTTAAGAGTCAAATGCAGCAGATTATTTTTTGAACGAGCGGGTCATAAAAAGGCGGATTAATTTAAAAAGCATCCTCTGCTACTAGAAACTCTTCCACCTTTTTACTTTTATTTATCTTGTTTTCCTGCACACTGCAATGCCAGGCGAGCACACATGGCCACACACTATATTTATCATAAGCTACTTTATTCTGAATGTATGTCAGAGGAATATTTGTTAGATATTTTCCCCCCTTTTCTTTTTTTTTTATTATTGAACGCAGAGCTTTTTTTTTTTTTTATTCCCCTCTGGTGACAGGCGCACGTCCAGCCTTCCTTTATTCCCTCCAGTGCGTTTGCATGATATGAAATTCACCGCGGCCTGTCTGTGCTGCCTGAGTGATCTGGCACATGTGGACCATTACTAACTTCATTTGAGAAGACCTTTTGTTTGAATGTCCCCGTCAGCGAGGCAGTCCGAGGGGACGGAGCGGCGTGGCAGGAATCCGCATCAGAGATGTTAAACTTTTTTTTCTTCTCCACCTTTTATATTGTGTCATAAATCCCCTTGATGCCTCCAGTAGGCCTGTGGGCATCATGTTAAGCTAAATAATGTTAATTTTCTAAAGAAAAGGCATTTTCTATAATTGATTTAGCTCACATTAGTGCAGTTAAGTTATTTATTTATTTTAATATATGTGTCAAATTTGGACAATAATTCATTCACAACACCAGACAGGTATATAGAGAATGTGGAGCTGGAGCTGCTGCCAACCTGCTATAGGTCTATCCTAAAGGTGATGGGCGGGGGGGCGTCTATTCCCATTTAATTTAACCCACCAAACTGGTCCAGGCCTCTATATTTGAAGGCCCTTCATGCTCCTTGCAGAGTTTAGTTCTCGGAGATCCGTCTCCCTTAAAAGTCCAGGCATCCCCGGGGTGCGTTTACCTGGCGGGTTAATATGATCTGCAGTAGGTAGAGAAAATGAATGTAGCCTATTAAACAGGACAGACTTGGGCTGGCAGCATCTTCCCCTCAGAGGTGTTGCCTCAAATGCAAATTAGCAACTATTGTGTCCCACAGAAAGGTTCAATTCTAGTTCTATTATATCTCTAAAATAGGTAGAAATATTTTGAGGTGACTTTACCTTCCTCCACAGCCCTCCTCTTGGCCTGACTCCCCCCAGACTCCCTTCTCCTTAACGGGCTCAGATCAAAGGCGGACCGGCCCCGGCGGAGACCACTAAAATCCGCCCGCTTTGTCTGCTGTTGCCAGGAGTGAGGAAGGGTGTCGGGGAGGAGGAGGAGGAAGAGGAGGAGGAGGAGGGGGGTGGGTGGCATGGTAATGAGACTCGTTACAGAGCGACAAAAAGTCTCTGCAACTTTTTAGTTTTTTTTTTTTTTTACCCCAAGTGTCCATCTGTCGTCAGCTGTGACTCTGGTGGATGTCTGACTTCAGCTTCACTGCAGCAGCACAGGTTTATTATTTTATCTCTGGCACTGCTGGATTTCCTGTGGATTACTGCAGCGCATATGCATGTTAACTTTAGAGAAACAACAACAATAACCTGTCATGTATGTCAGAATGTATTTTTTTATCTAATTCACACACCAGAAGAGGGACGGATAGGCCCTTTTTGACGCCGCGTTTAACGCACATATTCGGTTTAACGCCCCCTCTACTTTGATTTCATAAAATTTGGGGGAACTACCTGGAGGAGATTATGGGTCTTGTGTGTTTGTTGGCTCTTTGTTGTCCCTGAACGCAGCAGACAAGACAGACCAAAAGAAAGTTTACTCGACCGACACAGACAGTTTAAAAGGAGAAAAATAAAAGTCACAGCGCCTCATAAAATGAACAGGTCTGCGGCCAAACAGACATGCGCGGAGATCAAGTCCCACACCTGCCTCTAAAAGCTAATTAGGCAGTAAAATGTTAAACCGAGGCCCAAATGATTGATGGGCTTCATATTCCTCTCTATTGGAAATGAGATTAAACATTCTTATTATAGGCAGAAATATCCGAGCGGGCAGTTTTAGAACTTTTCAGGAAAAATGTCTGGTGTGTGTGTGTGTGTGTGCACTGATGCCTTTCTACCCCTCTGATCCCGCTCTGCTCTCTCTCTCTCTCTCTCTCTCTCTCTCTCTCTCTCTCTCTCTTCTCTCTCTCTCTCTCTCTCTCTTTGTTCTACCGTGTTTACCTGGACGCTGTCTGATCTGATGGTTTTTTGTTTTCCCGACTCACAGGTGATGCGTTTGAGCAAAATGGTGCGAAACACCAAGTCACACTGTTGGGACATTCAGAACTTCTGATGCATTACTGGTGAAAAAAAAAGGGTGTGCCAACTCCAGGCTTGAAACTTTCTAACTAAATATTATGCTGTTCCTCTTAAACTTTAGACCCGAGATGCATTTGCCTCGTTAAAGCCACTTTCAGCTCTCCTTTGCGCATTTAAAGGTAAAAAAAAAAAAAAAAACCGGACCACGCCGACGTGAATCCGGTGATAATTTCCCATTTCTCTGCACAATCGAAAACCAGGCTTTTGATCTGCACCCGTCTCTCTCTCTCTCTCTCTCTCTCTCTCTCTCTCTCTCTCTCTCTCTCTCTCTCTCTCTCTCTCTCTGTGCCGTTGAGCAGGTGGAGGCCGCGCACCTGCACACACAGCTGCGCGCACCTTGTTATTGCTGCCGCCGCTTGACGCACAGATGAGCTCAGCACACAGCCAACAACACAATCCCGACAATATAAACCTCTCCAGTGCCACAGTTCTCAGCGTGTTTCACTTCTTTTTATGGAGGCAAACCAAGACATGCACTACTTCTATGAATGATTTGGGGCATTTCTACGTAATTTTATATCTGAATAAAATAGCAAATAATATATCTTTAATGTTATTTATTTTTTAATAGATATCCCCCAAAACTGGGCATGGATAAATATATATATATATATATATATATATATATATATATATATATATATACACATATATTTGTGTGATCCCAGCCGTCTATCTCTTATTTGTCATGCTCCGGACTTCAACGTGACACCATCTAATCCAATTAAACACGATAACCCTGGACTCACGTATTATTCTCCTCTTTTTTCCTTCAAGTTGCTGACAAGCACTCTTGGTTTTGTGTGAAAGAGAGAGTCAAGAGCCCTCTCTTAATCCCGGGCACAACTAGGAGTGATTGAAAAGTGAAAGAAACCCCTCATTGGTCCTCGAGCTTGATGGTGTTTTCTTTGTCCGGTGCTCTGGCTTCTTGTTTAGTGCGGTCTGCATGCATAGCAGGCCATTATTTTAGGTCTTTACAGGGGGAATCGCGTCTGCACTGAGCTGGTGACAGTTATTAGTTTGTATGAGAGAAGACTTATTGGAACATAATAAATAATCGCAACTAATCTGTATTCATTAGTTTGTTAAATAGTTAAAACTTGTTGTAATCCAAACAGCCTGCTAATTGGGATTTAGGAAACAATTACACAATTTTTGCTCATTTAAAGTGCGCCTAATTAGTCGTTTGTTTAAATGGTTTAAGCAGATTAGGCCTCCGCCTGTAATAAAAAAAAATGACAGATAAGGTTCAGTCCTCAGTTTTAATCACCCACCCACCCCCCCCTCATTTTCACCCCCATTTTTCTGATAGTAAATCACACTTCGAGTAGAAAACTTCGACTGCAACTCAACAAACAACAGAATAATCAAAGTTCTTCAAATGTGAGAAATTAAAATTACACCTGGAATGAAAAGGTTTTTTTTTTTTTTTCCTGTTCTTATTAAAACTGTTGCAAATTCGCAATTTTCAAGTGTTTCTGAGGAAAAAGGCGACGTGATTCCATTAAGCTCGAGTCGACATAACATATTGTAGGTGTTGCAAAATGACAGGTAATTGACATTAATCCGCTCTCTCTGAGACTCAGGGGGGATCTAAAGTAAATGGGGATACGGTTAATGAAGCACCACTTGCCCTTTGAATCTCGGTCACAGTGTGCAGCGGGGAAGTTTGGATAAACTTCATTCGTTTAACATACTTCCCAGCCATGCATCATAAAATATGAAGAGGAGATCTACAGCAAGTAAAGGTTTAAATGAGGGAAAAAAATTTAAAAATTAAAAGCTCTTGTTCCATGTAGTTAGAAACAAGCTCAGAGGAGGATTAGCACAATAATATCTAACTTTCAAAGTGATGACTCAGTTTATTGCTCTGTGTTCATGTGACATCTCAGGGGCCTTGTGGAATGGATGCTTGCCTAACTGGCCCTAATAATTCGCCATTACCAATAGCCCTTCCTGTTTCCCTGCAACCACGGGGTTGTTATTATGCTTATTATAATTCATATTGGGAGTCTTCCCTATAGGAGCTGTGACAGACAGACAGAGGCCAGGTGGGAGAGGTAGACTTTGAGCGTAAGGAGTCGTACCTCTCCTCTCCATGCGCACGCCGCTCTGTGCTACAGGGGCCTGCGTAATGAGGGCACCTATGGGGCCCTCCTGGATGGAGAGGTGTCCTAACCTCGCCACGGCCGGTCAGAATTGAGGCACCGACACCTGCGAGTCCCCCCTCCTCCTCCTGGCTCCCCCCGGGCAGCGCCTGCCACAGCCTCGCCATCACCGAGAGTTCATACTCCGCGCACAACTTTTGACAACGATAATGATGTGCATGGTGATGCTGAAAATCTGAGGAGGGGCTGTAGTAGGGAAATAAGCACTCTCCGTGTCTGTGCAGGGGAGGGGCCCTTGCATTTCTCCTCAGGACCAATTCAGTTTTGATGGAAAAGCACCACTCTGCAGCCTCCCACTGAAGTGATGAATACATAATCTGCTGGCTGGTTCTCTCAGAACCCAGAGGAAAACGGTTAAATTCACATGTCTGCTATAAAATGTCAAAATGAAACAAGTAATGTTATTCAAAAATAAGCAGATTATCTCATGTAAACAGTGGACATTTATAATTACCACACATTATGTGATAAATACAGCTCTCCTCAGAGGCACATCTTATGGTTTTAGTTTTTTGCTGAGCTATCAGTCATGTTAATAAAATATTGCCATCTCTCAAGGTTTAGTGTCACTAAGATGGATAAGCTTTGATAGTTTGTGAGATATACTGTCATTTACCATGGCAAGTGTCTGCGAAGGGCCAAAAGGTGCCCATCCCCAACGGAGCTGGCCTAATTATACAATTAGTCTTGTGATTGGGACAGTCCAGAGCTAAGTGTCCTGTGGGACAACCAGACACATTATGGCTGTCATCAGTATCTTCACAGCAAGTAAAAGAGCTCGGCCTAATAAGTGCGCTGCTCATGTCCTTAAATGAGGTGGAGGGTTTCTGCGATGTCTTTGATTCAACATGTTTCACATTACTCTCTCTGTGTCTTAAGCGGAATGTACCGAATGCTAGTTTGGGCCCAACATCCTTTCTGCAGCACAAAGCAAGGTCAGGAATGGAAACGTGGATGGTGAGCTGTTTCCTGGAGGCCGTTAATACCTATAGGTCATCTTGGTATGCAATCATTTATGTCTTAAGCCTCATCTGGGGCCTCGGAAGACCAACACCACATCTCTTTGAAGCCATCGGTCAGATGGAGACCCTCATATCTCAATCTCATTGCCTATCCAGCCATATATCCGTTCTGGCTTATCCCTGGTCAGTTGGAAACATCAAGACACCACATTTTCTTCTGCCAATCCATGAGCCATATCTGTCATTTCAAACCCCAAGTCTGTTAAAGGGAATGGGTGTGGGGCTTGTGATGTTTGGGATCCACGCAGACACCTCCGTGAAGTCAGAGGGAGGTCTTGGCCCTGCATGGTTGAGGAGGCAGTGGTGCCTCCACACTGGATACTTTACTGCTATTGCACTGGCTTATCACATTGGATTAGAGCTCATACAGTGAGACTGGAAGCTGAGGATGATTGGTAACCAACTTTACCAGTTTGCCCACAATGAACCTATAGTGGCTCAGCTATGTGAAGGCTGTCAGATGCTCGCATGAGCAGGAGCCAAACGCTTATCTGTTGTTGGCATGTATGGCTGTTTGTCTTTTTTTATTACCAAGACTGATTCTTGACTTCAGTCTGCTCGTGTTCCATCTCCCCTTACGCGGACACAACCCTCTTCTTTTCCTTGCCTCTCTTTTCCAAGGATGCCCCCACTCCCCTCTCCCCAGCTGCGATAGAATGATTTCCCCCTCTCTTAAACGCTGACCTTCTCTACAATAAAACCAGATGCATTCAGGGCCAGCCCTCTGATGTTGCAGGCGTGATAGTTCTGCACAAATCTGGCACTGATACCAATCTTTGCCCACAATGGAGAAAGTGATGGTAAGAAAGGAGAGGCAAAGGAATGGGGGTGGATTAAAATAGTGGACTGGCACTACGCTTTTGAAATCATTTTGATCAATCATAGATAGGTTTTTAAGATATGTTAAGTTGAAAAGGGAAGGGAGATACGTGGATTTAAATTTGATTAGTGGGGATCATGGTGGTGAAAGTAATCCCTTGAAATCACCAGAGGCCTCAATCTGGTATTTTATGTCGCAGGTCACTTTATAAGTATCAGCACATCTTCAATAACAACATGAGAGAGGTACAGAGATGTGTACTTATTTTGACACAATGCTCATATCATATTGATTTTTATTTCCCTCTGCTCACACACTTTAAAAAATAGTCCTTAACAACACAAAATGCTTGAAAATAACAGAGATTTAGAGCCGTACAGGATGTTCTTCATGTGCCAGAGATGAAGCTGTTTCTTTTAGTTCAGTCTAAAGTACCTTGTAAGCAGTATCATCCCTGGGCACAAATCAAAATATCCTACACTAAAAAGTCCATCTGGTTCTCTTTGACAGAGTATATAGTCCACCATTTCCCTCCACCCTCGTCTAGCCCTAGTTTCCAAGTACGATGAAGCCTACATCCTGCATTTAGAGGCTTTTAGGAAAGCCCTGTCATTCAGTAAGAGACTACTGGGGCAGCATGCTCACGCTTATCTGCACTTTAGTTTCTACTTTCTGGCCGGTGGGCTATATAAGGGCCAGGTAGCAGGGCCTGGCTCATGCGGTTGTCCGTGGACGACCTTGCTCTCCTCACCTACTGCCTTGGAGTGGCTCCCAGTCCCGGGATGGGGCTTTTGGACCGGCACCAAGTCTCTACCCCCACAGATGTTACCGAGCCACCAGATATTATGTCAGTTTCTGAGTGATGTATCATGCTTTTCTGAATAGCATGAGTGTAAGGTAGATGAGATACACCTGACGACATAGGAAATCAGTTGAGTAAAGCTTTAGTTCCAGTGTTGTGATTATGGCTCTACTGGTGTTGTTCTGATCTGACATGTCATCAACTCATGAGAACAAACCCTTTTTTGAGAATACATTTCAACCACATTTGAATAGTTATTTGAATGTGAGAAATATACTTTATATACTATATACTTTATATACTTCCAGTTGGTAAATTATGTTTTTCCTCAGTTTATTTATTCAAGTAAAAATCCTCATATTTTGAAATATAATTTCTTAGTGCCATTGCAAATGTGTGTACAGCCTTATGGCACTTGTCCTTGCAATCTTCCAAATGGTTTGTCTTTAATTAATTTCTCATCAGTGAGTTCTTGTCTGTTTTTTCTTTCTTTAGTTTTTTAGGTTTATTTTCTTTTTCGACTCCCCCCCCCCCCCTTTTTTGTCCACATTGAAAACACAAATTAAGGATGGTGAATGGGTGCACTTGTGTTTTTTAATATAATTTTGAGAAACATATTTAGGTTAAGCTTTGATTCAGATGAAACATTCTGATGCGGCTTCGTTATGAAACGGTAAAATAAAACAAGGGAAACTGTTTGAAGTTAGGTCTCTCCAACTGAAAGAACAATTGTAAGCCGCGGTGAGTGCTGGCATTCTGTTTGAGTGCCACTTAGCTTGAGATGGAAGGTGAGAAACAATACTGTCTAAATGTCAGAGCAAGAATAAAGCAAGTTCCCTCAACAGCACAATGCAGGTTATGATTATGCTTAACATGAACCCGCAAGATTGCGCCAGGTTGTTCTATTAAAAGGCTAAAACTGTGAAAGAAAAAAACAACTTCTTTTTTCTCTCATTAAGAAAACAAAAATCATGATGTGCGCTCTGGGTAATTGATTTAATGAAGTTCCTATGAAACTAAAACCAAGTACAGGTCAGTTGAGTAACCCCCCGGCGTGCCCATTGTCAGATGTTTAACTCTCGCACTCCTTTGGGAAAGACATCGGGGCTAATAGGTGAAACCACAGCTGCTGAAGTTGGGCTGGAGAGGAGCGACATTCCCTCTGCAGACGTCCGACAGTCCGAGTGTACAACGCTGAGTCCCCCTCCTCCTCCTCCTCCTCCTCCTCCTCCTCCCAAGCTTCCGCAATCCATGAACCAGAGGGAAAGAGTCCTTCCTCAAAAAATACTCAAGTTTTGAGCCGCTCCTTATCAAACTCGCTGCCGAACTGCTCCCTGCAGGCTGTACTGTAAAACCTACTGACTGAATAAAAGCTGAGTCTGTGCGCCTGCTCCTACTGGAAGAAAGGAGAGAAAAAACACACAAGCTCCGAAGGCAGTCTCGGAGTTGAGAGTCTCGAGTTAACCGGGAGAGCAACTGGACTGCGTGCTTTTCTCACTTGATCATGAAACTTAAAGACAGTAGCCAGGTAGGGAGCTTGGGGAAGGGGGGCGGGGGGAGTTTGGCAAAATGCCTGGATAGCAAATATGTGGCCGTGAAGAAAAGAGTGTTTGTAAGAAAAAAAAAAAGAGAATGAGAAACTCTGAGAAGTTTTGGGCAGACAAACAGGTGTGTGGCAAAGACGCAGACACACTTTAATGTAAGTGACATACATGGCATACATTTGTTGTTTACAATAATTGTGGGGAAACTTAACATACCAAGTTTGACAGTGCACTAAATTAAAGCCCCCCTTTCTTTGGGGGGGTTTACACTGTGTGTGTGTGTGTGTGTGTGTGTGTGTGTGTGTGTGTGTGTGTGTGTGTGTGTGTGTGTGTGTGTGTGTGTGTGTGTGTGTGTGTGTGTGTGTGTGTGTGTGGTGAAAGGCAATAAAAATCTGACCGGAATTTCTTAATTACTCACATTAGGAAGCATAAAAACTAATGGAACAGTTTCTTTCTCTGGAGCACGGCCTGTATTAGAGTGCAGCACTCATCACATTGGGCTCTAACTTTACTGAATGGGCAAACCAAAATACATTCTCTCCTCTACTCACACTCTCTTTTTCTTTTCTTTTTTTTTTTTCCAGGGGACTTCCGTTTATCAGCCAGTTCTTATTATTCACCTGTCATATTTGAGGAACAAGTGTGATTTAATTTTGCACCTGAGCTAAAACGGACCATAGCTGTCAGAAGGTGCTGCTGTATTCGATTTCTGGGTGGGGTGGGGAGGGGTGGTGGTAGAGTCCCGGTTGCTTCTCCACACCTGCTTTCTTGTTCATACATAAACAAAGCTATGCCTAAAATAAAAAATAAAAATGGATTAATTCTTTTTTGGCTTTTATTTACCCCCACCCCCCACCCAAAATAACTGCATAGTTTTCTCTCTTTTTGCCGGGAAAGTGCGCCAACAAGCGCGCTGCAGTTTCAGGCGCAGGTGCTCGGATCAAATGACCTGTGTTTTTTTGTCTTTTTTTTTACTGAGCCTCTTAACTTTTGTGACCAAAATGATCACTTCACAAGCCATTTTCGTGCGCATTGTGCCGACAGCATTCAGGAGATGGATAATGCTTGTAAA
Organism: Dicentrarchus labrax; assembly: GCF_905237075.1. NCBI lineage: Eukaryota > Metazoa > Chordata > Actinopteri > Moronidae > Dicentrarchus > Dicentrarchus labrax. The sequence continues at coordinate 20,940,649 of NW_026136706.1, forward strand.
ATCTGACAAGACGGCGTTTGTTTTGGTTCTACGCTCGTCTGAGAAATTATCATTCAACCCCTTTAAAGGGCGCAATTGAGAAGCAGCGGCGTTTTCACTGCGACTTTCTGCTTTGTCCTCTCCAAAGTGGCGTCTGCATGTCTGACTCTGCCAGTTACTGATTTGCAGGCAGTATGTTAAGGTGGCCCATGTAAGTGATTTCCACGGGCATCCCACTAAAGGAGAACAAATCGCTGACAAAGGAGCGCCTTTCCCATTCAGCAGCGTCGTTAGGACAACCAAAAAGTATTTCTCAGATAATAAGTTCTACTTCAAAGCGTTTCTCACTGAAGGGTGACTGCTTCACTCCTTTTATTAAGTCTCCCTCCTTTTAATGCCGAAGGAACTGTCTCTGGTTATTTTTCATCGTGTTTATTTTGTAACATTCATTGAGCGCTTGTTTCCAAAACGGGGACCCTACAAGAGCAGGCGACTCTTCAGGCCCTCGGCCCCATAAATGTCCACGCACAAAACGAGAGGAGGCCCACAAGTGCTTTTTCACTGAAGGGAGCAGCAGATAAAGTGTTTTTTAAAAAACGCTTAGAGGTGGAGCTATACATTTGATAAAGCCTCTTTAATACAGCTAAACAAGCCTGCAGTTGTTGCCTTTTATTAAAGCCTCCTAATGCTGCTGAAGTGGCTCTTTTCCCGGGCTGTAAAATTTGGTTAATATTTGAGATTGTTTGCACTCCAGTGCTGATTAAGTGTGCTTTTTATGGCCGCAGTCCCAACAATCCTCCAGGTTGACCTGAGTCAAGTGTCTTAATTGATGCAGCGTGCAGCTCTCAACCGTTTTCAATGTGTGTGTGTGTGTGTGTGTGTGTGTGTGTGTGTGTGTGTGTGTGGTGTGTGTGTGTGTGTGTGTGTGTTGACAAGGTTTCCATCTGTTTAAATGTTTTTTTTTTTTTGTAATCTTCTGAATGTGTCCAGTTCTTACCAGGCAGATGTAACCAGGGTGTCTGCAGCTTGTGGGTCATCTACCTGCCAGCGGTTTCGTTTTGTGGCAACACACGTTTTTTTTTTTTTTTTCTTTTTTGGAGAGGGTGCATCCTGAGCTTTGATTATAGTTCATTTAGTGGCAGTTAGTGTTTTTCAACCAGACACATTCAAATGTGAGCGTCTCACTACCCGATTGCCATAGAAATCTTAACGCACCATGAAGAGTGTCAAAGCGGCCAGGCTTCCTCTCAGAAGCTGCAGCCTTTGAAGTGGTGCAGGACTCGCGTTGGTCAATTTTAATTCTATAGACTGGACAGGCAACTCTTTGAAAGTGAGATTGTGCGTTTTAATGGAGGAAATAAGAGGGGGAACTTGTTTTATACACTCTATACAAGGCCTTGCTTATTGTCAGATATCTTTTATCTTTTACTTTTCCCATGAATGATTCATGCCTCGGCTGCTTTGTGCTGTCGCGGCTTTCAGAGGTAGCGCCATCAGGGGGCTATAAGTTTTCCCATTAGCTCAGTGATTAGTTTATACCAGCCTCCTTGGCCCGTTAGGCCTATTTCTGAGATAACAGTGGATATTTTATAGAAATGTTAGCGTAGGAAGTGAACAGCTACTTCAGCTTTTTCATTTGAAGTGAGAATGACACTGATGGTCTGTTCTATGTCTCATTAAAAAAAGGAAATTATTGGACCAGAAATGTGCACACTTCCTAAAATACATTTTTACAAAAAATAGGTCTCCAACAATTACCATTAGTCCAGCTGAATTTATGTGTAGCCAGTCTATTTCCACTGTCTCTCTAATTCCCCAAACTCTTATTAATCAAACTAACATAAATAATAATAATTTGACACTTGTTAATTATTTACTGTATATGTCCTGTTTTTTTTTATTAATTTTTAGCATGAAATTTATATTGTAAATTTAATTTTGAACATCAAGGGTCTGCACAATCATAACTGATTCATCTCTTTTTTTTTATCCATCATGTGCAACGGCACCATGCACCTCAAAGAGAAAGACAGATCACTACAAAAGGCATGCGAGAAAGGGACTTTTCACATTACACAGCTTATTCAAGTAAATGTTTTCTTCTTTTACAGACCACAATTAAAAAAAAAAAAGTGAACAAAAAATTAACATTTAAAAAACAAAAACAAAAACAAAAAAACATCAGCAGGGTACTATGCATCACCAAAACTGATATTATTATTCTTTGGTGTTCCTGTAATTCCAGTACAACATTGATACCAGCAAATAAATTACAATGTACAAAACAACATGTTTTTGTAATTAAAACTACACAACATTCACAAGCATCAGTACAATTACATATATACAAATCCTACAGGGTCAAAGCCTGTCAGTGTAGACATTTAGGGTCTCAAGGGACTTACTCGTACTCTTTAACGAGCATAACACTTGTGTATTTTGCATAAAATATAGTCTTAAATAGTTCTTAAATATTACAAAATTCCATCCAAACACATGTATTGTATAAATCTGAAAAGGTAAATGAGAACCCTTAAGACACTCAGATGTTTGCCTCCTCATTTATTTATTTTTTCCTTATTGATTTATCAAAGTTTGTACCACATCTTAAAGAAATCAATAAAAAAAAAGCCTCATCTTCTAGATTCTGTCCACTAACATTTGTTGCCATTCGCGGGTTACAAGCAGTACCATTTGTTTTCCTTAAATGTCTGGAATATGACAGTGATTGATGGCAGGCAAGTTATTAAACTGCAAGGGGATGATGGGAGGTCACATGAAAGATGTCATTTCAGCACACCAGTTGAGTCTTAAGTCATGCAGTTAATTAAACCCTGCATATTGCTCTTGTAAAAAAAAAAAAAAAAGAAAGAAAAGAAAAAAGGTTATTCATTTTAAAAAGTTCTATTCAGAAATGGGCTCACTTTAAAATGTTTGGTCCTTTCAAAGAAGGAAGGGGAGGATGCTTTTACATTCTTAATTCCACTTCTAATATCACTGCCAAATGTTTTATTTTGACAGTTCGGATCTACATTTGAAGAGAGGTCAGGGGTCACCTCTGCCTTGCTAGTAGGCCTGCGCAGCATCCACGATGATAGTGACCGACCTGCGTTTAGCACAGTCGCCTCATAACACTACAGCTGCAAAATAACGGATCAATATCCCAATAAGCGCACGGGGGCCAGCATGGATTCTACAACACTTTAGCGGGGGTAAAGTGGGTGACGAGTTTAGACAGTCACGTGGTTTGTAAACAGGTTCATCAGAGCATTGTCCTCGGGTCTGAATTTCTGAAAGAGTCCTCGTCGTCCGAATCTGACGTTGGCACATCGCTGGAGGGGGTGTGGAGGTGGTTGGGTCCTCCGCTGCCCTGGCACACGTACCACTCGTTGAGGTTGGTGACCTGAGGGGAGAGGTTCGCGGAGCGGTTCCTGTGCGGCTCGGGGCCGGGCGAAAGGGGGTCTCCGAGAGGGTTTGTGGAGGAAATGTAGGTGACGTTGGTGGAGGTGGGCGGCGGGGACTTGCAGTGCACCTTCATGTGCTTGCGCAGGGAGCTCGGGTGGGTGTAGGATTTGTCACAGCCGCGCACTTTGCAGTAGTAAGGCTTGTCGCTGGTGTGGACGTGGGAGTGCTTCTTCCGGTCGCTGCTGTTGGCGAACTTTCTGTCGCAGCCGTCAAACTCGCACTTGAAGGGTTTCTCTCCTTGAATGGGTGAGAGACAGATGCAGTCAGTGTCACGTGCCATAATGTCATTGCCCTTAAAAAAACAGCCCCAGTAAAGAGAGAGAGAGGGGGGGGGTACATTTTCATACACACACCACAAGATGAACTGCAACTTAATTTCCCCCATATCTCCCATTACCCACTGAACCACAGCCTCTCCCTCAGCATTCCACCTTAAATAAATACAACATGAGTGTTGTGCTCTGTGTAGCTTATTTATTAAACCTCCACTATAGAGCCCACGACCTCCACACCCACTAGTGCAAAGCATTTTCATGTGTGAACACGTGTAACATGCCTGTAGGCCTTTCTGGTTACATGTAGGCCCTATGTGTGTATGTTTGGGGGGGGGAGAGAGAGAGAGAGAGAGAGAGAGACCACCAAGAGCCGTTTATGTACCGTGGTGGTTATAACACACACACACACACACACACACACACACACACACACAGTCACACTCAGATGGAAAACATGCATTTTTTTAAATCATAGCCTGCATGCATGTAAAACTGCAGTGTGCGGTTACAAAATGATAAACAACGAGAAGAAGGTAACTCTCTGATGACTTATATTTTTGGTACATTACTTATTTATTTCCCCTGGGATTTTCCATCATTCAGTAAGGTGTAGAGGGCTGTTGGTGTTGGTGGCGAAAGGCCAGAATGAAGCTTTCTCTTAGCCAAAAACACAGAGTCTCTGTAACAACAACTAAAGAACATCTCCCAGAAAGAGCACTCGTGATTTAAACAATTCGTGAAGTGCTCCTGCACACGAGGCTCACTGTCTTAAACTTTAAACACAATGCATTTTCACCACGAAGCATGTTGTTTTCGTCGGACAGTACACCCGGATACATTGGATTTGTGTGCCTACAACACTACACCAAATACTTAAACCTAATGCATCTGGAGACTGGTAAGCTGCAGTTAACCATGTGCATAACCACAATATATAAACTGAGCTTTTGCGTAAACGTCCTACGCCTGAGGATAATTACATTTACGCGTGTTCCAGCGCTGTCCTGCACGTACGTAAGCACGTTTTACAAATGATATGCCCTAATCCACTCACGCCTACTGCAGACGTCTCGGCGAGTAAAAAAAAAAGTTTATTTTTACGAAAATGAAATGGAACACGTTTAGTCACTGCGAGAACGCGTCTCTGAATAAAACTTTGGTCTTTGCTCGCCCGTGTGCGCAATTTTAGCGGCGTGCGTTGGCACCGTTCATCCGTTCAGGATGCGAGCAGCGACACACGGCCAATATTTTTTAGTTCACATTGCCTGTGTGCAAGTTTTACACAATGAGACGTACTGACCTGTGTGAGTCCTCTTGTGAATCTTTAAATTCTCCGATCGGGCGAACACTTTTCCACAGCCCGGGAACGGACACGGGAAGGGTTTTTCTCCCGTGTGAACTCGGATGTGATTTATCAGTTTGTACTTCGCTTTGAAAGCCTTTCCTTCCCGTGGACATTCCTCCCAAAAACAGACGTGGCTGCTCTGCTCCGGTCCCCCGACGTGCTCCACCGTGACGTGGTTGACCAGCTCGTGCATGGTGCTGTAAGTTTTAGAGCAGGGCTTCTTCTGGTTCTGCTCCTGGTCAATCCACTTGCAGATTAGCTCTTGCTTTATGGGCTGCCGCATGTATCTTAAAAACGCCCCCGCCGCTCCGTGCGGAGCAGAAGCGATGTTCACATTGAGGTTCATGGAGTTGTAGCTGTGGAGAGAAGAGGGTCCATAGTGCTCTGGCCTGTGCCCGAAGTGCTCTGGCCTGCCGTAGATGTCCCCCGGTATACCCAGGCGCATCTGCCCATTGAGGGCATGGTGGTGGGCACCTGGGGACGCCTGGTCGTGAAGTCCAGTGAAAAGTGAATGGGCCCCACTTTCCGTGTGCCCATAAGCACCTGTTGGGGAGATGAACATGCCATGGTGATGAGGGGAGGAGGCGGAACTATGCTGGTCGCCAAGTGCATGCATAGCAGAGGCTGAAAGTTCTCTCCTGAGGATGAAGTCCCTGCTGCTTGAGTAGCCTGAGTGGGGGTGAGCCACGGGGAAACCAACTGTGGTCTGAGCAGAAGTGAAAGATGCCGCGGTCTGGGCTTCGGGATGGCTCTGAATGTGCTGAGATGGGCTAAGTTTGAGAGCATTTGTCTGTGCCATGTGCTCTGGTCCAAATGGAGTGAGTGCCACTCCGGGGTCGTTGCCCAGCTCCCCAGGGTGGAGGTGGGCATGGTGGGAGAGAGGGTGATGCCCCCCTAGCCCCGGGAAGCCTGTCATATTCTGATGAGGAAGGGGTTGAGTCGCTGCCAAATCCGCTAATCTTATCGCCGGATTCCTCTTGCTTAAAGGGGGTTCCATAACTACACTGACAAGTCCATCCGCACTCACCGCAATTGTTTTTCACCACACCACGCTCTCTAAAACATTAGGAAAATATGTATATAAGGGGTCTATAAGTTCTTTTGTCCGGCTTCTAACTCTGCTTGCTCCTTTTCCCACTCTGTCCTCAAGCGATTGGCAGAACATACAACAGTTGGAGGACACAGTGGGGAATACAGTTTAGAAATGGCACTGCGGGTATTGGACGGATTTCGGTGACTGGCAGTTAGGAGAACGAAGCGATTGGCTGTCGTTCAGCGCAGGGGCTCAGCAGGGTTCCGCCCCCTCACTCTCTTTATCGCTGTTGACTCCAAAAAGTTGTACTCACAAAGTTACCAGCAGATCTGTTTGTGTGGCTTTCTGTTTACTGGTGCTGGCGCATGTGGATGACCGAAATGTCAGTTTGTGTGAAAATGCAGCCCAGTGTATATCTCTGGTTTGGTTTGTCCAAGTGTCTTACCATTGATTTGATGTCTCCAATGAAAAAATGAAGAAGCAAAAAAAAAAAAAAAAAAGAGAAAAAAAAAGCCCGCTGCTGGTGGACGGATGTATGTGAGTAGTGTAAAAGATGTGACCAATGCATAGATGTGTAAAGAAGACAACAGTGGTGTCGCAAAGTTTTATCTATTTGGGTTTTGCGCATTATTTTGTTATTGGGAAGCATTACAACATGCAGCTCTTGAGACACAACATGATTTCTTAGGAAAATATAAAATGAAAAGTGCGCACCTGTGCAAAGCCACTGTGTTGTAAAATTAAACTATTTTACTGAAAAATAAAATACAGGAAAAAGGTAATTAAATAAATAAAAAAAATAAAATAAAACTAAATAAACTGAAAGAGAAATAGTTTTGCGTGTGGTCTGCTAGGTTTATTTTTAAATGTTGTTACTCAGTAATATATAAACATGATTGATTTTCTTTGATATAAATAATACTACTACTGCACTTGAATTTGAATAAGCTTTAAATGGAGTTTTGGCTAGTGGAGGCTATCGTGCCAATCTTAATATAATGCTGAAGTTAGGAAAACCAATAAAAATGTCTTATTTACTCAGACATTTCTCATGATGCCTCAATAAAAAATTCCCATTAAAATATTTTTCCTTGGCTTAAATATATTGCACGTTAAGGGTTGCGTTATAAACGTGCAACAGTGTAAGACATAAGCACAACAGCGCAAGCTATCATTTTATTTCAGTCAATGTCCTGACCTATAAAAGGTGCCATCTATGCTTTTTGTCAGCTAACCATCTTTTACTAAGAATGTATTGTCCTGGTTGTAACTGAGGCTGACAGACACTTTTAAACTGCGTTCAAGTTCACTCTGACGGTTCTGTCATTGATATGTCTTAATTCGGACACCTTTCCAATCGATTTTTGATAGTTGGCCTCAAACTACTTGGGTGTTATAACCTGAACAGGAGCTCGCCTCAGAGATTTCAAACATATGAATTAAGAGCACATTTCCCCACTCATGAACATGGTTTATAATTGATTTCCATCGTGTTGGAGAGGGAAGGGTTTACATGTTATGGGCCTGTTGCACGTTGCTGCTTTGTTTAAAGTGATTTATGAACTTGATAATCAGCACCTGAAACAAAGGCTTTAAGGAGAGCTTCCATGTCCAAAATTCCTATATAACGTGTTGAAGTCTTATAAAATATAAAAAGTACGAAATTAATAGTTAGACATGGTGGCTCATTGCTCTCTGGTGTTGAGATTATTACTGTTTATTGTCTATTAACAGCTGCTCATTTTTCCATTTTATCAGCACAATGACTCTGTGTCATATTTGTATTTTTATCCGAATTAAAAAAAAGTTACTAAAACACTTCAACCATGACCCCATGTGTGTGCCGCTATCTCGGGGATTTTTTTTTGAATAAATAAAATATGCTCAGCTCCAATGAGAGCTACTGGAAACCCATAAAACCCAGAGGAGCAGTGGGAGCATTGTTTATGATTTGTTTAAGGGCCCCTGTTTGGTGCAACACCACATTAAATGGGACCTAATGCACACAAAATGAACAGGAATTATAATTTGGATGGTAAAACAGTAACTCACTGGGTCACTATCCTTGTTGCTTAAGCGTGACAATTTGTGAATGTCATGCTTTTTTTTTTTCCCCCAATACACATTCTTAGTCCCAGTACAGCACGTTTCTGTCGAGTTTTCCCATATTTATCATATTTTGACATGTCAAATGAGTGGAAATTAATTTATACAACGCACATTTTTCAATTATCTAAATTGCTGAAGGGGAACTCGAGTTTGAACTTTCTTGAAGGAATGGGTTAAATTTTATTGACTTATTGCTTCCAAATTACCCAAAGCTGTCGATGCCTCAGACGGAAGAGGGGGACATCTTAAACCTCTCTCTCTCCCTCTCTCTCCCTCTCCCTTTCCCTCTCTCTCTCCCTCTCTTTAAAACAAAGACGCTTTGTCATAAACAGGGTTATTTTACCAAAAGGAGTCAAGAGGGCAACATATGTGGTCTTAACGGGTCACAGGTCAAACATCCATGAAACACAAGGTCACGGAAGCCACACTAGTAACCTTCCAGTGTGTCAACATATTGATATTGTCAGATAACAGAGAGGAGAAATACGCCTTTGGCCCCCATTATAATACACAGGCAGAGCGCCCTTATGTGATCAAGACTCTGACTTCATCCATAAGCTTGTAAAAGCTGTTACTTTCAGTCAGCTCTGACTTCAGATCACATTCTGGGTAATATTTCATGTGATTTATATTTTAAATGCGTAAGCCAAGTCTCAATGTGCATTACTGATCCTAAAACCTGTTGAAATACTGGTCTTTGGGGGATTTTCAATAGGCTACCCCCTTTCTTCTCCAAGCAGAAGGGAAAACCCGCAGCCATGTGCCTCTTTACCCGATGGATTTTTTTTTCTTTTTTAATTTTCTTTCTCTTTTTCCCCCTATCTGGGGAAGGTTTTGTGGTTTTCCAGAGAAATAAAGAACTTCTTATAGGGGTCGGCAGACGTGACTTTGAACTTGGATCAGCTCCTGCGTTTCCTGTGGTGCGGGCTGAAATAGACTTGGAAGAATGGCACACACAACGCTCAGCCTGTCCCACTCTGCGCTAAGAGACAGAACAATTTCAAAAAAAGTTTTTAAACGTTTCACTCGCCTTGTTCAACATTATTTGTCGCTTAGGGAGCACCGGAGAGCCGTGGCAGACAGGGAGAGGTGTTGGAGCACTTGGGTGATTTGGTGAAAATGTAAGTAGGCTAAACTTCCTTTGACTTGTATGTGAATGAGCAGCTGTGGTGTATGGCCTGTATATCCACCCATTTGCACGCAGATTCAGTGAACGCTTGTAATGGGAAGTTGCCAGTAAATTAAGCAAATCTTTGGTTTCTCTATAAAAAAAAAAAAACTTCCATCTGTCAGTTTTATGTGTTTGTGCCTGTATGTGAACCAAAAAGTAAATCTCCTGAAGAACATTCTGGTGAACAGAGTGTAAAACAGTGTCTGTATGCAGCAGCCTTTTGTTTTCTTGTGGCCATCTTTTTGGGGGGCTAAAACCAAACATCACATGCTCACAGGGAGCTCCACAACATCTTAATTCAATATCAAGTGAAAAACATCCGACTTTTATTGCTTACATTTTATTTTTGTGAGTTCAGGAGTGGCTCGACCTCATAGGTCACTAATGGTTACCGCGGATCTAAGCACAGTTCACCACCATAACATGTAACTTAATTGCTGTGGTGAATGTGAGAACCACCGAGGAGGCAGAACCAGTAACATATGGAACCATTAAAAAGAACCAACAACAAGCACTGGCGGTTGCCAGTGTGAGCACTGGAGCACCACTAAAGGCCCAGTTGTGGTTCTACAACCAGTGAAAAACCACTGGACTCCATATGGAGCCACACATGCTTTTTCAGCTGTGAAGAATTAGGTGGCGAGACTTTCGTCAGATTTGAATGATTCCACGCTTTAACTTTACTTAATTATTATTACTATCAGCATTTAATATATATAGCCTATATATGTGATCTGTTTAAAATACAACAATTTATCATAATTTGGTCTGATACATTTAAAAAAAAAAAAAAAAAGTAAGGGGGGGGCAGCACATTGAGTCCATTTTAAAATGTTTTGCATTAGTACATCAATACCTGGTTGGCATGATTTTTTTAATTTTTTTTTTTTTCCCAGAGGGACTTGATGCACGCTCAGTATTTTAGTAGACTTGGGAGTCAATAAAAATAAATAAAATAACTGAATATTGAAGCAATGTGTTGTGCTTTATAGAAGTAAAGATGGCTGAAAAGAATGTCTCTCTCGCAGTTATACTGGCAATGCGTACTGAACATTTTGCGCTGTTGGTGTCATTTTCGATATCATGGTGGTTAATTGTTTGCCATATATTTTATAGCACGGCTATAGCTCTGTGTGGGTTGTTATGGCACCGTGCTCACTTTGGACTTCCCACATGTAAAATACACAGAGCTGTGGCATTATATTTAGATTTACTAAATAACAAATCCCCTAACCCGCACTGATTAACATTTCTTCTGTCTAAATATTATATCTAAGTATCTCTCTCCAATCCTGTCTATTTCTCATCAAATGCCACATTTTTATTTTTTAATACACCCTCCAACTCGGCACCTACGGAAGATAAACAACACAAACATGTTCTCTCCTCTCTCTTGTCGTGATCCTTTTGGCTTGTATACCCCCCAAATCTTCTCCTAAAAGTGGGCGGTAATTATTAGTGGAAAATGGCGTTGCACTATTAAGTCGCCAAATCGCTACCTGCTATTGGAGGGGCACCTGGGATTGATGAGGCGCGGTGGCCAATGAGACAGCGAGGAATGAATGAACGGGCTCCAGTTAAAGGGGGCGGAAGAAGAGGTAGGGCCAGTCCACGGAGAAACAGGGACCCTCCGCGATAAACACAGGCGAGCCAGAGAAATAAATACATACCCACTCGGAACAGCGTTTTTTGAGATGCTCCAACTACCCTCGCCCTGTGTATGCAGAGGACACCCAGTAAGATAATTATTTAATTCTTCGAGTGCATTTGAACGCAGCCAACTGTCGCAGTCGAGAGAAGAGGACACGAGGAAACTCTCCACTTCGTTGCATTTGGATTTTTTTGAGGCACAACTTAACTAGAAGTAAATCCAGTGTTCGATAGCCCGAGCTTATTTTTGTTTTGTTTTTTCCCCATGAGCGGAGCAGCGTTTTGAATCACGCCTGATATGGTGTTTCCAAGGTTGGAAGTTGAATCGTTGCGCGCCAGCATCAACATTTGATTCTTATTTTTTTCCCCCTTTAACTTATTCGCTGTATCCTTGAGCCCTGTGCTGATTTAAACACAACCACATTTTTTTGCTTACTGAAATAATGCTACTGGATGCTGGTCACCAGTTCCCCGGGCTGGGAGTGGGGTCGTTTGCCAGGCATCACTCAGCGAGCGAGATGCAGGAGAGAGACTTGAGTTTGGCACAAAATAGCTTTGTAGACTCCGCACACATGGGTGCGTTTAAGCTGAACCATGATCTCTCTCCGGGACAGAGCTCTGCGTTCACCACACAGGCGCCGGGCTACCCCGCTGCGGCACTGGGGGCTCACGCTGCCCATGTCACGTCGTATGCAAGCTCTCCTTTCAACTCCACCAGGGACTTTCTCTTTCGTAGTCGTGGCTTCGGAGAATCCTCTCCGGCGAGCGGCCAACATACTATTTTTGGCCCCACGGCGGGATCCCTTCATCACTCCCACACAGACACTCAAGGCCACATTCTGTTCCCCGGGATCCACGAGCAGCACGGGTCCCACGGATCCACGAATGTCCTGAACGGGCAAATGAGGCTCGGACTACCCGGAGAAGTTTTCGGACGCTCCGACCAGTACCACCAGGTTTCCAGCCCGAGGACCGACCCGTACTCGGCGGCGCAGCTCCACAACCAGTACGGCTCCATGAATATGAACATGGGGATGAACATGGCAGCCCACCACCACCCCGGTGCCTTTTTCCGCTACATGAGGCAGCAGTGCATCAAGCAGGAACTCATCTGCAAGTGGATCGACCCCGAGCAGCTCAGCAACCCAAAGAAGTGTTGCAACAAAACTTTTAGCACCATGCACGAGTTGGTCACGCACGTCTCAGTGGAGCATGTCGGGGGACCGGAGCAGACCAACCACGTCTGTTTCTGGGAGGATTGCGCCCGGGAGAGCAAGCCATTCAAGGCGAAATACAAACTGGTGAACCACATTCGGGTGCACACCGGGGAGAAGCCTTTTCCATGCCCCTTCCCCGGCTGTGGAAAGGTCTTCGCACGGTCGGAAAACTTGAAGATACACAAGAGAACGCATACAGGTAATTATGGCAACACTGTGAAGTATTTATTTTCCGTAATTGATTTTTATTTTTAAAACTAAGATTGGTGTCATTGTTGTTGCTGAGCGTGCGTGTGCATTTATTTCGCGCCCTGCCAAACCCAAATCAAGATCTAATTATCAGGGGCTATTTTGGGCTGCTAAAGTAGATAGTATTCGTTGAAACAGTCAAAGTAGATTTAGGACCACATCCAGGAGAGAGAGAGAGAGACAGGAGTTTAGCGGAATCGTTTCTTCGCTACACCCGGACACATTGCAACAATTCTTCTGGTGTAAAACATTTCCCAAACGTGAAGAAAACAATTTCACCGGGCCCGTCGGTGTTTTATTATTCGGGATAAACTTAAAAAAAAAAAAATGGGTCAAAGTGGACAGTTGGAGGCGCGTCGCGGGCACCGTAGAGTAACCAGGCTGGTGGTGAATCAGACCAGTGGGTTTTAATGCAGCTTGTTCTAGATGCTGCGCTTTTATTCCTCACACAATATTCCCCTGCATCATATAGAAATCCACTCACTTTGGCCTTGGAGAAATTAATTGTACTAAATTCCTAATCAATCTGTAATTCCTGCGTGTTTAGGAGTTGCGTGTGTTGTGGTTTAGGCTCAGCCGAGCAGAGCAGCACTGTTACTGTTTATGCGTGAGGAATGCCTTTTGTTTTTCTCGTGCGTCCCTTTGATAGGAGCTTAAGGTGCTAGACAGGGCCATTACCAGCCTTTCACATTTGGACTTATTTTCTTGGGAAATACATTATGGTGCCGTGCCATGAAATTGCTCAGGTGCTAATTAGATTTTTATTGTCTCCCAGCAAATGGCACGGCTTCTGTGGGCCTACTGAGGACGGCCTTGTCCCCCTCTTCCCACCCCCTCCAAATCACTATGCGCATTATTTAGGCTAAATAAGATGTAGCGACCCCCCTGTCTAAAATAAGCCTTAAACTCAATTGGGATCAGGATACGGGTTGTTTTTTAAACACTGCTGTGAGTTTTAGGGAGCACATGCAAAGCACCATGCGCTCAACTTTTTTACATTTGTATTTTACGCATCCATTGAGCTGCACAGCCCGAGGCATCTCTGAGTAAGAAATATATATCTGACTGTGTTTTTCTTCTTGTATTTTTTTTCCTGCAGGAGAGAAGCCGTTCCAGTGTGAGTTTGAGGGCTGCGACAGAAGGTTTGCAAACAGCAGCGACCGAAAGAAACACATGCACGTTCACACGTCGGACAAGCCTTATCTCTGCAAAATGTGTGACAAGTCCTACACACATCCCAGCTCTCTACGAAAACACATGAAGGTAAATACGGCGTGTCAGAAAATGAGTGCGTGTCAGGCCTCTGTAATATGATTATAACACCGATTGTGTTTCAGAGTGTGCACCATTCATTCCCATCTAAATTCAAGGGCTTAATGCTGCATATGTTGAAGTATAAATACTTAACCTGCCTCTCTGTTTTTCCCCAGGTCCACGAATCCTCCCCACCAGCATCAGATTCATCACCAGCAGCCAGCTCTGGTTATGAATCCTCCACACCTCCAGGCCTGGTGTCTCCCACCACCGAGACCCAAAGCAACACCACCCTGTCCCCAGCCTCAGCTGTGCACAACACCACCAGCCACAGTGGCCTATCCTCCAATTTCAGTGAATGGTATGTTTAGGACTAAGCTGAAATGAAGCAACACACACTCATTTCACAGCACTGGACCATCCAGCAGGAGATTGGGACATGTGCACACA